>NC_141315.1:2940000-3540000 GCF_037954325.1 Fistularia commersonii
TTCTCTACATGGCGCAGCACTCACAGGTAATTGATTAGCCCAGAGCCACTCCCATCTTTCCCCCCCCGCCATTATCCTCCTCTTTCTCGCCATTGATTGAAATTGCGATCACCTCTGTTTGTCTCTCAGCCATTTCATCCATTATTGTTGTTAAAAGCAAATCTTTTCCATACTATAAACTTGCAGAGTTCCAAACAGTGTTCATAGTTTTCAGTCTGGAGAGCGCTGCCGAAAATCTTTGGAGAGCAGAGTCAGAAACAGCTTGAGGCCTCTGATTGTTGAATTTTCTTTTTCTTGTATCATTAAGAATGTAATTAACGAAGACCTTTTTTACCTGTTTAATTAGATGATTAAATGCCTTAAATTCATGCTGTTGAAAGTATTAATTATTTTATGCTGTTTCACTTTTGTTTTGCCAACACCATAAGTACAGAAAGTCGTCCTTTCCTTTCGGCTGTTCCCTTTAGGGCTCGCCACCGCGAATCATCTGCCTCTATCTCACCCCATCTTCTACACCCTCTTCTCAGCAACCAACTCCATTTCCACTTTCATTCCATCCATGAAACTGCCCTTTGGTCCTCTTTTGGTCCTCTTTGCTCTTCATCTAGGCTTCCTACCGCTATATTCACTATCTCTCGTCTGTACAATTCCAAACTATCTCAGTCTGACCTATTTTCTCCAAAACATCTAACATATGCAGTCCCTCTCATGGACTTCTCATTTCCTTCCTCATCCCTTCCTAAGAAAACCTCAACATCTTCACGGCCGCTGCCTCCAGCTCTGCTTCCTGCCGTTTCCTCAGCCCCACTGTCTCTAAACCGTACACCATCTCTGGTCTCACCACCATCTTGAGTAATTTAAATGTCATTTTTGCTGAGACCCTTTTATCATACACTACCCTGCTCCAACCTGTTTTCGCACATTTCTTCACATCATTTCCACTTTCTCCCTTGTTAAAAGTGTAGAAATATAGTGGATTTTAAAAGAGTTCTAATCTTGTTTATATTTCATTGCAAAGGTCTATCGAAGAAAGCCACTGTCGTGACTCGTGGGTGGTTGTTGGACTCCGTGGCGACCTACACGCTCCAGAGCTACAGCAACTATGTTATACGAGCAGAGGATCCTGCTGCATCATGATCCCAGGCCTGCACCATCTCCTCGTTTTATCACCTACTTATGTTCATTACTATAACTTAACTCTTGTTTCTGGTGCTAAATGACAACATTTAATGTTTGCAAGTTTATATGTATATAAAGTTACTCAATGTGAGATACTTGGATGGGGTGTTGGTCATTTTTCAGTTATTACACAACACATTACCTCAACTGCTTAACGTAATACTGTTTGAAGGTTAATCATTTTGCAGGGTCTTAGTATCTGAGGTTTCAGCACTCTGTCGCATCCACCTTTGTAGTCTTAAAATCAGGAAGCTAACTCTAAACTAATCCTAAACTTTAATCACCCTCAAGGGTTTAAGAAGGTTTAATATTTGATGATGTCTACTGTCAAATCTAATGTATTTATTTTAATAGGCTAATGTCATCCCCGTTTCCGGTTCTGTTTGCAAATCCATGGTTCGTGCCTCCTGCTGTCCGGACATGGCAGAAATCCTGTAGCTTTCCTGAACATGCAGCAACAGGGATTTCTTGAATTATTGAACAGCCACAATATGGGAATAAAAAAAAAGGATAGAAGAGATTTATAGCAATGGGCCTTATGAGGGCACCAGAAGTAGGATTTCTGCATTAGGTCTTTGCTTTCATGTGACCAGTAAAAGAGAAAATGCGTGTCAGAGTGCAGCTTTACCTCTAGAGTGCGATGATTTTTCTGCTAAGTGGAATCTCGCAAGTGGACTCAAATCCCTCCTAAAGAAAATGTGATTGTAAACCTTTGTCATGTTCTGTTATTACTTTAAAACCCCCAGTGTATTGAGTTAGAAATGTACACACATTTATTTGTGATTTTTAGTGCAGTTTGACAACCACAGTACTCACATTATACTGTGGGGAGAACAAGTATTTGATACACTGCGGACTTTTCAGCTTTTCCCACTTGCAAAGCATGTAGAGGTCTGTCGTTTTTATCATGACTACTCTTCAACTGTGAGTGACGGAATCTAAAACAAAAATTCAGAAAAAGCATTGTATATTTTTTAAGCAATTAATTTGCTTTTTATTACATGACATAAGTATTTGATCACCTACCAACTAGTAAGAATTGTGGCTCTCAGACCTATTACTTCTTTAAGAAGCCCTCCTGTTCTCCACTCATAATTTGTATTAACTGCACCAGTTTGAACTCCTCATACTCCTCCAAGACCAGAGCTGTGAATGGGATCAGGGATAAAACTGCAAGGCTGAGATGGGCTACTGGACAATAGGCAAGCCGCTTGGTGTTGGCACAATTATTAAAAAACAGAAGAAGTTCAAGATGACGGTCAATCTCCCTCGGTCTGGGGCTCCATGCAAGATCTCACCTCGCGGGGCATCAATGATCACGAGGAAGGTGAGGGATCAGCCCAGAACTACACAGTTGGACCTGGTCAATGACCTGAAAAGAGCTGGGGTCACAGTCTGAAAGAAAACCATAAGTAACACACTACGGAAGGTCCCCTTGCTCAAGGCAGCACATATCCGAAGTCTGATGTTTCCCAGTGACCATCTGAATGATCCAGAGGAGGAAGGAAAGAAGGTTGTGTGGTCTGATGAGACAAAACTTGTGCTTTTTTGTCTAACCTCCACTCGCCGTGTTTGGAGGAAGAAGAAGGATGAGTACAACCCCAAGAACACCATCCCAACCGTAAAGCATGGAGGTGGAAACATCATTCTTTGGGGATGCTTTTCTGCAAAGGGGACAGGATGACTGCAACGTATTGAGGGGAGGATGGATGGAGACGTGTCGCAAGATCTCGGGCAACAGCCTCCTTCCCTCAGAAAGAACCTTCAAGATGGCTGGTGGCTGGGTCTTCTAGCATGAAATGACCCGAAACACACGGCCAGGGCAGTTAAGGAGTGGCTCTGTAAGAAGCATCTCAAGGTCCTGGAGTGGCCCAGCCAGTCCCCAGACCTGAACCCAATAGAAAATCTTTGGAGGGAGTTGAACGTCCACATTGCCCAGCAACTGCCCTAAAACCGAACAATCTGGCAAAGATCTGTATGAAGGAGTGGGCCAAAATCCCTGCTGCAGTGTGTGCAAACCTGGTCAAGAACTACAGGAAACATCTGATCTCTCTAGTTGCCGACAAAGGTTTCTGTGCCAAATATGAAGTTCTGTTTTACTGATGTATCAAATACTTATGTCATGCAATGAAAAGCAAATGTATTACTTAAGAATCATACAATGTGCCTTTCTGGAATTTTGTTTTAGATTCCGTCTCTCACGGTTGGGGAGTAGCTATGACAAAAATGACAGACCTCCAGATGCTCTGCAAGTGGGAAAGCTGAAAAATCCACAGTGTATCAAATGTTTGTTCTCCCCACTGTATATATAAATAAGGCCTAAAGACACCAACTACGACCTTCTTCACAAACTAGGTTCCAGCGCTCCTGCGATCCTGACTGCAGCATAAAAGGGATAACGAATGAAAGAATGAATAGATGAATGATGCGGCCACCACTATCATTGTGCTTTAAAATCTTAAATCTACTAAGCAGTTAAGTCAAGGCTTTTTGCTATTGTAAATTTTAAATCCATTTGGTTCAAGTCCTATTTTTCATATCCTTGACAAAAACCTTTGTTGGGTCATAATATTTAATTAGTTGTCTGGTTCTGGGGAAAAAAAAGCAATAGAGAAAAATTATAGACAGTCTATTTTTGAATCATTATTAATCATATCTTATTTTTGCCCCTTAAAATATGAATGTTTTTGAGAAACATTAAAAGACATGATGGAAATCTTGCCGCCGAAGGGGTCTTTTCACAAACAAAATACTGCAGAGGACACGACTCACATACTTCCTCACTGTAACCCTGTTAGTGTGAGTTTTACTGTTTTAGCCTCACTAGCTCCTTTCCACTTATGTCTTCTATATTTTATTGCAGGGTCATTTTTCAGAGACAAAAGTCAGAGCCTCTTTCAATAAATTGGGGCATTCTAGACTTTTTCAGCAATGTGAAACAAATTACAGCAGCATGCTCTATGAGCCAAGCTCATTATACTTCAGGAAAAAAAAATGCAAGTAAATCCTTCGCTATTATTAGACCTTTGTCTTAAGCTTTGGAGAATCTATGCACTTTGAGATCATGTTTTCCCACCGTTTATCTCTTTGTCCAAAGAAATAAAGGGACAAAAGTACATATCTAGTGACTCATATTCATATGCCTATGTTAATTCAATATTCTCGTTTGATTGCCTGAGATTAGATCCCTGCACGTCCAGGGTTCCATTCAGAAATTCCTCATGCACCACTTCATAAAAAATGAAAATGCAGTTCATTTACTCCCGGGGATCCCGAGCAACATGTAGACAATGATTCTCATATATGAGAAACATAACGCTTTAATTATTTATGTTCTTACTTACAGCACTAGACTGAAGATCCCTCTGTGTGTTATGGCGCTCTTCACAATAGGGATTATGATTATGCAATAACCACAACTAATGCTGTGTGGAAAACATATTTGGAGACCCACAACCCACTGAAATAACACAAAAATGAATGTGTCTGATGGCTGCTCTGATTTTCTTGCACAATGAATTCATGATAATTGTGCCCTAAGACAAGAGTGACTGCACCCACATCTTCTCCTATAGATGCTGGCTTCAGGGTCAAGTTGGTGATAACAGCCCTTGTTTTGGTCTTATAGAATTTTAATGCTGGAAGTTTCTTAATTCAAGCTTTTTTCCTCCATAACATCAACACCCAGTGGCTCAGAATAACTCATCATCCTTGTTGCAGAAAATACCGGATCAAGTATTTTTTATAATAATTTCCCAAAAATAACTCTGGATATTAATGTTAGTGACATCTGGTCGACTAATTCACATGCTTTGTTTTGTGCCACTCACAGCCGTGGCCAAAACCGTCTGGCTCAGAGCAGAGAAAGAGCCAGCATGAAACAGTAACATCAGCATGTTTTCTCCCAGGCCTTTTAAATGCCAGATGTGTGGTGCCTTATGCCAAAGTGCCAGGACGCTGGTTTCTTCCAGTCAGCTGATTTTTCAGTGCCGAACCGCAACAGAGCATACATTCTGCGCAGTTGCTCTCACAGCAGCTGGGGTCAAAGCATGATGACAGGGTAAAGTCACACTTGGTGCAAACCCTGTTTGCTGCTTGCTCTATCCTGTCAACAGAATCAGCTGGATTGTTTCATGAATAATTCGAGAGTTGAATGATGGCAAAAGATTTTGGCGACATACAATTTCCTGAGGGAATACCTAAGCAGTGAAAGCACTTGTCATACAGAAGATGTGTCGAAACTGAACATCAAAATTGCAGTGCGTTTTTTGATCACAAATGAATCTCACGATATTCGGATGTTCCCACATTGAACAAGGTAATCAGAGCGTACTTTCTGTGTTTTACTTTATTTTAGTTTAAAATTAACAATCTTCCTTCTTTTTTTTTTACCAATCTTTTTCCCTTCCCTGTACTATGAGTAAGGCAAACACGGAAACAAATTCCTTGTTCTTATCAATTAAAATAAAAGCCAATAAAAGTGATACTGTTTCTGATTGTAAAAATAAATGATTACCCCAACCACATTGAAAGAATCCTGAAAAGGGAAAAAAGACAAATGAAACAAAAATATTGAAATACAAAAAACAAAACACAATCTGCTTAGAAAAGATTAGATGAAAATCAAAGTAAACCAATTGCCTTAACAAAATAACCCGAAAAGAAGAAAAAAATGATAAGAAGTAGTATAATAATTACTTCCATCCATCTTCTACCACCAATCCTGTGCTCAGGGTCGCAGGCGATGCTGGATCCTATCCCAGCTGTCATCGGGCGAGAGGCTTGATACACCCTGGACTGGTCGCCAGTCAGTCGCAGGGCCACAGACTAAGACAGACAGCATTCACTCACTCACTCATACGGGGGAATTTTTCCAATTTTTTACTTGCTGCATGTTTTTGGACTGTGGGAGGAAACCGGAGAACCCAGAGGACCCCCACGCAGACAACATGCAAACTCCACACAGAAAGGTCCCCTCTTCAGAATCGAACCAGGGTCTTTCTTGCTGTGAGGCTGAAGCGTGAAACATTGCGTCACCGTGTCGCCCTAATAGTTATTATTAACTATCATAATTAATAGTGGAAAGATAATTGCAAAACATTGTGCAAGCTTGGAGAAACCAAAACTGATTTCTGATTTATTTCTAATAGAAAATCTTTTGTTTTTTCTTTTCTAATTTTTCAGCAATAGATTTTTGCTTTGGATCAGTGGTACCCAGCTCTTCGTCTTATATACCATGTTAAAATGCTCAGCCAGTTAAATGATAAATTATCATTTTAATTTTTTGCCTTTAAGTAGACGCTCCCCTATCCTCCCAATTCAAGCCCCCCTCACCCTGGGGCACCACACTGTGTTATAATCTAGGCTTGCATTGATGATGCTGCTAAATTAAAGTACAGCGTCATCAAATCCCCCGGTAGCTCAGTAAAAGAGTCTGGGAATCATTAGGAAATAATTAAGATTCTTTATTTATAAATCATGAATCTGTGCAGAGCCAGCCCTATTGAGTGCTGAGATATTAGACATGACAAATTTTGACCTCCCTCGGATATGTGAGCTTGGGCAGGGGAATCACAAAACACAACAGGGTTCTTCCCCAGAGCATGATTTAATTATAATCAAAAATAATGGTCTAAACATTTAACTAGTGGATAAATGTTAAACCGCTGTTGGGGCCAGAGATATAAAGTCTCTAAAGCTTAGCTTCTTGGTTCATGAAATGCCATTCCACTGCTTGCAGCTTGTATATCAGGTTGTATCTTGGTGGTGACCCAACCATCAATGGACAAACACTTTGAGTCCTCGAGGCTGAGATTAAGGTCACACAAACATCCAAAATGTGTCAATTTCTCAGTAATCATGGGCTAATTTCAGACTTCGAAATAACCCGTGTAAATATCATTCTATGTTCACGAGGTCTTAGTTTTGCTGTTCCAAATTAGGTTCTCTCCTTGAAACACTAACTGAGTTACGGCTGCATGTGTGAAAGTCTTTGTGTCAAATGTAGGTTGCTTGCAGTTTTATGAGTCTTTAAAGCGTCACCATGTTTGGGGGTATCCCACCATGGATGGTATATCTGTTCAACCATTGCACGGGGGAAATTAGCACAAAACAATCTGCCTGACCATCTGGATCGTTCCAGTGTGCTTGTTTGTTTGTGGGACCGCGCATCTGTGTGCAGATAGGCGAACTTGTACAAGCAGAATAGCATTTGCTTCAAACAGCTGAGGAGAGTTACTCACCCGCCGGCAAAATTCAGCATAAGCAGATTGATTGTTCCTTTTTCAACGGTGACAGAAGAACATGTGTCTGCTCACAATAGTTTCTATCTTATAACGGTCAAAGGCTGAGAAGAGAAAGAAAAAAGTCTTGCACACTGGAAGTGCTGCACATTACACTAATGTAGTTTTGATGGAATATAGACTACAAGTTTGACGTACAGTAATAATGGTGGCTGACCACGTGGTATATTCCTCTAAAATGCCTTGTATTAAGATTTGAAACAATACAAAAAATGTTAAAAATCCACCCGACGACGATCTGAAACAAGGTTGCGAGCTGATGGTTTATTTAATTTCAGTACAATTAAAAGTCAATTTTATTCATCTGGCGCCAAATCACAATAAAAGTTATCTCAAGTCGCTTTTCAAACAGCAGGTCAGAGCGATTCCTTCTAATATCGTTATTGTTAGTGTGGCATTGATGCATTCTAGACTACTCTATCTTCAAGGGCTTCCTTGAATATGCAAACATTTGCCAGCAAGGTTAAACGCCAGCTTTGCTCTAAACAGATTATAACATATGACAAGGTCTTTGTCATCTTACACCTATACAGTAGAAGCATAGGTTTCTAAGATGAAGGTTTTTTATTTGTTGATGGTTTCCATTCACCCCGATAATGTCCAGCTCCCTGTGCGATCCCTGCGTCACCAAGCTGCGATGAATCATGTGAGCACTTGCTCCTGATGGCCCTAACTCCTCTCACATTTGGCTTTGAGAGGCTCATTAGTTCCTCGCCTGAAGCTTCGCACAATATTTTAACAGCATTTTTGTGGTCGCATCCCCTTGGACGAAACACAGTCGGCGTCAAAGAAGTGTTACCTCAACAAAGACGCTTCTTAAAATGGAGAGAATGCCTGCAAAATAAATCTTGGTTTTTTTCATGGCTATCTAATGCTCAGAGCATGAATTAAAACCTCAATTTTACTCAGAACAAGTAAATGTCAAAGACGCTGTGTTTATTAACTAGTTGCATTGCACATTGTGCGCTCCCAGTTTTGGATCCACAATTTTTTCATCTCCATTACTCTGCAGGGCAGAGAAAAACACAAGGAGAAGCCTCTGCCCTCATGCACACGTTGCACATATATTTTTAATCTGCTCAATTTTACATACTGTTTAAATGGGCCTTGCATTTTTAATGACTCACAATCCCTCCCTGACAAGGCAACCATTATCCAAGCATTGAAATTGTGTTGCTTCCATTGGGTGGTTGATGCTTGTTCCCAACCTCATTTCCCTTAATTACCTTTGCTTGTGAGGTTAAAAGCAAGGATTTCCGTAAAACCAAACCGATAATAGAGCTGCGCTCTCAGCCATCTTCCCCTGTCAAAGCATTAGAGTGTAGTTTTATGGCTACAGACATTGTGCACGCAGAAAAGGCATTAAAGATGCAGAAGGGTTGAGCCTCAGTGGTCACTGATCAGCACTACTTTATAGAGGACTTCAAATGAAAAATGGACCCCATGTAAAATGTGTTTGTGTCAAGATAATGGTGCATATTATAATAAGTTTCTCGTAATACCCAAGACTGCACAGGCAAACCTCCGCCCTTTTACAGAATTGGCTCTATAAATTTACATGTCATTATTGCCATTAATGCAGTAGATGGGAAGTTTTCCCATGAGATGTCACATTTTTCAACACACAGCTACACCATCAATACAGGTTTTAGACCCGTATCAAAGTTGTTGTTGGAGACAATCGACTGTTGATCAACTGTTGATCCCCTAATAAAGCGTCTACTTCGCATAGCAGGTGAACTTCAGAGTAAGATACAATGCTAAACTGAAGGGATTTCAAATCCCACGGCATAGATTTTTATGCGGAGTTTCTTTGCAGAAGAATACGAGAAGAATAAGTATTAGGTCATCGATGAGGGACATTCAAGTGGCTCGAATGTAGAGAAAATTCAGGCATGAGCTATAATGGTGTCTAGTTTTACTGTTAAATTACCTTGGAACTAAATGATCCCTCAATGCGCTTGTCACTCCTCCTCTCTTACCACATGCTTGAATGCATCTTCAATGTGCATTTTCTCCAAGCCATGACTCCCGAGTACCCTCAGGCCCGCTCCTGTTATTTGATGTCTTTGATTTAGCAACATGTCAAAACTTCCATTAGCATTGCTATGCATGATGAGACTCAACTATACCTTTTACTTTTCTCCTTTTTTACATTCAGACTGAAGAGCGCAATCTCTTTCAGACAAGCCAATATCATCTGATCCAGCATGATGCCTCAGACTTGTCAAGTGAGACAGCGGGGCATTTGTTCTTCTTTTGCAGTCCTGTCTACTATGATACCTCTGATTCTTTTGATGTTAACCCTGTGTTTTCTGTACAGCGATGTGGAAACAAAATTTGGTCTGGTTTTAATTTCCAAAAATCGCCTCCATGGCTGCTAATTCAATAAGGTCTTATCCTGCCCGTGAGTAATCCAACAATAACCCAAATGGATTTGACACACAACAGAATGTCTAGCATCATTTGAAACTTTCGGATAGGTATGACATTCAATGGTTGCCATCCTGAGTATGCAGCAGCAGAGGGTGGAGGGCTCACGATCCTTCCAAGTTAGGTGCCAAATGGCCCTGTATACAGGACTTACACTCCTCTCTTGTTCCGAGCCAGGCAGTAAACACCACTGCTTACCCATCACACCCAGGACACAACCCACTTTACCTTCTCCCCCCTGGTAGGAGGTACGGATCACAGTATGCCAGCACTTCCAGACTAGAAAAAGGTTTTCCCCATAAGCCTCCACTCTTAAATGCATAAATCCCCACAGCACTTTACATACCATGTCATGGCACAAACAATAACACATGTGCATGATCATCATTTTTTTTATCTACCTCATTTTTGCACAACCTGACTGACAACATTACTCACTATCTCATTACTTCAATAGACATTGCACTCTTCCCTTGTTTTTATGTATTTTGTAATATGTCAATGACGTTAAAATGTTCTTGTCAAGTCATTGATTACCTTCATGTTAGTACGAAGAGTAACAGTCATCCTGGTATGCGTGAATGAGTCAATAAATCTGATTCTTATTCGATGTTGAAATAACAGCGTAATGTTCATGTTAAGGAACACTGCAAAACAACAAAATACCAGAGTATTGTCATCATTTCACGTTGGTGATGAAAGACATGATCAGTTTCATCAAGTCATTCTTTCATTCACTCATCATCATTAGCCTGCACTCAGGGTTGAAGGGCTACTGGAGCCAATTCCCCTTGGCCAGGTTGCCAGTCAATCACATGGTCGTCACATATGGAGACATACAACCATTCACTCTCTCGTTCACACGTCCTGGCAATTTAGGGTCTCCGATGAAGCTAATGCATACTTCCATACTGTACATACCTGCAAGCAAAGATTCAAACTAAAATTTGCATCCCAACTTGCTCACAGTCAAAAATAGTTCAGCTGAGGAGATATAGCTTTATCTTGAACAAAAACTCGAAATCATTTAAAAACAGATTCATCATCTGTTTCACACTGACATTCAGACGCTGCAGCGCTTTTAAATGCTTGTTGCTGCTTTTCTGATCATTTAACCCAGACAACCAAATTCAGCTACATGTTGGAGAAAAAAAACAGATGTTGATGCAACTTTTTTGCAATTGGCTTCCTGTCAATGTGCTATCATACATCTAGGATATGGCTGATATTATATTCCCCATCAATTAATATATATGTTATTCTTTAAAGTCTTCTTCTTCTTTTGGCTTTTCCCCTCAGGGGTCGCCACAGCGAATCAACCTTCTCCATCTAGCCCTATTCTCTGTATCCTCCTCTCTCCATCAACCACCCATACCTCCACCTCTCTAGATTTTCCTCTACCTGTTGTCTGCTCTCACTACAGATCACAATGTCATCCGCAAACATCATGGTCCATGGGGATTCCTGTCTAACCTCATCTGTCAGCCTGTCCATCACCATTGCGAACAAGGGGCTCAGAGCTGATCCCTGATGGAGTCCCACCTCCACCTTGAGTCCCACCTCCACCTACAACACACCGTACCACTGTCTCACAGCTAGCATACATGTCCTGCACCAATTTAACATACTTCTCTGCCGCTCCAGACTTCCCCACACAAGACCAGAGCTCCCCTCTTGGCACCTTGTCATATGCTTTTTCTAGGTCTACAAAAGTCCAATGCAGCTCCCTCTGACCTTCTCTGTACTTCTCTATTAGCGTTTTCAAGCAAATACTGCATCTGTAGCACTCTTTCTAACCATGAAGCCATACTGTCGCTCACAAATGCTGACTTCTGTTCTCAGTCTAGTTTTCATTACTCTTACCCATAACGTCATTGTATGGCTTATTAACTTTATCCCTCTATTGTTACTGCAATTCTGCACATCCCCCTTATTCTTAAAAATGGGCACCATCACACTTTTTCTCCATTCCCCTATCACTGCCTCTCCTAGACACTTTCACATCTCCACACGTATATCATCAGGACCTGCTTCCTTTCCACTCTTCATCCTCTTCAGTGCCTTCTTCATTTCATTTTTACTAATCACTGCTACTTTGTGGTCTATAATAGTCACCTCTTCTACCCTTCACTTGCTTTCATTTTTCTCATTTAGCTCTTCTTGCTCCCTCTATCTTTGCCTTACGCTATATCGCCCTGTACTCCTGTCTGTTCTCTTCAGTCCCCTCAGTATACCACTTCTTCTTTGCTAACCGCTTTTTCTGCAAATACTCCCGCACTTCCTCATTCTACCATTAAGTCTCCTTATCTACTTTCCTTCTAGATGATACACCAAGTACTCTCATACCTGTCTCCCTGGTCACATTAGCTGTAGTAGTCCAGTCACCTGGAAGCGCTCCCCGACCACCTGGAGACTTTTTTAACTCCTCCATGAAAACAACACTCCTCCCTTTTCAGCATCCACCACGTTATCCTCAGCTCTGCCTTTGTCCTCTTGATCTTCCTTGTCACCAGAGTCATCCTACGAATCACCATCCCACCCTGTCTGGCTACACTGTCACCTACCACTACTTTGCAGTCACTGAGCTCCTTCAGATTACCTTTTCTATGCAGGATGTAGTCTACCTGCGTGCTGCTACCTCCGCTCTTATAAGTTACCCTATATTTCTCTGTTTTCTGGAAAAAAGTATTCACTACAGCCATTTCCATCCTTTTTACAGGAAACCACCATCTGTCCCTCTGCGCTCCTATCCAAGTATACCAAATCTGCCCATCACTTCTTCATCCCCTCCATTTCCTGCACCGATTACCACTCTCTCATCTCCCGGTATATTCTGCATCACTTCATCTAACTCATTCCGGAACTTCTCTTTTGCCTCTAACTCATATCCCACATGTCGGGCATAGCCACTAACAACATTCCGCATCACTCCTTTACACGCCTTTCTTCTCTCCTTCGACCCATAGTAGCCCAAGTTCTACTGGTACCCTGTAGGTTATCGGCACCAATGGTGGTTGTTGTTAATCCGGGCCTCAACCAATCCGGTATGAGATTGTTAGGTATGATTGGCATGTTTGGTTGTGGCACAAGTTTTACACCGGATGCCCTTCCTGATGCAACAATCTGCATTTATCCAGACTCGGGACCAGCTCAGGGAGACACTGGCCTGTGCCCTCCTGAGACTGCATTACATATGAAGGGTGAACATTTGCAGAATATATTCCCTCATTTCACAGACTCCAACTTGACATCTCTCACATTCTCAGTAGCATCAATGGAGGCCACCCCTGCAGCCTGAGGCATATGGCCATTCTCACTGGGATTATAATGGACTTTCAAACAGTTTTATCTGATACCTACATCTACAAATCATGGAATTTCTAAAGTTAAATTGTAAATTCAGGGCAGATTAGATCCGATTTTGTTGACAGTGCAGCTCGCCAATAGGCGAATTCAGCCCGTAGCAATGACCCAGTAGTAAAGCTTATTTGACGTTCTCACACATGTTGCGAATGAGACAACGCCTCCCTATTCCTAAGTCTGACGAGCTATTATTAACATAAACTAACAGTTAATTCATTTGCACACTGTGTCACATAGTGTAAATATGTTAGGATGTTGCTTCTCCATCCGTGTGGATGTCTTCTCCTGCAGACTAGAGTTCTGCTCGGGCTTGGCCTGAGGCGCCTGGTGTGACCTCACACTCCCTGCATGGCAACATGGTAGCCACACGGTGAAATGTCACTTTCTGTGGCTCACAGAAGCACTGAGATGCTGAGGGGCCAGAACCAGTGGTAGTGGGAACAAGAGTCACAGTTAAAGGTCACAATTCAGAGCTCATGAATAATATCCTGGACACTGCTTTTCAGTTTCATAGAAAAAAATCTATTTTGAATGGATCATTTTAATTCTCTAAGAGCGATTTGAACAATTTATTCGATGGCCCTGAGGACAAGTTGGCCTTTTGAACTCTTTTTTTTTGTATCAGTGACAGTTCCCGAAACAAAATATGGTACGTGTATAACATGCACATCCTTTATTACTCGTACAGTTGTAAGTATACGGGATATCTTATTCCAATCATTTACATGTTTATTTAATCATTCATTTCATTTAATTATCTTTTTTTAGAGCTGTCTGCTCTATATGATAACTAAAGTGATAGTGTTGTTAGTATGAATAACATAATGAACAGAATATGAATAAAAATTGCAATCACACAGAATATAATTTAGGATATTTATGTACCTTGTGGCTCATCTGTTACAAGTAGTGCAGAGTATCTAATGTAAGCGGTGGACTTTTAGGATTTTTTTTGACATTTATCAAAATAACAATTCTTCAATTAGAAAAAAGGGATTATTTAAATTTCATCATTTATGATCAGACTCACTATGATTATGACTGTAAGGAATTATAGTGATAGGGACCTGCCCTACACAATTTTCTCACCCAAATAGTAATCAAAGCACAGAATATTTGTCTGTCAATGAACTTCTCCCTCATCAGTTGATTTCATATTTAAACAGTTGTGTTTGGCAAACTGTGACTGAGTGGATTGTTTTCATCTGACAAAATCAGTTTGAATAGAAGCTATGTAACCAATTGTAAAAAAATCAAAAAGAACAAACTAAACCGGGTGTGGTGGTGCTTCTTCCTGTGTATGTGCTCTTTCTAAAATATTACCATTGATGTATGATCATTTTTAAAGAGTGGACAGATATATACTGAAGAAACATACATTTTGAAATCTTCTGGAAAATAAGCAAGTTGGTGGTGTTGTGTGTTTACAGATGATATAAAAATGGCCTGTTGACTTTAACAGAGCTCTACCCTTTTAGCCCTACTATTCTTCCATCTATTTTTTCCAGGGATACTTTTCTGTAAAATTGATTCTATTTGAAATCTCTTTTTGTAAGCAAAATGTTATATCTTCCCCAACAGAGAAATTATTTTGCTTCCCCCAGACAAAACACTGAGCTGCAAACCGCTGTGCTCGCCGCTCCACTGAGCTGAAATATAGTGAGAACAATTGCAGCTAAGATCAAATTATAAAGAATTAAAGACTTCTCACTTCTGCTTTTAACTTAGTACATGACAGCATGAACACTTGGAATGGCAGGCATTTTGTTGTTAAAAGAACATTACATATGAATGATGTTCAGACACTTATCAGAGCAAGTTGTTTTTTTATTTCATTATTACATGTACAACATAACAGTCACCCTCTGTCAACCTTTTCCCTAGACGATTATTAGAATAATATTAATTTCACAACAGTTCAGTTTTATGTGGATTATAGTGATTATGTATTCTTTTTATATTAAAAGCACTTGTGGTTTAAGAAAAAAAAATGGTGTCATCTTAGCCCACACGGTTGTTTATTCAGATTTTTTTTTTCCGCCGACTCATTATATGAGCTGGTACTTAAAACGTAATTCCCCAACATGTACAGATCACTCAGAACAGTATGCGTGCATCTTGTTGTGCTTTGTTATCTTAAACAATTAAAGAAGAAACAGCATTTCAAAACAAGAAACAACACAATATACTGTAGATCCAGACCAGCACTGCCCCAACTTGTGCCTGTAAAGTGACTTTTAAAACTGATATTTTTGTTATTTTTTTCACTTGCTTTTTATTTCCATTCATGTCCAAGACCAACTCGCCCAAAAGTATTTCAGAAAATAGCTGTTCAACTGCATAATATGGAGAGTGCTGCTTAAGATGGACAAACAGCTCCTCAAAGAAATCCACAGGATAGCATTTGTTAATGTTTTCCTCACAATGTCCTTTAATGCAGTGCAAAGATCTGACAGAATTCACCAATAAATTAAGTTCATATGCGGAATGGTTTATATCCACCGGCACACTGAAGTTGGGCCGTCGAACGGGCTCTACATGAGCACACAGCTTTTGGCCCGGTCTTTTCTGACCGCTGGCGGGTGCTCGTGAATCTCAGTCCGGGGCGGCTGCTGGGAGACCCGCTTGAGGCCGCGACGCGAGCCGGCGCGTTTCAGTGGAGGCCGATGGATTCGAGACACAGAAGCGAGGGTGGTGACGTGAAAGACATCACGGACGCTGTTCTCCGAATACTTAGACGTGCACTCCGCGTAAGCCACGGCACCGATCTGCCTCGCCAGGAGAGTTCCCTACAATGTAAAGAAATATTGACCTTTAAATGGGCCGAATAAATGCTGAAAACCCATTCCTGCATGAATCGATTTGTTTTAGTCCGTTCAAGGTGATATGTATCGATCAACAAATATACAAAGTATGTTTGTTTTTTTTTTCATTCTACAAAACATTTGACAGAGGAAAAATTGCCTTTTCAGGGGTCACATTTCTGGCAGTTTGATGGAACCATAAATAGTTTTTCTAAGCGTCACAGTCACTGTCACTTCATATTATTTTTTTCCAGACAGGTAGAGAGTATAGTGTTTTTGAACCTTTTTGCTGAAATAAGCCTGCTGTTAGTACCAGAAACAATGCAGAGAGAACTGTGTGAGACATCCACTAAAACACTGAAACAATCCACTGGGCTGCTTTACTAAGACCGAACTGAAATGCAAAGTTTGCTTTATCACTCTGTGTGTTTTCACTCTGAGCTGCTCTTTTCACTTTTACTGT
Organism: Fistularia commersonii; assembly: GCF_037954325.1. Lineage (NCBI taxonomy): Eukaryota > Metazoa > Chordata > Actinopteri > Syngnathiformes > Fistulariidae > Fistularia > Fistularia commersonii. The sequence goes on from NC_141315.1 coordinate 2,956,545, forward strand.
TGTCTATTGATCAATTCTCAATACATAAGGATTAATTAGTGCAGCTTCTTTTTTTAAAGAGTTATCCAGCTTGAGTTTTTTGCTTGTGCCTCAAAGGGAGGTGAGTAACCCAGAGACCTGCTGAGAGGTGGTGCTTGGAAAAACGAGAAAAAATGTATTTATGGAGAGCAGACACATATTGTACTTTCTGATAAGCTAGTGGGAACCAAATCACAGGACCGCACATTTATAAAAGCAGTTGGACTTTGGATTTACGATTGAGGGTGTAATTTACCATTTATAATAGTTTAACCTGAGAAGGTCATGTGGGTGTGTACTGTATTGATTGGTTTTATTTTGTTGTTTTTTTTTGGGGGGGGGTACACTTTGTTATTTCTTGTTGAAATATTCTTGGCGTGTCAAGAACAAGAGCCTTTGTGAGTTCAGCACTGAAGAAGCCTCTCAGATGAGGGGTCAAATGTCTTCAAATGAAGAAATTCAAGTCCAGTTGCCAAGACAAAAAGCTTTTAACAAGAATTCCTCATGACCTAGATGACACTTTCTTAACCATTTTTGAAAGTGTGCTGGAAATTATGGGTTTATTGTTTGTCATATTTTTCATGATATTACACCAGGGTTTTCTTCGCCTCAGTGGTTATTGGCCAACATTCCTTGGTCACATACGGTGACACCGCCCCAATTTAGAGTCTTAACTCCGGAGCATGACTTGCTTCATTTGCCAAGCTCGGCCAAATGTAAAGTTATGATCTGGAAAGGGTTGTGAAATATTCAAGGCCTTACTTTTAGACTCATTCCCAACAGTGTTTAGCCTCGTTGTTGATCTCGAACGTGAGTCTGTTCTCCATTATCTGATCTCATGCAACAGCGACCTTGTTTAGGAGTGAGACGGCAGAATCTTTGCACGTCCATCATCTTCCCTCTGTTTGTCACTCAGTTTTTGTAGTGTTAGTGGTTGGAGTCAAATTTCTCTCGGCCATGAATTGCCCGTACTGGGGCGGTGAAAGTGTTGCAAAAACAGTATTTTGATTATGGCTTTTAAAGAAAAGGGAAGGCATTTTGTCAACAACAGGCCTCTGTGTTTCTACCAAACAAGAGAGTCTGTGTTATCCCTTTATAGATAATTATCCCTTCTATTTCTTCAAATGTGCAGCCATCATATTAATTTAAATAGTCAAGATCGGACATAATCATTTTTTCATTTCGTCTGTATGAAGCTGACAAAAAATCATGCTAAACTAATACATCTAACAGACATTTTGACTGTTTAATGTGGAAAATGTTAGATATCATACCTTCTCAAGGGTTATCTTCAACCAAAATTATATTGCTTTATGCGGATAAATCAATGATTTTGATATAATTACTGACAGGACAATAAAGGGTTTTACCTTTGCTTGATCAGAGGAATGACAAAATATTAATTTGTGTATGAAAGGCTGCCAAAAGAAGGAGGGATTCACATTTACATGAAAATAGGCTATTAAAATTCATGCATGCCTTCATTCAGTGTTCAGTACTCTGAGACATGAACAAAACAATTGTCTTATCACATATCCTGCTGTTTGTCTCGCTTTTTGTTTAGTCCCAACTCTTTTTTATGCTCATTGTAATTCTGTATTTCTTTAAGTTATAATCTGCAGCAAATGCCACTCTGGTTATTTACTTTTAGAAGTTTTGTTTATGTGCGCAGGGGAGCCAAGAATGGGCAAAAGCGAATCAGCGTTCTTGCTCAGCGTTCTTCAATTCTAATGACCTCGGGGAGTTTATGAATATAACAATGACGGAAACCCCGACACTCCATATTTGGTCATTAGAACTGAAGAAGCCTCTTGGATGAGGGGTAAAACGTCTTCAAGTGAAGAAATTCAAGTCCAGTTGCCAAGACAAGAAGATTTCAACAAGAATTCGCCATGACCTGGATGACTGAGAACCTCGAGAGACATGAATCAGCGTTATTAATAAAAATAAACGCAAATAAACATTTAAGGGGAAGTGCATTTGAAACAAAGGTATGTCATGAAGGTGAGAAACACCATGTTGTTAAAGTCTGTATCGAATAAAATGTGTTTTTCACACTAAAAATACAGGACTGTCTCCGAAAATTAGAATATTGTGATAAAGTTCTTTATCTTCTGTAATGCAATTAAAAAAGCAAAAATTACTTTTTCATGATATTCTAATATTTTGAGATAGGATTTTTGAGTTTTCTCAAGATATAAGCCATAATCAGCAATAATAAAATAATAAAAGGCTTGCGATATTTCAGTTGATTTGTAATGAATCCAGAATGGATGACATTTTTGTTTTAGTAATTGCATTACAGAAGATAAAGAACCTTATCACAATATTCTAATTTTCTGAGACAGTCCTATATACAGTTAAATTGGTGGATGACCTATTACTTAGGACAAAAAAGTTGCAGGACCAAGTTGGGAAAGTTATTGGTGATTGCCAGAAATAACGACCGAAATAGACTTTTCAAATCTCACCTGTTCATGGGTGACGGGAAAGAGTCTGTGTTTGGAGAGCTCCCTCATGACGTTCAGGTCCGTCCTCATATCCAACTTACAGCCGACCAGAACCACTTTGGCATTGGGACAGAACTCCTGTGTCTCCCCTTGCCACTGCACGTCAACAGATACGGACGTCATTGTTACAGAAGCGAATACGGTGTAGCAAATCCCAAAAAAATAACAAAGACGTGTTTTCTCATACATCTGACCATATCATGTTGACATTGTTTATCGACGTCATAAAAGGCAAGCTAATTAGAATTGGTTGTATTCCTTTTCACACTGCACGTTTGAGCCGCGTATGCAATTTGTAGATAAATAGTTGCTTTGTTTCAGAAGGAATATAAATACCATTCGTAAGAAGTCTAAGAAAAAAAGAGTGTTTGCCCAATTTCTTAATTGTCCTTGGGGACAGAGCTGTAGCCGTCCTGCTTAGGGTCTTGTGCCTGCGGGTGAGGGTTGGAACATAAATTACATATTAAATCAAGAAATTCATCCTATTTCACCATTTAAGTGTTCGTTGGCACAAACGTTTGTATGAAAGGCCCTCTCGTATTAGTCAGGGGCCGATCGATTCATCATCTTCAGCACACTTTTCAGATTATCATTGACATATACAAAACGCAAAATTTGGACACCCCATTAGAGATAAAATGTTTTTGAAAGTGACAGCAGTGACATACTGGGAGAGAGAGGGACAATGCAGATCATAGACAGAACTTGAACCAACAGACTCTTTGTTTCTGTAACTCTTTCTCTGAGAGTCTTCTTATTATCTCCTCACACCATTGCACAGGCAGACACTTTCAGCACTGTTGCTCCATTTGTTCTTGCTTACAAGGGAATTATTTCTGCCTGTGTCGTGGCTTGTTGTGGTGCTATGTAGAATGAGCTGTTACCTTTCAATGGGCCCCTATTGAATGCCGTGCAACAAGTGAATGGCAACAATTTAGATGAGACACAAAGGGCTCATGTGAAGCGCAGCTTATTGTTTGTGTTAATGTTGGGAATTGTCCTGTAGGCTGCTGCAGCTGTGAGTGTGGCTTATCAAGGGATGAAACTCATGGCTGAGTACATTCAGGAAAGTCAGTGACAATCCAGTTTATGTCCACGATAGGAATGTTTGGTTTCTACACACCCCTCCAGCACGTACTTGTGTTTTCAACTGTGATGAATGTGTACTAGATGGCGGCTGCTGGAACTGATACCGGGGTCAAGAGTAATCATCACATTATCTGATTAAACAATTTTGCCTTTTGTGTTTTTTCTGACTGATGCAGGCATTTATAGCAGAGATCAAAAAATTGTGTTTTTTTACAGGAACTGATCAGATCATATGGGATTTGATCTCTTATTCTATCACAACCACTCGTGTTCAATTGTTTTTAATTATACAGAGCATCAAAGATTCAAGATTCAAAGTGATGAGTGGATGGGAAGGAAATTGGTGTCCCTGTGCAATGAAATCCTTTGTTGCCCAGAATGAAAGATGAAATGATTTAGAAATGTGTTACACTTGGAAGAGAATGTATTTTACAACTCAAAGCTGTTTGTATGATAGACTCTAAACTTTATAAAGAATGTTTAAGTTTGAAGTCATAGATTTTTTTTTATCAAAGCAAAACATAATATGCTCGGCTTAGCTGGACAACATGCACAAATAAAACAAGGCTGTTTGAGTTTCAGGTTGGACATGTTATAATATCAGTGGGGGCTCTTAACAGTTCACAATCATTTGAATTTGCCATTTCCACTGTCTTGGAAAATTATTATGATGATAATGATTATTATTGTTATTATTTTTTATTATACTTTTATAGGGCACTTTCCATCAAAGAGCTTTACAAGTGAGATGGGGAAGGACAATCATGAATTAATGACACAATCCTGTCGGGGGGGAAATGATGGAAGGATTATTCATTTTATCTACTAAAGACTACACCCATCTGCAAGGTTGTAAAATTATTTTTGATGCAGTTCCATTTTTGGATTTCTCTTGCCATATTTGAGTGTTTAGAATTGCTCAGCAGCAACATTTATCACCCTATAACAATCAGTTTTTAGGGTCAAAGAATAATTCAGCGGTCATGTCATGCTAGACTGAAAATGCAAATGATTGAATGATTTTCAGTAACTCAAAAATTGCCATAATTGAGTTCAATCTAGTCAAATAATTTTCATCAAACTGAATGCATCATGTTCAGCTGCAGTTTAATTGCAGTCCTGATATAGGTCAATTAAAAGGTCAAAATAGGTCATAATTTCTCAGGAGACTCAGGTCTTTCAACATCTGCAGAGCCATGCTGCAGATATGCTGGGGCAGTAGGCTGAAGGCAGCCGACGCCAGCGGACTAAAGAAGCTCACGAGGAAGGCTGGATCCATCCTGAGAGTTGAATTGGACTCTGAGTGAGTCTAAGATGAGGATGCTGAAGAAGCTGCTCAGTATCAGGGAAAAAGCCTCTCAACCCTTCCATGCTGTACTGAAGTCCCACGCGCGCACTTTCAGCCGTAGACTGAGACCACCGAGGAGCACCACAGAAAAGGTCTTTCTTACCCGTGGCCATTAAATGAAATAACTCATCCCCTTTCTGCAAGAAGGAAACCTGACAGCAATAAAATCAAGAGAACGTATGTAATGTTGGAGCCTTGCGGCAAAGGAAGGCCACGTGATTTAATAAAATTCAATTCTATTCTTTTCTTTCTAACGTTTCCAAATTATTAAGATGTTTATTCTAAGATGCTGTATTATTATTCTAATTAAGAACGTTTTTTGCAATAGATTGTATGAGAGCCAAACACAGTAGAAGTGTCTCACCTGTATTTTGAAGTCCCCCGTATTGTTTTAAATTAGTTTAACACTGAGGATTGTTTGTTATGGGGTTCGACTGCCTTTATGCAATTACCCAGACCTTGTTACGATTTAGGAGCATCTGACCTTGTGATATGAATTCTTTATTATTCAATTCCGCTTTTAAAAAAAAATGACACAGGCTTTGTTGTAATCTGCACTACCAGCTACGGAGGTTGTTCAACCTCTTAATCCAACTATCTCATCTCTTTCAGTGTGTTCAGGCATTTACCCTCACAAATGTCTAAAAAGGCACCAGTAAATTGTTGTTGTTGGTGCAGCAAGTTACTTCATGTGTAGTGGTAGCTGAAACAGAAGAGATTATTTGGGATGTGAAGTTTATTGTAGTTGAGCAACAATTGTATTTGCTGAAATCACTGCAACGCTGACAGTTATCCAGGCAAGATTGTGTGCAAATATGGAGGAGAGGACATGAAAGTGTATTTTAAGCAAGTCATGTGTTGAATTTTGCAACTTTGGTCTAACTTTAGTGAAGTCCAGTGAGTCAGGTCCCTTGCCAATGAAAAAAAAAATATTTCAACCCAAGAACATGTTATTATTGAGTGTTGCTCAGCAACACTGCATCATCATAGCACCTTTGAATCCAGATGTGTCTTTGTGACCGGCTGTAACTGCTCTCATAATTTCAAGAAAATGAAATACAATGGACATCCAACAGTCCAAAAAACAAAGAAAGAAGAGAAAGACAGAAAATTATCACGCAATGCTGCCATAACAACTATCAGACAGTAACAGAGGAGTGAACGGTTGAGACATTTTTAAATGGGGTTGTTCTTCTTATTCTTTTAAGTGAGACAGGGACAAACATCTTTGGCTGGGTAATTTGATACGAGAGATGGAGATATTTCAACGGGTCCATGTGAGAGACTCGGTGTGGACCCGAGAGAATAGCGGATTTAAAATGAAATAAAAGAAATGATAAAGACCGAGTGGGTATTTCATCAGCTCGTCAGTGCTTGGAAAGAATAGCCTTTCTAAAGGGAAAATTGAAGGGTGCAAGAATTGGTTAGTCAGAGGCCTGTCAAACGTGGCAAACGATGACGTGCGGCGAGCATTTGAAAATGAAAGCTTGAAGAGAAAGAAAAATTTTGAAAAAAAAAAAGAAACAGATTGGTGATATACATGAGAGATTGATTTGAGAGCTCAAATTGTATATTATGGAAGTTAACAGGAGTGCTTGTGCACTGCTGTGCCTCTAAAACCAGAATAAAGCATCTGTCACTTTGGCATCCTGTGCATGCATTGTGACATCACTATGCTTGCCACCATTACTAGGGTCATCTCCTAAGGTCAAAGTTCAAATTACTTTGTCCACCATACAATTTAAGTGTTTTGTGTTACACAAATGGTGTCCTGGAAGCGGCGTCCCACTGAACGTTTTTGATGTTTAAAGTTGCTGAGTGATCGGTGTGAGAAAATAGATGGTCACATCCACAATTACAATCATTAGAGTTACTGAAAATGACTGAAGTTAATTACTAAATAAGAGAAAAGAAAAGAGAGAATGATTTAGTCCTGGCAGATGAAAGTGCTTCAATGAAAAGTCCATTCAAGAGAACCAAAGATGCAGTGGTGGGTGAGACAGATCTAAAAATGGTCCCAAAGGCATGCTTTTATGACCCAAAACAGGATAGAAGTGTTGTTTTTCATAAATATTTGCGGTGGCAGAACAATGGCATAGGACAACAATGGAGGCTGGCAATACAAAGAAATATGTGACATCTTTGTCTCCAGAGATGAAGAAGATGATAATAAGTCCATTCATCAATAATTTTGTTTGGGTTTTTTGGCAGATAGAGAATATCACCAGGTGTCTGGTGTCATAGGAGGAGGAGATTAAATGTTCCCCAAAACAATTTCAGATTGCGAGGCGGAAAAAAACATCAAATCGGGATAAATGCAGAATTCTGTTTAATGTGACACTCACCTTCTTCAGGACGCTGTCCAGCGTTTCTGGGCGGCTGATGTCAAAGCAGATAAGAACCGCATCGGAGTCAGGGTATGCTAAAGGCCTCACATTGTCATAGTAGGCTGAACCTGTGGGCGAAAAACACAGGTGTGGGCACACACTCCCCGCTGGATTGGATATAATTTGGGTATTGTGCTTCAGACTTTTTTATCTCAGCATGAGTCATTGCACCTTAGTCAGAGACAACTACGATTAATCATAATTACATTGGATAAACCACTAAATGGATGACTCCAGGTGGGTGTGATTTTTGCTTTTGGTATCGAGCAAAGGGACCTCATCCACAACCTCTGTGCATCTGACAGTCTTGAATAAGCCAGCAGACAGACAAGTGACAGTGGTATAATGAATAGCTCGCACAAAGCGTCACCCGGTATTTTAGAATGGCATTTTTCCAGGGGCCCAGGGTGAATTTGAGCATTGTGAATAACATTCCCTCTCCAACACTATGCGCTTTTGTGGGCAAACACGAAGCTTTGGTACCTTAACAATGTAGCATTTGACAGAAAATTCTCATACAATTTCAATAGACTCGACTGCGGTCACACAGGCACAATGCAGAATCATTTTAAAGAGCTGATTTCTGTTAACTCTCATGTAAAAAGGAGACTGAAATTAAACAAATTTAGACAAGCATTGCGCTGCATGCGGTCCTTGGCACACGAAATACCCCAATAGTGATGTTTCAAAAAGGAGTTGGGGGAGATATAAACTTAGAAACAGAAAATCTCTGTTTTTTGTACGCACAATCAAATACGATTATTCTTGTCAAAATCTCCTACTCGTGGCAACTGGACATTTCATCTATTATCCGAGAGGCTTCTTCAGTTCACATCATTCAAATATCTTGTAAAAATAAAACGATGTCCTGTAATAATAATAACCCACTTCTCTCCAAATGAATACTTTCTCAATATTATTTGGTAATAAATGATTTCTTTGCTTTAAATATCACTTGCACAGTTTGAAACGTAAGTAGATCTGTTAATAGATTTGACTGTAAAAAATAGCGATTACTATGATCCTGAAATACTGTGTTATGATTGTATCATATTGTTTGCTTTTTACTAATAAAAATTTCTATCTAAATATATGATGGAAAACTAATGTTCGGCTTTAAACTAGTAACTTTACTATACTGTCAGTGATTTCCGACAGGTGTTCTCAACTCAGCATCCTTTAAACAAAGTCAGAAAACCAGAGCAAATTTTAAACATAATACTATATAGCCCTTATTAGAAAATCATTAATAAGTTTAAATTGGGGACATTTTCAAGCTCACTTTTCAGCACCTTATTCTGAAATTTACTATTTCTTATGTATCCTCTTGTTTTGCAGGCAGATAATCTGTTATGGTTTCTTCAATAAAGTCTCCCTTATTTCTTAGACGATTTCATGAAAATTCATGCAAAACAATGTCAAGCAATTAAATGCATTTTCTGAAAGAGAGCAATAGCTGGTTGGTTAGAAAAAACAAAACAAAAAAGGAACAAGAATACAATCAAGAACAATACACAAAACATCTGCCGCATAGAATGAGGAAGGACTAATTTCTTTATATTGCCGTTATAAAACAGCGGGTTACAAAACGTCAATTCATCTGCAGTCTTTTGAAGAGTGACTGAAATATAAACCAAAAAGGGGGCTCAGCATTCTCCACATTTAGCCTCTTTGTGTTGTCCTGTCAAATTTAAGCCCCAGAGCAAACAGTATGTTTGTGTATTAGTGATGTTGTAATCCGAATTGTGTGAGGACCCCAACAATTGTTTTTTGTTTTTTTTTTGTCTTTTTTTGTCCCACTGACTAATTCCTGCTTCTGGCCTTTACACATGTGAATTCACAGACTGACACACACTCACTCACACACACACACACACACACACACACACACACACACACACACACACACACACAAACACACGTACTATCTCACTTTTGCTTTTGTAGTTTGGCATTTGCAAGCATCCCCAGAGAAAGAGGATGATTCATTCAATAACGGCTGGAGGAGGCAGGGAAGCAGAAGAAAAAGAAAAACTCCTGTGGTCCTTACAGCTCTGACACACACTCATGTACACACACACACACACACACACACATACTCAGACATACTGGCAGCAATGAACTGATGCAGACATCAGAGAGTTGCATTGATCAAATGCAGGGTTTGAGTGTGTGAAAATTGATGGAGGAGAGATACTGATACATTTGCAAAGTTTAAACACCTCATTGTTGATTACAAAATCCAATTAATGAAACAATAGGCATCAGTTGAAATAAATATTGGAGCATACAAAACCTGATCCTTATTAGTCTGTATTTGTATGAAACAATGAGCGCTTAGTTTCATGCCGCTATTCAATTGGTTGAAAGCTACTTATGAGAAAGGCCTGTCAAGATTTGGCTGATAGGAAGAAATACAAAAGAAGTCATCTGCAGAGTAAATAAGTCAGCTCCTTTGGAAAACCCACAGGTACATATCTGCCACAGCTATGAAGAATTGTGTGTGTTTGGCCAGGCGGTATGAGATTTTGTCCCACGATTGCAAAGGAACAAATTGTGTTCTGGTCATAACAGCAGAGTAATAACTGACTTCAGATATACAATTGTTACATTCCTTTTCCACATCTGCATGTTCCCTGCTATTGATGGTTTAATATTTTTATTACATTTGTTGCATGGGATCCAAGACACCCTAAAACTTTTCAATAACTGTGTGTGTCCACTTTATCAGATTCATTTAAAACATGAGGATAAATGTTAGAATAATCTAGGTTGCATTCCCAGGTGTCACAGCATGATCAATCTGTGTCTGTGTCTGTGTGCACTGTGAGATTATTGGATGTGGTTCAGATTTTGTGACCAGGAGGCATCAAGTAACCATATCCTGCATGTTGGACATAATTAATGAACCAGGACTGACTTAAAAATATTTGTTATGCCACTAAATCATGTTTGTTGAATTGTCTCATGATATCTGATTTCCTATGAGCGTTGACAAAAAGTGAGACTTCAATCTATGAATATGAAAACAGTCTCATTGTTTCAAACTCTGCACAAACTCCAATCCCTCCAGTGACATTTGGTTGTAAAAACAACGAGCAGATGTATTTTTGACTTAGGGGTGATTTACGAAATTATTTTGTACTCATGGTTGAGACATTGCAAGTTCAATTTTGACCATGTAAAAGGTCTTTCATTAAACCTTAACTTAAGTTCCTCAAATGTCACAGAGCCAGTGGTTGCAATTGAGATCTGAAAAATAAGGCTGTCTCAGAATAGTGCTACCATTTTTCACGCATTCAGTTACCAGTTATCCCACGAACAAAGTCAATTGTTTGCATGAAAACTGAGCAAACCTTGTCTGTTGAGAAAGAGAGCTTGAAATAAGCTTGAAATAAAAGTGTATTTTGAGATATGATTGCTTTTGGGTGGAGTTGTTCATCTATATTTATTTTCCTACTCAGCTGGGGGAAAAAACACAACAATGAATTGAGAGTCATCAAGGATGTGTAGTCAACTTTGCAGTCACATTCTCTTTTCTCGCCCATCTACACAGTGAAGTTTCACTTGGACATTTCCGGAGGCAAGGCGCAGTAAAAAGCAGCTTAGCGGAATGGAAAATAACATAATGAATGAATGAATGCATTATCATTTTATGCCATTCTCTTACTGGCAGAAATAATGGAGCGAGAAATATGCTCTCTCCTTTGCAAAAGTTGGCGTGCGGAGTTCCAAACACCACGTCAGTTGAATGTGAAATAAGACTGATTTACAAGATTTGTCCCAGCTCTTGCAGCGGTGTGGACACTGATTCTGTCTCGAAGAAAAACAATCTCCTTCTGGCAGAAGAGCGGCGATCAGTAATCAGAGAACACACAGAAGAACTCACTTCAAATAGCTTGGTCGCTGAACTTGCCTGCCACGAAAACAACTGTTTAGTTAGCCGACTGATGGGTTTGAGTGTTTTTCTCGAGTGTCTTCACTAATCCTGCGCTCATCCAACCAGGTGGTTCTTTATTGTTCTTTGTTCAGTCTTTTCCAAAACAAACAGGCTTTCAAAATCGATTAAGATTCAACCTGACATCTTCTGGTTTCAAAAGCAGATACTTGCCGAGGCAGTTTCAATTAAATGTCACATCTTGATAAAAAGTGAAAATCATATTAATCACATAATTAAATGCACAGGAAGTTATCCATATGTTTCATTCCTATATGCATGTACCGTAAATCTCTGTAGAATCAACTAGAATCTCTGTAGAATCAATTCTTATGTCTGTTGCATGTTTTAGCCACTGGGGGTTTGTAGGCTATTCTTGTTCAACCTTTGCTGTTCCAGACTTGGAACAGTAACCACAGTCTGAGAATACACTCTTTCAAATTGTGAATTTTCCATAATTCCCTGGCCTGCTCTATGAAGTGACAGGTTTCTTTATGTTTCTCCATATGAAGACTGTGCTTTATAAATAATTTAATTTTTTTCTTCTATATGACTTGCTGTGGTTACTTTTTTATGTTCTTCGGTGATGTAAAGTCAATCATCACCTTTTTTAAAGTTTTTTTTAAAGGGAAGTTTGGTAGAGTCACAGAACCCCAAATTCTTCCTGATGGTCTGATTAGCAATGTGCATAGCAGCTCTGCCACCATCACTGTGTGAATGGATGAATCCAGTGTAAGGCATCTTGAAACATCATGGTGATAAAAGTACAATATAAGTCAACACTATTTCCATCCATCCATCCGTCCTCCACCGCTTATCTGGAGTATCTGAGCAGTGAGGCCCGGACCTCCCTCTCCCCAGCCACATGGCCCAGCTCCTCTGGGGGGATCCCAAGGTGTTCCCAGGCCAGCCTGGAGACATAGTCTCTCCAGCCAGTCCTGGGTCGTCCCCGTGGTCTCCACCCGGATGGAAATGCCCGGAAAAGCTCATATGGGAGGTGTCCAGGAGGCATCCTGACCAGATGCGCGAGCCACCTCATATGACTCCTCTCCATGCGGGGGAGCAGTGGCTCTACTCCGAGCTCCTCCTAGATGACCGAACTTCTCACCCTATCTGTAAGGGAGAGTCTGACCACACTGCAGAGAAAACTAATTTTGGACGCTTGTAGCCGCAATCTTTTTCTTTCAGTCACTACCCACAACGTAGATTGGCCGGTAAATTGAGAGCTTCGCCTTCTGCCTCAGCTCCCTCTTCACCACAACAGACCGGTACAAAGTCCGCATCACTGCAGATGCCGCATCGATCCACCTGTCAATCTCCAGCGCCATCCTCCCCTCACTCGTGAACAAGACCCCGAGATACTTGAACTCCTCCAGTTGGGACAGGACCTCTTTCCCGAGTGGGCACTCCTCCCATTTCCAGTTGAGCACCATGGTCTCTGATTTAGAGATGCTGATCCTCATTCACTTCATCCTCGGCCGCGAACAGCTCCAGTGAGAGGTGGAGATCATGGCCTGATGAAACCAACAGAGCCACATCATCTGCAAAAAGCAGAGACTCGATCCCGCGGCCACCAAACCAGAACTCCCCAACACCCTGGCTCCATCGAAATATTCCGTCCATATAATTTATCAACAGAATCAGTGACAAAAGGCAGCCCTGGCAAAGTCCAACTCTCACCAGAAACGGGTCCAACTTACAACTGGCAATGCAGACCAAGCTCAAACACCGATCATACAGGGACCAAACAGCCCATATAATGGGGTTCAGTACCCCATACTCCTGGAGCACCCCGGATTGCCTGCAGGACACAGTCCAATGCCTTCTCCAGATCCACAAAACACATGTAGACTGATTGGGCAAACTCATAAGTAGCTTTCAAAGAAATGCCCCCTTGAGGACCCTGTCAAGGGCACAGAGCTCATCCACTGTTCCACGACCAGGACGAAAGCCACACGACTCTTCCTGGATCCGAGGTTCAACTACCCAGCAAACCCTCTTCTCCAGCACCGCTGAATAGACCTTACCAGGGAGGCTGAGGAGTGTGATCCCCCTGTAGTTGGAGACACCCTCCAATCCCCCTATTTAAAAAGGGGGGTCATCACCCAGGTCTGCCGATTCAGTGACACTGTCTCCAACATCCACACAACGCAGCACTGGCATGTCAGCCAGGACAGCCCTACAGCATCCGGAGCCTGGAGGAACCCAGGGCGCAACTCATCCAACCCCGGGGTGTGCTTTTTGACTGCTTCAGCAATTTCAGCCCAGAAGATAGGTGTTTCTGCGCCAGATTCCAAAAGCTCTGCTTCCTCATTGGAGGGCGTTTCAACAGGGTGGAGGAGGTCTCATAAGTATTCCTGCCACCGATCAAGAAACATCTCGAGTTGAGGTCAGCAGCGCCCCGCTCCCACTCAACACCAGTGTTGACGGAACACTGCTCTCCCTCCTGAGCTGCCAGATGGTGGACCAGAATCTCCTCGATGCCCACCAGAAGTTGTTCTCCATGGTCTCCCCAAAATCCTCCCACGCCCAAGTTTTTGCCTCGGCAACCACCGAGGCCGCATGCCGCTTGGCCTGCCGGTACCTTTCAGCTGCCTCCGGAGCCACACAGGCCAAAAAGGCCCAAAAGGACTCCTTCTTCAGTTTGACGGCATTCCTCGCGCTGGGGTCCACCAGCGGGTTTGAGGGTTGGCCTTACAGCCACAGCTCCAGTCTTCTGCCTCAACAAAGGAAGCACACAACATGGCCCATTTGGACTCAATGTCCCTCGCCTCCCTCAGGATGTGGTTGTAGCTCTGCCGGAGGTAGGAGTTTAAACTCCTACTGACAGGGGACTGCGTCAGATGTTCCCCTGCTTGAGCACAGGCAAGCTATTACTCCTGAAAGGTCATTCACTGCTCACTGAAATAGCAGTTAATGGGTGTATTTCTATATCGTGTATAAAATACTGTAAGTAGGGTCTGCAGACGGACAGCCAAAGGTAATGATGACTCATAGAAGGTAGATGCTTTCATATGAAAAAATCATTTAATCATAAAAAATGTTGGTTAATGTCAGGGACCTCTAATTGGTTTATGTGACTTGAATTTATCTTTTCCCACAGTTTTACTGTGACCCTAAAGTACTCCCACCAACCAGTACTGAAAAGTGTACATTATTGACTAATTTCTGGTATGTTCTCAGCGGTGGATCCACTGGAAATTATCTTGATATACACATCATGGCAATCCTCATTACATTGTGGTGGCTGTGGCTAAGTTAGAAGAGCAGCCATCACTCCAAATGGAAGGCTGGCGGTTGGAATTCCGTCTCTTTCCGTTGGCAAGTTGAAGTGTGTTTGGACAAAACACTGAAACCAGGATTGATCCCATTGGCCTTGTTAGCACCTTACATTGCAGTTCTGCCACCATCACTTGTGTGTGTGTGTGTGTGTGTGTGTGTGTGTGTGTGTGTGTGTGTGTGTGTGTGTGTGTGTTTGAAAAAAAGTTTAATGTCATCTTGTGTAAAGTGTTTTGAAACAATAAGTTGTGAAAGCGCTTTCTAGCTTGAAACCATTTACTGTGTTTCATCAAAGTATAGCTAATATAAAACTGCAAGAAATCAAGAAATAATTCATGCAGTATTGTACCTAAAAAAATTATCACATACTCACTTACTTGAATAAAGAAGAGCTTATTTTATTTGACACTAATAACACAGTTTCTCACCAATCAATCAAACCTAAGCATTACTAATAGATATAAACCCTTCGCTCACGGCAATGTTTTAGAAGAACCTAATTCTGCCTGAACCACGATGTCCTTACAAAACATAAATTAATCTGTCATTATACAGGTGGATGGATACATAAACTCTTTGTCTCTCTCTCTTTATCTGTCACACACACGCACACATTTGCACACATACACACAAACACATAGCCAGCAAGTCTTGAGGTTCCATGATGTCAGCTAAAATCCATGTTATGCACCGGAGCAGCCTCTAATGTGTATTGATCTGTGAGCTTTTCTGATCCTCTCTGGGATCTGTAGTTTGATGCCCCTCATGGGATCACTCCTGCTCTTGTAACGCAGCACAAAAAAATCCTCAGCCCATCTGTCTCCGGCTAAACCATTTGATCAAGAATAAAAGGCTTCCCGCTATCAGCATGTGTTTAGCTAAGTGGTAAGTAGGAGAGCTACTTTGCAACTTACATTTTGATTGACATGACATATATGTTCCACATACACTAGTTCAATTTGCTTAAATTCAATTCTGTTTTACAACAAGCTCCAGGATGTATAGTTAAAAATTGTGTAGCGTGTAGCTTATATATGCCTGGTTGTCACAGTGAAGCCCAGTGAAGCACAGCATCACACAGCATCCCCATATGATTCTGTCCCCTGTCTTCTTATGATGTTTGATGCTCACAAAAGCTTTGTCCTTCCATCTTGTCGGTAGTTCTCATGAGGATATAGCCCACATTTTTATCACATTCGGTAATCCACTTACATGCTGCTTTAAAATCTGTATAGCAGTGCTTGTGAAAAACATGATATATATATATATATATACATACACACACACACACTTATCTCAAAATGATGCCTCAATAATACTTAGCTGCTTGTTTGTCCTCCATAGCCGCTTATATATTTTACAGGTGACTCATGGCGAATCTCCGAATCCACTCTATATTTCAAATGTTTAAATTTATCTCCTTTCTATTCACAACATACAATTATAAGGGCCATGAGGTGACATTACCTTCTCCCTGAGACGCTACCTCAGTCAGAACGGGGATTATGGGGATCATGTTTCCTTTGCACATACTTGCATTTGTTGCATTTGATGCATATTTAAAATTATTCACCTCAGTGTTATATCCGTGCACTTTGTCTGGACAGCCATGATGTTATTTTAAATAAGTTTATCACTTGCATATATTCAAAGCTCAAAGCGAGACAACGTCAGCTGTTGTTTGCTTTCAATAAAAGTCAGTTGGTAGTAGTTTAAAGTAGTGTCTTACTACTTGATGGCAATGACTCGATTTCCTTTTTAATAATTGATTGTACACAAACATGCATCCTGCCTCCTCACTAAGATTAGTTTACTGAGCATGAACTGCTCCCCTCTTTCCTCTTTTGCCTTGCTGTTTTTTAGCATGGCCTGTTAAAAGGTTTTAAAAACATAATTAAGTGCGAGGGAAAAAGGCCTTCTCAGCGCTAGCTATCAAATACGTATTTAGAGCAGGGGCTTTTCTCTGGTTTTTCATTAAAATGTATGCAGTTCAGCTGCAGTTAATGACCTTATAATGACCCTAAGCCATAAATTTCAAAAACTATGAAAAAGATGAGCTCATAGCCAAAAACTAAAGTTAATGTAAGGTCTTCGTCATAAAAATGGTGTTAATCATGTCCTGTTTTTGCCACACCAAAATTGCATCAATGACACCTTGATAGATAAAGCAAATCATTTCTACACATGGATCGTTTTAGTCCATGCATAAGCAATAGTCAAGCTATTACTTCATTCTCTGAAGCTGTTTTTTTTAACTCCATTTTTATTTAGTTTTTCTCATACATTAAGTACCAGTCCAAAACTCCTTGACTACAATCTCGTATTAGTAAAGACATGACAGGTGCCCGTTGTTTAGTAAGGATGGCCTTCTGAAGTCTTAATAATTATGTCATTTGCTCCATCCGATATATGTCTTTTTTACTTTTTGGATCCATATATTATATGAAGAGCGATCCGGTTTTACCCACCTAATGGCACCTTTTAATAGTGCTGTGAGCAATATGTTTAGGAGGTATTTTTCATCCTCTCTGTCTCTATCTATAGGGCTTTGTGAAATGTCCCATTTGAAAACTGCTTTGAGGGCGTCAAAGACTTCCTGCCAAAATAAGCTCAGTTTAGGACAAAGACAGAAAATATGTGTGTGGTTGGCAGTATCTTTACCACAATTCCTCCATCAAGAACTACAAGGTGTCGGCCCCGTCTTAGCTGTTATTTCTGGTGTTCTGAAAAACCTAGTAATTACTTTCCACTTGAATTGCCTCCAGGAGTTTGAGTTTGTCGTCCGGTGTGCCTCAATGCATATCTCCTCTCAGGTGTCCATTGGTCTGTCAGTGTTCATTTCCACCTCCCATCCGTCTTATCTTCTGGGATAATTTGTAGATATTGTATTATACGGCTTACCAATTATTTTCTTTTCCCTATTACTTATTGCTAATAGGAACCTTTCCATGGGGGTAGGTCTTCTTAATTTTTCCCACCTCTTGTGCGTTGTAAGGAAAGATCTTAACTGTAGTTATCTAAAAAAGTCTGTCGTCAGGAGATCAAATTCCTTTGTCAGCTGTTCAAATGTTTTAAGATTGTCGTCCTTGATCAGTTGATGTTAATAGTTAGACTTTTCTCAAAGTTGAGCCATCGAGTAAATGGATTGTTCTGAATCCATGCAATCATTGGCTTCATTTATGCATCCAAGAAATAATATTTCAGGTTTAGAAATTTAAGACCTCCATCCGACGTGAGCGATTGTAAAGTTTTGAGTCCAATTTCAAGGTGCTTATTTTGCCGGATACATTTAAATGATAATTTGTTAAGGTGATCAAAGGTTGGTTTAGGAATTTCCACAGGTAACATCTGGAATAAATAAAGCAATCTGGGCAGGGCATTGATGCGGATACTTTCTACTCCACACAGCAGGGAGAGTGGGAGCAAGGATCATCTTTCCAGGTCACTATTAATATGCAGAATTATTTTATTGTAGTTTACATTATATAACGTTATATAGAATTGGGGGAATGTTGATGCCAAGATATTTGACCGTACCTGATCTTCTCTGTAGCTTAACTGTTTCTGAAACCAGATCATTTATATCTATGGCATTCGCTTTATCTACATTTATCTTATATCCAGAATAATACCAGTAGCTGGATATTTGCTCCTTTCCATATGAGATTGTTGAGCTGGGTTCCATTAAATATACTAAAACATCATCTGCGTACAACAAAAGTTTGTGCACTTCTTTTTTTTATTATAATTCCTTGTATGTTATCATCGTCAGCAGTTCAATGCTAATATCAAACAGCAGGGGTGATCAAGAGCAACCTTGTCGGCATCCTCATTTTGGTGTAAATCTCTCTGATCTGTATCCATTAACCTTAACAGCTGCTTGTGGTGACGAATAAAGTGTTTGAATCCAATTCATGAAATTAAGACCAAATCTAAATAATTTTAATTTTTAAAGGAGAAATCACCACGATACCCGATCAAATGCTTTTTGTGCTTCTATGGATACGATTTTGTATCTCTTTGATGAGATATTTTATATAATGCCGTACATTATCTCCATAAAAACCTACCAGTGAAAAAGCCTGTTTAGTTAGGGTGTATAATTTGAGTAATTATCTTATTTACCCTTCTAGCTAGAATTGCAGTTTGTATACTCGAGTCTTAAGTCGCCTAAAAGACTGGCATTCAGTCGGGTCTTTAACCTCTTTATGAATTACAACTATAGTTGCCATCTAGGGCATATCTGTATGCATTAAGTAACAAGGGTGCTAGCAGGTTTTCAAAGGTTTTATCAAATTCATTGACATATCTATCTGGACCTGAAGTTTTGCTATTCTTAAGTAATGAAATCACTTTCATAATTTCCAATTCCCCAATCTGCTTATCTAACTCCTTAGCTGTTCAGTCTGTCAGTTCAGTTCTCTGAAACCGTTTTGGACAATTTTCCACTACGAGAATTCATGTATTCCATCCGCCAGTGGGAAGAAAAATGCAATTAATAAAGGGAGGCTGAATTTTATAACCCTCCAAAGTAATGAGTCTTTTCCTTGACAGAAATGAAAAAAAAAACAAGACAGGGCGTCAGCAAAGATAGTGCCTATAGAAACGCTTTCCATTGTGATGCAGGAAAAAATGCAATAAAAAACAAAAGTGGAGGAACAACAATCACAAGACACCTTTCTATGAGTCAGATGCTGTGTAACAGAAGACTGTTTTAACTGTGAGAAGAGTTAAGGCTTAAAAGTTTTAATGGATTCATTTAAAAAAAAACAAAAAAAAAAACAATCTTCTCCAGTCAACAAATACTTGTTTCCCAACAAACCAGTGGTTGTTCTTGAGCATGTTTCATTCAGCATCCTCAGAGCCACAGTTCAATCTACCAAACAGACCCAGCAATTCACAGCAGAGCCATCCTCTTTCACAACACAGGACGTTGCATAAAATAAGGAACGTTGCCTCAAAATATTCTGGTCCAACTGTCCAATTTGGGGGCTTTATTTGTTAGTATTCCTCCTGGATTTCACTGACTGTGTCATCTGGGACCGTGCTGCGTGCATTCCCCTCTGTTTTGTGTTGCCCTCCGTTTTGCTTTGTGTGTTATTTTCTGTTTGAATTCCTGCTTTGTATCCTTGTCAGCCTAGCTCTGCTCCAATCAGCTCCCTCCCAGCACTTACACGGTTCACCCATCTCAAGTTGTGTAATTATTTGTAGTCAGGATTTGTTGGAATGTAGATTCCATAACTTTTAACGGACAAAGTCTACCGATAATGAATTAGTATTCATTATGCAAGGCTAACAATGGAGGTCTATAGGTCCAGGATGCACACGCAGAGGACTGTTCTCTAGTCTGTCAATAGGCATCATGGAGAAAAGATGAATTTCCGGGCAAATGTATCCCTTTTTTTTAAGAATAGGCAGAAAACAAACATGACATTAAGCTCAGAAATACAGTATAAATGATTATGTTTTCAGATTTCACCTCAGGTTTGTCACTCATATTGATATTTGTGTGCTCTAGATAGACTCAGATTAACATAAACATTCAATAAAGAATCATGCATTAC
The DNA here is from genome assembly GCF_037954325.1 of Fistularia commersonii. Taxonomy (NCBI): domain Eukaryota; kingdom Metazoa; phylum Chordata; class Actinopteri; order Syngnathiformes; family Fistulariidae; genus Fistularia; species Fistularia commersonii. The sequence continues at coordinate 2,976,677 of NC_141315.1, forward strand.
TGTTAATCTTTATTCAGCCCTTTTGGGGTTGGTTTTATAATTGTGAAAAGATAGGAACCATATAATATATTCTACATTGAAAGTCAGGGATCTCGTTAGTGATTTTTAAATGCTTTGGAGATAGCTCTGCTTCTGTTTTTGTTGGAACCCTACATCACAAAACAAAACAAGACAAAACAAAACAAAACACAGACCGCTGTTGTATTTTGGGAAATGTCTGTCATTAGTCAAGCTCAAAGCTGCTAAGTGACTGATAAGAGACAATCAGGCGATACATTATATCTTTCACTATTCATGGCCCTGCATAATTTCAGAGGAGTGGATTGCATACACACACCCGCCTGTGTGCCATACACACACATGCACACAGAGACGTGTACACCTCCAAATGCAGCAAATGATTATTAATCCTTTCTCACAACTTCCAATACAGCACAGCAAAGCTCATTAAAAATGAAACCTTGCTTGGCTCACCCTTGTCGTTGCAAAGAAATAGTATTTTTGTTTTTGTAATTTTTTTTTTATGTTTCCATCCCAGTCTGAGGTGAAATTGGAAGCAATATTCAGTGCAACTGGTCGATAAGTTTGCAACATAACACAGCCCAGGCATCACGCTGTGCAAGATACAGAGACAATTTAGGTCATTATCATACAGTAACAGGCAAACGCACACACACACACAGACACACACACAGACACACACACGCGCGTGCGCACACACACACACACACATACACACTCAGCTAATGTCTAATCACTCGGCGTAAACATTCTGAGATGCCCTGCAGAGCAGGCAATGTGCTCTCTCTCCTGGCTAAAGCGACTTCAGATTTCTCTGCTGTACGGAATTCTAACCCAATATATTTTCGATTTCTTTGGCATCACCATAAAACAAACTGTCACTGAGCTGTGAATAAAATTGTTTGTAAAATGTTATTTCAATAGTTAATTGATTTAATCTGCCTGACACATGAGGCAGCATCATGACAGTATTTCTCAGAGGTGATGTCTATTGAACAGAAATGTGATAATAATAAAATATGATATTAAGGTTGCTGTATCTGCTGACCTTGGAATGGTTAATCTCCCTTTCACCTGTGCTTTCAAAGAATTCTCTTCTTTGAGGTTGCTGTTTGCTGATTTTGTCATAGGTATTTTGGGAAATTTTGATAAAAAAAACAGGTGGATGCAATTGAATAACTGAATAAAAGGACACACTACTTATCATGGAGAGAAATAATGAAATCATGTGTCTACTCCAAAACACGTGCCCCCCTGTTCACCCACCCCAGCTAAACTTGTATTGTGAATCATCAGGTTTGAGTATTTAAAATGTGTACATGGATAAATACATGGGGAACATATCTAAGAACAGATTTCTGGGCCTCCTACTGAAGTTATCAATGATGGATTTTTCGATGATGAATTCTGCAGGATGTTCTGGCATATCTTCCTAATTCAGTGGGCACAGAGGGAGAGCACTGTCAGCAAGAGCCGCTTTGCCTGAAATCAGCAGTAATCCAGTAGGATTCCCCAGAATTAATGACAGAGGGAGCAGACTGGCATCTGGGTTTTCTCCCTTTTACATTAAACATCCTGACTCCTGGTGTGATTTTATGTGTCATCAACTGCAGCGCGATGTGCAGCTGTGATTCTGAGTTCAGACCCAGGGAGATGGGAGCCTGTGAATATCTCATTTTGTGGAAACAAACATTTTGTCCCGCCGCTTTTGAGCCCCGGAGATTTCTGACAACACAGCAGAAAGAAAATAAATGAGACTGAAATCTACAAGAAAGCTCTGATAACATACAGATTGCATAATCTACATCAACAACATGTGACTTTGTTATATTTTGCTTCAGTTCAAATAAAATCCAATGCTTTTCATCACACTTGGAATATGACACTACTTGTTTTAATCTTACATAGAGGAATTGTATCTTTGAAAATGCGTTATAAAGTACTTATGTGAATGCTAACATGGTGATCTGATATCTTTAGGATCTTCGAGTAACAAGACGCTGACATCAGGAAGTCATGGACAAGACTCGACTTTTCAAGCAACTGTCCCAAGGGCTTTGTCCTGCTTTTGTCACAAGGGCATGCAAAGTTGATAAATTCGAACATAAACTGCAGGACTTATGTTAAGAAAAGTTAATTTCAGTGTTTGTTTCACCATAAAAATATATATTTTTTGATTTCCCCTCCCCCCAAATTTGCTTGTTTCCATAAAAGTTGGGCTGCATTTAATTACACCCTGTAGAATCAGCAAGACTATACAAATGGCAATATTGCAACAATGCATTTTATAACAGCGCTATGGAAACAGGGTCAGCACCATTTTCCCCTCCAGCCCCTTAGTAATGGTTGAGGTGTTGGGGGTGGGATGGAGGGGTCACTGCTATGTCTTGCATTATATATAAAGGACAAAAAGGGTCTTAAGTGGATGCCTGGATCCCTTGAGTGTTGTGTGTTTTTTCTGCGTCAACATAGTGCATCAAAAAAACCTAATTATTATTTCAAAGTCATATAAAGTGACAGCACTGCCGCCGTGGATCGTCTAACAAACCAGTGATATGATCCTTCCTCTGTGTGTCTGATCAAAGGTCTTTCTTTGTCAAGTGCGGCTTACGGACTGGCAGGTTTTCTATCCTCATCCATCCATCCATCCATCCATCCATCCATCGTCTGCCGCTTCTCCTGCACTTAGGGTCGCGAGGGATGCTGAAGCCTATCCCAGCTGTCATCGGGCGAGAGGTGGGGTACAACCTGGACTGGTTGCCAGTCAATTGCAGGGTCACATGTTCCTCTTAATTGCAAAAGTTTCCAACGGTCAGAGCCACGGGTAGCTGTCATAGCGCAACTGAAAGTGTATAGCTTGATTTGTTTTTTTGCTCTTTTCTTTCTCCAGTGATGCTCTTGATTTAAGGAAGGGGCTTGTAAATGTGTCCAGATATTTTTTTTCTGTGACTAAGGTACAGAGATACTTGGAAGAAATACATGGAGGGATGATGATGATAGCTTCTGCAAACTACAAAATCAAGTAAGTATTGGGAAGGTCATTCATTATCGATACACTTTTCCTAACTTTCCTCGCTGTCATTGGATGAGAGGCAGGGTACACCCTGGGTCGGTCGCCATGTGATCACAGACCCTCATATAGATACATACAACCATTTGTCCTCTCCTTCTGAATTTGGGCAATTTTGGATCTGTAATTCCCCTTCTGCATGTTTTTAGACTGTGGGAGGAACCTGGAGGCTGTCAGAAAATTCAATGAATTGAAGAAATCAAAATCTGAAGAAAAGGTATCCACATAATGGCTAAGAAATTACCAGAAAATTTTAAACAACCCTAGGCTGATTGAAAAATAAGGCATTCCTTGCAATGTTGCATAGCATGAGAAAATACAAAATAGTTCAACCCAAAATGTGAACGGTCCTCTTTGCATGCAACATCTGTAGTCTTTCTCCACATTAATGTCGAGGGTCAAAAACCTCAGCTTTATTTTGGGGATGGTTTGAGTTTGAGGCAACCCTGATCTTGCTCTCTCAGTGCAATTCAATACCAGTCAGAACTGGCAGGTGTTGTTTTTTGTTTTCATTATGTAAAGATTCACTGTAACACTGAAAGGTCCACGGAGCTGAAACGCGGCTGCATTACAAAGTATTTATCGATATTCAAGAATCAAGTGAAAATCATATCAGAATGTTAGCGAGTTTCATCTTCATCCTGTCGCCACATGGGACTGAATCTCCTGTACAAAACTGTAGCTCTTATAACCGAGCACTTCACTTCAACAGTATATCCTCCTGTCTCTTTGCTGGTTCTATTTATATTTCTCACCCTCCTCTCTAATCTCTCTTAGCACTTACTCATAGGCTTACTCAGTGTCACACTCACAAACATACGCACGCCAACACATGTTCTGTAAAAGCGAAAAAAAAAAAAAAAAATCATAACAGCACTTGGACTAGAAACCCAGTTCCCTGCTGTCTTCTCTTCAGTCCAAAAAGCATGAAACCCGTCAACACAGCCAACTATTTTCACCCCGGTCATGGAGCCCGCTGCCACGCGCACACTGGGATGCTGGGTAGTGCTTTCAAGGACTGAACATGCAATTGGGGTCATAAAAGCTGCTCATGAATGAATGATGGATAGTTAAGGCAATATCTTCTACACTCTCCATCCACAAGAAATGGGGGGGGAGGTTGAAGGGATGCAACAGGACGACGGCTTGAAGACACACAGAGCAATGGTAGGTCGATGTCTTACGAATGTATGCTCCCGATTTTTGTCAAAGGTTTTTGAAAGGTTTATTATAGCGGCAATCCATCGCGTCAGTGATTATGACTATTCATGCGTTGTTGTTTTTTAGGTTTACCACCGATTTTCCTCTGTGTTTTTGTTAAAAAGAATTATTTACTTATGACTTCTTAATGACTGCTCTGTAGCTAAGTTCCTTATGATTTGAAAATAATTCATTTTTTCAGCTGTTATTACTAATTTTTTAACCAGATCTTTGATGACTGTTAGTTCACTTCATCTTCATTTGTAGGTCTTTTATCTCTAAATTCTAGATGACCCCATAGTTTTTGAAGCTATTTATTGCATCTTTTCATTTAATCGTGATACTGCATAAATTCAGTTCCTTCCAACCTGTACAACGCAAAGTACCAGTGCTGCAGTATTTGCACCATATGTTACAGAAGTAAAGGCAGTATATTTGCAAACAAGCTCATTTTAGGACACCATGTTTGGAGCTGTCAGGCCCTGAAGGAAGAATTACAAAAGAGAATGCAGGTTGAGGGTTTCAAGGTGACTGATCGGGAAGATGCCTGGAGGACAGAGTTCAAGGCAGCAAACATCAATACATTCCTGCCCTGTTCACTGTTTGGAGACGCGACAATGCCGGTTGAGCCAGCTTTTTTGTTGTGTGTTTTTGTCCCCTTTTAACAAGTCTTGCTTCACACTTTCACATGCGATGATGCATGTTTTAGAAATGTAGAGTTGAGTCCTGCAGGCATGAAACCGCTCGTTGTACCTGAGTCAGCTGCCGGGGAACACAAACTCGAATGTTATGTGGTAAACTGTCGTACATGTTATTTCCCCTACTAATACGCTGTGCTCTGGTTCTTAAATTAACCAGAAGAGACACTTGAAAGATTGCCGCCCAAAACTTAGAACCCTTATTTCAGCAGCTTTTGGGTCTTGTGAACAAAAGAGTGGTATTGTTGAGAAAGGGCTAATCATCAAGCATTGCATCTCAGTTATTTAGAAAAATATATGAATCAGTCGCTACTTATGAGCAAAGCCAATAAAGAAATGTCGGTTTGGAAGTGCTCTCAATTTATAAGTGAGGATACTTACACAATATCTCTAGAGGGAACCCAATAAGAAGACAAAAACTAAAGCTATTCCAAAAGAGACGGACCAAATTACCATTCATTTCCCAATTAAGATCATGAACACGAACAATTAAAGCAAGTTTTCACAATGAAAAAGGTCACAGGCTGTCTACCTGCCATTATTACGAATATAAATGTGTTAGGATTAAAATCCAACAGCAAACGATTTGAAGTACGCAACACTTGATCTTTTAGATCAGACATTGATCAAATTTCCTACAAAATCTAGTTTGGCTTCTCTTGTTATTCTCATCTGGTTTCTGTTTTTAGCTTAAAAGTTCCTGACTTTCAGGTTCTCAGTCATTTTTTTTTTTGTCCTTGTGCATTTGCATATTGCAGGCGGCTCACTGACAGTGGTTTTAAGCTTCGACTGGAGAGGGTCAGAACCCTTTCCAGTGGAAGGGACGATGCACCACTTCGAGTTGAGAGTTTGTGCCAGGTAGCAGAGCATCTGCGATTGCTTTGCGGGCTGGAACAAGACTAGAATTTTTCCACATATAAAATGATAGTGACAATGCGTGTGAGAAAAAGAGAAACAGATAAAAGTGGCTGGACAGTGATGTTGCCCATTTGGAAATCAGTCTTCATACAAAAGTGCATAAAAATTGTCTCTCCAAACAATACCACAATGCATAATTGGACAATTATTAATAGACAGCAAATGAAATGTGGGAGGTATCTTGAATTACCTAATATTGGCAAATGCTCTACATAGCATGCAGTTTTTATTTTATTTTTTCTTCCCTTCAAAGGATTCAAGGTGTCACAATAAGGGAACATGTCTCCCTGTACAATTCAATTATTTTGCTGTCAGCAGTGAATGCCAGGTAGCGTAACAAAGTAACATGATAATGTTAAATGTGTACATAATAACACAATAAAGGGAAGCAAGTAAACATTATGGTAGAATTCTAAACTATGCAGAAATGTAAATAATGCAGATGGGACGATAAACCGGTTTCTCGACTGTCGTTCCAGGATCAACACTGATTGTGAAATTTCTCTTCATGCAATGTTTGTAGATATTACTTTGTCTTGTTTATGGCTTATCAGATGTAATGTTTTTCATTCACACTTCAATTCATTAGTTCCCACTAGTCCTGTCTGTCCCTTAATTTGATGCCCGACCACTCACTTTTTGGTTTAATAGGTATGGCTGTCTTTAAATCTGCCTTTGTTGCATTCTCTGTTTGTTTTACTCTTTTTTCCTTTTTGTAGCCAAAGGGTTCGAGTGTTCAGGTTACTCTGTCGTCTGCGGTCTTGCCGATATTTTTGTCTCCAGATTGTTTGTTTTTAGATTATATAATGGGTCCGAGAGCAGCTTGGTGCCGCGAACGATCTCACTGTCGCCTCCCAGCAAGAGAGCTCTTGGTTCAAATCCCATGTACCGCTGGGAATTCTGTGTGGAGATTGCATGTCCCGGTCAAAATCATGAAATTGCCACGAGGGAATGTTTTGTATCGCGATGTTCCGGGCTTTTCGCTGTCTCTTGTCAACTGACAGCTTGGAATGGCTGCAGGATAACTGGTATCGATAAGGAATGAATGAATGAATAGGTTTGGGTTTATTTAGTTTCATAGCTTCTTCTCAGTCATGCATTTCACTTCCGTCACAGACAAAATATTTCCCATGGACAAATATTTCTTTCCTCATCTCATAAATAAAACCCCAATCTACTTCCTCTTGTGTGTTTTCCTCTTTTTCTCCCCAGTTTCCTTCGCTTTTCTGCCAGACAAGTCACACGGTCATTCATAAAGTTGGAAGGTGACACAGCACTGATATAATGATATAATGATGTAATGTCACATTTAATATTGCACAGGATAATTATGTTGAAGTTGAGGGAGGAAAGTCATTTTAGGGCATATTCATAATTACAGCTAGACGATTAAGTGGAAATGCAAAGGTCACTCTTGAGTCTACATATCAGTCTAGTCTCTGACCTTTTAAGCCTTACATTGGAATGCTGGTGGAAGATAAAGCGGGGTAGATGCTTAGAAATTTCCATTGAGCTTGAATCAGAAGAGAACACTTGAGAACAGTTCATACAAGAGGACATTTCTTTGCTGAAGAAATAAAATCACACTAACCGATTAAAGTCCATACCGTAGCTGTGGCGCAAAGATGCAAACAAATCACCCCAACTGAATAAAGATCATTTGCGGCTTTGTTTAAATCCAGTTGCGGGACAATCGTCGAAACATAGATCGATCAACTGTAAAATTGCGTTGAGCAGTGAGTACTTTTTTCATTTATTTTATTTTTTTGGTTGCAGCACATAAAGACGGATTAAAGTGACCGAGACGGACCTCTGAGATATGGAAGTGATGAAGTGTAGAGGAAACGATTGAGGTAGAAGAGGTGGGAGACATTAAGACGGATTGTGGGACAGACAGCGAAAGAACCTACGTGAGCTAATCAAGTGCTGGACTGCTGAGAGGGCAGGGACCCGATAGAGTAGTCTCGACCTTGAAATGTTGGACCGGCCAGAAGCCGGAAGCCACGGCAGATATTGAGAGAATGGATTTTAAGAGTGGAATAAAGTGCACAGGAGGGCAAGGAAACAAGAGCTGTGCTAGAGCACTTTAGGGCATCTGAGTTCAGGTTATTGGTCTTTAGGTTTTTGTTTTTTTTTGAGGGGGGGGGGTGCCTTGCTATATTTGAAAAACAATTTCTGATTATCCTGACATTGCAAACCAATGCTGTACTCTTTGAGCTTTATAAAAATCAACCTTAACAATGGGGAGGCACTGTTTTGTTTAAACATTAACACTAACAGGATAGCATGGTGGAAGACCTGTGAGTTCGGAAAGAACACAGAAAGGTCTAGACTTCATGAGCACATTGAATTGGAAAGTAGGGAGATATATTCATACATTCATTCATTCATTCATTATCTATGCCGCTTATCCTGCCTTCAGGGTCGCCCAGGGGGCTGGAGTCTATCCAAGCTGTCACTGGGCACCTTGGCCCGGTCACAAGTCTATCACAGGGCCACATATATAGAAACAAATAACCATTCTCACTCTCGTTCACATGTCTGGGCAATTTTGGGACCAATTAACCTATTGCAGGTTTTTTGACGATGGTAGGAAACCAGATAGCCCGGAGAAAGACCACGGAGACACAGGAAGAACATCCAAACTCCAAACAGAAAGGCCCCTGTCGAGATCCAACCATGGGCCTTCTTTTTTGAGACCACTTTTACACCGTGCTGCCGGTGGCCATATATTATGATTTAAAATGTTCCTTTTTCCTCATACTTGCAGAATGCTTATATAACCATGTAGACATGAATATAGGTGACAGTAGTGAACTTTTTGGAGATCGGTAGCAGCGAGTAAACCGACAATCTGAGCGGCAAAACTCCAGAAAGCTTTTTGGTCATTTCCACATTGCCTTTAAGCCAGAGCTTGTTCACAAGCTCAAATGAAAAATTCCCTCTTCCAGACCTGCATGAATGCAGAACACTGTGAAAACATACACAAAGTAATGGGAAGAAGTTTAATCTACAGATATTAAGTAAAAATAAAGCTGCCACCATGTCAGATTTCTGTCAAAAGTGGTCTGTCATTGGAATATTATGTCACAATAGAGCAGAAAAGTGACGTAAAGCATCCCATTTTACCTGACAACTGCACGAGAAATAAAAGCATCATAGTGCAGCTACTGGAAAAATCCCCACAGCAATAACAATAAGTCTGAATCACAAGAGAACCGTCCCTCCTTTCAACCTCTCAGCTAAACCCAATGTTCTTTTTCATATCACAATTATGATCAGATGTGAAAGTGTTACTTGATGATTTGAAGGTACTGCTTGGATCTGCTGATGAACAGGCAAATACCAAAATACATCCAATGAATCCAGTCATCCTGATGACATGCATTATGGGTGAGATTGGTTTCATGGATTCCACCAAAATGTGATTATGGTATGGTATTGAGAGCCTCCCCTTAACAAAAAAAAAAACAAAAAACTTGCTGTAACTCAACACTGATCGCTCAGAAATGACCTATAATAAGAGTCCCATGGTGCTGTACATCTAGTTAATCTAGTACAGTTGGATTCTTTAGCAGAGGTGACACTGATCCTTAAGAAGTCAAAATCATGGATTTTAGTTTGGAAGCACGATTGAAAATGAGAAGTAAAGTTTAACCCACAAAGAGAGACCCTGAAAACCGGTGGACAGGGCATGTTTGGGGATGTTTGAAAAGGCAGCAGGTGGTGCAGTGATGGGACGGATGAAGAAGACAAGGGGCAACCGTTTGGTGACACAGTTAGCGCTAAATTAACCAACGCCACAGTTTACCTGCACAATGAGTCTGGGGCTCAGCGGCTGCTTCTGGTTCTCCTCCCTGTGTGATGACACTCTGTTTTCTCTCTCTCTTTCTCTCTTATCTGCCTCTCTTCTGGTCTTATCTTGCCCACTGGAATCCACGGGAACTCTGGCCTTGTATCTTATTATCTGTGATGAGTTTGCAGCCCTCGGTGCTCCGGAGCCACCTATCACAAATCTGTTAAAGACGCTATCTATTCCAATTTCAGATGATTAAATTACTACGGCATAAGCAGTAAAAAAATCTAACAATCCCACTTAAAATCACTTAATTTTATTATTATCACAACACCTACTGTTACAGCTTCATATGATCCTCTCAGCGACTGTCATTTCAATATTTTCTGATATTTTGAGATTTTTCAGAGCTTTGTGAATTTTCTATAAAGCCTTTCTCTGATGTCTAGGGTTCTCTGCTGCCTTTATCATCACATATGGATAAACTGAATGTGTGTCTTTCAAACACAATGTAACCTCCGTGGATGCATCGATTAATAGACTTTCCCGGAGAAAAGTGAACAATGATGGAAACTCGAGCGACACGGAGGTCCTGTAATCCCCATGTTGAGTCACAGATAGGCAGGCACTGGGGGAACAGGGGTAATATTGATGTGCATGCTGCAACCTCCTGAGACAGACCAGAATTAGCTCACAGGGATGCTGCAAAAGAAAAAAAAATAAAAACAAAAACATGCACCATCTCAGCAGTTTGTGTTGCTGAAGGAAACTGAGGCAGGTCAGGTATGGATGAATCAGTGCGGTTTAAAGAAAAAGTAATAGGAAACTGCTCAATCTGCCCCTTTAAAATTGTCCACATAAAATAATCTGCTGCTTTTTATAATAATTTTGGTTACTTAGAAAGAAAAAATGTAATTTATTGATCTAAAAAAGGTCACAGATGCCAGATGGAACTTTTCTTCACATATAAGTAACTTAAAGCTTTCCATCTTGTTGAAAAATAAAATTATTACACATTTCTCCCAGTGGAGATGTACATAGTTGTTACACAACTAGTCTTCTGAACAAATAAACAGATTAATGTTATTTGATATTTTCATGATTCAATGGCATAGGTAGTAAAAAAAAATCCAACTTGAAATCACTTAATTTTATAGAATATTGTTATAGCTCAATGTATAACTCTCTCAGCTGCTGTGTAGAAAACTGTGAAAAAAAATATACCCAGGTACATTCTAGCTACCTCATACTTAACTTAGCTCCTCTCGAAACACACCCAAAACACCGCACACACGCACACATGCACACACACACACACACAAACCTCATTTAAAATGTAACTGATGCCAAACCACACAACCTTCACGTTCCAGACAAAGCCCCTGATTGTTGAACTAATGACGCTCGTAATATCTTTATTTTTCCGTGGGGCACCAACCCCCAAAACTTGTATAAGACGTGACGTTGGGACCCAGACATTCCCATGCGACTGTTCCACTCGCGGCCGAAGGGGACTGGCCTTCTGTTCACGCGCTCTACAGGCCCACGCCACAGTCTTTGAGTCGCCATCAGCTCAGCCGTCCCAAATATTAGATGAAGGAAGGTGAGGTTTAAATCTAAGGCAGGCAGGGGTTCGGCTCGGTGTCACCGCTCAACCTGCTCCCTGACTACTCTATTAACCCCTCTGAATTCAGCGGGATTATCATTTATTAAAATAATGTTATATAAAGTCCCCTGTATCCCTTTCTAACCTTTTTAAAAGCAATCTTTATTAAAGAATAATACCGCTTTTCCCTCTGATGCACGCAGATAGAAATAGATCCTTGTTGAATGTATTAATGCAGAAACCTCTTACAAACTTTCATGACGCTTTCCACGCAAACACAGTGAGTTTGACTCAGACAGACAAATCTGAGATGTCTTCTATGTTCAGCCTCAACATGCCTGTACTAACACAATATAAAAGGTTAATGACTAAGGTTAATGGTTCACACAAGACAAGTTCATTTTTTGCTTGTGCGCCAGAGTCAAGAATGTCTGTTATCCACCACACAGCTCAGCAAGAGCCGGGTGTGTGTGTGTGTGTGTGTGTGTGTGTGTGTGTGTGTGTGTGTGTGTGAAACAAAACAGCAATTTCAGTGGGAGTTGCTCAAAAATGGCAGCTCTAAATCTCCAGCCTGTCGAGCTGGTCTGTCTGTCTGTCTTTGTGGAAGTCGATGGTTCGCTGTGCACAAGAGACGACCTCCAGTTGTGTGAGAGCACGTTTGAGGGTGTTGTCATGTTGGTAGAAATTAATCATGAAATGACGTACAGAGTAAAAAAAAAAAAAAACAACAGAGGTTTGCTAGCATCTGGAAACCAAAAGGTCCACAAAACCCATAGCCTTTTTAATATAAGTCTAGAAAATAAACATCACATCCAGACGCAAGCCTCACAAGGGTTGATTTTACAATTTGACTGCCTCAAAGCTACATGGGTTCAAGGACTGGACCGCCTACCCTGCAGCTGATGACTTGAAATGAAAGAATCAATACGTTTCAAACATCAAAAACTCAGCATGATCAATTTTAGTGGGAAAAGGAAAGCGACCAACAAGCCAGCGTTATTCTAAGAATTCTGATACCTAATCTTTTTTTCACTGGTTTTTAAGTTCTGCTGTTTACAAACCAAGAACGCACAATTTACTGCATACCTCTACTAATGGTTGAATTTCTTTCCTTCATTGTTTGTTTACCTAATTATCTGAACACATGCTGTTGTGCCAAATTGCTTATTGGGTTTTTTTTTTCAGCATATTTACTGACTTCAAAATTGGCATGGCTAAATTGGCAAAATACAGCTTTTGACAATCAACCAATTATTACTTTAAAATACACAAAAATAAGGCTGGATATATTTACTTAAGCGGATGCAAGACAATTAGGACCGATACATGTTTTACCGTAAGTTGCACGTTTGTTATTGCTTTTGACAAGGCATATTCTGTGATGATATTACATATTTTCTTGTAATAATTTCCTGAAAACAAATGACGGCACTCTGCTGAGAACATGTTCATATTATTCATTTGATCATTTAGAACGAGCAGTATGAAGCTCCCATGGGAGGTCGATAGCACACGAAGCCGGACATTTGGACATATTTTGATGTTGGGTTCAATCCGGCACTGGATTTGGATGTCTGGGAAGCGTTTGATTTAATGTCAACCTGATTTTCATTTTCCGCAGCGATGCAGTGCCAGGTGGGTAGGACTTCCAGATACCAAATTCCACGAGAATTTTCGATCTCAAGCCAGTTTTCAGCACTGTGACATCTTCTTGGAGTGAAAAAGCACTAAAGCCCAAGCAGTTTATCCCTCAAAGAGCAGCTCTAACTTTAAACTTGTGGCATTTGAGGTGTCAAATGGGTGTTGTTATGAGCGGAGTATCATAAACACCCAATAAACACAGACAGATTTTGTGACCGTGTGTGTCTACAACTGAAATGAATCACGATGAAATATTTAAGAAATGTCTCTCAGCACTCCCGGCAGATTGTCCAGGTATGCTCGTGGCGGCGAGTATTTCTGGCCCGCAGCCTGGATGTTGCTCAGAAAACTCGCCGCGTGCCAGCCTGGAGAGCCCTTCAACTTCTCACCACATTGGCTGAGATGATTCAAAAAAGGAAGCTTAAACCAAAAGTCTGACCTGACGTGTCCCACATGTTGAGCTCGATCCGCTGCTTATCGATCTCAAAGCTGGCGGTGTAATTCTCAAACACCGTGGGAACATAGTTCTGAAATGAGAGAATTGCCAGGTTTAAATGGGCAAGGTGTGGCCCTTGGGAGGCAAAATATCAGCAGTAGTCACTATAGTGCATACAACAGTGAGGGTGAATGCACGTGTGTCGTGCAGAAAGTACATTTCGAGATGAATCCACAAATGTAGGTCAATAAACTGATTAGATTATTCTCTAAAAATCAAAGTCAACCATTAAAAATCTTCCAATGCACAGTCTCTTTCATCCCTATGTTATTCTCATTAGACACGAGAGTGCGCTTGTGTCTTTACAGTCTGTTGATTTCATTATGCACTAATTTAATTGGACCCGGGACCATCGGTGTTGACAAAATCCAATGAAAACAGATTTTCTGGTTCAACTTCAAATCAATGTTCCTAAATTTCTAATAGCTCATTAAATAATGTATGTAGATAAGAAGAACCACGACTTATTGGATTTAATAGGACAAGAAGACTGTGAGGAGTATTTTATTGGGTTGACTGCTGATTAGCCATGTTATCATATTGGTGATAGATGTACTAATGAAGTAGGATCGAAACAATAACTCCTCCTTGACTAAAGGCAGACAAATTACTGTTTGGTTTGGGGGGGAAGGCGTGTTTGGTGAACCTCCACGGGAACGAACGCACACGCGAGGCCGGTACGACGCGTCGGGCGCAATCGCCGGTGCGCGTCACGCGTAAATACGCACACTAACGACAGAGTTCCTTTTTTAATTGCAGGTCGGCACGGACATGCCAAAACTAAAAGTTTGTCGCGACGAACTGTGATAAAGAAACGCAGTGAGGCAGAGATCTGGTCTGTTGGTCTGTGGATCTTCGAGCTGCAGCTCAAACCCGCCGTGACGCAAAGACAGTTATACAATGTAGGTACATCGCAACAAACGCCTTGCGCCCGCACCGTCTGCTCGATGTGGAACTTTAACCTGCACTCTATGGCGCGGGGACTTTTACGCACCGGAGTCATGACTTGTTGGTTTATCTGTGTAAAACTCAGTCTCACCTCTGGATACGAGTCTTTGGCAAAAACGTGGAGCAGAGCCGTCTTTCCACACTGCGTGTCACCGACGACCACGATCTTACAGCGCAGTAATCCCTTGCTCTCCATCGCGTCCGACGTTGTCAGTGGGTATATCTGCGTCTCTGCCTCTTTCTCATTGAGCTCCCAACAACTTGTGTGTCGATGAGCGGCGATGAGGTTGAAAATCTTTGAAGAATCCCGACGGACGAAAACAAAGTTCTGCTCCGCAGCCTGATGTGGTTTGTGCTACATTCCCTGCGCGACGCGGCGCTCGTCTGCGCCACCGGAGGAGCGGCGCTCTGCCGCCACCTGCCAAGAGGGAGGTCGTTGCTGAGGTGTTTTCCTGTTTGTCTCTGTCAAACACACACACACACACACACACACACACCGACTGTATTGTGTATACTGCCCATATACTGTGTGTGTGTGTGTGTACAATATAGATATATACAGTATTTGTGTGTAGATATTTTGGCTGGGGGAGTCAGGTATTTTTTGATTTCAGTTAAGATTGTGCAATGTAATTAACATGTACAAACTGTAGGAGTGATTGTACTAGTTCCACAACAACAATAAGAAATGTTGCAACATTTTTTCTCTTCCTGTGTTTTATGAAAACCGGCTCCGCCAGTGATTTCCTGCAGTCAGAGTGTGATCGATATTGTCAGCAAGTTGCTCAGTACAATATAAACAGGGAACTTTTTCCTCTCTTCACATTTGATAATAAATATGCATGAACGAACCTAATTAAAATATCCAGAGTTATGTTACTTTCTTGTAAGAAGGTGTCAGAATAGCGTTTGACATATTGGTACACCTACATTTTCATGATCTGCACTTCATTTGTGGGTGTGTCTTTGTTTTTATTATTATTACTGTATTTATAGCTGTATCTATTTATATCTTGATTGATTGATTGATTGATTGATTGATTGATTGATTGATTGATTGATGTCCGTCAGTGGAATTTAACAAGTCTTCTTTAACTTGTAATTTGGCGCCATCGCGTGGCATCAATGAAGCGAGCAGCTTGTTTTCCAGAATCAGGTAAAATGTCAAGTCACTCATTCAAGATTATTGTTGACTCAGCACATCTTTAGTCAATTTGCGTTCGTGTTTTTATACATAGTTCATTATTATACCACATTTGGAACTGGATCTAAAGTTCTTTCGTTTCACTGCAGACTCATTTTTCTCCCAAACCGGAACTTTTTTTTTTCCATCTAAAGCATGTTTTCACATTGCTGAGTGTGCAGGACAGGAATTTCTGTTAAATTCACCTTTCTGGCTTTGTGGATCACACGGTTTAATCGCCAACTAATCCCATGACCCTTTTGAAGCCACCTTCATGTTCTCAATTCGTTTTCCTCTGAACGCTGTGATGAGAATAAACTACTTTAGGCTTCTTCATTCGGGTCACAGGGAAAGAGATTACTGGAGATTACTTGTGATGCAAACCTATAGAATACAAAGCCTTTAAATCGATCGGGGTTTTGTGACTTTTCATGTTGAGATTATTGAGTGTTGCATGCTATTCCCAAATGAAATGCTTGTTTTTATATTCTTTGGACTCATTTCTCAAGATTGACATGAAAGGTGGTGGAAGGGGGTCAATAAAATGGTGGTTTTAATGAAAAAAAAAAAAAAATCAAAGGACATAAGTCTTCTTTTCCTTTTGGCTGCACCCACCAGGGGTAAATGCAGCAAATCATCTTCCTCCCTCTGACTGTTCACTGTATCCTCTTCTCTCACACCAACTTACATCACGTCTGCTTTCACTCCATCCATAAATCTCTGCTGCAGTTTTCGTTTAGGCCTCCTGCCAGCCAGTTCCAACCTCTACATTCCTCTGTAAATGTATTCACTATCCCTGCTTTGTACGTGTCCAAACCATCTCAGCCTGGCTTCTTCGACTTTACCCCCAAAATATCTCTCTTATTGACTAATTTCCACGATGAATAACATTTACATGTAACTCCAAAAGATGATAATGCAACGAAAAATTCTGGTCCTCCTTCACTTTATCAAACAAGGTGAATCTTCTCAGGGTCATTTTAACCAGCTCCCTTCCTCTCGGTGCTCCGGTGTCCGGGCTTTGAATCATCCCGCCTTTCTCTCCATCCTTATGCCAGCAAAACGGATCGGTCGCTTTTTGAGGTTCATCAAGCGAGCATGTGAGCATCTAGACAGCAACCGGAATAGAAAATGATGGAATTGTAAAATAAAAGCCCGAGGTTAAGAAAAATTGACCTAAAATTATAGGAATCAAAGATTACCGACGTGTGACTAGAATTTAACTCCAAGTATATTTAGCTCTTAGATGAGAGAGGAAAAAGGACAAAGGACTCAATGATATTTCTGTTCAAATACAAATATCTAAAGCTTGAGGGTGGTATGACTGTTGCGGTCAAATCTTATACAAGTACAAGTCATATATTTGAAAAGTAAAAAAGGAATCGCTATCAGCACATGTACATAATGTGTTAAGAAAAACACTGTCTGTGTTTATGTCAGAAAAATCAGTTTCTATGCTGACTTGCTATAATGTTTCAATACCAACAATTGCACATGAAAGCATTTTGATGTTGTAATGATTATTTGAAGCATTATATCACATTATAAGTTTGTTATTTAATACATTAACAACATCATTCACATAACGTGAAGGACAGTGTGTAAAGCATACAATACACTGTATAGTATCTAATAGCTCTTAAAAATGATACGAGTATTTCAAAACTGTGCTGATATATACCGCTTGAATAAGTTACCAACATCCCTGTATTCATTCATTAATTCATGGGAGGAAACCGAAGAGCGTGGAGGACACCCGGGCACACACGGAGAGAACACGCAAAACACCACAGAAAAGCCCCCCGTCTGAATCCAACCAGGACCCTCTTGATTCCTGTAATTATTGTTTTTCACGTCTTGCTCTCTATTCTGAGAGGCTGGGTTCACCCCGGACCGGTCGCCGGTCGATTGCGGGGCCACACGTAGAGACGAACAATAATTCACTCTGCCGTTCACACCTGTGCCATCCATCTATCCATTATCCAACGCTTGTTCCTGCACTTAGTGTCGCGGGGATGCTGGAGTCTATCCCAGCTGGATCGGGCACGAGGCCGGCTACAGCCTGGACCAGTTGCCGGTCGATCGCGGGGCCACATATAGAGACAGACAACCGTTCAATTTGATTCACACGACTGGCCAATTTTGCCAATATATTGCAGTGTGTATTTGGACGGTGGGAAGAAACCGGAGAACCCGGAGGACACGTTCGCAAACACGACATGCAAACTCCACACAGAGAGGTCCCCTGAACCAGGTCCTCCCTCTGCTTCTTCTTCTTCTTCTTCTTCTTCTTCTTCTTTCGGCTTTTCCCTTCAGGTGTCGCCACAGGGAATCAACTTTCTCCATCTAACCCTATTTTCTGTATCCTCCTCTTTCACACCAACTACCCTCATATCCTCCCTGACTACGTCCATAAATCTTCTCTTTGGTCTCAGGTCCTCCCTCTGCTCCTCTCATCTAAATATTGAAATATGTGCATAAACAAGCTCAAGCTGGCTTGCCACCCAGATGAGTCATTCAATTTGCCTGTGATTATGTTGTAAGCAACAACAACCATTTTTAGTTTCATTTGGGGTGCTTTTTTTCCCCCCCTCAAACGCCCCCTGTTTGGCAAATTCTTTTATTGTGAAACAGAAACCCGGAAGTTTTGTTAATACGGCGCATGTGTTGCCACTTGTTGAGGGGCGCACGAACACAGGAAACCTCGCCTCTCTCCCTGCTGCTTCTGTCTTTGGAGGAGCGGCGTGTACGTGTGTGTTTGCGCGCTCAGTTGTTTCAGCCTTGTTGTTGTTGTTTTTCCAGCTTCAACAACAACAGGACCGCTCCTCCACCGGACCGGGTCAGTGTGACAGCAGCCCCCCCAAAAAAAACTGGAGACCATGTCTGACGAAGAAGCTCCAACTCTGCAGCAACAACCTGAGCAGGAGAAACAAGCGGACGAGGCTCCGCAAGAAGCGTCCGACGGCGGTGCAGCTCCGGAGGAGAAGCCGCTGTCCTGGCGGGCTCTGGTGCTTACGGGACACGGCGGATACGACAAGGTGAAGCTGCAGGTGAAGACGCAGAAGAAGCCGCGGCCGCAGGCTGGAGAGGTGCTGGTGCGCGTCAAGGCGTGCGGGTTGAACTTCGCCGAACTGCTGGGCAGGCAGGGGCTGTACGGCCCTCTGCCCGCCCCGCCCGTCACCATGGGAATGGAGGCGTCCGGGCTCGTCGAGGAGGTCGGGGAGGATGTGAAGGACAGGAAAGTGAGTAAAATACAAAAAAAAAAAAAAAAAAAAAATCCACTTTAAACAAACCACTATCCCACAAATAGTGGAAAAACCATGCCTGAGTTCTTTCCACCTCTGAGGAAGTTGACCATGAACTTTTTCCAAAATTTGACCTCTGACCCCTGGCCTTGAAAGCCCTCAGGGTGACATACTTAGCCGGCCACTTTACAAGGTAGTCAGTTTTTCCATGTAACAAAAAAAAAAGGCATGTAAATTAGTCACACTGAAAATGGATGTTGACACATTTACAACCCAAATATTGCCTTTAAATCAAAACCGTTTTTGCGGAAAAATACAAGAGGGCAGTGTCCAAGCGATGCACGTGAGAGGGGTTTTCATTTGATATTGATCAGGCGTTCAATGTGCACGCGTTTGCATCCCTCCTCGAAAACAACCTCCAGGAAAAAGGGCAAATTGGTGAAACTCTACTTGTTTAAATCCTTCACTGAGCTGGGCTCTCAGTCAAAGCCACACATGGATAATCCATAACAAAGGAATTAGAAATCCTTCTCAAGGGACTCTGTACGGTAGACATCTCAAACTTTAGGTTTTCCTTCCAAAATATCTTTTCAATGTGAGCCTTTCTTTCTGCTAAAATATGACTAAATATCAATTCAGATAATACTAGGTTTGGATTCCTGTGGTCTTTGACTTGCGGCGGGCGGGGTCGTTTGGGTTCATTAGATTTGTAGAAAACACTGTTCGTCCATCTGAGACTCGAGAACGAAGAAGAAAATCTGCTTGGTAACGACGAGCGTGATCCCCGGACAAAGACAGGAAACCACAAGGAAAGGATTCGTCCAAAACTAGGGGACGCAGGCTTTCCATCAGGCTGACTTTGGAGGACAAATTTCAGTAAACAGGTTTGAATAATGGCAGTTGTGTTGGGGAAAAAAAAATATGGCTGGTGTGGAATGAGGATCAGTTGCACTCAGCCAGACATAAGTTAAGCATCAGGGTGTTGAAACTGTCAGCAGACGGGAGGGGCAGATCTGACACGACAAAACAATTAATGAAGTCGACGGCGGCTGGCAGGGCATGAATAACTGCACCGGAGCCGGCGGGGTTGGAATCACAACACTCGTATTGCAAAAGGGTAATGAGTGATTGTATGAAATATAGCAGGGTTTTGGCGTTTAGTTTTTTTTTTTAAATAAAAGCCGTGAGCATGATTTCATTGTAAAGGCGTTGGAGTGTGACATTGTGTCTTTCCAGCAGCACGAGAACTCATTTAACCTGTTGCAGATAAGACCTTTCCAGAGGTCGCTTTGTATTTAAAGTATCAACTCTGATGACAGAGAGAGAGAGAGAGAGAGAGAGAGAGAGCGAGAGAGAGCGAGCGCTTGTGTGTGTGACTGTCTGTGATCGTGCATACCTGTGTGTATAATAGACAACTCCTCTTATCTTCTTAATCATTAACTATTATTCCTGAATCTGCCTGGGATTTATGGCCATTTCTCTGTGTAGTTTGTTTCCACTGGAATTTAAGTTTCCATTCGTCTCCATCTGAGTTGTAGAGAAAAAGCCAGACCTGTCTGGTCGCAGTTTCATCCTGTCTTACAGACATTTTGAGTTTGACTAGTTCCACTACATTATGTGGACAGTTGAAAAGGACTTCATGGTAGCAGCTGTACGTTGTGTCCACTCTTTGGATTCAGAGGTTCAAAATCATATGCAATTTCTCCTTTTTTTATATTCAGGGTCTTCCGGTGGAGATAATCCTTGGCAGACTTATCCATCATATGTGTAACTGCAAGTGTCATAATTACCAGGCAAATAGTTTTTTGATAGATCCTGGGTTTTGCTGCTACTCAAGAGTAATCGTTCCTTCTCGCTTAAATTATTTGCATTCATGGTGTTAATGTCCGCCTCTTATTATGGCTAATAGTCTTTGCTCTGAATTGTATTTTTTTAATTGTTTTTGTTCATCTGCTACCTTATAAAACTCTTTTGGAGAAAATGATTGGTAGATTAACTTCTGGAACTGGAGCCATAAAACAAGTTCTTAACTAACCTTAACTCAGTGTCTTCCCAATGTCACGCTCACGTCCATGCGAGATACGGATTAAAATCAAAACATAACCCAGAATTTATCGTCAGCGTATGTTGGACAGTTGTTTGCATTACTTCATGACAAGCTCTTACAATAATCCTTTTTGAATTCAGCACTTAATCCCTGAGACTTAAGTTGGCGTCTAGATAACAAGTGAAATCTCACTCAACTGCTCATTTCACACACACAGACACACACACACACATATATCTGGATGAGTGAACCCATCATCAGACTGTCATTAGTTCACGCTTGGGCAAAATGAGAACTCTGCAAGTCTGCTTGGGACTGATTAGAGATGGAAGTATCACTGCTTTTGCTGCTTCTGTATTTAACTATATGCGTACAAGAGGCTACCAGGTGACCTTACTACGCTAACAAGACTAAGCCTCCTCATGCATCTGTCTAAGTAGTTATTTTCCATATGATTCTGGCGGATCCAGAGGCCGTCTCGTCACCACTGCCGGATTCTGGGATCAAACGCCTCGCTGTTTTTCCATCTGACCTGTTGGTTCTGTGAGAGAATTATTGTTGAAAGTTCCTCGCGATCCCACAGTGTCAGCTTGGAATTTCCCTCCTCCTCTTCCACTTGTAGTCCTATCGCATTCATCTTTCATTCCTCTCTGTGTCCTTTCCATTTTAAGATCCTGCAAAGGAAGTGGTTTTTGTCCGCTTTCTGGAAAAAAAAAAGGAAGCAAAGTGGATCGTAAAAGTCGAGACGTTAAACCGGTGAAGCTTAGGCGGGTAACTTTGAGAAGGGTTAGTATTTGGTTTATATTTCTCAGTCCTTTGCAGCGCAGGAGAGGAACTATTTGTTCCACGGGGCTGAAACAGCTGAGCTTCACCAGATGAGCGCAGAAGGGTGCGGCAGTTTCACGAAGCAGATGTAAGGGATCTCATTACTGCACATCTTCCCAAAGGCATCCCTTTGTCACATTCATTCCCGGACAAAATGCATTGAATTCCAATAATCATTCCTCATCTCTCCATTGATATTTTAAAGACGGGGGCAGCCTGTAAACTGCTTTGAAAGAAATGTACCATCTGTTCTATAAACAGATGGGTAATTTATCAACGCTATTTATATTTAAATGACCTTAGTGTGTTTTTTCAGCTTTTCAGGATCTGAGATCAGTGTCTTATAATAAGATTTGTGTCTGACAAATTGTATCCCTCCAAAAATGCATACTATAACATGGAACTTGAAACTGCTTCAACAGAGATAGAGATATACATAGTAGATATAATGGTTTGGATATCTGTTATTATTTGTGCATGTGCCTGTGTGTGTGTGTTTGCGTACTATCTGTCCATTGTCATTAGTGAGTGTGCAGCAGGAAGTGTGATTCAGAAACCGTTTTAACAGGAAGCCGTGCACCAATTCATAATCACACTCCTTTCCTGTGACCTTCACTGTTTAAGGAGGGGTGGTGTGAGTTTCACAACACCAGTGATACGTTCACATGTCGATGAAAGAAGCAAACTTGGCTAACAAAGCGAGGACATCATTTCCCATAAGCCTCCTTGTCTAAGCATCGCAAGAATTTTGGTGGATTCTACATAAACATTCATCTTCGCAACACGTTCGAGTGCCATTGGGTGTGGCTTGATGAAAAAAATATTTTCAGTCAATCGACCATTATTAATTCATTATCGATAAGCAAAAAAAAAAATTTTTAGACCTTATGTCCATTACAATTTGAAATAAACATTCCTCTACTACTATTATTCCTTTACCTGATTTTCAAATTGATAGCTTAAGCATTTTAAGATGGAGGTTTGCTTTTCTTTGGGGCTTATTTTGATAAAAGGCAAAAGGTGTCTCACAATCTAAATTGGGTTTTTTTTTCGATTATTTTAAAACGTTGTTCAAAATCATACATAAGTTACATGTGTGACACTTGTTATGACCACATGATTGTGAACAACTAATTATAATCATGTCTCTGGATAATTGGTGTTATTTCTCACGTTTTGTATGTTGTTAAAAAACATTTTTAAAGGAATTATTTGCCTTATAAAGAAATTACTGAGGCAGTTATTACACACCGGTCCAACTGACAGTAGTTTGAGTGAAGTTAAGTTGGATCAGTTATTGTCACAAGGTAGTTGCTGAACATGACCCACGGTGGCTTTGTCCGGATGAATGTGGATGTTGACAGAGCAGAGCCGCGGGGTAGTAACTAACCCCGGTGTCATTCAGCATCATTCAACAGATGACTTCCTGTCTGCTGACCTCAGTTCAATGTTTGATTCCGCCAGATGCAGCTTGAAGGAAACAAGCTCCCGTGTCAGAAGTCCAGACAAGGACAGGGTGAAACTGAAAGACTGAAACGATGAAGCATTTATGGATGTTTACGCGCGTATAACACTTCTTCAACGCTTTTTAAATGGCTTTATTCAATGTGTGTTATTAACAATGAAACTCCTGAATACTCACGTTGTTTTTTTTAAAACGCCGCAGTTACTGAATGGAGAAATAAACAATAAATAAAAGATATAGCCACAAAAGCCCCCAAAGGGACACCATCACATTTCCTACCCAAGTCCACAAAACACATGCAGGTCAGTTTGGCAAACTCCCACTCTGCTTTTCCCAAATCCTGGGTTCAGCTATCTGTTGGACCCTCCTCTCCAGGACCTCAAATAGACCTTACCATGGTGAGGTCCCCTTGGAGTCCCCTAAGGAGTGTGGTCCCCTTGTAGTTGGAGCTCACCCTTGGAACCACCTTCCTGGTCTGCCGGTCCAGAGGCACTGTCCCTGACATCCATGCGATGTTGCAGACGTGTGACCACCAGGACAACATCCCACAACACTCAGAGCCTTGAGATACTAAAGGTGGATCTCATCTCACCCCTAGGCCCTGCTGAAGAGGACCTTTTCAACCACCCCATTGACGTAAGACCCCAAAAAAGGAGAGCCCATCCCCAAGTCCCCAGACACTGCTTCCTCATTTGAAAGTGTTACGTGTCTACTATTTACCCCTCCTAAGCCACCAGATGTGTAAGGTTAGGTACTCCAGATAAAACTCCAGAGTGGAAAAGAGTCCAACCCCTCTCGAAGAGATTGGTCATCAAGCTGTGTCATTGAGGCGAGCCTCCCGGCCTCACCTCGGTCACCACATAGCCTAAAACCCCCTTGGCTCTTCCTATAGAAGAAGAAATGTCTTTATTGTCACATAAAGTTACACATCAGTGAAATTTGACCACTGCATTCAACCCACCATGGATGAACCATGAGCAGAGGGCAGCTAAGGAGCAGCGCCAGAGGAGCAGTTAGGGGTTCAGTGTCTTGCTCAACAACACTTCAACAGGCTAGAAGGAGCCAGGAATTGAACCAGGAATGTTCGGTTCCAAGGACAACGGCTCCAACTCTCTGTGCCATCCCCTAAAATGGTGGGCCATTGGATGGGCACTATTGAAGGATGGGGGACCTATGTTGTCTCTTTGGCATACGCTTGGCCAGGCCCCAAGGTTGGAGGCCTGGCCACTAGGCGCTTGCAATGGGGTTGCCCGGCGACTTACCAAGCAAGGGAAAATTATTTCTAGAATTTTGTTCTTCATAGTGGATCCTCTTAAAACAACATATACATAAGTGCCGTAATACAAATAATAAGCCATAAAATAATCACATATTACCTTGTTCTCTCTCTACTACTGAGGTGATAAATTCAAACTGTATATTCTTTTAACTAAACACAACACTTTTTGACAAATACAAAAAAACTGATGCTTTCTACTGACAAGTTGCCCGCTGTGGTAATTCCTTCAAAATAGGTGTTCAGTTTCAAAGTTAAATCAAATTGTGACACAGCCTTAAAACATGAAACAAAACAAACAAATGACACTAAATAAAGGGTCCGTTACAGTAACAATGTGCATATGTTGCTCTGTGTCACAGTTTTAAAAACATGACCGTATATCATGAGGCTCTAAAATTGATCATAGTGAAGTTCATGAAATTATGTCCTTCCAGAGGGTGCGGTTGTTTTCTCAGCTTTGACTTGTGATTTATTACACTGCAAACCAAAAGATATAAATCCATGAAAAGTTGCAAGATATTGTTACAGTTGTTTTATTTATTTATTTATTTCATTTTTGTTCACTTCAAAAATATATTGTGAGTGTATTAAACAAAAAGTCCTCTGTTTTCTGTTAAATTGAATTATGATTTGACTTCATGGCAACAGGCTTCTCTTTGCCATTGCATCAATAAAACTCGGCTCAACAGCACAAGTGGAAATAAAACCCCAAAAGAATCTCAGAAAGTTTTAAATCTTTAGCCATTAAGCCATAGTTTGACAGGCATTTGTAAACCATTCAGGCAGGCACATCCCTACAGCCAAGATACTGTCCTCTTATTTTTCCCCGTCTCCCTGTCTTCCTCTCCCACTCTCCCTCCCCCAGGTGGGTGATCGAGTCATCTTGTTATCCCGTAGTGGTGCGTGGCAGGAACTGGTCACCGTGCCCGCAGACTACACCTTCCTCATGCCCGAGACCATGAGCTTTGAGGAGGGGGCCGCAATCCCTGTCAACTACCTAACAGCCTACATGATGCTGTTTGAGATGGCCAACGTTCGGTCGGGAAAGAGCATTCTCATCCACATGGCAGCAGGTAACACAGCTGTCCTACGTACAGGACCTCGCCCTGCGCTTGTCAGTCACCCATGAGCATATTGTGCATCTTATTAGAGCCCACGCCTGGATGTGTTTGAAAAGAGTGCAATTTAAGTCGGGGTTTACAAAAAAAACCCAGAGGAAATACTTCGTTTTAACTATGATTAATTAATACAAGACTCTATAATGGACTGCCGGTAATTTACACATTTACAGATATTCGAGGATTACCATAGAAACTGTGTGTTGACCATCAGCGCTGCTGCTACTCCTAACTAATGATATCATCAAGTAGTGTCGATCAATTTCTATTCATGCCCTGGAAGTGTGTTTGCCAGTCAGGCATAACAAGATTTGATGAAAATAGTTGGGCACATAGATCTTACATTAATTCAATATATTGAGGAAAAGAATGGTGGTAATAAGACTTATCTCTCCTCTTATATTTCCTAATTTGGTCAGCTCAGGGTTTTAGTGAGCCCAGGGATCAAATAAAACCTGCGTCTCTGACTTCAGGCGTAGCCCTATTGTTCTTTATTATCAATCTAACCATCCTTTCAAGTTAGATTAGTGGTATCCAGTGCATTGTAGAGAAAGTTAATGTGTTTTTTTTTTTTCACTGCAAAAGACAGCATCCCCGATAATCACCTCCTGCATTTTCCTGAGTCAACTAAGTCGCATCATCAGCTCCAGATTATTGATCAGGTTTCTGAATGCAGCCACATGTTTGTGCTAAAAAATCATCAGCTTGAAGCACTGCGGGTCAAGGAGCGTGTGTGAACAAGCAAAACTGCTCCTTCATAAAATGGCATCCTGATCATTATCAGGCTTGGTTGCTTTGGCAACACTTGACATTTTAAAATGCATTCTCATATACGACAGACATGTGCCCAGCAGCATAAATAACCCAGGTTTAACCAACAGAATAAATGAGAGACCTGATGCATATCATTAGTCAACAATTGTCAAAATGTTCTCACAGAGCTGTTCGGTTATAGTAGCGGTTTAAAAATTGTCTGCACAAGAAAATGCTTCCCGCTAAAAGATTGCAGGTGTACTGCAGGGAGTAATATTACAGATTAGATTTGGGGTATGAAAAAGCTAATATTAAAAAATGAACAGACTGTTGAGACAGTAAATTTAAAATGTCAGATGAAATAGACTGAATGACAGACTACCAAGTGCGATTTAATAGATTACCTCATTAACACAGCAAAAGACACTGCATTGCAACAGCATGTTTGTTTTTAAAGTAAAGGAAGAGGATTGGATGCGATGAGGGCAGACAAACTGCGGAGCGTGAAGTATCCCCTCATGCTTTAGTTACCCCTTCTCCTCTTTAGGTGGTGTGGGAATTGCTGTTACCCAGTTGTGTCAGATGGTTCCGGATGTGACTGTGTTTGGTACAGCGTCTGCCTCAAAACACGAGACCATCACTCAGGGCGGGGTAACCCACCCCATTGACTACCGCACTAAAGACTATGTGGAGGAAATTCGTAAAATCAGCCCCAAGGGTGAGATACTGTTGTCTTTCTCGCTGACCATCAGAGCTAAACAAGAGTTGATGTCGCTCCTAAATTTATCTGTATTTCCATTAAAGCCGAAGATGCTAGAAGCTCTTTATTTTGATGCTGTTAAATTACATTTTTTCTTATCTCGTTTCCTGCCTCTGCAGGGGTTGACATTGTCCTCGACCCACTCGGAGGCTCAGACACCCAGAAAGGCTTCAGTTTGTTGAAACCATTGGGAACTCTTATAGTGTTTGGTAAGATAGCATTTGAGAAGCAAATAATAACAGATTTCTAATGTGTGCTTTACTTCAGTACAAAAATTGAACATAAAGATGACCCAAATTCAATCAGACTGATTGGAATAATAGGGGAATCTGGAATGCCCTGGAAATTCCTTTAAGTGTTGCAGCTTCTTGTTGCATTTTTGTAATAATGTTGTAAAAGAAATAAAATCTACAAACGAACTGTATTTAGTATAAAGAACCCTACTGTGTCTCTACTGTCCGTCATCCCAGGTGCCGCCAACGTCATGACAGGCCAGAAGAAAAGCTTGCTGGCAATGGCAAAGACCTGGTACAACCAGCTTTCTCTGTCAACCTTGAAACTGATGCAGGCTAACAAGACCGTGTCCGGCTTCCACCTGGGCTACTTGACGGACGAGCAGCTCATCCGCAAAACGATGTCCTCGCTTCTTGAGCTGTTCAGTCAGGGAAAGATCAAGCCTCGCATTGACTCCTGCTACCACTTTGAGGAGGTTAGTTTGAATTTGGTTTCAGGTTTTCAATGTGGTACAGCTGCTACCTATCAGACATGTAGACACTGTTTTGACTGAAAATAAAATTCAATGCCATGTCATCATATTTTTCAAAACTAAATGAAATAGCTTATTGCTGTCTGAACACAGTAACGTAAATCATTGCCAAATCTCATTGCGTCAAGTCCAGCTGCCAGGATGAGGTTGGCATTTTGAATGAGAACCTGCACAGACTCCAAGCACCATAAAAGTCAGAATTCGCAAAGTAATTTGTCCTAAAAACTGCAATTGCAAACCTTGAAAAAGGACAAAAGTACCTTATCTACTGAAAAAAATAAATAAAAATAAATTGGTTAATCTTCCTTATTTGATGTCTTGTTAAGTGCCTCATTGGACGGGAGGTACATTAGTTGGGCAGTCACCCATGAATGAATGAATCAACTCCAAATTTGTATTTATTTTTCCAGTGAAGGTAACAAGATGTCCATTTGATGACATTAACATGGAAAACATACAAGATAGTCAATATTAATTAGATACGTCATTTTTTTTCACCTACCCCATCAAAAAACCTTATCATGATTCATCTACCTCTCTCCTTGATTTTTGAGTTGAAGTGTAGAATTTTTTTGACAATTATTTTTATGAAAAGTCTATTCATTTCTACTCCAATTTGAAAATGTCCTCTTGAAAGAAAAATAAGAAAAAGTTATTGTTTTTTTTTGTCTTTTCAAAAGTTATTGAGAAAGCAAATTTCCAGCCAAGCTCCTTCTCTGTCAGCTGAAAAAATCCTCTTATTAGTGGGGTTTTCCCTCTTGCCATCACTCATGCGCTGCAGCGGATGAACAATCTCATTCCCCTGATAAAATGAGATGGCACTTAATGGCCGTTGCTAGGTGACAGTCTAAATTGTTGCCGTGGCATCCACTACTGTCTGTCTGCTCTCCTTGCTTTGAGTTTCTCTGGGAAGCTTCAGGGGTGTAATACAAAACAGCCTTGGCTGTATATTTCAGAGCAGGAGATAGATAATACAGTCAGCTTCCAATAAGGCACCCAGGAGGCTTTGAGAATTCATGAGAGTGCGGAAAAATATTTCCTCCGCCATATTGTCACAAATCAGTACTTTGTAATCAGTGCTAAAGTGTGAGAAAACATACACTTTTACATCCTGAAATCTAAAGTGATTGCTGAAATGTGTTTGGGTGACATCAATATTTGTTTTCATCATTTTCTTTAAAAATGATTTTGTTATAACCAAATTGAATCAAATATAGCGTGAAGATGGTCCAAGTGGTGAAAAGGAGAATGGTCGCCAAACTCTGCAGCTCCCGTTTGCTCATTTTATGATCGCTATCACAATTTTCTTTCATTTGTGTGGCTTTCATCACCCTTGCTTTTCACTTTGCCTTTTTTAAATCTGAAAATGGCAAGAAGCAGACAAAAATCAGCTGCTAATTTTTATCAAAATGACCGGGAAGGCATTGAAATGAATGCCAGACCAGGGCTTGAGAAACACTATGCGTGTTGAGTATCTCACATAGCTGACCAGATATGATACAGATATCAATATCGGACAACTCATGTCCTAATATTGTACTTTTTCTGCCACACAGCCTCACCCTGTTTTGACATGTGACTAATTATTTATAGTCAGTAAGTTTAGATGCAGATGGAAGATGGATTTCTTTTCTGCACTTAAAGCAGTCAGGTGTGCTTTTGAATGTCCCTTGTTTGAAGCAGCCAGTTCTCATCATTCACTTTGGGGGGACAGCTGCTTCATGTTTCTCTAATATGTTTGGATCGTT
The DNA here is from genome assembly GCF_037954325.1 of Fistularia commersonii. Classification (NCBI taxonomy): domain Eukaryota; kingdom Metazoa; phylum Chordata; class Actinopteri; order Syngnathiformes; family Fistulariidae; genus Fistularia; species Fistularia commersonii. The sequence continues at coordinate 3,006,260 of NC_141315.1, forward strand.
GACAAAACCACTGAGATGTGTATGACATCCACCTCAGTGATTGATCTCCACTAAATAAACAACTCTGTAATTATATCCAAAGGACAAAGGATGAATTATTTATAAGTGCACGCTTGTGTTGGATTTGCAGCTTGTTTAGTGCTGCCTCCGTGTGGTGATGGAGCTAACTATTCCACTCTGTATTTTGCACATCACCGTAAGACTTTGAGTAATCATTTCTCGAAGTGTCAAATAGAGCATTTGTTCTATTCCGTCCACGAAATGATCTTCTGTTAACATGCAAACTCCTCGTCTCTGTTCTCAGATTGGCGACGCCATGAAGCGTATGCATGAACGCCAAAATATCGGTAAAGTCATCCTTCTTCCCGATCCAAAGAAGGAGGAAAACACACCGGAGGTCAACCCTGACCCTGAACCAGTGGAAAAAGTGGAAAATTCTGAGCCTGCCGTCAGTGAGAAGAAAGAAGAGGTCTCGGAGGAAGCCAAAGTGGAGAATGACTGAATGAGATTTCTTATCAATTGGTATTTACTCATACTTCCTCTGAGTGTTTTCCTGTTATTGTCAACAGAAAAGCAAAATGCTATGAATTCTGCCATTATGTCAGTATTTTCAGTGCAATATGTTGTGTGATAATCTTTTGTTTATAAATTAAAAACAGAAAAAAAAAAATTGCTCTATAGCGGTGTATTCTGATTACATGAAAAGTATGCCTTCACATCTTGGTGCTTTAATAGCTTAGCCACAGTCATCACATAAATATCCAGTATCATTTAATTGACCTCAGTCTCCAAAAAGATTGAATTAAACCTTACTCCGCATGGTGATGCAGTGAGTCCGGGGCTGGTCAATATTTTGGCACATACAGAGTCCTTTACTTTCATGATTTTCTAGATATCACTAAGAAACTGCCCATGCACAGTATTAATCCCTAAAATAATACAAAGCTTTAGAGTCGTGCAATGGTGAAATGTTTTTTTTTCATAACAATCTAGATGTTGTCATTTTAATCTGTTTTGAAAAGAGCGGTTCTATAAGTTGATATCAATTTCCCGCATTGACCAGCCCTTGTTGCAGACAACAAGTTTAGCAAAGTAAATGAGATCTATTTATCCTGATTTATTACCCTGACAGTTTCCTTGGTAAAATATCAAGTCAAACAGGAAAATCCTTCATCGCATTACTTCATCTCCCTGTGGAAAGCTGAAGTCAGCATTTTATTGTTGTTTAATTACTATATTTTCCTTATGTATTTGTGCCAAGTTTAACGTCAACTTCCAGCACTCCAGCCAAGAAAAACAATTAGTGTAACTGTCCTTTCTTGGCAGCATTTGTGTTTAAAACAAACAGAATCACACTGAATTGACTTTGAGGTGCCAAGTGATCGCCAGCCTTCTCGTCTGTGATTACGCTGCTTTTTGTCTTTTATTGCTTCATAGTAGTCAAATGGAGAAGTTTACAAAACTGCAGTAACATGTTCTTTTTTTTAAGTGACGCATGTATGTCAGCATTTCATGACATGCTTTTGTAATTATGCAACACCATTTTTTTTTTTTTTTGCCATTTTCACTGCTCAGTACACTTTCCATTTTAAACTTTTTGACTATAAAGTCATGGATTATTAATCTCACATTTTGTCAATGGTAATCATTTAAAAACCTCAGATGTGTTGTCTGGCTGTGGGTTTTCGTTGGTGCTGTTGCGCAGAGTTCCCCCATCCAGCCTCTTTCCTACCAACCCTCTCAGAGCTCCTTGCCCTCAGCATGGGAGCTGAACTCTCCAACTTGTTTTTCATGTTTGTAAAGCACTTGAAAAACATTTCCTCAGATAATCCTTCATGTTATCCTCATTTGTTCCATGCCTTTTCTTTGCCGCTTGGTCGAGTATTGTTAGGATTGGCCAGGGATACCTCTACCTAGTACATATAAAATGCGATGTGGACTTTTAAGTGGGAATTGGAATGACATTTTTTTCTCTGATGGTCCTTGATAAAGATCTTGCATGTGTGTGTTGTGTCTGAGCGTTTGTGTGTTATCATTTTAGAGGAATATTTTGCCCCACTTCTTTTTGAGTCACCAACCTGTGGTGAGTCATGAGTCATGAACGTATTTCTACTTCAGACGTAAGGGCATGAGATGTTGATTCATGTAAATGTGTGTGTAGTGAATTGTGGATAAAAGAAGCTGCTAAAACAAAAGAAGTAAAAAACAGTACATCTCAGTAGACAAATTTGCCATTAAATAAACCCAAAATAATTACAAAAATGATTTAATTTATTTTCATTTTCATTTCATTTTGTATTTTGATTCTCTGCCTAAATATGATCATCCCGCTTGGATATCCAGACTGAAACATTTAAGTAAGTGTTGTATTTTCAATGGTTTGGGCATCGTACAGTAACTGAGTTTCTCTAATGCAGCCAGGGACATCTAGTGGTCAGTGAAATAATGTGCCTTCTTGACGTGTATGAAAAATGACAACATTTTGCTCTCATTGGATAAATGCCTTCAAAATCACCTTGTGAAACAGAAGCTTTACATCACAAGGAAGAAATCAAATGTTACTTGGGGTCATATTCAGCATTTCTGTTTAAAAATACTGTATTACATGTTAATTAAATGTTGTCAGTTTGAAAGCTGTGTGCATTGTCATTGATGCTACTTTTGATGCGATGTCATTCATTCCATGAAGCAGAAAATTTTCATTTCAGCTCCTTGTAGTGGCACCTCAAGTTTTATTTTAAAAAGGAAAACAAGTCATTCTAGTTTATAAAGTTTCTACCTGTTTCTTCTGTGTAAAACGGGAAAATTGGACCATAAAAGTCAGTTGCTGAAAAGATTATAGATAATAAGTTGTAAAGTTTGAAGCCTTTAAAAAAAAAGCAGGCCATCTATGAAAAAAAAATATATATCATGTTTTTCTTTTTGATAGATGAAAAAAGAAATAAAATAAAGTTGTGGTGACATTATAAAAAATGTTTTGGTCATTTGATGATGACTTCCCAGCTAATTCTGAGATACAGATACAGACGGAGACATTGCCTCACAGTAAAGAATAATCCGTGCTTTTTAATTGCAAAATAAATACCATGTGAAGCAAAAACAAGAAATTTAATCCCAGATATCACAATTACTGAAAGATTGAAGGCACTGACGGTCAAAGAAAAATGCTCTTTTTATGCTGTTGATAAACTGTCAAAGGCAATTTATAGATTTACAGTGTGTAGCAGGATACCAGCAGGGGTCTCCCGGTGATCATAAATAGAAATACAGGGACCATAAACACTGAGAGATGATGAATTTTTATGTACAGATTTGAATATCAATGGACCGTACCAGATGAGATGTGAATTAAACCGAAGTATGGAAAATAATATTAATAAAGCCGTAACAGCAAGGTTGTAAACACTATGTTTTACCTTTTACAACTGCTCGTAAGACACTGAAATATTTTGAAATAGACGGGTATCTTGCCATATAAAAATCAGCCTCATATTAGTCAATGGTTTATGATCAGATTGTCATAAAATGAGGATGTTATCACCTCAGCTGGACTCTACGCCCAGTGTTAAACACATGAATTCAAGTTGCAGACAAAGACACAATTCTCTTTCTTGTTTCTTAACTTGATAATTAAAAGGTTTTGTTTACACCTCATTCCCTGAGCTATACTAATCATGTTCAATTTTTCATTTAGGAAGTATAAAGTGAAGCAATAATCAGATTTTGTAAAGGGCTGTATTACAGATTGCACTAAAGGTTGATACTTTCATTTTGAAAACAGGAAGAGTGCAATAACCCCCTCTATAATGGCCACAAAAATTCAACATAACAGACGAGATGTTTGTTAGGTGATGTTTGCGCCAGAATAATGTGGCACTAATCTGGAACCGCTAAAAGGCTCTGGCATAGAGATTTACTCAGCAATGTCGTGCGTGAAGGTCTAAAGTACAGACACCATGAAACAAAATGAAATGTGGAACTTTTCTAATTTTAGATACCTGCTCATCTATACTATAATAGTAAATTTTTCTTTTTTTTTTCTCGGACATAGCCTTGGTAAACTTTGACTAGTTTAGGGATGAGACTTGTTGTAATCGAGGTCTGAGACATTTAATTTGAAATGCTGCGACGGAAGTGCGCCAGTGCGGCGGTCAGACGTGACGCACTGGCTGTAAATGGGAATACCCTCTGCGCTGCGGTGGGAGTCCCCTTTAAAACGTCTCGTCGCGTCACTGGGATGCGGTTGCTGGAATCTTTTGGATGATTGACACCGGTAGGCCTGTTTGTTCATATTCTTTATCCCTCACATCATTTTGAATTCCCTCACGTTTCGCCGTGCGGGGCGTCCCGCCGGCCGGTCAGCCTTAATGACAGGAGACGGATCCGTGGATAATGACTTGAGCGGTCACCTCTCCCGCAGGAAAAGCGCTCCCGGGTTAAAATTAGATGGCTTACAGCGGAAATATGCAGCTATTAATAATTTCGCCGCTGTGAAGGAATACGTGCACACAGCGCGACGGCTCATACTGCTGAGCGGACATATAGCTTTCTGACCAGTGAGCTGCTCGGATGTTACTTGCCTCTTGACATTGTGAATAAAAAAAAAAAAAATGCAAAAGAAAAAGACATGGCATTCCTCTGGGCCCAAGAAGGGAAGTCGACTATCTTGCTCAACCTGCTCTCCTTATCATAAAAAAAAAAAAAAAAAAAAAAAAAACAACAACATTATATCACAATTTTGAAAGAAGTTCAAGTACTGGAGTATGATTTATGAGACAGTCTGTCTATTCAGTTATTTGGCACCCAGCTCTATATGTGTATGAATAGTGAGCGTCAACCCTTGAGTGGCCTCTTTCTCGCTGGTATGTGAGGAGGAGTACAACTTGCACATACAGATTATGAAAGTTCTCTAGCTCATGCCCTGCCTGACCTTTCATTTTGACCGTATCGGTGCTGCATAGGTTTATTTTAACCACAGCTGCTTTTTTAAAACATAGTTCTTGTATAAATAGTTTTCTGGCAGTGTCTTCTTTTCTTCTTCAGCCTGTTTCCTTTATTATTGCATTTTGCATTAAGAAATCACTTATCAAATGTTATAAACAGATTTGGACAATTGGCGATGTTGGATCTGACATAGCGGTACTCAGAACTATTGTTGAATTTGCATATTTATTTAATTTACTGATTGCGCAGTATGAACTTGGATTTCTTAGGGTACCAAAGAAAGAATACATAAGTTCTCAAGAGCATGTCTGATGTTCAGTTTGAAATGAACAAACCAAACCAAACCAAAGCATTTAAAATAGTAAATACCTAACCTAGATCCTATTTGTACTTGTTGAATAAATTCAATTCCACACTTAGTTATTTGCTTATGGTTAACATTTGCTGTGATCTACCAGCGAACTCAAGTTACAACATGGCTGCTACAGTGGGTGTCATGTGTTACCAAGATATCAGCTATGCAATCAGTTCGTATAGATAAATGTCTCTCAGAGATTTCCCTCTAACGTAAAGCGAGTAAGGAATGCAGTGATGGAAGGAGAGATACAGTATGTGCTAAACATGACTGGCTTACACCCTTCTTCAAACATTCTTCTAAGATTATCTTTCCTTCTCAGCAAGAGGAAGGAACATTTAGTGCCGTGTGCGGCCCTTTGTTTACTTTCAGCTCTACTCTTCTCCTGTATTCATACCAACATATGTTTCTCCCCACAACGCCCTAATTAGGGTTTTTGTCTATTTTGATGTTTCCTCAGGTCTGTTTTGTTCAGTATTGCAGATTAATTAAGCCCAGCAATGTTAAACTGCCCTGCATTTAGCTTTATTTTTAGAATTGAGATGCATTTAGATGGCAGTGTGCTTCTCATGATCTGGTGTTTGTGACAATGACATAACAATTGCTTACTGACCTTCTGTACTGTTCTTTACACCTTTTTTTCTCCAGAAATAATCCCTTTGCTAACTTCGCCACTCGCTAAAGATGACTGCCCCATCAAACCCCAGCAACGCATCACAGCAGAAACGTTTTTTGGTTGTGTTTGACTTTGATGAAACCATCATCAACGAAAGCAGCGATGACGCCGTGTTGCGTGCTCTGCCTGGACAGCGGCTTCCCGATTGGCTTAAAAACAGCTACCGGGAGGGGCACTACAATGAGCACATGCAGCGGGTGCTGGCTTACATGTCTGAACAGGGTGTGTCTAAGCACTCTATCCATTCGGAGGTGGAAAGGATCCCACCCACACCTGGTCTCCTTAATCTCCTCCAGTACCTGCAAAGCCACCAGCAGGAGTTTGAGCTAATTGTGGTCTCTGATGCCAACATGTACTTCATAGAGACCTGGCTTCAGCATGCTGGGGTGCATCACCTCTTCAGGAAGATTTTCACAAACCCAGCTAGTTTTGACCCAACTGGCAGGCTTGTACTACTTCCATTCCACTCCCATTCATGCTCTTGTTGTCCTGACAACATGTGCAAGAAGGTGATTCTACAAGATTATCTGGCCAGCCGGCAAAAGGAGTGCAGCGGCGTCCCTTTCCAGAGGGTGTTTTACATCGGCGATGGGGCCAATGATGTTTGCCCGTCTCTGGCTCTGGGACCACGAGACACAGCCTTCTCAAGGAGGGACTTCCCAATGCACAGGCTCCTAGTAGAGCTGCAGCAGTCCCAGAAAGCCACGTTTAAAGCAAGCATTGTCCCTTGGGCCAGCGGGGAGGATGTGGTGGACTACCTGAAGAAAATAACAGCGGAAAGATGAGCTATGTGTGGAAGACGAGAGGAAAAGTACGGAAAATAGGTGCACCGGCCCTAGCCCTTGTGAGCAGCAGAATATGCATGACGTTCCCCACTGGCCAAACTGGTACAACTTGAAAAGATTGATTTGATCCAAATGCATTGTTTGGAATTTCTTTATTCATTGTCTTGTTGAATATTATGGAGAGCCTTCCAATATTTGCATGCTAAATATGTGACAGGGTGTCTTTGTTTAGCATAAAAAATTGGAAGCACGGGCAAATAGTTTGGGAAGTTCTGTCCCGAGAGTAACAATCTACCTACTATCACTCCAAAACACCCTAATTGCTATATGTTTTGTTACCCGTCCAAAAAAGGGAAGAGACCATGCTTTCTAATTGGCCATATGCTAAAATGCTTTTTGCTTACTAAGTTACCAGTAAACCAGTGTAGCCATTGTTGTATCATTCTGTTTTTTGGAAATACAAAATATTATAATACACAGTATTAGAATGACTGATAAAGCTTACCCTTTTCCCTAATTTTTTTGCTTAATGCTAAGCTCATCTAACAGTCTGGACAGAGGCCACCTTGTCTCACCACTAGTGAAGAGTGTCAATTTTGCCTTCATAAAAAAGAAAAAATCCTTTGAAACCTAAACTTATTGTAATCAAGTTTTTTTTTTTTTTTGCACTGGAGCATGAGATGATTTCCAGTAATCAAAATCAATTAAAAATATTTTTTAATATAGCTGGTTTTAGCCATAATTGTGTCACAGCATGTGTCACAGGATAAACAAAGTACTTCAGTTTAAACTTTAGGGACTATTAGCTTATCTGCAATTTAATCTGAGGTTGTGGGGGTAAAAAGTATGCAGACTCCTGCACTTGAATACTTGGACTGGAATATAAATTACGAAGCGCAAATGTCAACATTACTGGTATCAACAATGAAGGTATTCATTGCGTCTGCATTCTGCTTCTCACGTCAGATCAAAAGCACTTTGGATAGCTGTGTATTGTGTTCTGTGGTGTGAACTTCATCCACTGCTTTGCAATTGGTGCACTCGACTTTTCATTTTAGAATATCTAGGTTTTTCAGTCAGATGTGTTGTGAGAGTTTGTCAAGTCTCTTTGTTGACAATCTACAGTATTTCCTAAAGTAATATTCGCCTGGATTTTCAATGTTATTTCAAAAACATCATATTCAAGGCCAGTGTAGGTGATACCATCGAGAAGGTTTTTAATAATCCGGATCACTGTCAGACAAAAGGAATGCGATTTTTCAGGTTTAACGAGAAAATCGTCTTTTGATATTATATCAAGCTCAGTTTCTCAAAGAGAGTTAGACTGGACCACAATCATGCATTTCTTCTTGGTTCTCAAATGAATTTCTTTAAGTAGGATCATATTCTTTGGAATTAGGTGTTTGGTGCTGTCTAGAACAAATCGCCACATGTTATGCCAGACTGGAACAAGGGAGGTGTAAACATGGATAACGTGACAGAGGCTTGCTCACCTTACCAGGGCACTCACTCCACTCATTACTGATACCTAATCTAGGTTTGCGTACACAAATGTAAACTACACCAGCAAGCGCTCTATACTTTGGGGTACTTTTGCTTAACAGCTCACCCCGTAACTCAAACATCATTGGAAAGATAATATGCTTATTGCAAGTTATCCATTTGATATTTTGTGTCAGCTTTTTCATATTTCATTCTAAACCCAAACAAGCTTGAATAGCTTATAAAAGATAAACAAGTGGTTGTCCCAGAAACTACTGTATGATGAGCTCATACATTTCGAAAGTTTCAGAGTTACATTTCCCAAAAGTAACAATAGAAGACTGCTCGATAAGTGTTGTAGATAACTTGTCACGGCAGGCCATTCAGTTTCAGTTACTGTTCCCTCCCGCTGTCATACGTTCTCAGACAAGGTTGGTTTACTTAACCAGTAAAGCTATAATTACTTCATTTGCAGATAGGTATAAGTTGATCAAATCAAAAATTCGGGCCGTGATTAATGTTATGTCACACATTTAAGCGAGTAAGTACTCAAATGTTTAATTTATAAGAAGTTTTACTCTTATTTTATGAGTTTGGGTCTTGGGTTTACAGGGTACCTTATCATTTAACGTCATACTTCCTCAATATAGTCATGACAGAAACTACAGAATGATAACAATACATATAGAATGAAGGAGCATGTGAATTCATCAAGACTATTTAGTTGTAAATAGCATTATTTCAAAATTCAGGAAATTACGTCTCATTCAGTTTGCAAGCCATAACTAATCTCCTTTTCGTCCTCATCATCGACCGTATAACAAAATATGAATAGACTGCTGCTAACTGGTAACTTCAGGCTAGACATGGGTTTTTTGGGTTCATTCATGAAGAAAAATCTGTTTTGGTTTTGATCAGTCAATTCAGTAGACATTGAAAAAACATCCATGATGACGAAAAGAAGGAAATCCATCAAAGTTTTTAGACTGAGGAATTATTAGCTTTAAATTTGGGCTACAAAGATGTAGGAAAGGTCTTTTTTTTAACCAGTGTTTTATTTTCTCAGGGAGAATAGAAAAGAAAATATTAACATGCAAATATGGCACGCAGTATGTGTTTAGGGACATTTACAATTTGTGATCAACAGAGCAGGGGTTTGACTAAGCAAATTCTCTTTGGATCAAATTATAAGCCATTATGCTTTGTGATAAGGAGACTAAAGGTCAGTAAGCTTTACTCCATGAGGTACTAGAATTACTACAGTTTAACAAGGATGTGTTTTGTTTGCTTTAGCCATATGTACACCTTACAGAATTCATGGAGTTTTGTGCAATAATTCTACATACTTGATAGGAACCTAAAGAAGAAAGAGATAAACGTTCAAACAAGGATAACACTTGAAATGTGCAGCACTGCTTCCTGCATTAATTCAGGGATTTGAAATGGTTTCAGATCAACAAATCAAAGTGATTGTGATGAAACTTTAAAATGGCATTTTGTCTTCACACACAAATAAAATGCTGTTGGTTGACATATATTCTTCATTTTTAATTTCTCTCCTTTGCTGTATATTGAACTGTAGTGAATTTAATGTGTATTTTTAATCAGAAATCATATACTGTGTGTGATGAGTCACTGTCACAGGAATATAAAGCCATTATCTGATAAATTTGTTTCTGTTGTGTTTTAATTCTACACGTAATATAATTTCTTACTTATCAGTATAATCTTGTTCTTATTAGTTTGTCCATCATGGTCTCCATGTTGTTTACCAAATTTGTTCAGATCTTGATTTTCCTTTTGACAACTCCAACACATTCCAAGTCACAACACATCTGAAAAAGCAAGATAAATAACAAGTACAATTATGCCGATTTGATAGGATTTACAGTCCCGCCAATATCAGGGGGGTATAACAAACTAAATTTAAAATATCCATTAATGGAACTTTAGTTTGAACCAAGTCTGCTGTGTCAGCTGGTGTTTACAAGGTCAAGAATGAACTTCAAATCATCATATTGAAACTGTCATGGGAAAAGGCTAGTCTCATATATATTTATTGAAATTTAAGGATCGCTTCATCGAAACAAAAGCTCTCCAGAGGCAGTTTGTAAAGAAAGGCTTGTGTCTTGCAACTTTGTAAAGCTAAACAAATTCACTGAATGTGATCACTGGTTTAAGTGGACCTCAAGTTTCCATGTGAGTTGCCAGAGGATCATGGGGACATGATTAGGTGGGGCCAAGGACAAGCAGCCCTTCAAATGACTCGACTGGTGTTCTCAGATAAGGTGGCAGGTTGGTTTATCTGCAGAGGCAGGAAGACTGAGAAGCATTGTCCAACTCAGCTTGGATGACTTCTGAAACCAAAAGACAAAATGGGAACACAAGAATGGGAATAGATGGGAGAGGATGACAGCACAGACATAAATGTGTAAGGTCAGTAATGCAGGAGAGAGGAGGAATGCAGACAGTTACAATAAGTCGCGATGACATGAGAGGACATCTTAGTTGACGTGAATAAACATGCAGTCTCCATAGTTAAGATAACTGGATGCAGCTGTTTGTACCTTGGGGGCAGATGTATGACTACTTTAGAAGATGCAGCTAGAAGCTGAAGACTGAACAGTCAACTTTACCAATAACCGCTTCAAAGATAGAGATATATAATAATGCATCAAATATGTAGTAGATATTTTCACACATTTATGATTGTTTCTATGGTTGAAACCAAATTGCATTTCCCGCTCACTGGCTCTTATAGCGTACATCTAAGTATTTAATTGTATTTAATTGGCTATTTAACATACCCACATTCAATGAAGATATAAGCACAGCATTAACATTATTAGCCCCATACAATTGCATGGTACATGGGTAGAAATTGCATATAAAATTTGCACAGAGTTCAGTCATTTGCATGACATTCACACACGTGTGTGTGCACATGTGCACACAGATGTTAATATTTTGTAATTCTGCCTTGACCAAGGGATGGCGCCGGGTCTGAGTAGTATTCATTGTTGGACACTGCAGTTTTTGGTAACAACAATTTCTTTGCTGTTCTGCAGACTATCAAGTGAAGAAGTCATTTTGTTGTACTATGCTAATGAATGGAACAAGACCTTTCTTAATGCAGACAGTGATGAAAATTCATTTGAAAAACTCTCCAAATATGACAGCAAGGCTCAGGGCTATGGTGACAGAGATGATATGGTGTTTGAGAGTACCATGTCACTTCGTAAGAGTATGAAATGCTGCTGAAGTCAGCCAGAAGTACTTAGCCAATTCAACTTTTCTTATCTACAGCTGCATTTAGTTTTATTTAACTCCTTTCTCTTTTACCCTGAAATCCTAACCGTGATCTGTTGTCTGTCCCGGGTGAAAACACAGCCTGTCAGATCGACCTTTCCTTGACAACTCTGCAGCATTTTTGCCAGCTAATTGTGTCATTCTGATGTATCCAGTCATATTGCCCTTGTCCTGATCCCATGTCACTGTTGATGTCTTCCACTATAGTCTCTGTTGTCAGTCCAAAATTCTAATGAGTCCAAGAAGCTGACTGTACAAAAGACTTGTAGCCCTCAGTTATTTATGTATCATCCCCCCTTTACTTTCCCAGTGTGATGTAGCCATTGCTCAATGGAAAGCATTTCCATTAGAACAGGAGAAAATACAACTCCCAGGTCAAACTCCTCCATCAAAATTGATCCTTCAGTTTAAATAAAGCTGGCTGATATTGCGGCCAAGGGTACATGCTGTATCTATTATGGCTAAATAGTCAAACGATAACTTGTGTGCCCAGAACAATTTGCAATGACCTCCAGTGGTAAGTGAATGGATAGGAAACTCATTTAACATCAGTCTGTGTAAAATGATGACAAATTGTATGACAAGATTTGAAACATATCCCTGATACTACCTCCTGTTAGTCATTTCCTGTCGATATTTATGAAGCAGCTGATAAGCCTCCTCAGAAACAGAAGAATGTTGGAGTTGTTTAAATTGCCAAAGCTATCTGATGATTGCCTGTATGGATAACCTTATTGACTTTTCACCATTCAATTACTTTTGCTGAGGTGAAAGATAACTACGTTAAGGGACTTCAGTCTTGTACGAGGTCAATCTGAATTAGGGTATTGACTTCCTATGCCAAAATGCTTTCAGACTGATTAGGATTGTAAGTGTTTCCCCTCGTCTGTGTTTGATTCCTTTGCTGATACAGTGTGAGGCAAAGGTCCAGCCTTCACTAAAATAAGTCAGATTGCAACAAATGGAGATGGAAAGGTGAGTAACTTGTGAGCTGTCTAAGCAAATATTTTACTAATGTGCTTGAAAAAAATGTGAGCTATAACACTATAGTTCTTTACAGGGATGTCTGAATTGCAGAGTCATGTCCTTGAAGCTATTACATGATACAAACAATAATCTTGCTTCTTTGTGACCAGCACATTGTCTGCTTAATCCCTTGTCAGTATGAAGACTAGTGTTTGATAATCAATAACATTGTAAAGAAACTTGATGATTACTATTAATCAGTTAATTGTTAAGAACTAAATCAGATGCCAAATATTCAGAAAATCGAGGTCTGAAGTTGAAAAGTTCTTGATTCTAACTCGTCAAAAATAAGGCATATAAGGAAAACGTCCGTATTTGCCTTATTGTGACAGGGAATTGATTTTCTTTGGCTTTACAGACCAATTGGTTAATCATTTAACAGAGAAATCAAGCATGCAAACTCTAACTTTTTGCTATAATATACCTTTAATTCTGCATTTACCCAGCTGCAAATTATCTCAGCAAAAGTTGAGGACAGAAGAAGGTAGTCCAAGTTGGCCTGAGCCTAAACTTTAATTGGGATACGTTTCCTGAATCCTGCAATTTCTAAAAGTAATTTGGATCATTTATTCCAATACCTAAAAGTGAAAAGACTCTCAAGATGAGTAAGATACGTAAGAGGTTTTACAGTGTACTACACTGTAATGATACAAATGGTTGTTGAAATGTCGTGACGTACCCTTGACAGGCAGTCAATGGAAAAACTGTTTGACAGTTTCAGCCTCAGACTTTGTGTAAATACAACTATATATTCAAATCCTTTCATAATGCAGTGACTCCTTAACAGCTTTGACAACTATTTACGCAATTAGAGATCTGAGGAAATTGTGAACTTTGTGATAAACTTTACCCGTAATTCAATAAACAAAAGGTGTAGCAGAAATTTTTGATGATACAGGTTCTGGGTGCACTGTTGTTGAATTAGGATAAAAGCATAAAAGCGTAGAAGCATTGTTAACGCATATGCAGAAGTGCATAAAGCCACCATGAAGTGATTAGTTGTCTCTATTTAATCTCCTGCAAGTCCATTTTTAGATACAAACAATGGTGAGGAAAAAGCCTGTCAATTAAATTGAGGCACACAGAGAGACATTACCTGTGCAAAAGCATATTGGTGGAGATGTTTTTTTTTGTTGTTTTGGTAAGTTTCTTTTTTTGCATACAGTCAGCAATGGCGCTGAAAGTCTTCAGTGTTCCCGCTATCTCAAGGTTATAATTTTCTTTTGACCGAAACAATAACTGTGAACCAAGTGAGGACAAGTAGAAAATGTAATGAAACATCTCCTTGAAAATTTAAAGGGGTTGTTTTAATGGCACAAATACAACTCCTTTGCAGGAAATAAAAGGCAACGCAACAAAACCTCGACAGTTACAAGGTTCTTTCTTATTCTCTTAAAAAGAACTGCAAAGAAGGAAAAAACAACCTATCTCTCTCTCTCTCCCTCACACGCACACACACACAAACACACTCACTCACATATACACACACACACATATATGTACACACACACAAACAACACACAAACACACTCACTCACATACACACATATACACACACACACACGCACACACACACACACACGCACACACACACACACACACACACACACACTCACTAACATACACACACACACACATATATGTATACACACACACACACACACACACTCACTAACATACACACACACACACATATATGTATACACACACACACACACACACACTCACTAACATACACACACACACACACACACACACACACACACACACACACACACACACACAACAAGCCTCCGGACTCTCAGTAGCTCGTCTGTCTTCATCTGCTCTCCATCAAGCCACCATCATCAGACTGCGGCAGTTTTACTGTCACTTTTTCAAGTAGAGTCTCGCTCGCCTTTAACAAATAACAAGGAAGAGATACATTTTGTAATCTATGCAGAGCAGGAACTGCTGTTTTTCCACAGTTTTGTGAAAAGGGAATTTAGGTCTCACACAAGCCGCCTGAACGAGACTAAATTTGGCAATAAAAGGTAAGGACGCAGCTCTTTTCTTCCTTTCAAAATAATTGCAAACACAGTTCACATACTTTTTAAGTACAAAAACTAAAGTTGTGCGGCAGAAAGATTGTGTTGAAATTCAAAAGATAATTCATGATGCTCATGTGAAGAGTGTTCCAAGTTACAAATTACACGTTGGCTTTAGCTCAAGGTTAGCTAGTGCCGTTTATCAATAAATAAATACAGTATTTGAATGCCATTTTGTACGCAAAAGTACGCAAATTAATATCAATTATTAATTCTCAATGAAAGTAAAAACATATATCAAAACGTTTGAAAGTAAAAAAAAAAGTGCCTAGAAACAGCCGTCAAACCTTTCTAGCAAATAATTAACCTAATTTGTCTTAATTTTCTTGAAGGTAACTCGTGCTATACCTTCTCTCAGTTACCGTCCTTTTTTTTTATTTCTTTTTTGTTGTTGTATCTTTTTGGAGACGTCACATGTATTTTTTCCAGATCGCAACCCAATGAGTATCACCGAACAGCAAACAGATCTAAATATCAGTCAATCTTCAATTTTACAAAACGGAAGATGTTGGACGAGCAGTATAACTGTCAGTAATATTGCAGTTGTATCCCCGGCAGGTGATTTCAGCTCAAATGCGATAGGTATATATACTCTAGGCCTATATTGTTTGTATTTCTGAGTCGTTTTTGAGTATGAGTGGAACATTTGCCAGTTATCAGTTTTTCCTTGCATGAATGCCAATTTAGATTCAATTTAATCCTGTTAAGAGGTGATGATGATGAGGAATACAAATTGTTTTATGTTTTATATTTCACAGGTACATGGGGTTTAGAATATCCCTGAATTCTGGCTGCGAAAATAAGGGAAAAAAGTTTGTGACCTCATTCTAAGAAATATATAAAATAAATAATTTCATACAACTGTTGCAATTAATAGTTGTTCATAATACTGTAAATAATTATAGTAATAGATAAGAATGAAGGTAAGTAAGAAGTATTGTCATTTTTAAATTAAGATCATCATAAAACATCATGACATCGAAATTCTTGAAACTCTCCCTCCACATATTTATTTGTTTATTTAAACCGCAACATATGCGTATGCTCACAATCACCTTCATTGTCACAGTGTGGATAATGCATGGAGCATTTTCATTCTCTGTAAAGTAGTGACGTGCAACAAGTCTGAAGTTCCAATCCAGTACCGATTGTTATATGTATATAGTGACTGTAATGTAACCATTAGATAGAGACATAATTTGGGGCGCGTATTCTGCTTTTAGGAGTGACCAGGATGGATAGGATCAGGAATGAGTCTATCAGAGGGACGGCACATGTTCGATGTTTTGGAGAGAAGGTCAGAGAAGCCAGACTGAGATGGTTCGGTCATGTACAGAGAAGGGATAGTGAATATATTGGTAGACAGATGCTGGAATTGGAGCTGCCAGGCAAGAGGTCACGAGGAAGACCAAAGAGAAGATTTATGGACGTAGTGAGAGAGGATATGAAGGTAGTTGGTGTGAGAGAGGAAGATACAGAGAATAGGGTTAGATGGAGAAAGTTGACTCGCTGTGGCGACCCCTGACGGAAAAAGCCGAAAGAAGAAGAAGAAGAAGAAGAAGAAGATTCTGCTTTTTGAATAAGCTAATTATGCCACAGAATTCAATTCACCTTCATCTGTATCATGACAATTAGATGAAATAATAGGAAACAACTTTTAACTCAATCTTCTTTTTTCATCATAAGATAAATAATGTTTACTGTTATCAGTAATTGACCATTTTCAAGTGAGGAGTGTCATTTTAAAAGTCAGCCCCCCCTGCAGGGTCAAAGCAGGAACATGCCTTTATGTTGAGCAGCAGCATCGGTCACTGCTGATAACAGCTGTGAAATAAAGATGCCGTTTATTTGAAGTCTGTTTATCAAAGAATTAGCACCTTACCATGCTATTGTAATATGATTTGAATTGATAACAAGGCTGGGAAACAAGAATAGAAAGAATTGGAAATGTGATTAGGCCAGCGATTGATCAAATGATTGTATTAATCCGATGAGCCTTGTGTAAATGAATAAGGAACAGTCAGTAATGCTAGCAGTTTTTTCCGTTTCTTCTTTCTTCTAATACTGATATACTTGTACACTGATATTTCTCAGTAGACATTCTGTAACAAGCTGGCAGGAAAACAGATGTTAGTGTTTTGGGGTCAATTAAAATAGTGCAGTTCTTCTTATTCACCAGTCAGCATATAATTGGAAAGTGTTCACAAATTTTCATTGGATCTACCAGTTCAATACTTAGCTGAGACACGAGATTACACATTATATAGAAATGCAGTTTTCATTCAATTGATATTCAATAATGGGCAGTTTCTAAAATGAATTCCCTTAATGTCAGACATTTGTTTTTAGCTCAAGTTATTTGGTTCAGCTTGGAGTTTGACATCTTTATATCTTGTTCCTAATGTAAACCCAGAGTACTCTCTTGGCTTGGAACGTGATACAGAGCTAAGAAAGGTAGAATGTACTATGTGATGTGCTTGAACTTTTCTTTTTTCCATTTTTATTTGGCTTCAGTCCTGTGGCCAATTAAATTGCCCTCTGTATACCACAATTTCTAATTAGTATTCATTGGTTAGTTTAACAAAATGACCTCATAGTACTTTGTTTTTTTCTCTTTCTCTCCCTGTTAATTGTCAATTTCATACTGTGTTGTATCAAAAAATGGGGAAATGCACCCATAATGAGACAGAAAGCCACTGCGATGCCAGCAAACATTTCACAGCTAACGTTACAACCTGATACTGTCTGATCATTCCATTCTGAAAGACAGAAGTTTGTTGAAACATCACTCGAACTGTTTTGAAGGAAATCATAAAAGTTTGAATTCACAGCTTGAAACCTTTTTGGAGATAGGCTTGTACAAGGCTGGGGTGTTGTTTTAAATTACACTCAAGTATCTCTTTATTGGCTCTGCAAGAAACTGGAGGCTGTTGGTCTGTGGCTGGGACACATCTGGGGAAAGTGCATTCAACAGCCTTTGACAATTAATATGGAACCTTGAGTTACTTTGGCCATGCAGTTATTGCATTTTGATATCTGATAGCTTTGACTAAATTTTTAATTAGTTAAGCAAATAACCTTGACACGTGTCAAATGGGGACAGAGCTATGAGGCTTTTGAACATTTTTTACGTTATATGCTAACACCAGTTTAAGAGAGGAAAAAAATAAATGCTTTTTTGAGCCACAATAGAAATTGATTCATGTTATCTTGTAAAGGCGCTTTATTTCTTCTTTGTATGTGGGAATTGGTCCTATTTGGTCCTATTAGCTAATGGATCTGGGTCTGACCAGGTCTGGTTTAGGCCTACATAGCACATTTTTCAAGCATTTATAGAAGGCCAAGGAATTGTCACCCATGCAGCCTCTATGAAAGCCATGCAGTATTGCTAGACCACATTGCACATTATGGCCTTCAGTATTGCCATTTCAAAATTACACCCAGACCTCCCCAGTTTTAGTTGTGGTGCCCGTTGTAGGTTTACTAAAATACGTTTGTGCCAGTGGGCATTTTTGTGTCATTGTTAGTCTGTCCATTAACCCGTTCCTATTTAAATAACAGGCTTACAATCGTTCAAGATAGTAGTAATGGAAACACAATAGAGGGGTGCCAAGTGGATTTGTAGAGCAAAATGGAACATAAATTCAACAGGTTTGGCGACTTGACTATTTCTATGTGCACATTAGGTTAAAATCAGTTTTCTGTTCTGTTCTGTTTTCTGTACTGCTATGTTTGATCCCCTTTTCTGATGAGATAGAAATCTGTACTTTGAAAAATTGTTCTCAGTTTTTAGCCATCCATGAAATGTATGTTTGGGTGGTGGTAGTGGCTCCTCAGGCTTTCATTACTTCATTAACAGCATGTCCAGATGTGCAGTTTTGTTTGGGTGAATGCCTTTTAATGAGAGGAACTGTTTTCTTTTAGAAGTCAGACATGAAGAGGCATGTTAGGTTAATGTCAGTGAGATAGGATTCCATAGGAATGTTTTGGAATAAAATGTTAGTGTGATTCGCCAAATGTCCTGTGCACTACAGGACTATTTTGTCTGATTATCAAAAACATTTTCCTGAAATATGAAAAGTATTCTCTGTTATGCAGCAGTAGCAAATGTTTGGTAACAGTTTTTAGGTTTTAGTTTCCTACTTTCATTGAATATAACTTTGAAGCCTTAGGTTTTATCAATAACATAGTTCAAGACTGGCGAGTTTGTCAGGAGCACGCATGAAACCCTGCCAAGACTCATTTGTCAAACGACTACATTTTTAATTATGATGTATCACCACTCACAAGTGACCACATTTAATAATGTGTTTAAATTCACAAAAACAGCTGCAGAATTATGTTATACAATTAAGTAGATAGGATTTCATCCAGCATGTGTTAATGAATTGCTACATTGGTACATAATCCATCCTACATGCTGCACTCGTCACTGGACCACCCATTGTAGGGCATCCCTATCTGACAGCCTGCATGTCACTTCTAACCCATGCCATTTTTCTGAGAAACTAAGAGACAGTGCTGAAGGATTTTTATTCCTAAGACCAGGTAGAATTGAACAAATTGAACACTGAGGGTGGATAGAAATTGATGCAGGCCCAAATCTTCCTCTATGACATCAACTACCATAAGGCCTCACAGAGGAAAAGATTGCTTAGTGTTGCCAACATGAACAGTGACCTATCTGAGTCTATCCAGATGTGTTTTCATGAATTATGAGCCAGACTGTTGATAATGTATTAACTTGACCACAGGTGAATCTTGTCTGCTCTCTTTCCAGTGGAGTAACCAGAGGTGTATCTTGCCTCTCAGTGGTGTTTTTCTACTATTACAATGAGTTGGAGTTTCCTGACTCGCCTACTGGAAGAAATCCACAATCATTCCACATTTGTGGGAAAGATCTGGCTCACAGTCCTCATTGTTTTCCGCATTGTGCTGACTGCTGTTGGAGGTGAATCCATCTACTATGATGAACAGAGCAAGTTCGTGTGCAACACAGGCCAGCCAGGCTGTGAGAATATTTGCTATGACTCCTTTGCACCTCTCTCACACGTGCGCTTCTGGGTGTTCCAAATCATTTTAGTAGCCACACCTTCCTTAATGTACCTTGGCTATGCTGTTAACAAAATAGCTCGGAGAGAGGAGCAGTCAGACAGTGCTGGAGTGAGAAGTTTGTCCCAGAAGAAAACTAAGAAGCTTAGGCTGACAGGCAGAAAGCAACACAGGGGTATTGAAGAAGCTGAGGATGACCAAGACGAAGATCCAATGATCTATGAAGTGGTAGAAGTGGAAAGTGATGGTTGTGCAACTACTAAAGGAGAGAGTCGGGATGGACACAAAAAGGTGAAGATACGCCATGATGGGCGCCAGCGCATTAGAGAGGATGGTCTCATGCGTATTTATGTGCTTCAGCTTTTGGTGCGCTCTGTGCTGGAGGTGGCTTTCCTATGTGGCCAGTATGCATTGTATGGATTTGCAGTGCCTGCTACCTACATGTGTTCAACCCTACCTTGCCCTCACAGCGTGGACTGTTTTGTCTCACGTCCCACTGAGAAAACTATATTTCTTCTGATTATGTACACAGTCTCCTTGCTCTGTCTGGCCCTGAACATTTGGGAGATGCTCCATCTGGGCATAGGTACCATGTTTGAGATTGTACGCTCCCGTAAGGTAAAGTTCTCTGATGATGAGCTGTATGGACTCTCGAGAGGACCGGGCAGTCTCAATGAGGGAGGACTGAGTGGAGAGGATTATGGCAGCTACCCTTGTTCTTGGAATTCACCATCAGACCCACCGGGTTATAACATTGCAATCAAGCCCGGGCCTCATAGCCAACCAATACCTATCACTGACCTCACAAGTTCCAAGATAGCCTGTCAACAGAACCACGTGAATATTGCCCAAGAAGAACAACAGCAATACACCAACAATGACGATAACCGGTGCAGAGGGGGAATGAGTGATATCTCCAGAGGTGTTCATAAGAACATCTACAACACTCACAGGCTGGAGACTGAGAATCAGACCAACATGCAGCAGCACAGCAGTTATAACCACAGCAAGTCTCAACGAGAACACAGACATCGACAACCAACCAAACACTCCTCAACTAAAGCTGATGCCAAGAGAGCAAGTAACAGCACTAGTAGCAGTGTCAAATATGGAGAGATAAAGGGCTCTGAGTGGATCTAAAGTAGACTTAAGTTAACCTTCTTCAAAAACACACTGTCTAGTTTTGTATGTTCACAGTTTAAATTAGTAAGAGAAGGAGTTTGTTAATTAGAAATGATGACCAGTGATGAAAACGGTCATGAAAAATAGTCATAAATAGACATTAGGATTCTTTCTTGCCTCGTTTTGCAGACAGCATTGTCCAGAGGAACTAGCAATGAATATAAATTGCCATAATTCTATATCTTAAATAACTTTAGACATTCTTGTGTTACATTTCAAAAAACCTATAAGAGGTGACACCTGATCTTATTGACATTTGAAAGAAACTATGCTTAATAGCTTCAAAGTGGTAAGCATGGCAAGATAGTTTCTACTTATGTTACAAGTAGCATACAACAAAACCAGTGAAGATACTGTTAGCTGTTGTTAAAAACAGAGGTAGGTCATAGAATACAGAATCAAGACCATTGATTTTGTAGTTTTCTGATGAAAAGTGTTTGTGCCATGTCTCTTTTTCATATGAAGTCATTCATGCTGTTACCCGGGGTGCCTTGTTCAAAATGAGCTGTGTCATTTTGATACTGCAATATTGTAGTAAACCTGTTTCGTATACTGTCATTATTATTAAACGAGAAGAATGAGAAGTTGTACTGTAGTGACTATTAGCATCAAAAGATTTATGATTCACATACATGTACTTGAATATTCTCTGTGTTTCCTTTGGAAAGAGAAACTGTCTTCTTACTTTATATTTTGTTGAAATGTGACAGTATTTAAAATGTTTCAATGCCAATTCAACACGCTAATTGTCAAGCATCCAGGATGTTATTGTTTCTAATTTTTTTCTGTTTTCACCCCTTGAGGGTTCATCCACTGTCACCAATCTAGGAGACAATGTCTAATTGACTTGTTTGACCTGTAAACTTCTTCTTCTTCTCCTTTCTGTTTTTCCCTTCAGAAGTCGCTACAGCGAATCAACCTTCTCCATATAACTTTATTCTCTGTATCCTCCTCTCGCATACGAACCACTTTCATATCCTCTCTCACTACGTCCATAAATCTTTTCTGGTCTTCCTCAAGACCTCCTGCCTGGCAGCTCCAATTCCAATACCAATATATTCACCATCCCTCTGTGCATGACTGAACCATCTCAGTCTGGCCTTTCTGACCTCTTCAAAACATCTAACATGTGCTGTTCCTCTGAAAGACTCATTCTTGATCCTATCCATCCTGGTCACTCCCAAAGAGAACCTCAACATTTTCATCTCTGCGAGCTCCAGCTCTGCCTCCTGTCTTTTCGCTATTGTAACTGTTTCTAGTCCATACAGCATCGCTGGTCTCACCATTGTCTTGTATACCTTTCCTTTCCTTCTGGGTGATAGTGTTCTATCGCATAGTACCCCTGACACTTTTCTCCACCCATTCTAACCTGCTTGAACCTGTCTCTTTATCTCTTTTCCACACTTTCTGTTGCTCTGGACTGTTGACCCCAAGTACCTCAAATCCACTCCCTGTAGCCTCAGGGAGGAACTCGGGTTCCTCTCATTCACACACATATACTCTGTCTTGCTGCGACTAACTTTCATTCCTCTTCTTTCCAGCGCATCCCTCCACCTCTCTAGTGTTTCCTCAACCTGTTCCCTGATCTCACTACAGATCACAATGTCATCTGGAAACATCATGGTCCATGAAGATTCTTGTCTGACCTCATCTGTCAGCTTGTCCGTCACCACTGCAAACAAGAAGGGGCTCAGAGCTGATCCCTGATGGAGTCCCACCTCCACCTTGAACTCTGTTACCTCTACAGCACACTGCACAACTGTCTCACATTTTGCATACATGTCCTGCACCAGTCTAACATATGTCTCTGCCACTCCAGACTTCCTCATACAATACCAGAGTTCCTCTCTTGACACCCTGTCATATGCTTTTTCTAGGTCTAGAAAAACACAATGCCGCTTCCTCTGGCCTTCTCTGTACTTCTCTATTAGCATTCTCATAGCAAATATTGCATCTGTTGTACTCTCTCTACGTATGAAACCATACTGCTGTTCACAAATGCTGACTTCTGCTCTCAGTCTAGTTTCCAGTCCTCTTTCCCATAACTTCATTGTATGGCTCATCAACTTTATCCCTCTATAGTTGCCGCAATTCTGCACATCCCCTTTATTCTTAAAAATGGGTTACCATCACACTTCGTCTCCATTCTTAAGGCATCTTCTCACTGTCTAAGGTCCTGTTGAATAATAGTCAGAAACTCTATCCCTCCCTCTCCTAGACACTTCCACATCTCCACAGGTATATCATCAGGACCCACTGCCTTTCTACTCTTCATCCTCTTCAATGCCTTCCTCACTTCACTTTTACTAATCTCTGCTACTTTGTGGTCTACAATAGTCCACTCTCCTACCCTTGCCTCTCTGTCATTTTCCACACTCATCAGCTCTTCAAAGTACTCTTTTTTTATCTTCCCATCACTCTTTGAGCATCTATCAATACATTTCCCTATCTATCCTTAATCACCCGGACCCGTTGTACATCCTTTCCATCTTTATCTCTCTGCTTCGCCAAGCTGTATAGATCATTCTCTCCCTCCTTACTGTCCAACTGAGGATACAAATCATTCTACGCCCTTTGTTTTGCCTTTGCTACCTCTATCTTTGCCGTATGTTGTATCTCCCTGTACTCCTGTCTACTGTCTGTTCTCTTCAGTCGTCTCAGTGTCCCACTTCTTCTTTGCTAATAGCTTTCTCTGTATATAGTCCTGCCACATAAAACACAATGCGTTACATTTTACAATACAAATTACAACTCATGGGCAGCATGGGGTGCAGTTGTTAGCACTTCTTCCTCACAGCACGAAGCAGTCTGGATCAATTCCGAAAGGGGACCTATCTTTGTGGAGTTTGCATGTTCTCCCCTGTGACTGCACGGGTTCCCTCTGGTTCTCTAGTTTCTTCTCAAAAACATGCAGCAGGTGAATTGGAAAATTGCCCGGATGTGAAGTGAGAGCATGAATCATTGTTTGTCTATTTATGTGGCACTGCAATTGACTGGCGACCAGTCCAGGGTGTACCCTGACTCTTGCCCAATGGCAGCTGGGACAGGCTCCAGCATCCCCTGCGACCCTTTGTCCGATAATGGTCGATGATGGATGAATGGATTACAACTCATAAAGAGAAAATAGAATTAAAGTGTGTCCTTTATATTGTGCTTTTTCTTAACGGATTTTGCGGAAACATTTTACAAATAAGTGCATGTTTGTGTTTTTTTAGTGGCCATAAATAAAGGATTTGTACTCGTATTCTTTGTCTTAACTTTTATTTATATAAAAATTATATATTCAATATCCAAAAGATAAATTTGGTAACAAAATGCATTATTATTATTATTTTTCTAGTAATTATTATCATTATTATTATTTAAGTAGATGTTTTATCAGTCGTTCAGTCGTGAAACCTTTCTGCTGCGTTTACGGTGCCACTATGAAGTGCGTAAAATGCAGGTACGGTATAAATTCCAATCGGCTCTAATAATGAAATGTAAAAAATATTCCTGTCGACTGGAAAGGTGTCCTGTCTGGCCAAGCACATCACTGATATTTAATACAACTAACATTTGAATACATACTTTATCATATTTTGTAAAGCAAATATCTGCGCCCGTTTAATCGGATGATTAAAAAATGTAAAAAAAAACAAACCACAAACATTGACTCAATTGTGCCCTAATAATCAAATATGCTATCACCCCGTGCCATTTTCAACGAACTTCGAATTTTCTTCGTGAAAGACATTTACGATATTATACAAACGTCGATATTCGAAAAGAATAACCTTGAAACTGGACCGAAAGGCAACAATCTACCGGATGTGACACATTCTGCGTCCGTGTTTTTAAAAACCGGCGGTTGCCTCCATGACATTTTCTGGGGAATATTTTCTTCAGCACACTCAGTAAGAGTTGAATTAAGGCGTAAGTGACCACTTCGTTATCCCCGGGTTGCTGGAAACAGTCATAACAACCTATACAAATTGGATTAACAGCTTCATTGTTGTCGAGTATCAACTTAGCAGTGTTGGCTCATGCTAAATGATCACGGCTATACAGTTTGGCTAGCAAGCTATTTGGCTAGGTTATTCCTCGTAGTCCGCACTACTTTTAAAGAGCCGTCAATCTAAGTGACGTTTCTCGATTTGCAGCTGGTCATTTAATCGTTAATTGGGAAATGCCGCTTTTACAAACTTGCGAATTCATCTGAACCTGAAAAATAGCAAAACAGGTCGTCTATTTTCCAATACCTAAACCATTTTTTAGCTTCCGCGCACATTGTTACCTCGTTCAACAAAACACAGAGAAAGAGGTTCTTAAAAAGAAAGAAAGTTCTTCATATTTTTATACAACAGTGGCTTATGATGTGTTATGACGTGTAGTGTTACTCGGCCCTTCTTACACGTCTTTACAGAAAGACCTTGAAATTGTGTCACAAAGGATTGGGGTGCTTGTAGTTGTAGGGCTTTATCAGGATGGTCCCGCAGCATCGGCGGGCTGCAGAGCCGCGAGGCCTGTTGGGCAAACTGTGTCCCGGAGAGAAGAAGCTGGAAGGGAAGACTTTCTACGTAGACAACGTGAAGAAAGGGCTGGCAACCCTACTTCTGGAAGCCATTTCTCTGCTGGGAGGGGTAACTACTACTGAGATTTCTTTTTCTGTCTTTTTATATATTATTATGGAGGACGCAACCTTTCAGATACAAAACAAAGTAGGAATTGGCTAATCAGATTGTCTTATGTTTACTATCCCAATTTTACTGGAAAAAATGTGTGTAAGGGAAAACTTCTCTGAAGAAATGTAAAACCATTTCTAATTTCCAACCGCTTATCATGTTTTTAATCACAAAACAAGGTTTGCTTTATTCCCGATTAACTTAAGTTGTTGAAAGGAATTATGAAATGTCCAAGAGGCCATCAAATGCATTGTTTATTGAATTTGTATTCACTGCATTTTACCTGATTGTTGATAAAGATGTACATATAGGATATTTAATTATAATAGCTGATAACACTTGCCGCTGTGTTCAAGTGTGCACCTGTTGAAGCTAAGCTTTAATTGTATTCAAGAAAATTTAACTGACAGGAATCAGACTTTCATTGTGATGTAGAACAAAGTTTTTCAGGATATCTGGAAATTAATCAATATTGAAAACATAACGTGACCAAAACATATTCCTCTCAGGTTATTCCATCAATGTGGAAAAATCACATTTAATCATATTAAAAAACATTGCTGTTAACCTCACCCTACACAATGAGGCAGATTTGCATCAAAGTGTGTTATGTAGCCTGTATGAACAATACCTTTCAACAAAGATTGGTAAGAAGATGTTTTTGTTTTGTTCTTTTTAGCGGGTTGAGAGTTTCCTGCATAAAGATGTGAGCTTTGTTGTTACGGGGAGTCGAGAAGGCTTGAAGGAGCACAGCCATGACATTTCCAAAGAAGGGATAAAGAAAAAAGAAGAAACATGTCATCCTGTAAAGCACCAGGACAGTGTTCTGAGCAATGAAAAGCTCAAACGTTCAACTCCTAGCCCAAGGGTAATTATGTCATCATTCACATATATTACTTAAGCCCAACACAGCTGCATACTTATATAATTAATTGATATACTTAATGTAGATTGCATCAGACCAGCTACTTAATTTTGAAATATAAAGCCCTTTTTAGTCGTTGTGTATGTTTACATCCATCATGCTATAAGCATCAACTTTGAAACAGTGCACAAGATCATGTATAAAGTGCATTGAAATTCATATTTTGGCCTTGTCTTCTACAGCCTTGTGGCAGTCGAGGGAAAGCCCTACTTGAAAAAGCTATTCGCAAGACTGTAAGTGTTTGAAGCCAAAGCACTGAAGATTTTGCTTTTAAGTTTCTTAGTAATTTTGACTTTATTATGAAACTGTGTGATTGTATCTTGATAAATATGGATATGTGTTACAGGAATGGCTACATGCAAACAGTGTTTTGGCCAATGCCCAGTCATGGGGTGTGAAGATCTTATATGTGGATGATATCCTTTTAACTCAATTTCTTGAGCAAATCTAAATAAAAAAATAAAGAAGAACGTAATCCAGTCTGTAACTGTTCATGCCTGAATAACAGTGTATCTCTGCTAACAGCAGATGGCACCGTTTGAATGCTTATGTTGTGTTTGGTGGTGTTCAGTTCTTGGATACAAGAAGTGTTACGTTTGTACAAGTGGTACATATAACATTTTCTTACTTTCATTATTCCTTAATATAGTTTTAGATGTCCTTTTGTATTTGAAACAGTTGAACAGGGACTGCCTCAGTGCAAAAGGAAAAAAAAATGAGGTAAGGTGTGTTCAGTTAAACAAATACAAAAGCAGCAACTTAAAATCTTGAGAAGAACTTTAAGCAACCTAAATACAATTGCAATTCGCAATATTCTGTGTGGCAATAGGTGATAAGAGTTAAATTGGAAATGACACATGCTTTATAATCAAGCAGGGTAACTGTGTTGATTCAATCTTTTATTTTTCCTTGTAATATAGAGGTTGTGTGCTAAGCAACAACGCTGCCATGTTGTAAAAGGTTAGTTACATGTTGTGAGCAATATTAAGTAATTTATCTCAAGTGACTTCGCTAACTTGATGATTTCTCTTCTTCCACATCTCCATAATTGCAGCTTTAAGATCTCCATACCTCAAAGTCGAAGACTCAAGCAAGTGAGTTTTTTTTCCTCCATAATCACAGTATCAGTGAGCAAGTGCTTTGGTGCTTCAAAAATCTCAAATATTATGTTATCTTTCAATTGGAATACACAGACAGGTCTGGGTTCTACCCTAGACATAATCCTGAATTGTAGGTTTGACAGTATAGGCAATTGAGAGTGGGGTTGGTCATTTCATTAAAACCTACTCTAATTTAAGCACCACAGTCATTACAAAATTGTTGTACACATGAGGCTAAGGCCTCCAGTCATTAATTTATTAAATCATCTGCGCAAGAACGAACAGTTTGAATGAAGAAAATGTCCCCCTTTGTAAGAGATGACTCTGTAATGGTTATATCGTATCAGATAAAGCCCTTCACAATCATGATAATGGCAGTTAAACAACATTGTGTGGCAGTGACCTGCCCTTGCATTTCTGCCCCACTGCGTGCTAGTTTGAGCGGTTTTCATTTCAGCCTTGTGGTGATTTTCTTAATTGAACCTGTTCAATTAAGTCCCATGTGTAATGTGACAAGCTGCTGCCCCCCTTCTTGTGGAGTGATGCTGCTCCCCAGGAGCGCAAGGCTACAGGGGATAGGATTTCTATTTGACGAGGCACTACAGGCTCCACTGTGTGGTTTGCCGCTGCAGGGGATCTGTGTGCTAACAGGTCTTTTCATTTTCCCTCTCCTTCCAGCTAATTGAAGTGCTCTGCCCTAATGGGTGTGCACTTGCAATGGGGAATGAACCCTTGCTGACTGAAACAGTTGAAATTAGCCCAGTTTGTGCTTTTCTCAAATATGCAAAACCTTACATTATGTTTTCCAAAGGTTTGAAGCGTTTGCAGTTGCAGCTAATAATCATGGAAAGGTATCATTCAGATAATGTCCTCTGACTGTCCCAAAACCCACAGATACACCATGTAAGCTCAAAAAGAACATGATAAATTTAGAAAAAAATTTATCAAGGATTTGCTGCATTTTCTTAGGTTTCTTCTTTGCAAATTCATGTTCATCCAGAGAAACCTTATGTTCATTCATGTTCACAAATGAAAGTTCATTAATTATCCATTCCGCTTATCCTCCAGTCAGAGTTGCCCCCTGACAGGTGAGATGCCCCCTATCTCACCTGTCATTGGGTGGGAGATGGGGTACACCATGAATTGGTCTCCAGTCACTCAAAAGGCCACAACAGAGACCTACAACATTCACTTGCTCATTCATGTCTGAACAATTTAGGATCTTCAATGAACCCACTGCTTGTTTTTTGACTGTGAGAGGAAACCTGAGCAAATTAAAGTGTTTTTTCTTTTGTGTTTTTGTAACCAGGAAATACAGGCCCCTTCACATGCAGTCTATGAACTTCCCCACATTGTGCTACTCAGGACAATATAGTCCTTTTGAAGCTCCTTCACCGCGGTTTGAAAAAAAGACAGAGCAAGTACAAAGTAAAGCAAGGTTAGTTAAGCTGAGCTGACATATTTTTAGCATGTGATAGATTTCTCTCTCTGCCATCTGCATGCACACAGAATGAAATATGAAATAAACCAATTTACACTATAATGATATATTGCATTTTTTTAATTAAGATCTATTTGTTTGACTTGTTAGGAAAAGTGTGGTTGGAAACAGCAGTAAGGACAGATGTCAGACACCTCTCAATTTAAACCCATCGCCTTGGAAACCACCGAAAAGAGAGCTGTCCTTTTGTGAATGCTGCAATCAGCCATTTTTAAATCTGGAAGAGGTGAGAATCCTTTTCTTTTTTGGGAGGGGGTGTTTTTTCCTGTTGCTTGGTTTGTACTATACTGACATGTCCTTTGGCTTGTCCTGCATAAATTTTCCTTTCAGCACTTGCATTCTGAGCACCACAGAGCATTTGTGACGGATCCGTCCAACTACAGTGATGTAGACCAGCTCATAGCTGCAATGATTCCAGAATTTGACCCCAATCCTTCACAACCATCGGAATCCCTCAGTTTGTAAGCCTTTATTTATACCTGCGTTTACCTGAAATCAGCAGTCTTATTCACCAGTCCATATGAATATAACCCTTTACAAAGTCAAGACAATTGAATACACCTCACAATTGTCATATTTTGATTGTCTGTCTGCTTTCCAGACCACCAACTGCCCTTCCCTTCCAAGATTTCTGCGAACTAGAGCCCCTGCCTGATGCAGAGACAGACCTTGCTGTCCGAGCGCTGCAGACACCAGGCTCATTCTGTGACCCTGCACCAGGTCTTGTTTCTTTTGGTCCGGCAAGCCAAACAGTAGAAGATCCGATCCAAAATCTCTCTACATTACCTGCTGATGCTCATTTGCACAATCCTAATTCAAAATGCAGCCAACCCCACAGTTCAACTCCAGCTGTGGCCTCATTTGCTGAACAACAAACCCCAACATCTATTAGCCCAGACCTTCAGAAGCTTATTGCCTGCCCTAACACACAATTTCCCTCCCTTGAACCCTCCTCACTGCCTCCGGTCCTTGTCCCCTACCATCTAGTGGAGGCACACAGCTCTTACTCAGACCCCCCTGTACTCAGTCCCCAAAAATACATCCCAGAAGAGGATGTGAATGGAGAGTGTGAAACAATTATTCTTGAAAATGCTTCTAAAGCCATTCGAAGCATCTCTGTCTTAAAAGATACTGTTTTGTCAAATGGAGAGGTGGTGAGGAAATTGAAAAAGGAGGCTCTTCTCAGGTTATGTGATGTCTTATGTCCCAGCAGTGATCTTGTGAATGCTGCATCTATGCTGTCTCCACATGGATCTCATCAGCCAGTCACTGCATTCGGCACCAAAAAACGACGAATGTCAACCCCTGAACTCAAATATAGCAAAAAAAGTAGGATGGCAGGCTCTGATAACCATGACTTTCAAACTCGACAAGAAAGTAAATTAGAAAGTGACGTGAGTGAAAGCTGTGTTTTATCAAATGAGACCTCTTGCCAAACAGACCTTTGTTCAAACTTAAACAGCCATTCAACAAGAACATGCACTGAGGAAAACCTGGCCTTAAGGTACCAGACCGCATTTTGTGTTCCTACTGTACCGAGGTCCTCCAAGGAGCCAAGTCCCATTGACCTTTTAGGTCAAAGAAGAACCCAAGTTGTAGATTGGCCATCAGAATCACTATCCTCAGAAGCAAAGGCTTTGCATCCTCTTCCTCCTTTTGCCAGGGATCAAGCTCACCGTGTAGTTTCTTGTCTGGACTCTCAACATTCACAATCCCTCTCTACCTCTGTCTGCATTGAGTCAGCTCTTATACCAGACATAGAAAAGCTTGCACCATCATCGTCAGAGTCTGACTGGGACTGTGACCTGCTCTCCAGGTTGGGCCGACCCCCTGCTCCACCTCTGTCGCCCAATGAGCAGAACCACGACCTTGACCAGGAAATGCTCCTCCAGCCGTGCACATGGATGCATGACACCAACTATGAGTCTCACTTACACACTGTCCTTCAGGTGTCCAAGCCAGCCACCTCGCTGTGTGGGGATGAAAGGGACCCGTCAGCATTTTCTAGGACTATGGTTCAAATTGTTGAAGTTCAGTACTGATGTTTTCCTTTTTCTGAAACAGAAAGAACCACTTACTGGGCGCCGATAACTGATGTAGACATTGCTCCTGCACGTCCTGCCTGACAAGACAAGAAAAAGGCAGCAGTTTAACAACACAAGCAAGTATATAAATGTAAAGTAATAGTGCAAATTATAATTTAAGCCATTTCAGCAATTTCAGCCATTTTCTTTAGTTGAAGATTGCTGGATACAAATGCTGGATTTTCCTGTGAATTTAAAAAAACATCAGTGCACTCTGTCTCATCTGCTATTTATTTTCTTTGTTCCTAAGCATTTGCATTGTTGTGTTCTGTCAAGCTGACTTCAGTCTTTCTGCAGCCATGACCAGGAACACAAAGTGAACATATTGCTTTTCTGACAGGGGAATTGCACAATTACAGTTAATGCATTGTCTGGATCAGATCTCACTTCAGCCTGCATTGAAAGTCAAATGGGCAAGGTGTTAGAGGAGTGGATGACTCCTGCTATCTGACAGACTGAAGACTATTCAGTGTCAAATAGCATTTCCTGCCTTTTCTGAAGGTGGGCCAAAGGAGTGACTTTGTCGGAGACACAGTGCTCTGTAGCCAGCAGTTTTCTCCAGAGACAAGGAGAATGTTTGCTTAAAGGCCTTTTAAAACCCTCACATTGCAACAGTCAACAAAAGTTAAGCATTTTTTTCTCAGGAAAATGGAAAGTGTGTGTTTATTTTGTTTTTTTAATAAAGCATTTTAATGATAAAATATTACTGAAGTGTCCTATTGTGTATCAATGTCTGAGTTGAAGTGAAAATGAGAAAGTGGGTATTGAGGTTGGGAAAAGTTTATTTTTATTTCTATGATGCTCAGATTGCTTGTGGACTAATTGGAAACCAAATGGAGAGGAGGTGCACCAGGCAAGGGCAAGAGTGGGTCGATTTGTCCTGTTTGACCAAAGACTTCAGCTGACAGACAATATTTGATATCCCTTTGTCCTGCCACACAATCTTCATTTATCAGTCATAGTTTAAAAAAAGAAAATAAGTACCCTCTCATGAAAGAGAAATAACTAATCTGCACTTCTGTTCTTGACTTTTACATTGAATCACTGCATAAACGGATGTGAATGGAAAAAAGTGGGGACAAACTGAACAACTGAGTTACAACATGCGCATGGCAGTACAAGTACGGAGCAACAAGTACTAGGGGAATTGTTTGGGGGTTTTCTGGCCAACCTCAACATCATATTCTACCAAGTACCCCTGTTAGCAAATGTGTGGAAAAAAGGTTAGAAGGTTGAATAATTTCTGCAATCCTGTCTATTACTTTTGAGTCTAATTTGTCACTGTTTAATGTATACAAATAAGAGAGGCACATATTTTACTATTTCAATTATATTCCATTATTGTCTTTCAAATAATCTGAAACCAGCCCATTACACAAAACTACTATTTGATAGAGATTAAATTACACACCACTTGCATCAAAACTTTAATAATTAAACACTGTTGTTTCCTGCATTTTCTATTTGCCTATTCACTCTGTATGCCAAAAAATTCTAATATAGCTAAAAATAATGACTACAAAATCACAAAAATACAAAAAGCAAATCGTCATTATCAACCGCTCCTGCTGTGCTGTTGGCTGCTGGGTGTCCTAGCTGTCATTGGGCGGGAGGCCGGATTCACCCTGGACCTGTTGTCAGTCACATATTGAGACATAAAACCATTCACGTTTGGCCATTTTTTGGGGTCTCCAATTAACCTGCGTTGTTGGGGGGGGGAATCGTTGAAGGAAACCCATGCAGACATGGGGAGAACATGCAAACTCCACACATAGAGACTTCCTATGACAACTGAACCTGGGTGCTTCTTGAATTTGTCTTATACTTTCAGATAAACTGATGAATTTGATTGTTTTATTATTTATCGTCAGTCATTTGGGGGCGATGTGGGCTGATTACAGCGGTCATCCTCGAGCCTGAACATTCCTGTTTCGATTCCCGGCTCCTCCTAAGCCTGTCAAAGCATTCTTGAGCAAGACATTGACCCCCTAACTGCTCCCCTGGTGCAGATCAGTAGCACCCTTCTGCTCGTGGCTCATCCATGATGGGTTGAATGCAGTGGTCAAATTTAGCTGACATTGTCCTCTGTGTATAATTGAATGGGACAAAAAAGGTCTTATTTTCTTTTCCTCTTTTTTTCGTCACCTTGCCAATGAAGCGTCGTCGTCCATAGTAAGATTAGTGATTCAATTTCAATTTTTTACAAATTCACATCAAAACTAAAATTGCTAAAAAGTTGCTAAAAAAATAAAAAATTGCAGAATTCAAAAAGTCCTTTTTTTATTTTAGGGGTTCATTAATTTCAGTTCCTCTATACCGCCCCCTGAGGCCAGAAGGTGAACGGCAGTCACCGGAGCCGCTGGGCGGGTTTCTCTCCAAAGGCCACCGGGAGCGTCAATGAGCCAAACGCGCAGACGAGACGAAAACAAACTTGGAGCTACAGGGGCGAGATTTTGCGCCTTGTTCGACTGAAGATTCAACAGGACATGAGGATTAACGTGACGGTCCGTCGTGCCTCCCGACGTTCGTTGAATAACCTCTCTTAATCTTCTCTATGGAAACACCCGGGACTGTCTGCGCGCACCGGATCAGACAGTCCCGAGCGGTGCTGCGTGGACCCCGCGGTCGTGTTTGCATCCACGCTCCTCGACAGCGTTGACTGCGGCTCCACGTCCGGCTCCTGTGTGTCCATCTAACGGCGCTGCAAAGGAGGGGGGACGCGTTTGGACTATGTGAGCATCATGCTGGCTGTGAGATGCCTGCTGTTCGCTGTCGTGTGTGCGCGGTGCGCCGTGACAGGTGAGCTGTAAGCGTCTTTCTGCGTACCTTGATGTTTCACCTTATGACAGGGCAACCTGAGAAAAAGACAAATTAAGTAAGATTCCCTTTTGTTAACCCACAACCAGGGCCGTGAGACTGTTCCTTCCACAGGCAGGTGTCCATTTGATGCAACCCTTCCAGCTAGAGCTCCATCCACCTCCAGATTTCTCTTGTTGTTGTTGTTTTTAGCTTGACTTGTACCTTCAGAGATATGTCCCCATGTCCCGTGCAGGCCTGAGGTCATGGGGGGGTCTGGAAAGAAGGCGGCCGCCTGACGAGGAGGTCGTTCAGCCCAAGCGACTCCTGCACCAGATCCACTCCGGGGAGGAGATGCTCCACAGCCTCCTCGACACCCGGGTCAGAAAGTCCCCAGCAGGAGTGCAGGTGGGTGACGCTCGCGGTTTGACCTTCCACCAAACTGCACCCTCCTCTTCACTTTGACAACCTCACAGATTGATCAAGGATATATTGTCAAGTGTGACTTCGACCATCCCAGTCCCCTGACTTTCCTCATCAAATGTATAGTGTTCGCCTCCAAAATATTTTTACCTCATAAAAGTGACTCATTTATTCTGACAGTGACACAAAATCCTCATATTGCAATGTCTGATTACTTCGATCGTATCCAGAACCTTTGACCGGTTTTAGATGAATATGTACCTTAAAACAATAATGGTACACTTTGTGCACATGTTACAGCACTTAACTTTGAAAAAAGAAAAGAATTAATAAAAATATGTCCCCTTGTTCAAAAAATAATAATACTACGTCATCGAGACAAGGATTTAAAAATAAAGGCATAAATAAACTTATAAATTGTGTGGTTCATATGCCCATCCTTTACAGTTGATTATTGATCAGTGAATTGAATTCGCAGTTAATTTGAATGAACTGTTACGGTCATTAAAAATGAAATTCAACTCGTTTTTTTTCCCAACTTCCCACTATTGATTATTGATCCACCTCCGTTCCCTGAATGTCTGCTCTGTCCAGACCTGCTTCACCTAAGCCTCTCCTCTCTCCAGAGGTCATGAATATTACTTCTACCTTCCACGTGATGCTGGGTTTCAACAGGATAAAAAAGGATATTCTCAGTCTGCCGCAACTTTCGTCATCTGTCTTCCAACCCATTAGATGATATTTCACACCTCTGCATCTCATCTCGTTACCCCTCATGGTAATCGCTGTCAGTGGATATGAACACAGGTCTGACCTTGAGCTGCCCTCCGTCCTCATTGTTTCATGGCTTCTCTTTTATTAAGCAAAAGGAGCCTGTTGGAAGATAAACGGTACATTTTATATTTTCTTATAACTTTTTTTTCCATTGGTTCAACACTAGACAATTTGAATTTATAAATGTAGTAAAATCACCAGTATTATCACAGTCCTTCTAGCTGGAAACTGTTAGACTTATATTTTTGCACAAGCTCCATCGCTGCACTCAATGTCATACGCCCTGCTGTTTAAGCTAACGGGTTCATTATGTTTAATACATTTCAGTGGTGACATACATACTGCTCTTCGCTCCCACTTGTTTCAATTACAACATGCGCATAAATTGATTTTTATGATAGGGATCTAATCATAATTGATCATGATTGTCGATGGCTATAATCATAATGAAAGCCTGATGTATTCCTTAATTAGGTACGAAAAGATAACTGAAACTTCCTGACTTTTGTCTCGCGGTAACGTTTTTAGACAGATTCAATATTCGTTGTACATCAATCGAAACCAATCCAAAGGATGTTTACACAGAAAAGAGGCGCCTTCCCGGCAATGGCCATAGAGCAGAAACTGGAAAAAGATGATATTTAGCCGCTGATTGCATAGAAATTTCCAAGTTTCTGTATTATTTTGGTTTGGTTGTCTATTTTTTCGTTTGGTTAACCATCTATATGTGAGAGTGACAGAACAAACATTTATTTGTTCTTTCACAAATTATCAAATGTCCCCACTTTATTATAGAGCAGAAACTACAACAAGATGATTCTTGCCTGCAGATTGCACAAACAAAATTCCTGTCTTTTTCATTCATTTGGTCTGGTTAACTATTTATTTGTTAGGAACGTTACATACAATAGGTCAAGTACTATTGTATATACGCGTGTATACATAAAATTATTAAACAGCGCAGGCTCATAGTTCGTGATTTGGAAAGCCGAAAAGGTCTGACTTGCTGTTGTTTATGTGTTTGACCTCTGAGGGAACCAAGGTACAAACTCCACCAGTGTGGATACAGGAGGAAGACTGTTCCGTTAGATTTGCTACTGGATTTATATTTTGCCATCCCTGAATTGGTCATTTTTCATTACTGACAATGGCTTTATCAGCAATCTTTCAGACATGTGTTTTTAGATATGTCTTTGTGTGTTGGCACTTTGCTGCCGAGAAAAATACTACTGTAAGCCTGCATCATCAAGTCTGACTCAGACCTGTTGAATGATGGAATGCCCACAAATGAAAGTGTGGAAAAAATAGCACTGACATCTCACAAAGGCGAAGTGACCCACTTTGCAATGTGGAAGAAATAATTTCTACAGTTAAGAATAGAAAACAAGGTCATGAAAAAATTTATATTTACATTGGCTTCCATTAAACTGCGATATCCCACCTCCTACTTTTAAAATATCAGCAGTAAAAAAAGATATTTTGAACATTATCATGATGAGAAATATTTAAAATGATTAATGTTTGGTTGAATTCAAAAATGTTTGATTTGTGCTTTGGTGAAGTTTAGCTAATCACATCCGCTAACATAACACTCTTTATAAACAATTCTGTCAATGGCCACCAGGGACTGAGACAGACATTTTTGAATTAATTTTTGGGTCACGTTCCCAATGTCCATTTCTGTATGTATTCTGACCAGACAAGACAGATGGTGCAAGAGAGGAGTCAAAGAAGCCATCTTTGTCAAAATAGAAAAAACATCTCTGAACAGAGGAGGGGTGTCAGACACAACCTTTCACAAACATATAACGCTGCACTCGGATCAAAATCAAAAGGGATGTGGACACATGGACCAGTTCCATCTGCACCCTTCAAACAGCCAGGAAAGATTCTCCACCAGAACAAACCCCCGCTAACTTCAACATGAGCCTCAGTTCATGTGATCCATCAGGTTTCACTCCTTTGTTTAGTTTACTTACTGTCATCAAGTACCTGCCATAAGAACTCTGTCATGGACTCATTTACTCATTTACTTAAATGAAAAAATGCACTGTAAATGCGACAGCACTTTCATTCTGACATTGCTTTCCTTTCTTTTTTGTGTGCAACTGCATCTTAGTATGGCAGTATTGACAGTAAAGTTGTCTTTGACTTCACCTTTTCGCATTCCAAACCAGGCAATCCCAGAAAAGTTGCTCCTTTGTCCCAATTAACAACACCTTGATTAGCCCCTTAGACTTAGTTTCTGCTGATCAACTCTTGCATTTTCATGACAAGCCACCATAACCTAGACCTGCCCAAAACCGTGGCAGTTATATTCAGAAGTCCAATGACCCAACAGGTTATTAGAACCGAAGAAGTCTCTGAATGAGGGGTGAAACGTCTTCAAGTTAAGAAATTCAAGTCTAGTTGCCACAACAAGAAGATTTCAACAGAAATTCACCATGACCTGGATGGCTGAGAAACTCCTTAGACACAGGTTGCTAAAGTTTTTCAGACCCATTTTATCTCAGCAAGCACCATACCTGATTTTTTCACTGTTAGTGTTAGTGCCTTTTTTCAAAAAAGAAATATTGCAAGAATCAGGTATATCGTGTCTGCAAAAAGATGCAGGAATAGTAATTCAAGCCTTTGTCTCAGCCAGATTGCATTAGTATAACTCTCTCTTGTCGGCTGTCCTAATAAGTCGTGAAAGACTCTCCAGCTCATTGGGAATGCTGTTGCACGTGTTCTAACAAGAACTAGTGTGAGGGATCGTATTTTGCCGGAATTGGCTTCTCTGCCCCGGCTTCCTGTACAATTCAGAGTAGAATTTAAAATCCTTCCCTTCGTCTGTGAGGCCCTAAATGGCCAGGCGCCATCATATCACTGAACTCTTAGA
The DNA here is from genome assembly GCF_037954325.1 of Fistularia commersonii. Taxonomy (NCBI): domain Eukaryota; kingdom Metazoa; phylum Chordata; class Actinopteri; order Syngnathiformes; family Fistulariidae; genus Fistularia; species Fistularia commersonii. The sequence goes on from NC_141315.1 coordinate 3,044,306, forward strand.
ACTCTATCACCCGGCAGATCTTTACGCTCCAAGGACGCAGGGCTACTCGCGGTACCTGGAGTTTCTAAAGGCAGAACGGGAGCCAGAGCATTTGGTTACCAAGCTGCTTCTTTTGTGGTGTGGAACTATCTTCTAATCTTTTTCCGGGGGGCCGAAACCCTCTGCTTTCTTAGAATAGACTTAAAACCTTCCTTTTGAGAAAGCTTAGTTAGTGTTAGGCTAGCACTTGTTGTGCAGCCATAGGCGTGCTCTGCTGAGTGATATCCCATCATGTAGCTCTCTAATTCCTCTCCCTCTTCCTTTTTCTGCATTCCAGTCTTCTCCCAATTCCTTGGGTCCCTCTTTCCACGTGTCCTCCATTGCAATTTCTTTTATTAATTTGAAGCTATTCTTTTATCTAGTCACCTGTTACCATATAACTGTCAGCACTACTGGTTTTTAGTATTAATATGTCATTTGTGCCTGTACCCCCGAACCCTCATGCACGCTCTGCATCTGTCACACTCCTGCTGTCTATCTCTCTGTCCTCCACTCACTTTCTCAGTCACTCCGGCGAGCTGGCTTTTATAATGCTACCGCTACTGCATGGTGGTTTTGACATTTCAACCTAGATTATGCTTTGTCAGTTTTCTTTCTGTATCCCCCAAGTGGCCAAAGAAAAATACAAAGGTTTATATCTAATCCATGTCCATGTCCTTTGAGAAAGAACAGATTTCTAATGATAGTTCCGTTGAAACGAATATTGTAGTTTGGATGTGTATTTACTGAGTTAGGTAATAATGAGAAACCACACGAACAAATCTAATGAAACTGATCAAATGAGTAGTTTCCGCTGCAGGACCTGTAAATGAGCAAAAGTCAGCTCCGGATTTTCGATTTTATCTGTGGTTAAGATTGTCGGTATTAAATGACACCATAAAATTTTTTATAGCCAGACCTCTGATATAGCTTTCTTATCTGTGCTCCCGGGCCCTGGTGTGGGTGGGGGTTTTATTTTCCGGTATATTGGCTGCCTAGTGGTTTTGATCAAGTACTTGGAAATGTTACCAAGACCTGTAATGCATCTGATATAGCATGACAGAGGGGTTCACATTTGAGGAAGGTTAGGAGTTTTATCCACAAATCCTCTGGGTTAAAATGTTCACAGTGGTAGTGGAGCCTCTGCCTATTAGAGCCCTTTGTTGCTATGTTCTCAGCTCACACAGTTACATTATATTCTGCTCAACTTCTACCATTCTTGCTCTCTCTCCTGCTCACTATATATCATATTCTGTCAAAGTTTTTTTTCCAGCACAATGTAATTCTGTTAGCTTGAAATATTTGACAAAAGATTGAGCCGTTTCTCTGACACAGTGACTGGACCAGCGGCCCGTAGGCACGCAAAGTGATTCATTCTTAAACAGTTTGTCATTCTACTTAATTGAAAGTAAAGGAGAACTGAATTGTAAAGTATAAAGGTTTTAGATGACTGTTTATGTTTTGCTATTTCAATCATTCTTTTGCATGTAGTACTACTTTTCATTCATTGACATATAATTTACATACTGATTCAGAAAAGCATCCGATTAAACAACGTCCTAAAAGGAAAAACTCCAGCTGTGTCTCTAAAGCTGGGATGCGTTCAAACCAGCAAATACATGTCAGTGTATAGGTCTTTTTGGCCTACTATTGGAAATATTTTTTTATTTCATCATTTATTTCCTTTCTTTTTTGTGTGCAACTGCATCTTAGTATGGCAGTATTGACAGTAAAGTTGACTTTGACTTCACCTTTTCGCATTCCAAACCAGGCAATCCCAGAAAAGTTGCTCCTTTGTCCCAATTAACAACACCTTGATTAGCCCCTTAGACTTAGTTTCTGCTGATCAACTCTTACATTTTCATGACAAGCCACCATAACCTAGACCTGCCCAAAACCGTGGCAGTTATATTCAGAAGTCCAATGACCCAACAGGTTATTAGAACTGAAGAAGTCTCTGAATGAGGGGTGAAACGTTTTCAAGTTAAGAAATTCAAGTCTAGTTGCCACAACAAGAAGATTTCAACAGAAATTCACCATGACCTGGATGGCTGAGAAACTCCTTAGACACAGGTTGCTAAAGTTTTTCAGACCCATTTTATCTCAGCAAGCACCATACCTGATTTTTTCACTGTTAGTGTGAGTGCCTTTTTCAAAAAAGAAATATTGCAAGAATCAGGTATATCGTGTCTGCAAAAAGATGCAGAAATAGTAATTCAAGCCTTTGTCTCAGCCAGATTGCATTAGTATAACTCTCTCTTGTCGGCTGTCCTAATAAGTCGTGAAAGACTCTCCAGCTCATTGGGAATGCTGTTGCACGTGTTCTAACAAGAACTAGTGTGAGGGATCGTATTTTGGCGGAATTGGCTTCTCTGCCCCGGCTTCCTGTACAATTCAGAGTAGAATTTAAAATCCTTCCCTTCGTCTGTGAGGCCCTAAATGGCCAGGCGCCATCATATCACTGAACTCTTAGAACTCTATCACCCGGCAGATCTTTACGCTCCGATTAAACAACGTCCTAAAAGGAAAAACTCCAGCTGTGTCTCTAAAGCTGGGATGCGTTCAAACCAGCAAATACATGTCAGTGTATAGGTCTTTTTGGCCTACTATTGGAAATATTTTTTTATTTCATCATTTTTTTAATAGGAATGCATGAGAATGACATGTCATCAGCAGTGGCAGATGTTGTCACATCTGAATGCTGATATTTCTGATGTTACCAAAGGCAACCTGAAGTCCTTCTTGGCTTGTTTTTCCTATAGTTTTACCAACAGTGTGGCAAACATGGTGTGAGTTATTACATACTGAGAACATATATCTGTACATATCAAACTTATGAAAAGATTAACCACTAAATGCCTTCAGCCTCTACTAAGCATTGGCATAATACAATAATACACTATTTATCACAAGAAAGGTCAGATTTTTCCCTCTTTATATCTAAAAATAATTGCCAATCTCTTACTGGGAAATTTAATAGTGACCTTGACGTATGACTGTTTTGAATTAAGTTAACCTTAAACCAAGCTCTGTTTCATGCAGTTTAAATTAGAATTCCTGAAATATAACTATAATGGACTAATTTATCTTCTAACCCTCTTACCATGTAATCCATTGCAAAAAGTAGGCTATGTGTGGCAGCAGATTTTACACATCACTTGTAGTTACCATAGTTTTGCTCATACTATATTAATGCTATTAGCTACAAACCATGAAAATGTCCTTTTACTGAAGATCCATTTCATGCCCGCTTACCTTGTTGTCGCTTCACATAAAATGTGTTTTCTTTATCTCAATTGCCTCTTTCTTCTACCTGTTCTTCCTCCCTCAGCCGGTCCATCTGGCCCAGAGCAGCTTCCTGGTGGACGCCTTTGGCACATCATTTATCCTCGACTTGGAACTCAACCAGTAAGTAAACACGTGCTGCGGTACAAGCTCACATCGGCAACACACACAAACTGGAATGCTTCAATGCGTTGACGAGATTTGACTCCACTGGTATGCACGGACTTACTGCCCTCATCTTTCGTCCATCACACAACTACTGAACCCCCTTGTATATGTTGATATTATATAGATGATATGATGTTTAGCTGGAATCACCCCCAGTCCTGTCACTAACACTCAATTTCAAAGTTGCTTGCATTGATCAATTCTTTAAATCAGTCCTTACAGATTAATTTTGATGATGCAAAACTTTATTCATCATAAATCATGACTGGAATTTTAAAGACATGTTGCTCTTCTTTCTTCAGCGACCTCCTGTCAACGGACTATGTGGAGCGTCACTTTGATGAAAATGGGCAGCCGTCGCAGAATATGGTAGGACCACTGTAAACACGGACCGCAATCTTTCAATTGCTCATAAGCTGTTGTGTATAATGCTTTTAAATCTTGTCCGTCCGGCTACTTTTAAGGGTAATACCATTAACACAGTTTAAAATTGAGGCAGCAAACAGATCGGCTCTCAACACCATCTGGACACCGTCTCTCTCTGTCTGTATTTGCTGTATTTTCATCTCTGTCTCCCCTCTCTGTCTTGCTCCCTCCCTCTTTCTCTGCCAGAGATCACCTGACCAATCAGTAGAAGGTTACCATAGTAACCAGCAGTCAGTAGCAATGTGGATCTACTTTGTGATGTCGTGAGGGGAATTCAAACCAAGTCCATATCTAGAACTACCCAAAGAAAATGTTACGCCTACATGGAAATTCGTGCTTATCCGGAACAGTTAACAGTTAAAATTGAGTGTTAATTGAGGGTTAATTTATAATTCTTTTGGTATTCCACTAAGTGACCATCCAACTTGCAAAGACGAAGTATCACATGCAACTTCGCTCCAACGGTAAAGGCAAAGAGCAAAGCAGAGTCTTGAAAAGATACAAGGACATTACACTCTGGAAGAACAGAAAAACCCTAAAATGTTGATTCTAAAGTCAAAAAATTACCCATACAGTAAGCACCCAAAGTTAAGGGGTTGAACAAAAAAAACATAAAATATACATATATATATATATGTATATATACATATATATATATATATACACACACACATATATATATAAATATTAATATATTTATATAGAGATAGAACTCTGTGTGTGTGTGTGTGTGTGTGTGTGTGTGTGTGTGTGTGTGTGTGTGTGTGTGTGTGTGTGTGTGTGTGTAAATTCATATATATATATTTTTTTTATTTTATTTTTTTAGGGCTGTACAGATAGATTGGTCACAGTTGCGAGTCATCTTCCAGACACTGCCTTGGCTGTGTATATAACACATGCAACAAACTCTAGAGGTCATTCAGAAAGTTTATAATCATATTTTACAGTGAAAAAAGTATAAAAAATGTTTTAGAATATTAATCTATTAACATATATCTATATATATATATATATACAATGCTCAAAATCTCAAAATGATAAATTAAAAAGGTAAATACATACATAATAGATAGATAAATGAAATAGTAATGTATTTATATACACAACACTCAAATGCTAAATTTGTTAACTTAACTTCCCACATATGTTATTAACTCCTCTAAAAACACATGTTTCTCTCAGCCTCATACTCAAAATTCTAAATATTAATATCTTTTGTCTCTAATGTCTTTTTTTTTTTTTAATGACAGCAAATTATCTTCTTTATTAAAGTGTAGCTTTGGTACGTTATCCTCCCCATATGTTGACTGTAATGAAAAATATCGTTGCAATTTACGAAACTTGTCGTTCACTTTGCTTTCCGCTTTGCATGACGAAGATCTGGTGATAGAATAGAAGGCGAGCAATTTATTGTTTGAACCACAGCATCCTCAGGGACCAGCAGAAAGCACAGACTAAATATCATTGGACAAATAAACAAGTACTGTACACATGTGAGAAGAAAAGATAGAAATCATAGAAATCATGCTGATGAATGGAATTGGATTTATTCATATTTTGTTGATTTGTTTTGTCACTTATTTTAGAGAATGCATGCACATTTTAAATCACCGCTTCAAACAACTACACACTAATCTATGGGAAAGTTGCAAATGGATATGTTTTTGTGCATGCAGGACTCAGAGTCTGATGCAGTACCCTTCCCTGCTGCCATCTCCATCTTGATTTATTTGGTTTTATTGACATTCCAATAAAACTCCTGCTCCCTTTGTGTGTCCATTTTTTTATTGGTCCCTGTGGATCTATGCTATTCCAATGACCAGCTCACTCAGATTGAATCTCAGTGGCACACAAACTGCGAGGGATTGAATTAGGGATGGGGTTTGGCTCAAGTTTATAGGAGGTGTTTTATATATTTCTCTGAGTCTAGTGGAACACCCTTACACCTCACACCAGTATTTCTCGGTTTAGTTTTAGACTTTACTTATTTCTGGTTACTGTGGTCACTAGGCATAAATGTTAATTATTACTCTTGTTACGATTGCTACACTTGTCACACTTAGGTTAGGCCAAAACACAATACGCCTCATTGCTATATGTTGTCCTGTCTCATCTACATGTGTTCTGTATGTTGTTTTGTCTTGCGTTTTAATGTCTGTCCTGTCTGCCAACACATGGGATAGTCAGAAACATAATTTCAACTCCTTTGGGTGTCCAGTGCATGTGAAAGGAATTGACAATAAAAGCTGACTTGACTTGACTTGACTTGACTTGACTTGACTTGACTTGACTTGACTTGACTTGACTTGACTTGACTTGACATCAAATCCGATGTTCTGCAATTAAAATGTACTTCTAGGGTCACCCGACCTCGGGCTTTGAGGAAAACATTGACCATATATTTTGAAACAGATTAAGCATCAGTATAATTAAGGAAGATCCCAAAGTTCAAATGACATCTATTCAACACTTGAGACTGACATAGTAAGGCATTATTGTTTATATATATATAAGTTTTCTATTCCAAGAGTCCTCAAAAATGTATTTTTCTCTCTTTTTAATCATGGGGTTGCTAATGGCCTGTAATTGTGGTTTCAGATGTATCAGGAGCATCTTAAAATATGCAGGTCCCTATTCACTGAGGAAGAACTCTCCATTGGTGCTTTTGTTCAATCTCAACTGCGTGTTTCTTTATCTGGCCCCTGTCGAATCAACGATCAGACATAAATTAAACTCCAGCTCTTCCAATTTGATTAGAGATGATATTGCCAAACCTAACGCTCTTGTCTCTTGGGCATACAAACATTTATTTGCTTCCATGCTCACATATAAATGGTTTATATTTTGCTATTCACGTCTATTCAGTCACTTTTACTCATTGTCAAAATATATCCTCTTTCCTGTCCATGTCCTCTCAACTGATCCATGATGTAACAGCTGATTTATGTATGCTCAAGTGTCCATTATGTCAAGTCCATTTATCCCCTGCTAAAAAGAGCACTCAGTCACTTACAGTCAGCATGTTTCTGCTGTGTCAGGCAATTTGATTTCCCCCTTTTAGCCTTGTAATTTTACTTTTTTTTTATTTATCTATTACCGTGCAATGCGCTAAGTGCTGTGAATTGAACGACGCAAGGCCTTTTTGCCTCTTAAAAGATAATCTCACATTAAAAAGGGGCTTTTTGAAAATACTAAATGCAATCTAATTATTATCTTATTAATAAGTTGTGATTTTCTAAACTAGGTTTATGAATAAACATCTGCTGTGTACATGTCATGATTTTTTTGAAGGGAGAATCGTATTCTGCCTTTTTGCTATGGATTTATTGCCCATTATTATCCAGCATAAAAATGGGAAATATTAAAATAATATTAAAATAATTTAATAATAAAATTATAATAAAATAATTATAATGATTATAATAATTATAATAAAAATAATATTAAAAATATTAAAATAATATTAAAGCAAAACAGGTTGTTGTTACTGTGAGCTGCTGCATTGATGCTTCCTTACCTCAAAGCTCTGTTACCTTATTTCATGATTGTTAACAGAATCAAACCTGGGACCCTCTTAGTATGAGGTGGAAGCACTAACCACTCCGCAACCCTTTTTACTTATTCATTTTTAAAAGATATCAGAAAAAAAAAAAAACGTTTCTTCTTTTTACTACTCATTTGTAACCATTTTCATGCTTATGCAATATTACTACTACTACTATTATTACTATTACTATTACTACTATTACTACATCACATTGAATTATCAGGTGTCCTTTTTTTCCCAATATACATTATTATTATACCTTGTGTCACTATCATTGAACCATTGTCCATAATTCATGATCAATAGATGATTCAATGGTTATGCCTCATTTGTTATAATCCAGGTGAGCAGATTAAGATGCGCTTTAATTGTATCTCAGAAAATAGTTAATAGTATCTCAGATGTATTTTTCCAATATATTGTGTGTTGTTTTGTCTCTGACTAGTTTTATTGTTACCTTTATGAAAGTGTTCTTGTGTGTGTAGAAAGGTTTTGATCAAGACAATGTATTATTTTTATTATTAGATGTAATGGAATTACTATAAATACAATAAATAAACAAAATATACCAGCATCCTCCCTACCTAAATGTGATTGAAAGAATGAGCGGGGTGCATTCGCTTTAGTTCCGACACACAAACCAGCAGGCAGTGAGGGATGAAACATGTTTGACTCAAGCTTCCGCTCCAAGTCAAATTAACCAAACCGCGCTGGTTGAGTTTGAAGATTGATTTTCCATCACTAAGATCCCATCTGACCGGGTAGATGAGGCCAGCTTTGATTAGTTTACTTTGAAGTAAATTGGAGCTGAATTGTCTTTCTATCCTCCCAGTGTGATTTAACCACACTAATAAGGGCTTGTGAATATTGAGATATTGATGACTTTTGTTTTATGGGCTGTTATTTTTTTTTCCCAAGTGTGTAATTGACCTGTGACAGTTATTCAGGTTTGCGTTGAAGCTCAGACTAAAGGTTGACCATGCATACAGGGCTGCTGCTAACATTACCTCTATGCTCTCCAAACTCTCAGCCGTGCACGACAACAGCGGTCTCAGGTGGCAAACATGACTTATTGGGGTTCATTACAAACACTCGAAACCGAGCCTCTCCCACAAACACGCAAACACACTACTTCGTTCCAAGGAGCTACAAACAAGGCCACGTGATGGTCATATTGACGCAGCCTTGAGTATCGAAAATTCTCTGTAACTCTGTCTGGTCGCAGCAGGATTTTTTTTCCTTCCAAACATAAACACGTCTCCTCTCAGATTGTTGTAATCTGATCGCTCCTGTACTCTAAGAGGCAGCACAGAAACACTACTCACAAATTTTCCATCAGATGGCTGCCTCTCAGGGGGGATCAAGGGATAATCAGGTGAATTAAATGGAAAAGGGCTCACCCAACTGAGAGCGTCAGCAGATTCTTGATACTTGTCCTGAGCTCTGGCAAATTATTCAACTCGCTTTATGGAACATTCGAAAGCAATCCTGATAATTTCACCTTAGAGTTTGGTCTCGATCAGGGGTGGGCAAACTACGGCCCGCGGGCCACATCCGGCCCTTTGGTCTATTGAATCCGGCCAGCCGAAGATTAGTACAGAGTTCATACTTAATGTGAATGATTGAATGATTCGATCATTGAATGTTGGAGTTCAAACAGGAGATGATTGCATTTTTGGAGCTACTTGAGAATTTTCCTGAGCTGAATGACACAGATTGGCTTTGTGATTTAGCCTTTAGTTTGGACATACTGACACGCATGAATGAGCTGGACGAGAAATAGTTTGTGCGTGAAATGCAAGCAAACGTCAGAACGTCAAAACCAAGCTGGTTTTATTTTCAAAACGAATGTCAGACGAGTCTGATATGGACTGTTAATAAATGTGTTTTTTTTTAATATGTATCATATCTTGTGCTGATCTGTAAAATTTTGAAAGTCAATTGGCTTCTGACACAAAAACTTTGCCCACCCCTGGTCTAGATGCACTTGCGCTGTCCAACCCCGGCAGCTTTGTCATGCAGAATCAGGAAGAACCGCACAGGTACACCGAGTGAAGCTGTGCAGAATGTTGGTCCTGAAGGCACTTTCTTTGGTCCAGCAACAAACTCATTTAGATCTCCATTATCAGCGGGGGGATGAAAGATGCATTCCCCTGTGGGAATTATTGGTGGGAACTAGTTTGGATGGAACACCATTCAGTGACATGTCCCTTTTTCAGACCCAGCAAGTTTAGTCGTCAGTGTTCAATTTGTTTATCCAGCATCATCACATTATTTACCAGTCATGGGAAAATTGGGAATTAGAGTGTGTTAAATCTTATTTGCGTGTTAATGTTAATATATATCATTTTCTCTACCATTCATTTACACATATTCAATAGCTGATAGTGGTAAATGTCTTTGGGAACAAAAGATAAATTTGGATCCTAGTCTGGATATTATACATTATATTACAGTACATTACACTTGTGCATCTGCTGCGACACACACACGCACTCTCTCTCCTCCTCTCTCTTTCTACATACACTCACTTACACACACAGACACACACACATACACATAGACTATTCATGCCGCTTTTGGTGAAACTGAACTCAGCCGCAGCCAAAGTAGGTGTAGACTTTCCAGGACATGAGTCATAAAGTAGATAAGTGATATCCTTCAATCAACCGACTGGGTCACCTGAAGGCCCCACGCTGACAGAAAACACCCCAGCTGGATATATTTAGGGTCTGGTGTCATTTCTGCGATCTATGATTTGATTCCAGGGGGCAGAACACTGTTACTACCATGGGAGAGTGAGGGGGCTGCCACACTCCTGGGTGGCCCTGTCCACCTGCCACGGCCTGCAGTGAGTTGATCCACTACGTTAATGGGAGTAAAATGTTAAGCGAACTCTTAGAACTTATGATCCCTAAATTTGAGTTTAAATTCACAATGAATGAATCTATATCGAGATATATTTCCCTAAAAAACCATAAATGAAAGTGACTCGGAGTTATCCTGCTGTTGTTTACACAGTTGTTGTAAATGTGTATGTTATATTTCCAAACATAATGCAGAGGTTCATTATTCAATTGTGTCCCGTGGCTCAGAAGAACGTTCGGATCCTCATGACTTTTAGTTAATTCCTAGACATTTTATGAATGATCTCAGTTTACATTTATCGTTGCGTTGTGTTCCGTCTTTGTAGGGGGATGTTCTCTGACGGGAACTTCTCATACGGGATTGAACCGGTCGGCGGCAGTGAGGTGAGTCTTTGGGCCGGAGACTTTGGGTCAGCTTTTTGAATTAGAAATAAATATGCCTTTTTCAAAACATGGCGAAAAAAAAACTGCTGTTGCCCTTTCTATTTTTTTAAAACAACATGCCCTGAAAATGATTTCAAAGCATCCGCCAATGAGCCTTACTTTCTCCCTCTGTCTTCAGCTCTCAACATGACTAACCATTAGTTCAGACAATGTTATTCTATATCTCAGCTGTTTCTAGGAAATTGAGTTGATACAGAATCCGGTCTCAGTCTCCGTAGAACCGATACAAAATGGGGGGTGGAATGAACGCAGGATGTAAAAAAAGGAATCTTAGAATTATTTAGGTTTGATTTTAGATCGGAAGACTAACAAGGTAGTGGGAAAAAGAAAGGGAAGTGGAAGAGCTTTTTTTTTTCCATTAAAGCCCACAGTAATCGAAGTAGAGCTCAATTACATGGACTGGAGCCGTGGATCAATAGCCTCCCAGCTCATCTCAGGCTCCCTGAGTCTTGTTCTTTCCTTGGCTCTCTATCTCAGGTGGGTCATTTTCATAAAGTATTTATCCCTAGCTCAAGTGTACCACCGTGTCCAGTAGTGTTATTGCCATTATGACAGGCCCATGATTGATTAAATATGCATCACAGCACTCTTCCTTTTGATCGGTCTGTACTTTGGGTGACACAGCAGTGCTTTGTTCACGCAGGGAAGCTTTTAAATCCAGAATGAGCCGTGTCATCACTGAATTTGTGAGTCATTTCAGAGACTTTACAGTATTCAAAGTTTGCTTTTCTTCTAATCCAGGGAGTACATCCACTCCAAAAGAGCATGAAAATGTACTGATTTGGGCTGGTCTCTGATGATTGTTTTTGCTACAGGTGAAGGTTTTGCAATTTTGTTGGGATTAAGACATGAATTGCAAGTTATTTGTAATAATGCATGTGATGACAAATGAGAGTTGGACTGTATCTTGACTGATGACTTAAGAGCTTCTGATTGCATGTGGTGTTAAAGACTGTAGAACAGGAAGGGTGCAGCTTATCAAACATGCTGTTTTGCAGCTTTCCCAGTTCAAATGGGTGTGACATACTGTTTTACAATATGCAAATCATTCTTTGGTAGTTCTTATTCTTGTAACATAACATGCAAAACATGCTGTAACATTTGTCATATCTATGTAACCATGGTGTAACTGAATATGTATTACCTATTACTTGTAGCATTACGTTGTGTGCCACATTGTGTATAGAGGGTGTTACAAGTCAATTTTAACTATGATAAGCTAAAAACATTGTCGTCCTTTTTTCTGTGATTTGATTTCAGAGCAAGATATGTTTTTACTCATTCAAGTATGTATGCCTGTGTGTGTGTGTGTTTGTGTGTGTGTGCGCACGTGTGTTGTTTTCTGATATTCACCAGGAGCAGAATGACCATTTCGTGTATCAAATGCCTGACATTGACCTCCTCCAACTTCCTTGTCCAGGTAGCATCTTCTCATGTCCTATGAAACATGAATCTTTTAACATTGCAAGTTAGTTTACCCGATGATAGGATGATATACCTTTGACAGAAAGTCAGTTTGCAAACACTGACAATTATTAAATGTAAACTAAATGGTAAATTCTAATTCTTGAAGTATTATCAAAGTAGGCCAAAGTCTGGAGGGAAATTTTCTGATTTTGAAGAATAATTGTCACCCGATTCTTTAATTCCACTATTTCTACTCTGATCTGCAAACTAACAAAAATAAATAAAAAAGAATATTTATTTTTTTGTTGGTGGGAGGATTCCTTTTGGTTTCTCCCGTGATACTTATCAACCCTTTTGAATTTGAGTTGATTTAAGTTGTATTAAAATTGATTAATTTGAAAATAAATGAATAAATAGATACACAGCTCAAACATCCAATGCTGATATTTCTGTGATGGATGGATGGATGGATGGATGGATGGATGGATGGATGGATGGATGGATGGATGGATGGATGGATATAACAGCAAACTGTTTTCAGCTCCAGCCAGTTTATGTTCAAAGATGGTTAAAATTCCAATGTTTGCCTCCGTTTGCTCAGTTTCCTTCTTAAATGTCCTTCTTAAATGACTGTCAGTCCCCCCCTTGCTCACCCCCATCACCCAACTCCTTTTTTTCAATCCTCCCCAGCATCATCACCCCTTATTCTTCATGTTTGATTAGCATGATATTGATTTTTCCTGGGGACTAAAATGCACAAGTTCATCCACTTTTTTGACTGATAACCAACCACCTTTGTTTCTTTACTTTCTCTCTCAGTCTCTCATTATATCATCTTTATGCATTTCCCAGGATGCAGCATGAACAACAGCAAGCCTGATGGGTGGACAGACAACCGGAGTGAGCCGGAAGGAGACTGGCTGGCTCAGCACAGAGCAGGCTGGTCTGAGAAGGAGATTCCCATTTTGACACGACGCTTGAAACGTTCAAAAAGACAAGTCAGTTGTCAGACTCTTCCTGACTGAATTGAATATCACACACAGACACACACGATGAAACAAGGGTGGCGACCGTGTGACAAATTTCGCCTATGTAAAAATAAAGTAAGCAATAATTACAAACCATTAACAACAGCGAGGGCATGATTGGCTCGCAGCAAATAATCTTTTATACAGAAAAGCAGGATGAATTAAATACTTACCCACACCACATTTCATCTAAATATCCCGACGTGAATTTAAATATTCAGGTCTGCGGAGGTTCTCGGTCATCCAGATCACGGCAAATTCTTGTCAAAATCTTCTTGTCGTAGCAACTGGACTTGAATTTCTTCACTTGAAGACATTTCACCTCTCATTCAAGAGGCTTCTTCAGTTCTAATGACATGTGGGGAGTTTCCAAATATAAATGCCACCCCCTTGAGCACAAACTGGGGGTAATCAGAACTCTGTACCACCAGGCCAAAAACATCCCATCAACGGCCTAAGGCAGCAAGATCACGGTACAACACATTAGGAAAGCCCTGTGATGCTGTGGCTAATTGGGTCTTCGTCAGAAACCACCAAAGGCAGTAACAGAACAACAAAACAGAACAAATGAGAGAGAACAAGACATCGTCATACCATATTTTGCTTGTGTGTTGGAGAAATCAGAAGGGTGTTCAACGAACGCCATATTCCGGTACATTTCAAACCCCACGACACCCTGAGACCAAAACCGGTGCACCCCAAGGACAGAACACCCAGGCAATAGAGAATATGATGTATGCTGTCACTTGCCCTGAGGATTGTAATGACGTCTTCAATGGAGAATCCAAACAACCTCTGCACAAACGGATGGCCCGAAACAAGAGAGCCACCGCTTCAGGACAGGACTCTGTGGTCCTTCTACACCTGGAGGACAAGGGCCATTCTTTTGAAGAAAGCAATGTCTGTACTCTGGCCAGACAAGACAGATGGTTCGAGAGAGGAGTCAAAGAAGCCATCTTTGTCAAAACAGAAAAACCATCTCTGAAGAGAGGTGGGGTGTCAGACACAACATTTCACAATTGTATAACGCCGTACTGGGATCAATATCAAAAGGGATTTGCACACATCTGCACATCTGCACCCTCCAAACAACCAGGAAAGATTCTCCATCAGAACAAACCCCCAGTCATTTCCACATGAGCCTCAGTTCATGTATTCCATCAGGTTTCACTTCTTTGTTTAGTTTTACCTTTTCACATTCCAATCCAGGTAATGCCCAAAAGTTGCTCTTTTGTCCCCAACAAACAACACCCCTATTAGCGTAACACCTAGTTTCTGGCGATCAAATCTTACATTTTCATGACAAGCCACCATAACCTAGACCCATCCAAAACCCTGGCAGTTATTCCCTGCAGGTCATGGGAACCGAGGAAGCCTATAAGATGAGGGGCTTAAATGTCTTAAAGTGAAGAAATTCAAGTCCAGTTGCCGTGACAAGAAGATTTAGACACTAAATATTGAGGCTTTTCTTCCCCCACTGTTCAACAAACATCTGGGATCGCACCTGTTCAGTTGAAGACTGTCAAAATATTTTCCAAAGACACAAAAGAATTCTTGTGAAATGAGACTAAAACATTATTACAGGATCACAGTGTCCTGTCTGCACCCCCATCAAGCCCATGTTATCGTGCAATGACACACGCATTGATTTCCCGTGTAAATCGATACCTTGTTTCTCGATCACAATTGTTCTTTTGACATGAACCTTACTGTCTCGATACTTTGGATACTAGAGATTTGGATTTATATGTAACGGGGCCGGTGATGGCATACCCTACCACAAAAGGATTTTAAAAAGAATTAATAATACATGGGTATTTATGGCTTAGTAGTTGCAGTTTACTTTTCATGTGCAGAGCAATTCGATAAACCGTGAAATGAACCTCTGATTTACAGCCACCCAAGTAGTGCCTCCCTTCCAAGGACAGAGATTAGAGTTTCACCCGCATCAGCATGTGTGTGTGTGTGCCCATGCGTGTGTCTGCATAACATGTGTGTGAGGAATCATTTCACTAGCTGAGACTGTGAGTGGGTTATGTTTTATGTGTACCTGTTTGTCATTTATGAAGGTTATTTTGACGCCGTGTGTGAAGGTGTGACTGTGTGTATTTCTGTCTCCCTCCTCAGGTCAAACGAGGTCAGCGCACAGTTCAGACTGAGACCAAATACATCGAGCTGATGATCGTAAATGACCATGACCTGGTGGGCACCTTGTCATTTTAACGACGAGCCTTTATGGGATGTCTGTGTCATTTAATTTCATTTTTCATTTTCATTTTCAACGTTTTGGTAATTTCTCACTGTTCTTTTTTGCACATCTTGCATTATTATTTTTCCTGATTTTCAGTTAGTTTTTAGATGAGGTGAAGCCTTGTCAACATTTACTCGTGAATATTTAGTTATTTCGATAATTTCTTGCAGTTCTTCACAAGTGATGTCTTACAAATTCATAGGCAACCAATTGTTTGTTTGTTGTCTTACATTTTCTTAATTTGTTTGTTCAGAATTTGGGCAGCAACGGCTGTGCAGGGGTTAGCCGCTCTGTCTCATTCCAAGAAAGATCCTTGTTCAATTCCCACAGGGGGCCTATTTTGTGAATTCGTCTGCATGTGTTTCCGCCGGCTTCTTCAGTTTCCTCCCTCAGTCGACAGTCAGTGAGACAAGTTTGCCGGGACGAGTGAACGGTTGTTTGTCGCTATATGCGGTCCTGTGATTGTCTGGCAGTTTGTCCATGATGAACTCTGCCTCTTGTCCTGCGACACCAAGAACGGATCCCTGAGTACAGGATAAGCAGTATTGATAATAAATGAATGAGTGTTCTTTGCTTTGGTATTTTCTTTAAACTTAACGCAAAGTGCATCATTTCAGGGATTGGATGGAGTTTCATGACCAAATTCTCATTACTTATAGTTTGTTCTGTTGTGTACTCAGTTTATCAAGCTCCATCGGTCGACCATCAAGACCAAGAACTTTGCCAAAGCGGTGGTGAACATGGCTGATGCAGTGAGTACAGAATTGGCTTTGTTACCAACTCACGTTATTTCTATTACTGCCTGCTTCTCGACAGACTTCTTTTCCGCAAAGTTGCTCCCGCTCAATCTTGACATTTTGAATACAAATGTTTATTTTTTTCTGTATTTAGACCCCAAGTGTTTGTTTCATGACTAGCAATGTTTTTTGTGCATTTAATACTGCACTTTGGTAAAAAAAATCTGTTCAGTGGAGCACTTGGATGAAAAATAAACAGAATTACAAAAAGAGTTAAATATTTGCTGCCCCAAGAGTATTCAATATATGAAAAACATTTAATAAAAATATTTGCATTTCATCTAATGCATGCATGTTTATGGCCTGGCCCATATTGAACAGAATTTTTAAGATGTTTAGATTGTGCCGTTTCCACCGTCCCTTGTGTCGTAATAATACCTCTGTGATTACTTTCCGCAACACCTAAGTGCAGAAGTGCACAAAATGCATCATCTTGCGCTGTATCAGCTTCAAAAAACCTTTCACTGATCAACAGAGGTGTTGGTCTCCACAGTAACCAGATACTGTCCGTCATCTCCCACCCCTAGAGATACAGTGATCTCCATCAGACAGAACATGGAACTTAAACTGTTCCGCAATTTTTAAACGTGTCTTCTACATTACTACTATCTGATTGCTCAGCTTACCTGCTTTATTCGTTATTGTTTATTTACATCTGTTTGTTTTTCCCAACAAACTATCCTCCATTAAGCAATGCATCTAAATAATTGGCAGAAGAAGACTTGTACAAGTTCTCGCTCATATTTCGCTCTGTCAAATGTCCAGATCTTCAAAGAGCAGCTCAACACCCGCATCGTCCTGGTGGCGATGGAAACCTGGTCAACGGAAAACAGGGTCTCTGTGGGCGACGATCCATTACTCGTCCTGCGAGACTTCATGAAGTACAGGAAGGAGAGCATCAAGGAACGCTGTGACGCAGCGCACCTCTTCTCGTGGGTGTACCTCTCTTCTCCGCTGTCGTATTTATCTTCTTGTGTATATATTTTCTGCATGTCTACAAGGCTGAGATTTATCTTGGATGCCATTATAACACATCAAACAGGTCATCAAAATACATTTGCGTCTACTTTAAAAGCAGCATTGGATGTACTGTCGTGAGAACCTCGTCAAGACAAATGAATCACATTTGCATAAAACACAATAGATAAAGGCCAGTCAGCTTCAGGGGCAATTCAAAGGATTTGGGGAATAATTAAACATAAAAAAGGCTCATAATAAAATCCCAAGAAAATGTAGATTTGTAAATAATTTCTTAATTAAAAGCAGATTTTTCTATTTCCCTCAGTGGGAGAACATTTATGCACAGCCGCAGTGAGGCTGCCTACACCAGAGGCGTCTGTTCTCTCACCAGGGGAGGAGGCATCAATGAGGTGAGACCAAAGACACATTAACACAAGTTTGTACCCTGGAGTGACTATGTGATGCTCCTCCTTCTCCCACTTGGAGTGTTAGAGTTCATCACTTGATGAAGACCTCGGGCCTGTGCACCACGCACCATCATCTGTACATGAAACTGATTTGAAATCTTTGTTCGGTACACTGTACCTTTGCTTCTTCCAGTTGCCGTTAACTTTTTTTTTTTTTTTTATTTGTGTCTTCAGTTTGGCAGTGTGGGACCCATGGCCATCACCCTGTGTCAGAGTCTGGGCCAGAACATTGGCATGCTGAGGAGCAAAGAGAGAATATCTGCAGGTTCCTTATTACTTCACTACCTTTTACGTCACACCCAGGGGAACAGTGACAGAACTTTTGCAACAATTTTTAGCTTAGAATAACTTTCACGCATTTGTACATTTTAGCTTGTGGCCTTCACTGATGCCTATGACAAGGCATAATGAATAGATAACAGCGAACATGTGGATTATGCTTATGGATTAGACTTTGCTTTTTCCATCATCAGAAAATATGGCAAAAGACAAACATCAAAACATTTCTCTGGGTATTAAAGACAGAATAGATCAGAATCACCAGGGTTCTTCACACAAATCACAAATCACAAATAATTTATCACATTGTCCTCACACAGTTTCAAACAAGTAGTTATTGCATCTCTGGAAACTGTACTTATGTCAGCAGTGCATAACTTTTCTCCTGAAACACTGACTTCTCATCGCTGACTTTTTAATAGAAAAAGTTTTTCATGAGTCCCTACACGCACTTTCAGAGTATGTTTTTGGGTGTGTATACGTTTGGTTTTCGTGTATATCCAGGGGACTGCAGGTGTCCGGACCCCTGGCAAGGATGCATCATGGAGGACACAGGGTAATATATTTTTGTTGAAATAGCAATAGTAGCTTACTATTTTCTAAAATATATTTGTCTTGTAATTTAAGTTTTTAAAGATAAGTTTCTAATCATCAGATATTTAATAGGATTTTTTCTTCTTTTTTTAATCTGAATATTGAAATTATATATTTTGGTTTTTACATCAGCTACTACCTCCCCAAGAAGTTCTCTCGCTGCAGTATAGACGAATATCTTCGTTTCCTCCAGCTTGGTGGCGGCAGCTGCTTGTTTAACAAGCCCACCAAGGTGAGCGCTGGCCCACACAGGTGTGAACACACTGGTGATACACTGGTGATAGCTGTGTAGTTATGCACCTTTTAACTCCCTAACTTAGAATCAAATCATGCTTTGAGAAAATAAAACTGATGGATTCAAAGTGGCCAGAGGAGAAACATACTTTCCTGAAATTTTTCAAACACCCTGAAAATGACCTATGATTTAAAGGTATTTGGAAAATACAGACTGCCATCACCACCAATGCAAAAAGCTGACTTGGCTCCCATGTTGACATTCTGTTGAGGTCAGTCTAGTAATTTAATGTAATCCTGAAAAAAGATGTAATTCATTTTATTTATTCATTATCTAGTTATGATTGATTATTTTACTTTAAACTAACAAGCAGCGAAAACGGTTAATGTGATTAAAATAACATTAAAATGGAAATTTAAATATGATTACGTTATAAAATTCAATTACACATTTATAAATCAACATTCTTTAGATCAAAGATAATAATGTTTAAATACATTTGCTCCGTTGATCCTGTGCTTATAACCATTGCAAAGTTTAAAGAGCAACATCTGTGATAGGTGGGGTATGGACCCGACCGTAACTATAACAACTCCACACAGACAGGGCGATAATTCCAGACTTAACTGAGACTCTATAACATGTAAACAATCTTGGGAACAAGCACAGCGGGGACTGAGAGGTGAGAGAGCACAGGGGTTCTTGGAGATAGAAGGTAGATCTGGGGAGACTGGAAGGTGGGCCAAAATTACTGAGCCCAAGAACTCGGGATAAGAATAAAGGTCACTCGGATCATAAGGAATCAGACAAAAAGATCATAGCTCAGAACAAAAATAAAGAAGGGACTCAAGGATTTGGACCATCATCACAGCTAGAGACTCCAAGAGTAAGATAAAAGAATCAGAACAAGAATTGGATTCTGGGGGCAGGAATGAAGTGATGCTCAGGCTCAAGCTTCTCATTTTCACAACACATAAATATATCCTTTAGCCACTTTAGCTTTAGGAGGAGGGTGAGGATGTTAACCATGGATGACTGAGAACCTCCGCAGACATGTTGCTGCACAGTTTAAGATGACCACCTTTTTGACTTGTGTTGAAGTTGGGAAAAGACAGTCAGAAAACTCGCAAACTAAACCACCTGTGTTACAACTTATGTATGCAACTGAAGATCACACCAAAACATCCTACTTTCCTCAGTCATGGGACACAGAGCAAAAGGCGGTCTTCAGAAAAAAACTCAATGACAGCTTCTAATTTACCGGATAACGTGAACTACACTTGATTAAAGCCCTCAAAACCAAAGTCCCTTGGACGAGGGAAGAAACATCATCACGTCTTCTCAGTTAGGTCATGACTTAGTCAACGGGTTTTTAGAAAATGCACCAACTGCTCAACATATCAGCAAAGAAAGAAATTCTGACCCTTTCAAAATCAACTAAACAGGACCCAAAGCCCAGCGAAGTGGGTGTCCTTTCTAAAGAACCTGACCTTTGCAGTCACACCAGACCAGAATCCAACAGCAGACCTCATCACAACTACAGAAACAGCCATACGTAGCAGCCACATCTGACGCAGAAGCTGAGCAAGTCCAACTCAAGGTCCCACAAGCGTTCTCCAGTACCAAACCACTTGACAAGAAGACGAGCACTTTCCTCACTCCAGAAAGACAAGAACATTACCATCCTCCCAGCTGACACAGGGAGGTGCCCAGTGGTACTGGATAGAAAAGGATACACAATCACACACGGATGGACGATCTCCGAGAATATGAGAATCTATGAAACGGGATCAGCAAATAAAAAGTGGTCAGCTGTCTATGGCATCTTGAGGATGCAGCCATAAACAAAACCCCTTTACAATCAACTGTACCCAGGAGAAGCCATGCCTTGCATTTACAGACTCCCAAAGATTCACAAGGAGGGAGACCCCCCCCCCCCAGCATTTTAGGAAGACCCTTAAATCTTACGGCTTCCCTAATAGGGACTTTGCAAAAACTGAAACCACCATACCTCAGAACAGGACAGCAACAAATGGAAGGATAGTCCTAACATTGTCAGGGTCGGGCTCACAGCAGGCATGTGCCTGGCGAGCGCACATCTGCCGCAGATTGCCATGCGTTGGGAGCGCAACCCTTATTATTCAACAAATACAGATTTCCTTCGTTTGACATTCTGAGAATATTGGTTACACCTGGTTAAGTTGTAAAGTTTTACCTTTGTTCCTAATTTATGACCCCTCCCCCTTCCCATTAACACAACAACTAATTTCTGCAAAACAACTCATTTAAGTAAGAAGCCATCACAACTTGGACCAACCCCAACCCTGATGGTTATATACTACTCACAGTTGAAACTGAAGAAGCCTCTGAGATTAGACATGAAACATCTTCAAGAGAAGAAAATGAAGTCCAGTTGCCTCGATTTTGACGAGGTTTTCCATCCTGTTGAACAGCCAAGCTTCTGTGGCTTCTGCAGTACTGAACACCTCAGATGGATCCGACATGTCAGCACCAGGCCATGGTGATTTGGTGTTCCAGTGGCATAAAGTGCAGGAGATGGACTGACACGGGGTGGGGAGGTCTATGGAGAGTTGGTACCCTGGGAGTACAGGAACCCAGTCTCTGTAGGTTAGATATAAGGTAAGGCAGGGGTGGAGAAACACACAAAATGGAGAGCAGATACAACCTGAGCTGAAGCCACAAGTCTCAGAGTCTTCTGCACTGCTGACGTCGGAATCCAGAAGAGCTGGAGTCCGGTCAATTTACCATGCAAGCCAAGACAGGAAATGCTTTCAGGATGTTAATAGTCATAATCAGTAACTCAGAGGGCATGCAGCTGGTGGGACTTCTACAGGACACTGCTAAAAGGCCTGTTCTGAATACCCAGCATGGGTGGTGAATCGGTCAAAACCTGGAAGGAAGATGTATGAGTCCTTGCAGACGGGGACTTGTGGAGAAGAGGGTTACTTTGGTCCATGTTTGGCCAGGTTGTACTGTGGCGGCTGGATATGGGCCCGACTGCAAGAATAACTCCACACGGACCGGGAGAGAAATTTAAGACTTTACGGAGCATTAGTAGAACAATTCATGGGAACGGGCTGTTCTGAAATTTGTGTTTCTCTCCTGCAGCTGTTGGATCTTCCGGAGTGTGGTAATGGATATGTTGAGCCTGGGGAGGAGTGTGACTGTGGATCACTATTGGTGTGTACATTCTTGGAGCCACAAAAGTATTTCATCATGGGTATTCAGCTTTTACTCCACATCTCAAGATCCACTGACAACCTCTCACTCTCACTTGCAGGAATGCACAAGAAGTGGAGCAGAATGCTGTAAGAAGTGCACACTTACCCACAATGCCATGTGCAGCAACGGCCTCTGCTGCAGGGACTGTAAGGTGAGTGCACTTGTCAAGGATCACGACCCACTGATGGGGTCGCAAGGTTTTTCCTCTGCCAAAATTAAAATAAAGAAATGAGTCAGAATTATCTTGGAATTACCCTCAATTGATGGACCCCCCCCCCAATTTATTTTCAATAATTCTTTCAGTGGTCATTTTAGCATTTATTTTACTCAACCTATTCAGTTCTTAATGAGTTTGTTTAACAAGTGCAGTAATTTCACAAAAATGAACTTGAGTTACCTAAAATTTGCAGTCCTGTCTTCCTCTTTCTGGTTGTTGGTGACAGTATGAACTGCGGGGGGTGACGTGCCGTGAGGCCGTGAATGACTGTGACATTGCCGAGACCTGCTCAGGCGACTCAAGCCAGGTACCAAGAAAACAAATGTAACAATGGCAACCAACAAAATAAACACTGAAACACAATCTCTGCGTGAAACGAATCAGAATGTACAGCTGCAAAGATACCGCTCCTTTTCTCGCAGTGTCCTCATAATGTCCACAAACTGGACGGCTATGTATGCGAAGCTGGCCAGGTAAAATGATGGTTTTTGTTTATGTTTTTTTGCAATTCTTTTTTCGTGAGTTCATTTCAATTTCTTCATCGGCACAATCTTCCTCCTCAGGGTCGATGCTACAGAGGTAGTTGTAAGACCCGAGATGGCCAGTGCAGGACCCTGTGGGGCTACGGTAAGTGTGGAATGAGTGCCAAATTATTTTTCCTGATACTGTGTTGCCCTCTCGTGGTTACAGCCTCAACAACGCGATGGGTTTCGTACCATTTTTCACATGATGATAGTTAAGGCCTTACTGAGACATGCTCTGCGTTCTACACTCAGATTCAGCTGACAGATTCTGCTACGAGAAGCTCAATGCCGAGGGCACAGAGAAAGGAAACTGTGGTCCCGATTCCAGCGGCCAGGGATGGGTGCAGTGCAACAAACAGTGAGTGACTGATGACGGGGAAATTAATGGAATCTCCAGCTGAGCGAGACTCCAAGATCCTTTGTAACTTATAAATATGTCTTTAAGTTCATTTCGAGGTCTTGCCTTAAATTTCGCATTTTTATTATTCATTGTAATATAGTTTGAGAATAGTTTTTTTCTTCTGATTTTCATTGAATCAACAGCTAGATGTTCGTTATAATCAAACTTTTTTTTGCATTTTTTTTTGTTTTTTTCTCACCGTCATTAGAGATGTGCTGTGTGGTTTTCTGCTCTGCACCAATCTGACAGACAAGCCGAGGTTTGGTGAACTGCAGGGAAAAATCACCAGCTTGACCATTTACCATCAGAACAGATACCTGGACTGCAGGTCGGCAGACCCCTTTTTCTTAAATTTACTTTTTGGATGTGTCTGATTATTGATTTTGAAGGGTTGATTTCTAAAAATCTGAGTGACAAAAACACAGATCGAGTAAAATACTCAACCGCCTATACTTCAGTAAGAATTTGAAATATTAGTATACTCTATGGTCTACAGTAGATAAGGGATGGTTATTTTAGGGCAGAGATAGCACACTGATTGAATTCCTCTCTCTCCTCTGCTGTATAATGTCTGTTGGATTGAATAAGGATTTTCATGGCAGAGAATGACGGGAAATGAATCGTAGATTGCCTCCAGTTCAGTTCATGATATTTCTGAAAGGCCCAGGACAAAGTAACTGTGATTCTGTGCAATGTTTTGGCATAAGGGGTGGTCACGCAGTGCTGGATGATGGGCTGGATCTTGGCTATGTTGAGAATGGGACACCATGTGGGCCAAACATGATGTGCCTGGAGCACCGATGCCTCCCCATAACCACCTTCAACCTCAGCATCTGTCCGGGTTCATCATCCTCACGCATCTGCTCCCATCATGGGGTCAGACCATCCTCGGTATTCTGCTGTGTTAATAAACATCGCGTGGAAGTTTTGATATTAACGTTCATCTTTTGAAACCCTCAGACTTGCAGCAATGAGGTGAGGTGTATCTGTGATCCTGGCTACACTGGAAAGGACTGCAGTGTGTTTGACCCTATCCCCATCCCTACGCCGCCAGAGGGTCCAGAGAAATACAGAGGTAACGTCACCATGCAAAATACAAGAAGCAACCATTGCAGCAGTAACGGTTGACAGATAAAATCATACACGACACCAAAATGAAACATTTTAATAGGTATCTAACTCACAACTGTGACTTGATGACCTTCACTTTGTTTTAACATGTCACTGTCACTCGTCGACTAGATCAGAGATCCAAAAGTTTTTCTAGGTTTTGACCATCTGAGTTAAGGGGCTCGAGACTGGAGACCCCTAATGTTCCTGAAGCCTTGCCATAGATACACAATGTACAGATACACCTGGCCAATTTTTATAGCTCGATAAAATTATGTGATTTCTTGAAGGACATGGAGTCATCAGCTTATTGTAGTGCTGGGCTGAAAACCTGCAGCAGATATCAGACCAGAGCTCGGCAACTTTTACGCCTTAAGAGCCATTTGGATCTGTTTCCCCACAGAAAAGAAAACACCGGGAGCCACACAACACTTTGGAAATTCGAAAAATGAATTAACACGGCATATAATGTTTTTGCCTTTATGCTACGTATAAACAATATGTTGCATCTTTTTTTAATCAATGAACAACTGTAGAGGAAACGAAATTACATTTCTCCATGCAACAAAACATTTTGAACTCCAAAAAAAAGACATTGTGTTGAAGGTTACTTTTAAGCAAAACACTCAGTGTCTACTTCGGTCCTTCTTGTATTTATGATAAAAAGACAAACTTTAATCCTCCACCGGCAGCAAATCAAAATGCCGTCCTCTCTCTGTGTGCTGCCATCCTTTTACTGGCGTGTGCGGTCACTTATTAAGAATGACAAAAATATTTTGACATTTTTTATTTAGATGTTCCTATATTGCCATAATCTTCACATTTAACATTACATTTAATAATGAACAAACCAAAATAAATTTCGTTTAAATTATAAAATACATTTTATTTTCAAAAGCCAAAGGGAGCCGCATTAGAGGGACCAAATAGCCGCGGGTTGCAGAGCCCTGCACTATACCTTTGTTGATGCCTGTCTGACAGGCAAAGCAGCTGAAATTATAGTGGACAGATAAGTTCACCTTTTGATCCGGAAAAAAGATGGTTAAGAGTCCAGCCAAGACAAATGTAATTTATTTTGAAAGCGCAACAAATACAAAAGAAGCTGCAAATATTCCTACACTTTGGTCCTGAGCCCTCTCACATGCTGTTGTAATGTTTCTCCGCTCCCTGACTGGCTGACTCCTTACCTCCCACAGGTCCCAGTGGCACCAATATCATAATAGGTTCGGTTGCTGGTGCAATTCTGCTGGCAGCGATAGTCCTTGGGGGAACAGGCTGGGGATTTAAGTAAGATCTCTGGCATGCATCCATCCATGTGTACACGCCGTGTTCCTCTGTCAGCTAACACACCTGCCTGTGGCTCACTGCTCGATGCTCCCGTGCTTGCTGTCTGATCCATAATCGCACGCATAGACCTAGACCGTGTGGGTTTACAAGCAGCGTCGCTGGATTGTCCGCTTGTTTTCAGTGGAAAGGAAAATTTGTCGCCTAAAAGTTGCTCGGATGAATGTTCAGCGTTGAGGAGATGATTTGTTTATGGGTCTCGTAGCTATTCTTTGATTAGCGATTGGAACCAAACTTCATTCACTGGATTGAAAAAGGATAATGTGGATGTTTGGAGCTGCGAGCGAGGAGTCAGTTAATCAACAAAGTGTGTAAATAACTGACTTTTTTCATTTATGTAGAATTGGATTAGCCAATACGCATCTACATTTGGCTATGATAAACTTGTGAAAGAGACCCTTGTTTTTATTGCCCAATATATGAAGCCTCAGGGATTATATTTATTTACATTTTCATAAATGTATAGTGTTGCTTGGTACTTCTTAAGAGTTTATGTCATCCAGGAGCCAACTTTTGCCTCGAGATGATGTATATGACTTGAGATTTGTAGAAAATGCCTCTATTATCAAAGAAGAGTGAAGTACATGTGTGGCTTCAGCACTTTAGGTGATTCTATTTAAGAGTAAAATGTTTGAATTTTCGTAACTTCACATCCTTCACAGTAAACAGGATGAACCTGGTTGTCATGGCAATCAAATACAGTATGTCTAAAAACACATAATGAGTTACTGATGGGGAGATTTAAGCCCAGTCTTGTACCATTATAAACTGACTCAGTCCACTCGGTTTTTGATAATTATAAGACGATGAGCAACCGATTTGATAAAACAGAATATTGCATTTCATTAAGCGTGACAGTTCTGATGAGTGAGGACTGATAATGGTTTTATAATGAAGTCAAACGTGTTATTGAAAGCTTCCAGCTTATATCAGCTTCTCTGGATGCCAAGATTAGGTTGCTGGTGCTTATAGTGTCTGAATCAAGTGCGTCAGTAGGCGGGAAACTTCCACTCCCATGATCCCACACAGCACTCGACTTGTACTGTATTTTGACCCTTTACAGCACTTTGCTTATTACTGTTTCTCATGCCCTTACCTTACTGACTTTTAGCTTTACATACTTTTCAGTAGCTGCTTCATGAAAATGTAATTTTGATGCTGCACAATCATTTACTAGAACTATTCCTCTGAAGTCATGAGGCCAGAGAATGAATCTTCAAAAACCCGTAATAACTTCTTTCTCTTGATCTGTTGCATACATATCTAGTAGCATCACTGCAGTCATGTAAGCTTCAAAATACCTTTAAATTTCCTACATACAACACATAGTGTAAACCTCATGAAAGATACCCATATGCTTATCGGTACTGCTTGAGTAACCTTTAAAAAACACTTTATTGCAGTTTTACTGCTATGTTAGGTTGTTACAGACGCTGAGACAATAGTTTCAGGATGGCGGTCTTATGGCAACCTATATGATATTATTTGGTTTATTCTACATAAAGTGATTTGTTTAGGGAAACAAATCTTAAGAAAAACATAACCACGGATAGCAGTTGACGATGCAGCACATAATCAACACATTCAGTGTGGAGATGTGATTACCAGTACAGCCAAGTCAACATAAAACTGTCAACACCAGTTGGGAATAAATAGTATAGTTTGACACATCCCAATCTTTTAACTCTGGCAATGATGCAAAAAAGAAGATCAATAACAGTTGGATGTCGAATCCTTCGCTGTTTGTTTTGCACGGGTTAGATTTCAGTTGGTTTTCATGCATCAGCCCGTTTAATACCGCAATACTGGTGTCCTTATTCTGGCTTTGCAGCAGCATGCCTGAAGCATGCAAAACACTAGGAGACCGTTTTCCCCTCTGATCTTTCGATTTGATGGTGTGATTCAAGCTTTTACAGCGCCATCAAATCCACATGCAGTTCCTCTGAATCTTCTGGATAACAAAAGGACCACATTGCTGTTAAGTGCTTTGCCTAAACACTTGGGGTCATCGCATGTTTTCTCCAGCCTTCTTCTTGCCCACAGTGGACAAAAGCTGGTTATTTCAATCGTGTTTCACTCTCTGACTTATCTTTTTTTTTTTTTTGTCTGCCTCCATCTCTTGCCCGCCTCGCCGCGGATCCAGAAACATTCGAAGAGGAAGGTATGCCGCTGCCTGTCAGTCCTGATACACTCACACTGCTTCAGTGTCCTGGGACAAGGGTTCTCACACCTTTTAGGTCACACCCTCAAAAATACAGGTGTCTGAAGTGTGTGTGTGGTTTAAAGTTCCAAAATAGACTTTATTCAATTTTTTACAGCTAACAATTTCAATCTTAAACTTTTTGATGATGTTTGGAACTAGCCTAGTCTGGCCTTAACCTTTCATAGTTTTTAAACACCTCAAAAATATGAAGGCACTCATGCACATTTCCAGAAAATTACTTTGAAATTTTTGTCAGCTTCTTCCAAATTTTTTTGTAATTTCTTGCATTTCACCTGCGAGATATTTTTCCCCCTTTTTGATGAAACAGGAGATTAGCAAAATGTCAGAAAATTGCTAGAGAAAGCAACAATTATGGCCTTTTATCAGCATTTTAAGGAAACATTTCAGCTTGAGTTTGACCCTTTTTGTTTGTATTGTGTGTTCCACCCGTGACCTTGTAAATGACAATTTCATAAAAATTGCAATAATAAAAGTTAATAATTCCATTGAATGATCTTTGTCAATATCCTCCCTCACTCCTCTATGTTTTTCTTTCTTTCCACCGCATCTCTTTCCAGATCTGCCGGAGTTTGAACTGTTTCTCTCTGTTTTCTTGAACCTGCATCCTGTCATTTCTGAGGAGGCCAAACAGACAACCTTCACTTGATCTGCAAATTTATTTTTATTTTATCTTTATTTTTTTTCCATTTCCTTTTACTGACTTAATTTCTGCTTCCTTAATCTGTATTTTCCACCCAAAGAGTCAAGTTTTTGTTGGTTTCTTGTTGTTGTTTTTTTTTTTCTTTCTTAGGCTGAGATCTGAGTTTGAAGGGTCAAAGGTGGGAGTTGACAACTATATCATTCCCTAATTTCACTATTTTTTGTGTGTTAATAAATCAGTGTGAGACGAGGCTTTAAGATGGGACCGAAGACGTAGATCCTTGTTTCAAAGTATGATTATTGATATTTTCAGTTTTATTTGACCTTCCATTGTGTACAGCTAGTCTTCTGCCATACGGGCCGTTAACAAGCTAGACCCCTTTAAGTGAAATCACTGACTGAGACTTCTGAAAGCTCTCGTATCTTATCTTACTTAATGGAGAGTACAAGTATTACCAGTCATACTGGTGCGCAAGCTAAGGCTGCAACTTTAATTGCAATAGAAGTGTATTAAAGTTATCAACTACAGAATGTTGACTTACCCGTCTGGGAGCCGGGCCTTTACATTCCACACTTAGGGCCATACTTTCTCTTCTTATGCTGCTTTTCATTAGTCATGAATAAGGGTGCAACAATGCATGATGTCACTATATATGATCAAAAAAGTATTAAAATATGCATTATGAAACTGAAAAGTCAGTTTCCAGTCAGTTTTGTGACTATGAGAAAGTCAATTTTCTCTTGAGCGAGATGCATAAGACCTTAAGCTTCATTTAAACAATAAAACGTAACATTTCATTTTCACTGAATTACCATCAAAAAACAAACAAGAAATTCTGTGGAAACCAACTTTAAATAACATGAATATGAACAGGACCTCTAGATAATATGCATCCATGTTTAAGTGTATGTTTCAAGCCTGTGAGGAGCCACTGGCTTACGGCGAGCTAGAAGGTTGCACATTTAAGCGAGGAAAGTTTCTGATCCTGCCCTATTGTATCACTCCTGAACCACAGTATATGCATACAAATATGCTAAACATGGGTGCTGCTGTACATTTTGTAACATATGGTTGATTATTTAGACAGCAGTGACTCACTGCCACTCTGAGTGGAAGCACAACAAGGAGAAGAAAATCCCACCTATTGACCTGCCAGTTCAAAACTGGTGGATTTCGCTCACAGGACGGAGTAAAACTCTGCACGGGATGTGTACTCTTCGTTTCCAACATTTCTGAAGGATAAACTGCATCATTCAGACCACGAGGAGGAACTGTGATTGTATTTTATATACTCTCCTCCGAGATTTTCCAAAACAGAGATTTTCCAGTTCCGAGCAGAAAACGGTGACCCTTAAGGCGGAGATTTTGACTTTGTATCTTCTGAATGCCCTGTTTTTTTCACAATGCTGTTTTCATTTAATTAGTTTAGCAGAGGAAATATTGCTGTAGAAAATTGAAGAGTAAGCACATTCAAAATATGGGTTATTCCTAACAATGACATACTACTAACTCATCCATGTAATAAGCAATAAAGCTAATGAAGACATGTATGAAAAGGAGATTGAATTTAAGCTGAAAAAATGATCATCCCTGCTCTCTGTTTGGGTCCGTGCACCCTCAGCCTCTGAAGATTTCGGGTCTGTAGGTCTGAACAAGAAACATTTTACTGTTGGCCACAGCAAACTGCTCAATAACTCCATTGCCAGACGAGATGATCTCCACTACTTCACACTGCCAGTCTACTTTACAACTGTCACAATCAGACATCCAAAAATGTCTTCTAAGCTTTAAATTTAAAATAATAATAGAAATAGAAATAACACAGAAATGAAGAAAAGAGCTTGTGATTTTGTTTTAATTTCCTTTATCATATATCCTTTTAATCATCCTAAAAGTCTACAAAAACTCAACAAAAGGGTTGTGCTGTGATCCAGTCACACTTGAGATCACACCTCGGAAGATGGGGGATAAAATTCTGTAACCTCTAAGGAAGGGGATCAGTATTCACTCAATGTACATACTTAGTACTGTATAATAAAACCCACATTAAAACATATCTGAATACCACTGTGCGTGTCTGTTCTTGACTTTTTTCCCCTTTTCTATTTATAATATTGAATGTATATGAAGTTAGCCACCGGGCTGAAAGAATTGGGAAGGTTTCTGAACACAGCAATAAGATGTCAAATCATTTAGATAGAGAAAATCTGTCTAAGCATCACTGGACTTGGAAATCTTCATGTGCAACTTCTTCCTGTGATTGTCATGATTTCCAGAAAAAAATTCAAAATTTTTCTGGAAATCATGACAAAAATTTTGCTCATTTTTTGATACCTTTGTGTTGATTTTCAGAGAATTTATGCAAATTTGTAGGTTTTTCTGGTGGTTTATAGACACATATGTAAGTATATGTATGTGTATTTTGCTGTTTTGTTGTTTCTTACACTTTTTAAAATGATATCTTCATGTAATTAGTTCAAGCTCATTTCTATATAATTGTTCCGTAGTCTTGAAAATTTCCAAATTTCAGATTTAATGAAATTTTGCAAACTAATATGAACATTCTGAAGTGAATTTGGAAAAGGGTTCAGCAAAGTCACAAAAGAGAAAATTACAAGATATTGTCTTTTCTTTTCTTGAAGCCCAGGAAACTTGTACATTTCCATATATTTCAATCTTTATCACATTTTCTATGTGAGAGCGCCTACTTAAATTACACCCTTATATACGAATATTTTGTTTTGGGCCATGTTAAGATCAATATCCTGTGTGATCTCACATAAAACGTTTAACAATAATTTAAGGAATTCGTTCACACCAAGTTTCCTGTCATGTCGTGCAGCCCCTTCATGATCTGATGGATCTCCTCTTGTGCAGGAGGTCTACAAATCCTGCAAAGAAAAACACAGATAACATCACAAGTCAAGTCTTTTTTTCAGTAAAACCAGGTGATATATTTTCAACTTTGGGACTCAAAATAATAGAGCTGTAAGAGCAATTATACATGGGAATACTTTACGTGCAAGAATTTCCTTTATATACAATATAAAAAAAAAACTACTGCATTTGTTTTTGTAAAATGATATTGTTTCAAGGAACAGCTGAATTGGAAGGGGTGACAGGGATTACAATGAATACATGACACTTGAATGAATGCATGAATGAATGAATGAATATTTCCTTTAGTCATCCCACAGTGGGGAAATTTCAACCAGAAGTTAAACTATTTATCTTCAATTCAGATTTGCCCACAAAATGTCCACCCTTGGCCTGCGCTCCACCCTCTGTGACTGGCTCTTCTACTTCCTGACTGGCAGACCCCAGTCTCTTAGGAAAGGTAATAGGACTTCAGCCAGCGTCATCACAAACATTGATATTCCTCAGGGTCGCGTCTTCAGCCCCCGTCATCAGGGGTACTATGAGATAGAAGACTATCAGCCAGAATAAAAGGAAAGGTGTACAAGACAGTGGTGAGACCAGCGATGCTTTATGGATTAGAAACAGTTCCAATGACAAAAAGACAGGAGGCAGAGCTGGAGGTCGCAGAGATGAAGATGCTAAGGTTCTCTTTGGGAGTGACCAGGATGGATAGGATCAGGAATGAGTCTTTCAGAGGAACAGCACATGTTAGATGTTTTGGAGAGAAAGTCAGAGAAGCCAGACTGAGATGGTTCGGTCATGTACAGAGGAGGGATAGAGAATATATTGGTAGACATATGCTGGAATTGGAGCTGCCAGGCAGGAGGTCTTGAGGAAGACTGAAGAGAAGACGTAGTGAGAGAGTATATGAAGGTAGTTGGTGTGGGAGAGGAGGATACAGAGAATAGGGTTAGATGGAGAAAGTTGATTCGCTGTGGCGACCCCTGGAGGGAAAAGCTGAAAGGAGAAGAAGATACTAATTAAGGAATGGCCTAAATCTATGAAATATGCCACGGTCAGACGAGCAAGAAGGTAGCTTAAATGTTGTTTTTGAAAAGTTTAGAAACTAAAAGTATCTTTATAAAAAATGTCTTAGGAAAAAAAAAAAATTCTGTATTGTATATATCTATATCTATATCTATATCTATATCTATATCTATATCTATATCTATATCTATATCTATTTCTGTAAGTTGAGACCATGTTGTATTTAGGAGAAGTTGCATATTAACACCACACTAACTAACAGGGAGTAAAAGCATTAAAATAGTTTGGGATTATTAGATTATTATTAGATTCAATTATATTTCGACTACAGGTTTGAGCCCGTGCAATCCATGGATTACTCAGTTCAACTCAAGAAAAAGATTTGTAAAACAAAGTGAGCTCTGTCTCCAGGAGGAAGTACCGATCGGTGGAAGAAAACTGGCCGTAAACTTCACGGTACTGACGGAAAATCAGATAGTTTTCGGGTTTTCTGGCTTCTTTGCGACTCCGGAAATGAGATCTCTTCGATTCAACTTCTGACATGTCATGATGTTGAACGAAAACCTTTTCAAAATAAAAGCATCCGCGTTTTCCTGTTCCCAGTGGGGAAAAATCAATCGAGCATCACCGTCCGTGCATCATTGAAAAAAGTCGAGATTTTTCATTAAAATCCTTTGTTTTGACTCAGAGTGCAGTTCGTGCATTTGTGTCCGTGAGCAGATTTAAAAGCGGACGGTGACGCACCGAAGCCCTGATCCGCGCTTCGCGGCGAAACCACTTTTTCCGCTTTATTTTTGAATCGGAAGTGTATTTTTTCTCTGAATACGTCTGCCTTCACACAGGCGCTCCTTCTCCCCAAATCCGACATTCCTCCCCCCCCCGGCCGGGAAAGATCTTCCCCTGCAGCCCGGAGTTTGTCCACGTTTACAGGCTTCAGCCCCGCATCAACGACGCGGTGCCGCGTAAAGAGCGCCAGGAAGCGGGCCTATCACGCTTATCACGCAATTTCTTTTTTCCCCCTCCTTGTTTACCCCCGTTTCCCTCGGTAACGTTATTTGTCCCAATTCTGCCAAACATGTTCCCTTGTAGCTACGTTGTCCTTTTCCTCCTCCATACGTGGTTTTCCGTGGAGAGCAACCCAAGTCCGGTGCTTGGAGATGTAGTCGTGGACAGATACTCCGTCCCCGAAGTTTGTATCAGGGAGGTGAAAAACGGAGATTATGTCCGCTATCATTACAACGCCACATTTGTCGACGGGAAAATGTTTGATTCGAGGTAAGTGCATCCGCATTGTAGTTTGATATTTTTATTTAAATTCTGCCGAGGCCAAAATGGAGCAAACTGAGATTGAGACGCGTGTTTTCGACCGCGCAATAAACCCGTACGTGCGCGGATCTTCCCTCCTCAGCCACCAGCGGGGAGCTCCCAAGGTCGAGCTGATCGGGGAGGGACGCCTCCTGGCCGGGATCGACCGAGGGCTGCAGGGGATGTGCGTCAACGAGCGCCGGACCCTCACCGTCCCGCCGCAGCTCGCCCACGGGAGCACCGGCGCAGGTAAAGGGCGGCCCGGGGCCCGGAGCCCGGGGCCCCCGACCGTCCACGCAAATATCCAAATCACACCTCTTCAACGATGTGTCACCAAAACACAACTTAAAAAACAATTGAATCGAAATGAATCAATGAGAGAAGGATAAAATATTAATATATATTAAAATTAATATTAATTAACCTTTGTGTTGTCTTGCGGGTCAAAAGTGACCCACTACCATGTTTAGCTGTAGAAAAAACACCTTAACCTATTTTTTTCCAACTTGAAATTTTATGACTTTTTCCTAAAGAGACCCCATAATTAGAAAAAGTGATACTTCTTTTTTGTTTATGTTTCCATGTGGGCTGTACACCACTAGGGTAGGTACAAAGATTGTCTTATGGATCATTTTTGACCTGTAGGACAAGGGGAGTAAACGCAATGTTAAGATCGCACGAGGGTTAATAAAATTAATATTAAAATTATTAATACTTTAGTACCCATTTGATTTAAGAAAATAGTGAAGTATGTCTTGACACACTTTGAAAATAGACAAAAAAAACAAAGAGTAACACATTAACAAGTGGTGCCAAAACGTGCATCACTTTGCAGTCTTAACTTGAATAAAGGACAACTTCAGGGGAAGAGGTGAAGAGAAGAAGATATTTAACCTTATTCAATATTCAAGATTCAAAGTGTTAATTTTCATCTGGAAACATGTTTCACTGTACAATGAAATTCTTACTTTGCTGTCCGCAGGGCATCCGGATATGTGTGAGGAATTAATAATAATAAACAAACTGTAGTAAATTGTGGGGGAAGTGCAAGCAGTGCAGGGAACAGTAAATATTCTGCACAGAGAAACATTGTCGTTGTTGTTTGTAGATGTGCAAATTCAAGGCAGTGCAGCTATGAGTGTGCGACTCACAAAGTGCAGGTGCAAGTGACATGAATAGATATATGATTTTCAAATCATATATTTTCTGAATGAATGGGCTCAAATCATGTAGACTTTTTTTTTAAATTGATGGTTCATGGTTATTTCTCCAAAAAAGCCTATGTACCCTGAAAGTAGCGTTAGTACGAGCATAATATAAAATGCAAAATCAAAGTAGTCTCTACATAAACATCTTTCTTGTTCCGTTAGTTGTTCTTTGTGATTATCATTAGGTGTAAACAAATAAAAATTAAAAATGTTTTGTGCCTGTTGCACTTGAGCAATTTATTTATTTCTTTTGGATTTTATTTAATGTATATTTTAAATTAATATTTATATAGTAATATGCAGTTCATATTTTATTCATTGAATTTTCTAAATATTTTCATACTTCATTTTTTTTTATTTTGTGAGATGCCCTATTTTAGTCAGAGCTTGAAAATGTTCAATTAAAAAAACTACAACAATATTCACTATTAATGCAAAAAAATAAAAAGGTATCATTTAATCTGTTGTGTGCAAATGATGCAATAAAAACAACTTGAAATAGACTAATGATGAAAAAGAAACACGTTTTCATTTGTTAAATTGAAAACAGACATATTTTTTGTATGAAAAATAACAAACCTTATTTCTCTATGAAGTAGAAGTCGAGACATTTAGATGACAAAGTAATTTATGCTATGAAACGTGTGTGGAGGTTCTCAGTTATCCAGGTCATGATCAATTCTTGTCGAAATCTTCTGAAGCTCTTCAGAGCTGAAGAAGCCTGTCAGATTTTTTCAAGTGAAGAAATTCAAGTCCAGGTGCCACGACAGGAAGATTGCACCAAGAATAAAGCTATAAACTTACTGTAATGAATCAAGTACCTTGGAAGTGTAGTCACAGGAGGTTACCTTAAGTCTCTCCAAGTCAGCAAAAGCTCTGTTACTTCGCTGGTTTACAGAGAGCAGGGATATCGTTCTGATTTTTGATAAATAAGATGGATGTTTTCAGGCGACGTGGTTCCTCCAGACGCCACCCTGGTATTCGACATCCACCTGTTGGATCTGTGGAACAAAGCTGATCTTGTTGCCACTAAAATCATCTACACTCCCAAGGACTGCGGACGCTCTGTGATGCGCACAGACTTTGTGCGTTACCATTTTAACGGCACCCTCCTTGACGGTTCCTCCTTCGACTCCAGGTGAACGCAGACTCTGACAACTGTAGATGTTTTTAGGTTTTGTGCAAACAAAATATTTCATACTAGGAGTGTGCAGAGTCTCAAAATAAATAAACCACATTGAAGAAACAGGATGTTTTTTACAGAGCTCCATCCAAATGACAGCTCTTGTGTGTCTGTATTTTGTGTCGTGCAGGTATGTTGTCTTTTATGTGTTTGACTTTCCGCTTGTATGAGCCCTACGTAGCTACACCAGAAAGCAGACCCACAACACCTTGGTGGGCGAAGGTTGGCTGATCAAGGGCATGGATGAGGGCCTCCTTGGAATGTGTGTGGGGGAGATTAGAAATATCGTTATCCCCCCTTTTAAAGCATATGGAGAAAAAGGCTCAGGTGAATATAGGGGGGCGATGGGAGCGGAGATGAAATCCAAAAATTCAGCTGTCATTCATATTCACCGTTTCAAAAAAATCCAAATGTACACGTGAGAGAAACCATGATAATGCACCGTACGCGGTATAAACTTTGATTCGGATCAGGTCGGATTAAACCAAACTATAACCGCACATTGAAATCGGCAATTTTATCTTATCTATTTATCATTAGTACAGGTAAAGTGTTGACATCTTATAACTTTGTGCCATCAGGAACAGAGATTCCCCCCCAGGCGTCTCTGGTGTTCAATGTCCTGTTAGTTGACATTCACAACCCAAAAGACAACATCTCCATCGTGAACCCGGTCGTGCCCGAATCCTGCACGCGCAGGACCGTGGCTGGGGATTATGTTCGTTACCACTATAACGGTAGCTTCCTGAACGGGCTCACTTTTGATACCAGGTGAGCTCAAGGTCTGGTCTTGTTTCTTAAAAACACAAAGCGTTTTTAAATTTCTGTCGTAAACTGACTCTTCCCTTTTGTTTTCAACAGTTACCAAAGGAACAGCACCTACAACACCTACATCGGAATGGGATATGTGATTCCAGGGATGGATCAGGGCTTATTAGGGGTCTGCATTGGGGAGAAGAGGAGGGTCATCGTCCCTCCACATCTGGCTTATGGAGAGGGAGGAGCAGGTGATCCATTCTGTGGCTTTTGGTAAATTTGGTAAAACTCAAGTCATAATTAATACAGTACATCTGGTTTTCACAAAGGCGACGTCATCCCTCCCTCCGCGGTGCTCGTCTTTGATATTCACATCATCGACTTCCACAATCCCAATGACAAGGTTGACATCCAGGTTTTGCACAGACCCAAGGAATGTAATGAAACCACCGACGAGAACGACCTCGTTCACTACCACTACAACTGCACCCTGGCGGACGGGACGCTTCTCTTTTCCTCGTGAGTAGTTGGCGGCAAACATTTGGAACGCAGATGTTTTGTTCTGATTATTTTGACAAGGGCCGTGTTCCCAGACATGACTATGAGCACATTCAGGACGCAGTGCTGGGTTCAGACAAGGTGATTGACGGGCTGGACGAGGGTCTCCGAGGAATGTGCGCGGGAGAGAGGAGGGTGGTGACGGTGCCGCCTCACTTGGGCCACGGAGAACGAGGAGGTGGGTGTTTGGGTTTGCGGTCAAAACATGCGATACCCGGGGGGGGCATGGTTTGATCATCTGTCCGCACTAAAAATATTCTCGTTTTAACTAGTTCATCAGATTATTTTCGAAGCTACTGTAAGTCCTAAACATTTCCACTTTCTCAATACTGGAAAGCAATATAGACTTCTCTAATGACCAAACATTTATGCAATAATCTTTCCCGTAAACATGAATATTACTTTTTTGGAAAGTAAAAATGATACTCAAAATTTGTGGAATTATTTACCATTTTTGCTCAAATGAAATGCATGTTCCTGTCCGTTTGAAAATCTAAGTTTAATGCTGTTCTTTGTCAAGATAACAGTATTATTAACTGTTGCTGGATATTGATAAAATATAAATATTCAGTTTGTGAGTATTCTGTGTTCCGGCCTCTCATCTTCAAAAGTATGTTTCATGCCTCGTATTGGAATTTTCATTTTTCCATTTAAGGAGCACTGAAGTATCATGAGCATTGACAAAATGCGAAATTCAGTGTCTTTAAACCGGTTCAAATGATCAGACACCTGAGTTTATTTTTTTCAAACTATGAGCTATGCG
This sequence comes from Fistularia commersonii, assembly GCF_037954325.1. Lineage (NCBI taxonomy): Eukaryota > Metazoa > Chordata > Actinopteri > Syngnathiformes > Fistulariidae > Fistularia > Fistularia commersonii. Next base: position 3,082,460 of record NC_141315.1, read on the forward strand.
GTGTCAGTCAAAGCCAGAAAAATGATCCCCACAAGTAAAAACAGTGCACAGTGTAAATCAAAAATGTATATCCTAAATTAAAAAAAACAACTGATTCATTGATTACAGCAAATATTGGTAAGGAGAAAAAATGAATTCAGAGAAATGATAGAAAAGTGACATGTTCATGTACATGTATGTTACTCATTGGGGTGAAAATCCCAAACTGACTCGTGTTTCTCAGCAACCGGCGTGCCCAGCAGCGCCGTGTTGGTGTTTGAACTGGAAATGGTGAGCTTTGAGAAGGGGGTGCCGCCCGGCTACCTGTTCGTGTGGCTCGACGACAACCAGCCCGAGGACCTGTTTCAAGCCTTGGACGTGGACAAAAACAAAGAGGTGCCGCAGGAGGAGGTGTGTTCATTCTTCACGTCGGCTGACACGGCCAATGACGTGCTGCATTTTTTTGATTTTCATAAAGCAATGGTTTTTATTAGAATAAACTTTATATTTTCAGGATGTTTGCCTTCGAGCTACGAGGGATAGATATGTGTTTTTATTCTGTTTGTTAGCTATTTATCTATTTTGTGAAACAATTTGTTGAGTCATTTCTTGTAATTTCAGGTCATTTGATTTGTTGGAACTTTTACAAAGAAATTTTTGTTTTTACTAAATATGAGGTCAGTGTAAAAGTAATGCAGGTCATTTTTCTGATGATTTTCACTTCATTTCATTACAAATCTTTTTCACGTTCCCTTTTATTTCTGTCTATTTAAAGCAATGCAGCTTCTTAGCTCAATTACGCATTTGTAATCCCGGCACTGGACAGTGACTGATGATCAACTAGTTCAAGTCACAGTCAGCTTTATTTTCATTTCCTCTGCATGTAATACGGACAGAGGAATCGAGAAGACGTTTCTCACAATCCAAAATTGATATGAAACTGTCAACATAATGCTAATAATTGGGTGCAAATTAGCTACAAGAGATGTTTCGCTGTCGGATCATCCTATTGATCAAATATCATAAAACCCCTCTTGTCACCTCAGTGTAGAGACAAATACGCTCCCCCTTTAATGATCATTAACTGACACACGGATCTCGCCGCATTGCACCGTCACTGAGACACTCTTCCGTCCCTTCTAGTTCGGAGAGTTCATCAAGCAGCAGCTGGTGGAGGGGAAAGGGCGCGTGAAGCCCGGACTGTCCACAGAACAAGTCATCAGTGACATGTTCCAGAACCAGGACCGCAATAAAGACGGAATCATCACACCCGACGAACTCAAACTGAAGGTGGACGAAGACAAAGAACGGGAAGAGGCGCGGCACGAGGAGTTGTGATGGACACAAACGTGTACTTTCTCAGGGACAGCGACCAACATCATAAACAAACGCAAGAGATTTTACCCGCATCATGCTTTATTATTGTCTGTAAAAAGATGGACAGTCTTTCTGACATAACTAGAAAAAAGTGCACAGGATCTTTTTGTGTTGTTTTGTTTTGTGTTGTATTGATTGTTGATTGTTTGAATTGCTCGAGAGAAAAAAAACAGACACAAGCACCTTCATTCGTCCCTGAAATTCCTATGATTAAAATGTTTGTAAGAAAAGGAAAGTTGATTAAGTTCTTTTACAAGTCTTTGTCTCAGCAAAAGTGCATTTCGGCAGAGGTCATTAGTTTAATAGAAACGGGCCCTGGATGGGGAAAGGACGAAACCCTTTGGAAAAAAATACCATAAAGCGGTCATATTAGCTTGGAGAAAAATCTGATTGTATTACTACTTATTAGAAAACCTAGATCAAGTGTCACCAACCTAATTTTTACAATGTTTACAATGAACCTTCAAGAGCTCAATGTTCCAATAAGATTATTCAGAGGGAATGTAGTGAAGTAGCTGAGTAATAAGCCTGACACTTATCAGGAAAAAGGAGAGGAAGCAGGTAATTCAATTTAAAATGACACAGGCTGTCTCTTATATCGCCAACTACTGCTGTATATATTACTACGACTGTATATGTATATACTGTATATACTACTGTATATTACTGCCTAAATGGCTGTAGCACTCTGGACAGAGAAACACATTTTTTGGTATGCAATGCAATCCAAAGGCATTTAACATGACAAGTCGGTCACCGTTAACAGGGATGGTCTAAGAGCAGGAGAGGAGACGGTGACAAATTTTTATCTATTCAATAAAAAGAGGGATTATGATTAATTATCAGGCCTCAATAAAACCATAAAAGAAGATAATAGTTTATGCAAGACCACATTGATCAAACGTGGGTAGCTTACATTAACTTGAATGTAAAACTGAACTCTCTTTTTCATTGATCACTTTTTAGGGCACTCACAATGCCCACAATGCCATTTCCTTTGCATCCTCAGCTAATTTCATGTGTTACCCACCACCCATAAAGCTCCTTTTTGGTCTTCATGAGTGACATACTGTAAAAATCCAGTCAGTGGGAACCAAGTTTCTCGATGTTAATGCCTCTCTCTTACCCCGCAGGTTTTCAATGGAAACCATCCTGACTCAAGATAAACAAAATCACATTTTCAGAAATGCCAAATTTAGCTGTGCTAAAATCTAAATCTTGCTTTTTTTTTCAAAGCCACCACAACGTTCAGGTAATTGTCATGTAATTGACGAACATTTTGCAAGTTGTATTGTGACTGGTATGACGTTATGATGTTTACCGCCAATGTCATATGTGATAAATAATTCAATGCACACGTGACTGGAACCTTGTGTTCCTGCAGACTACAGAGTTGTAAGAGGTAAAACATTTCACTAAACAAGACAATAGTTCATGACAGTCGTACAAAACGGTCAAAAGCTTTTTTCTGCAAGACATGAGAATCATTTCAATGACAAAAAACATGACTGAACACAAAAAGCATTTATGTTACGGTGAAATGCTGTACTGGATACTAACTGACATTCACTCTGTTGATCATGGAACATTCAAATACAGCGGAGATACGGCTGAACTCCAAGTAAAGATCCAGCCTCGAGGTTCGACTTAACCGAAGCTCTGATTTCAAATTTTGCAGCAACTTCTCTTTGGGAATTTCACCCATGGTTGATTCTTGTCAAAATCTTTTTCACGTTGCAACTGGGCTTGATTTTCTTGTTTAACCCCATATCTGAGAGGCTTCTTCAGACCAAGAATTGACCGTGACCTGGATGACCCACAACCGCCATTGAGGTTCTGATTGTTGTGCAACTTTGGTAACGGACTTCATCTGTACATATGGATAACGCTTTGATATTAAGGTTCCAGTAAAGTTTGTTATAAATATCATTGTCAATTTACAGTTATTATTTTATGTTTTGCTTTGTGCACAATGATGCAAAGTAAACACTGATTTCAGTGCTCTTGTAACATGAGGTTGGGGAGGAAGGAGCTGCCATAAGCGCTACATTTTTTAATAACTGTTAAGTGTTAACACAGGCCTGGCCAACCTGTGGCTCCCGAGCCGCATGTGGCTCTTAAGTTCATGTTGAATTTTGTGTTTGTGTGTTTTTTACTTGTGCAATCACGTGCCGCTCCGGCACTCTTTGCACACAGCAAAAAAAAAAACAACACACAAACACAAAATTCGACATGAACGTAACAGCCACATGTGGCTCGGGAGCCACAGGTTGGCCAGGCCTGTGTTAAAGGGACAGTTAACATGGGAATAAAGGGAAATAATTTATCTTAATGTCTGTAAACCACCTCTGTTTTTTCTTAAATACAGTGGAAATAAATATGAGGTTTTGGAATTACAGACACATTTTCAAGAAAATCAAGTACTTGTTTTTTTTTCAAGTAACATGGATCACCTTTTAGTCATAGCATTATTATTGAATTAAAATCTGAAAACCTCACCTTCCTTTTCCATTGGACTTAACTGAAGGCGGGGGTTTGTAAAGCCTGCGGCACAAAGACAAGAGTACAGTTTCCTCTGTGTTTTTAGTTGAACTGCCCTTTAAAAGGCGGTAGTGCTCTGTGCGACTTGCTGTCTCTTGATGACGTAATGTATTTGAGGATTGCATTTGGAACATCCATCGTCTCGTCCTTGACCAGGACAATGTTGAAGGCGTTGACATAGGATTCTTTCCGCTCATCCACCTGAGAAACACACAGTAATGATAAGCCTATGTGTCCTGTACCGGCCTTGAACGTCCCGTCCTGCCGTGAGGTCTAACCTGGTCATTGAGGAAGCCGATGGTGAGGACGTTCTCCGGCTCGGACACGCCGTCGGCCATGGTCAGGTCTCCCAACGAGTCTCCCAGCAGTAGCACGTTGGGCCGAGCCCGCAGCTCCCCGAAGCGGGCCGCATGTGACAGGGCTCCCTCGCGCTTATTGAAGGTGTGGATGAGTTCCCCTTTGAACGCTTGAAGGACGCCCTGTTCAAAAAGACCGCAGGACCACAGAAACTGCCGTGATAAAATCAAACCGATCCTTGTGAGTATTTGTGAGAATACAGTGAAGAAGACTGTAATGCTTACGCTTAAGTGTGCAGAATGTGGGATGTGAAAATGTGCTGGCTGTCAATTACATTTTTTTAAATACATGTAAATGTTTATAAGTGGAAATGCCAAAAGAGATGATGTTGTACATGAGTAACAAGACATAGATAATTCTGGGAAAATCAGCCCGAAACTTCCTGTATATTAACAGAAATACCTACAAGAAGCATCAAAACAATAGCAAATAATAATATTTAAAATTCGGACGTGCTGAACCGAAGAAGCCTCTCAGATGAGAGGTGAGACGTTTTAAAATCCAGTTTCTAAGATTTCGATGAAGATTCTCAATGTATTGATGTCACACAAAATTGGTTATGTTAATTATTGATAACAAAATGAATACAGTGATTCAGATCAATGCATTGCCACACCCCTATTGTATGCCGCACGGATGACAGCTTTTGCATAACTCACATTCCGGTCAAAGTCCATGTAGTTAGAGATGACATGGACGTTCGGATGGAAGACGTGGTTTTGTCGGATAACTTCCTCCAGAACGTCTCCGACACCAGCTGAGAAGATCAACAAGGGGATGTGATGACTATCCAAAAGGTCAAAAAACACTTTGTAGCCGTCCCTGTAGACACAGACACGTAGCAGCACAACGATCAGTTACCGAAGCGACCCGTTTATTCTTCATTTAACTTTGTGGCCGCATGAAGCCGTACCTCAGTATAGATCCGGCCTCCTTGACCGCTTGAGCCAGCGAGTCCTTCTTGATCCTCTGCTCAATAAGCAACTTATGTACATTCGTCCACCTATAGAGAGCAGCAAGAAGTCAGATTTACTGGAATTCCCTTTATTTACTCAAACTGCAGGTGTACAGCTGCAACGAATAAGAGTTTCCTTTGATTCCTTGAGATAAACAAGGAATAAATTTGTCATAAAATTGATTTTGTTTCTTACCACTCCACCATAAGAGGCTGCTTCTCTTCAGCAGTCAGACTCGCATCGATTTCTATAGGATAGTAGGTCTTCAACAGCTGCCTCATCTGGAAGAGACCGTCGAAAACATCCAGCGGTCACTTGAAGACACGATACCTTCATGTCATAATGGCTAGGAGTGATCTTTTAAAATAAGATACAGGTGTCACGATGAGTGCAATATGCTCAACATAAAAAAATTCTGTTAATTTATTTTTCACAGTTACTTTAAAGCAGGGGTCCCCAAACGATCGCAGAGGTGTCTAAACATCAACATTTATTTTTTTCCAGACAACCACAAGATCTGGGATCTTGACACGAAAAAAAAAGTCAGAAAATAAACAATAACATTATTAATGAAATAAATAAATAAAACTATTTATGAAATAAATAATATCCAAATAACCCTTTTCAAGTTTTTCACACATACCTCTTCACCAAGCACTACCCCACTAATCGCATTTAGCGCCCCCCTCCGCCCAGAAAAACAACAAAAAAAAAACAAAGAAATGAATGTATGTATGTATGTATATGGTTTAGAGATGACTATTTGGTAGTGTGGTCACTTCTGACTTCCGCCTACTGGTACTTTGGATCTTCGGTGACTGAATTGCACTTTTTGTAAGTCACTTTGGATAAAAGCGTCTGCCAAATGACTGTAATGTAATGTAATGTAATGTCATAGAAAAAAGACCAGATAAGGCACAGACTGCAGGAGGAAAGAATAGAAGGTTACGTTCTATGCATGTACAAGTCACGATTACGTGGCCAGAGTGAAAAAAATCATAATGCATCTCTGGTATTGTTCAGGGGCCGGGCAAAATGTGGAGGCGAGCTGTATCCGGCCCTCGGGCCGTAGTTTGGGAACCATTGCTTTAAAGCATGACAGCATGACAGAATGCTTGCTCAACAATTCAGATGAAAGAATTCCACAGCAGCAGGAGGCAAACTGGAAGATTAGGAACTACCTCAAGGGATAGCTGATAAAACTGGATTTAAGGGTCGCGCTAGATATACCTTTCTGGTGCATTCCTTATCGACCAGCAACCGATTGTCCAGGATATCTGGAGGAAATTGTGAAGCAGGGAAAGACGAGAAGATCAATGCTCAATGTGCAGAAATACGGTGCAAATACTGTGGAGCTTTGAGCACAGTGTGATATAAACAGTGGCAAAGAACAATCAAGTGAACTTTTAAGGTGCAACTTACTGTGGGTGGTGGGAACTCTCTTGCCGTTGTAGGCGAACTTGGTCAGGGTCATGTCAAAGTCGGAGATTACCTGGGGGTGAAAACGATCGGTCGATAAATTATCACTCACTATCGCTATATGAGTATCGATTAGACAGCTGCCATTATTTATTATTCTTATCAAATTTATAGCTCTTCCATATTTTTTCTTTTAAATCTACCTGAAAAACTGCAAGACACTAGCCAAATGATGAAAAAAAACACCTAAAATAAACAGGACTGTCTCAGAAAATTAGAATATTGTGATAAAGATAAAGTTCTTTATCTTCTGTAATGCAATTACTAAAACAAAAATGTCATACATTCTGGATTCATTACAAATCAACTGAAATATTGCAAGCCTTTTATTATTTCAATATTGCTGATTATGGCTCACATCTTAAGAAAACTCAATAATCCTATCTCAAAATATTAGAATATCATGAAAAAGTAATTTTTGCTTTTTAAATTGCATTACAGAAGATAAAGAACTTTATCACAATATTCAAATTTTCGGAGACAGTCCTGTATAGGTTAATATTTTGCAGTTCAGTTGAGCATATATGGATTAGAAAATTAATCATATTCAATCAAATAGTTTCCCCACTGTAGCTTGCACGAGACAGCCTAAACAGATCATTAACCAAAAGCCAACTATTGTCAACTATTGATCCACATCCTTGGTTGACTTGACATTTGCAATAAGTACCAACTAAGTGATATCATTTACGACAGCAAGATCCAGTCTGAGAGCCAGTGACTCACATGCAGGCTGCCTGCACCTGCTCGCTGCATGGCGTGGATCCTGTCCAACACTCTTCTGCGCTCCTTCATCAGCACCGAGCTCCGGGACAATTCCGATACCTGCACAGATTTATTGAAAAAAAGAAAAGAAAGGTCAAGATATTTGATATTTACTGATCAAAACCCCTCAGAAAGGCAACTGATAGAATAGAGAATAAAGGCACTTAAGAGTAAACGAAATGTTTGCAATTATTACAACTATTAGAACATTAAATAAAGTCATCTTTGAATGTTTTCTGATGCACATATGAAGTTGCTTTCAAAAGACAGGCGGCTGAAGAACTCAACACTTGAAGCATTTTAGTCATCAGAGAAGGACGTTGGTGACCGAGAACTGAGCTTGTGGTTGTATTTAAATCAAAAAGTACACAACACATTTGTGATGTTAAAAATGCCCTTTAAAATGATGACTGACAGCTTAGGGAATTTAATCTTAGGAAAGTGATAGCAAATGTAGTTCAGTCTTTTCAAGCAAATATTTGAGTGAAGCCTCTCTAAATATGAAAAAAAAAAATCACTTCTTGGTTATTTTTATTTTTATTTTATGAAACAGCCCCCTCACCTCAGATTTGAGGAGGTGCTGGACAGTCCGGATCGGCGTGAACCTCCAGGGAACGTGGACCTGCAGGGAGGAAACGGGTTCGGTATTTTCGGTGTGTGTGTCGGGGGAAAAAAGGTAAATAAATCGGAAATTCATGTGTGATGTTACTATAAACGTCCTGAAGATCAAGCTGGCGCGCAACGGACGTTTACCTCGGAAACGGACGCTAGCCTTTCACGGCTCGGCGTCTAAAAAAAAATGCACCCCGTTCGTGATGTAACAACCGAACTTACCATTTTTGAAACGGATCCCAAAACCCGTCCGAGCATGAACGGTGCATCGTGTTTACGACATCATGAAGGGAAGTGGGTCAATTTCCACTTAACGGTTGATTTGTTTACGCCGTGTGTGCTGCGTCCTCAGAATTCCCCACAGTCTTCGGACTCCACGCAGTGGTTCCGTTACCTCGCAGTAAGGATTTCTCCATTATTCCACAAGTGAATATACACTGCTCAAAAAAATAAAGGGAACACTTAAAAAAACACATCCTAAGATCTAAATGAATGAAATATTCTTATGAAATACTTTGCTCTTTACACAGTTGAATGTGCTGACAACAAAATCACACAAAAATTATCAGTGGAAATCAATTGTATCAACCCATGGAGGTCTGGATTAGGAATCACACTCAAAATGAAAGTGTAAAAACACAGTACAGGTTGATCCAACTTTGATGTAATGTCCTTAAAACAAGTCAAAATGAATCTGTGTTGCTTCCTGAGTGGACACTATGATTTCACAGAAGTGTGATTGACTTTGAGTTACATTGTGTCGTTCAAGTGTTCCCTTTATTTTTTTGAGCAGTATATTTGAAAACCCAAGTTTTTTGTTAAGTAGGGAATTGTCATCACATCACTCACTGTGACCCTTATTTCCCATTATCCAAATAGATTTCTACAACCAGCTACTTTGGTTTCACCTCTAATATACTGTAATTCGGGGGTGTCAACTCACATATGGCCAAATTTGATGTCAAGGAGGCCGGACCAGTAAAATCATTACCTACAAGTAACACTAAGTCCAAATTTTTCCTTTATTTTAGTGTAAAGGAGGTGGACGAGTAAATTATAAAAATCTTAATATGTAATGAACTATTCCTCTAAAAAGTACATGACAAATTAATATTAAAAAAGAATTGAAATTACACCTTAAAAATATTGTTGCGTTACAAGAGAAAATCCTGTCACTGTGGGGAAAGTTGCTACTACAATTTATCAGAAAATTGATTTTTAGCATGTATAAGAGGCGGTATAATGTTTACAAGGCTAATGGTCGCTGTTCTGGTTATTAAATCAATCTTTTTAATTTTGCCGTTTTGTTATTTTTTTCCTATCGTTTTTGTGGTTTTTATAGAAATAAGAAAAGCTTGTTTTAACATTGTCACTAAATGTTTTCTCATCAAAAAATAATTTTGTTTTCAAATTTTGAAGCAAAAAATACATTGCATTGTTACTTTTTCATTTTATCCTTGGCCTTTTTTTTTGAAACCCACTTTATAAAACGGGGCCGCACTAACACAAAGATTTGATTTCAGGCCGGGGTCCACCAAATATTGTTCCGAGGGCCACAATTGGCCCGCGGGCCGCAAGTCTGAGACCCCTGGTATAAATGGAACATATATAGTATAAATGTATAAATTAAATCGATCTAAATGAAATAATATGTATAAATGGAACTAAATGGAACCAAATGTAATGTAAAATAAATGTAACTACTCCTTCGTATTAAATAACTCTGAATTTATTACTCATAGTGGGCTTTGATTCTTGCTCAATTTGTTGTTTTTCTGGAAGGCTAACTTTGGCACACTTAGCTCTGTGTTTGGTGTCAAAATGCCGACATAGATTGTACTCTTTGACAACCGACGCCGCCTCAGAATACAAAAGACATAGCAGTTTTTCTCCTAGAAGCACAAACATGTAGTCCCCGTCCCATCTTTCTTGAAACAGCCTTCCATCTGCATCAACTTTTCTCTTCCTGGACATTTAGGGATCATTCATCGCAGGTATTTCTCACTTCCACGTGTTGAAAATCGCAATGATGTGGATGCACTGCAATCTCATGGTGGGATGCCGTCACTTTGCAGGTAACGTGATCAGCAAGAATTGTGGGAAATGTAGTTTATGGTCAATGCATGAGTTTGACTTGCGTTTGACTTGCGTTTGCATTTGACTTGCATGCGTTTGCGTTTGACTTTAAGACAATCGTACCTTTTAAGATATTCTCGCGGGCCACATGAAATGGCCACATTTGGCCCGCGGGCCTTGAGTTTGACACACGTGCTGTAAATGAATACACAGAAACATAAATGTGCTGTTTGCATTTGGCTATAGGTATTAACTGCAAATTTCCTTCCCGTTTCTGGATGTTTTTTAAATGTTAAATTTGTACCACCCACTCATCAATGAGATTATATAAAAATCCAAATAATAAATTAATCAAAATATATTACTGTACACAAACACCAGTGGATTCCTACTATTTATTTGCAAATATACACCTTGCATCTATTTAAAAAATGCAGCAACACTGGGTGTCATCAAAGCGAAGGCTTTCGGAATCCAAGGAATAATCTTAGAAATGGACAGCTGTAAAAAAAAAAAAAAAAAAAAAAAATAGACCAATTACAGTAAATGAATATGGCTGACAACATGAGCGGAAAAACAATCTCAGTAACTAAAATTACACAATAAACCAGTGCACAGAACATTATTTTCAAATGATAGTAACACAATAGCAATGGTTAAAATAGGAATGTTGGCAAAGCTATGCACATGAACATATCGGCTTATGAGTGTTTAACCAACGCAGAAACTTTGGGCTGTACAGTATAACACCTTAACATAATGGACCCTTTCGGTACAACACGTCCTGTATTTCCTGCCAGCTTCTATATTAATCATCCAAAAACACAGAAAAACAAATCAGCCAAAAGAGATAGTTCCAGGAAATCACATTTTCTGCTTTCTTCTAACTTCATTGTTCTTATTTAAAGACGCAAAAAAAACAACAAAACCCAAGACAGATTCGATTTGACTAAACCCGACTTATAACAACAATAAGATGATTTTAAAGGCGCTTTTACCAACATTATGTATCAGTGTATGACTTTTTTTTGTAAACATTTGTGCGTCGGGTGTCTAAGATTTGACTGTTAACATTTACATTTCAGTCAAATAGCCAGCTGGCAAAGAGAAACATTTCATGGAATATTACCTTTAACACCAGACGACCAAATTCTTTGCCAGGAAAGAGTTTATCTAATACACGTAGTTTAATTTACAGCAGTATATATTGTGCTGATAGCAAACTAAATCCAACATCTTCCAAAATGGACATGCCAAAATTGAATGTTTCCATAAAAAGTCAAGACATACGATTGTCAACTTCACAAGTTGCAAACAACATTCACTTAGCATGATTGGAAAAAAAATTAAGCTTGTAACTTTTACAGCTACGTCTCTCTTCCAAATTACGTCACAATGGCTTCAGACGACAGTCACTTGTCAGCATTAAAGTCTCAACACTTAATACAGCACATTTATAAAATGCAAATCTACATTTACGATAATCAAAATATCATGTAATGGTATCATACTTGCTGGACAAAGATAAGGCACAAGATAGACTGTTTTGGGGTTACTTTGTTTTGTTTTTTTTACATCTGTCATTGTACAGGTGAACAAGGCTGCCTTGAAATGCTTCCTTGCAACGAGCCTGCGCCAAACTTATGCAGATTTTATTTATTTTTTTAATTATTTATTTTACTCTACATAATTAATCCCTTGTGGGAAATTCCTCTCTGCATTAAAGCCATCATGGATTATCCGTGAGCAGTTGGCAGCCACTTAGTGGCACCAGGGGAGCAATTTAGGGTTCGGTGTCTTGCTCAGGCTGGGAGGAGCATTGGAATTGAAGCAAGAATGTTTGGTTTCAAGGACAACTGGTCTAATCCCGAGCCAAGCTGACCCCAAAACACAAGGCAAATGTTTTGGGTTCATTCATATCCAATATGGAATAAGAGGTCATATTCAAGCAGGCAGCTTCAGAGCTCAGCAGTGGACCTGGGACTGCATCTGTCTGCGCAGAGAACGAGTCTGCCGATGGAGCTGCTGCATCACCTGCATGTTCTCTTGCTGCTGCACCAGGCTGGGAGGCACGGGGTAGTGCTGACAGCCGCGAAGATATTGGTACGGGATGCGAACATGGCAGGCTGCGGCTCGACAGCGTGGCTGAGGCATCGGTGGCAGCAGCATCCAGCGCTTGCTCTCAGAACAGTAACGATAGGCCTCCTTGCGATACCGCTTTTCCATACTCTTGGTGTTCTTCCACCCGCCAATGATGAAGATATCATCCTCCATGTGGCAAATAGCAGCACCCTCCATGCTGGAGACTTCTGGAGGGAGGCTATCAAGGATGTCTTCGGAGACTTTTGAGCCCAATTTCTGCTGAGCCTCCACAGCTTTGACCTTGTAGCTCTTGGGACAACAGGAAGCTGTGTGGTAGAAGTTGGTGGATGCCATGGCCATTTGGAAAATACAATAATTATCTAAGAGAGGTAAGGAGTCCACTTCTTTCCACGTGTGGGTCTCTGTGTCATAGCAAACGATCACAGTGCTCAATATATCCTCATATTCCCATTCAACAGGGGTCTGCGCCATCATGTACAAGAAGCGGTTATCCACGCTCACCATTTTCACATCTCGCAATATCTTCGGTGCCGGATCAAGACTCAGCCATTTGTCCTGCTCGGGCTCATAGACCATGACATCTTTGAATCCTGGGCTGAAGTTGCCATGACCCCCAATGGTGTAAAGTTTGTCACCGACACATATGAGACCAAAGGAGTGCTTGCGGCTGGACATAACACTCAACTGCTGCCAGGCGTTGAGGTTAGGGTCATAACGCTCCACAGCTCTCGCAAAGCTTGGCTCCATAGACCCAGCTACATAAACATGGCTATCAGAAATTGCAATGGCATGTCCATCAAGGTGGTTGTGAATGTGTGGCAGGTTAATCCATCGGTCCTCGGCGACAAAGTAACCCACACACTCGCTCAAATAGTCCCCGCCTTCTGAGACACCTCCCACTACCAGGATGACATCCATGTTTTGGCCATAACGCGGCTGTATGGCTGCCTTGTAAGAGGCACTGAGCTCAAGATCAGCTGACTTGGGGCGCTCGAGAAAAATAGCATGAATTTCAAGGGCTTCTGATACCAGCTGCAAGCAAGCAGCACTGCTGGCCACTAAGGCCTCCTGTCTCACAACACGAATCAGATAAGAAGGTGCAATTTGCTGCAGCTTCAACAGCTTGAACAGCTCCTCAAAGTGCTTTTCATGTTCATCTTCGTTTTGGTGCACCCACTTCACAATGGCTTCAAACAGCTCCTGCTCAGAATCCACAGTGATTTTGGAGTCCGACAGCCAGCTCTGGACCAGGTGAAAAGGCAACGTGTAGAATTCATCGTGATTGATGACTTTGTTGAAGTTTCTCCGAACCATCTCCGCAGCCCCCTGAGCCAGCTGGTCCAGTTGGTACTGGTGGGCAAGGCGATGCATGGTGACACAGCTGGCCAGGCTCAATTTCTTCAACAGATATTCTCCACAGAAGATCTTGAGCTTTGACAGCTGAAACCTGAAGCATTAAAATGTACAAATATTAAAATTCTACAAATATTGTGGAATTTTAAAGTGGCTGAAAAAAAGGGCTCTCTATACATTTTGATATTACTATCAATCATTCATTCAATGATTGACTGAAAAATACCCAAGTTAGTTTGCTAACAAGCTAACTCACATTTATTTTGCAGTTTTGTCTCAACTCCATACTGAGCAGGTATGTCCACATTCAAACACACCATAATGAAACATTAATACATTACTGTGACATGCTAATACATATACGTATGTGTATGTGTGTAAAACAGGAAATCAAGCCCACATTCTTCTAAAAAATGAAGATCCAAATGGAAAGAGGGAATAAAGTTTTAGGATTGGCATGATAAATATTAAACTGGTGTGTATACATGTTCCATGGAAAGAGCTATTGCAAGAATGGCACTGGACACGAGGCCTTCCTCCCTCCTGGTTGTGATGGTGAGCCGTTGAACTGCTGCTGCTCCTGACACAGTCTTTTAGTTAAACATTAATATTTCATGCTGTAAAATATTCTGTAGATTGCAGATCAAAGAAAATAATTCCCACAAGTATCTGTTATCCAAATGAATTGTACATGTACATTCAGATGACGACAAAGGTGATCTATTTGGATCCTTGGTTTAGTTTGTTTAGTTTAAGTTTGATATAGGCACCCTTGAATCTGTGACACAGCTACGACCCTGGAGGATTTTTAATTAAATTATGTACAAATATCAATCATCTACCGCTAATCTTGCATTTCAGGGTCGCAGGGATGCTGGAGCCTATCCCCAGCAGTCACTGGATGAGGGGTGAGGTACCACATCTAGAGAAACAACCATTCACTCTCTCATTCACACATCTGGGCATTTTGTCCAATTTATTCCAATTCACCTCCTGCATGTTTTTGGACTGTGGGAAGAGCCAAAGGAAAGCTGTGCAGACACGGGAAGAACATACAAACTCCACGCTCTACAGAGAAAAGTTGTATTTGACAGTTGACCAATATTTAAATATAGCGCCTATAATGCTGTTTTCAACATAAAAATAAAATGTGATTTTGCAAGATTAGTGTGATAAAACATAAAAACAATACCCTTCCGTCAGTACACTGACCCTAGACAGAAACCGAGTTACAATCATTTTTATTTTTTCAATAAAGAATGTATAGCACAGAAAAATAAGATAACTTCTATTTTCCAATTAGTCCAAATGTCTTCACTAAAAAATCTCGTTAAAAGACGGTATTGGAAGTGCAATATGTGAGAAATGGGGAAGTAAAAATCTGAGCAATACACTTTCTTATTCAGCCATTATTTGTGCTCTATTTGCTGACGTATTTTGGGGGCAAAGATAAGCAAGAACGGAACTGGTGAGGCAATGCAACAGGTGCATGCGTGTGTGTGTGTGTGTGTGTGTGTGTGTGCGTATGTGTGTTCGTGTGTATGTTTCCACGCCTTTCGTGACGACACACCGCAAAACCACCGATACTTCCGCGTTACGTTTCTTATTTTGTGTAGAATTAAATGCGTCATTAAAAAAACAGACCAAAAAATAAGAATAAATGTCCGACCTGTCAGCAAGTTGCAGAACTCCACACACATTGGCGGCGGTCACCCTGATATCGCCGGTATACATGAACTGAAGCACTCTCTCCACCGTGTCCGGCTCCGGGACGGGATCCGGGCTCCAGTCCGCCAGCTCCACTCTGCCGGCCTGAGACTCCGACATCCGGCCGCCCAGCCGCAGGCTAAAGTATTCGGACGCCGCCGATAAGACGGAGCGGTGGGCGGCCAGTGTTTGAGTTTCTCTCCCGGCGAAGGTGAAGACCAGCGTCGCGTCGCAGAAAAGCCCGTCCTTCCTCTGCAGGTTCTGTCGCCGGGAGAGCTCCGAGCAGAACCCCGGGCAGCTGAACTCCGCGGCCTCCACCGGTTCTCCGTCACCTGTTTGCGTGCCACCGGGGCCGCAGTCCTCCGGCGGGCCGCCTACGACCGCAGCCATATGGCGGTTGGCTAGTTCCCGGCGTAGCTTCCGCAGGGCTTTCGATACGATCTTTGGGAAAAGGTCCAAAACATACGTGACCCACGTAGGTTTGAAGAAACATTGAAAAAGTGACATGCATGCGCAGCGTGAAAAAGCTACCGAGACTCGGCCGTATCACCGGAGAGCCGACTTCCGTCACCGAGGTGTAAAGATGACCGCCGCGAGGGGTCGACGGGATCCGGGATCCGAGCAAAACGCCTGACCCGCTGGCCGAAAAGCCGAAACGGGCGGATCGGCGTTGAGCTCGGAGTTCAGCGGAGACACGGAGCGCCGACTGAATCCAAGTTTGCCAGTCAGTTGCTGCGCATGCGCCGGAAGGAACAGGTTCGCCGAGGACGGTCAACTCACCTGTCACTATCTCACCTGACAACATGTGCTTAGTTGACCTTAAAACCATTTGCGCTCGTAGATTATTTTTTCCCCCGTCATTGTTAGGTAGACCATTTTCCAAAAATTACAGATTTTTTCGATTTTTTTCCACTGTATACTTGACCAGGTGTTCAAACGGGGAGACTTACCTTGTCTTCTTAACACTTTCATTCATTACTTCAGGTTTCTGTGAAGAAAAAAAAACAAAGTCATCCAATAGCTTGATTTTCAGACAATATGAACATTCAAACACTTGTCACTTTAGAAGTTGATACAAGAATCCATTTCCAGTGTATGTGGCTCTTTGACATTGCCATTTTCTCTTTCAGATTTGGAGGAGGGGAGTGGGTGCTGCTCTTTGGCTCATCTCTGACTTCAACCCTCAGTGATGCTTGACACTTGACTCAGAATATCTAAAAGGCAGAAAGTCAATCATGACTGGGGGCAAGAAGACTTTTAGCGACAGGCTATTTCTGTATTATTGATCACCGATGATTATTTCAAGGATCTATTACTGAGCACACTGACAGGGAGAAACTTTTTGAGGGCAGTAATATCTAATACTATGAATCATCGGTAGATAACCCGCTCACTGGTTTAATCATACAATGAAATATAAGCCATACATTCTACCCCATCGGCGATCACCTCCAATCATCATTGCATCACAGTAACCTCATACCTTTGGCCGAGTCCATGGGCCTATGACTTCACGCGGTCTGCATGATGGAGGTCTGATCTACTGCTGCTGCCTTGCCAGGTGTTCACCTCTATATCTGTTACGAATATTGGATATGATCGCACCATTCCAAGTACTAGCCCGACTAGTCGTGGTAGTCACTGATCCATGTGAATTTGTGCTGGTCCTTCCCAACCTTCGCAACACCGTTTCAATACACACTCTTGCTTGATTCTGTCTTTCTCTCATTGGTTAAGACTAAGGGCCCCAACATTGGGCAGCTGTCCAAGGTTTCTGTCTGGGGAAAAAAAGCACTTTTTTCTTGCCACTGTCACCGGATGCTTAGAAGTCAAAGGAGAGAAGGAAGGAGTGTTCGTAAGCAAAGAGAGAAGTAGAGTCTGGGACTGAGAGTAGGGAGTTTGAATTTTGGGACTATAACAGGAAAAGGTTGAGAGTTGGTCGACATGATGAAGAGAAGGAAAGTGGATATACTGTGTGTCCAGACCAGGTGGAAAGGTAGTAAGGCTAGAAGCTTGGGAGCAGGCTTTAAGTTGTATTACCATGGTACTGACAAGAGAAACTGAGTGGGAGTTATCTTGAAAGAGGATTTTGTTAGGAATGTTCTAGAGGTGAAAAGAGGATCAGATAGACTTATGAGTCTGAAACTGGAAATTGAAGGTGTGATGCTTAATGTTGTTAGTGGCCATGCCCCACAGGTGGGAGGTGAATTTGAGAAGTTCTGAAATGAGTTAGATGAAGTGATCCAGAATATCCCCAGAGATGAGAGAGTGGCAATTGGTGCAGACTTCAGTGGGCATGTTGGTGAAAGCAATAGAGGTGATGAAGAAGTTATGGGCAGATTTGGTATACAGGATCAGAATGCAGAGGGAGAGATGGTGGTAGATTTTGCAAAAGGGGTGGAAATGGCTGCAGTGAACACTTTTTCCAGAAAAAAAATGGGAACATAGGATAACTTATAAAAGCGGAGGTAGGAGCACGCAAGTAGATGACATCTTGTATAGACAAAGTAACCTGAAAGAGGTCAGTGACTGCAAAGTAGTTGTAGGTGAGAGTGTAGCCAGACAGCATAGGATGGTGGTTTGTAGGATGACTCTGGTGACAAGGAAGATCAAGGGGACAAAGGCAGAGCAGAGGACAGAGTGGTGGAATCTGAAAAGGGAGGAGTGTTGCATGGTTTTCTCAGAGGAGTTGAGAAAGGCTCTTGGTGGTCAGGGAGAGCTTCCAGATGACTGGACAACTACAGCTAATGTGATCAGGGTATGAGAGTACTTGGTGTGTTGTCTTGAAGGAAAGTAGATACGGAGACTTGATGGTGGAATGAGGAAGTGCAGGACTATATACAGAGAAAGCAGTTAGCAAAGAAGTGGGACACTGAGAGGACTAAAGAGAACAGACAGAAGGACAGGAGATAGAGTGTAAGGTAAAGATGGAGGTAGCAAAGGCAAAAAGAGGGGTGTACAATGACTTGTATACTCAGTTGGACAGTAAGGAGGGTGAGAATGATCTATACAGGTTAGCGAAACAGAGAAATAAAGATGGAAAGGATGTACAATAGGTCCAGGTGATTAAGGATAAAGATTAAGGATAGAGACGGAAATGTTTTGACAGATGCTTGAAGAGTGATGGGAAGATGGAAAGAGTACTTGATGAATGCAGATGAGCTGATGAATGCAGAAAATGAGAGAGGCAAGGCTAGAAGACGTGATTATTGTAGACCACAAAGTAGCAGAGATTAGTAAAAGTGAGGTTGGGAAGGCATCGAAGAGAATGAAGAGTGGAAATGCAGTGGGTCCAGATGAAATACCTGTGGAGGTGTGGACGTGTCTAGGAGAGGGAGCGGTAGAGTTTCTAAATAGATTATTCAACAGGATCTAAGAGACTGAGAAGATGCCTGAAGAATGGAGACGAAGTGTGAATTTGCTCATTTTTAAGATTAAGGGGAATGAATTGCGGCAACTATAGAGGGATAAAGTTGACGAGCCATACACTAAAGTTATGGGAAAGAGTAGTGGACTGAGAGCAGAAGTCAGCATTTGTGAACCGCAGTATGGCTTCAGGCCTAGAGAGAGTACTACAGATGCAGTATTTGCTTTGGGAATGCTAATAGAGAAGAACAGAGAAGACCAGAGGGAGCTGCATTGTGTTTTTGTTGACCTGGAAAAAGTATATTATAGGGTACTAAGAGAGGAGCTCTGGTCTTGTATGAGGAAATCTGGAGTGGCAGAGAAGTATGTTAGACTGATGCAGGACATGTATGCTAGCTGTGAAACAGTGGTGCGGTGTGCTGTAGGTGTAACAGAGAAGTTCAAGGTAGAGGTGGGACTCCATCAGGGATCAGCTCTGAGCCCCTTCTTGTTTGCAGTGGTGATTGACAGGCTGACAGATGAGGCATCTCTATGGACCACGATGTTTGCAGATGACATTGTGATCTGCAGTGAAAGCAGAGAACAGGTTGAGGAAAATCTAGATGGGTGGAGGTATGTGCTGGAAAGGAGAGGAACGAAAGTTGCAGCAAGACAGAGTATATTTGTGTGAATGAGAGAAACCCGGGTGGAACGGTGAGGCTACAGGGAGTCGAAATCAAGAAGTTGGAGGATTTCAGGTACTTGGGGTCAACAGTCCAGACAATGAGACACAGAGAATAGGGTTAGATGGAGAAGGTTGATCACTGTGGCTACCCCTGAGAGTAATAGCCAAAAGGAGAAGACGACTGTCACCAGGTGCTTTCTCATGATGGGGAAATTTTGGTATTTCTGGGAATCATTTAGTGTGTTCTAGACCTACTCCACATGTAAATTGTCATGGGACCACTGTGTTGTCACTAAATAATTTAAAACTGACTTGAATTTTCTTTTTTGCAACTACACCTTAGTAATACTGCCACTTTAAAAACAAATCAAAAGAAAATTGCACTTCAACCATAACTACCTCAGTTTATTTATATGTTTTTGTACTTAGAGAAATGCTAGTTAAATGCTCTGTATGTGTGAATGTATGGAAGTGTTGACAACTAAGTTCACTCTGGCTTGACACAAACACATAGGCCTAAATTAAAACAGTAACTCTTTATTATACTACTTTGACAGCATATTAAAAAAACAAACAAACCTTTTCACAGTTAAATTAGAAACAAAGATCAAAAGCAGGCTGTAACCATGTGCAGTAACAAGGACTCTTGAGATGTTAAGAAAATGCTGGACAGTTGTTTTTTAGAGCAGGAATCTATTATCTGTGCAAGAATGTTCTCAAGCTAAGAGAGCTTCATTCATGATCCCCAGCTCAAATCTACTATCCACACTTCAGGGGCTCATTAGTGATACTGTTTATCCAGTCCAGGTACGAAGTTATTTATATCAACAACACACTGTTCAACCCTCTAACATTGCAAAACACCGTAACTTCAAAAACAAAACGAGATATAAAGTTGTGTCTGTAACCAGTGAGAAATCTACAATGGAGTGACACCCATACCCTTCCTCTTACACTAGACATACTTTTGTCTCCTTTTCAAAACACAAGCTCTATTACGATGCCGCTTTTCTTTTGGTTTGGCAAAGACAAGTTCCTAAACTAACTTTGGTTTATCATGCAAGGATCAAAAACTAGTGGAGTGAAATTTCAAGGCATTTTGAAACAGGATTTAGTTTTACTAATCTTCATTCTAAGGTGCAATTCTTGGAAAGCAAAATTCCTCCTATTTGTAGCATTTAATAGGATTCTGCTGCTTAAAATGACTATCAACGTTTACTGAATATCTTAAAACAAACAAAACAAGTACCTTATAATTACTGTTAAGTTCACGACTGCGTAATGCAAATTAGATTAAATTCTACCCTTGTACCGACTAACTACGAATTACCTTTAAGTACCGACATGTTTTGTGCTTCAGTTTCAATCGTTTGCAAATTATTGGCTGTCTGTTCAAAACACGAGTTACAGTCCATCTGAAACTTTAAATAATTTCTCCAAAACAAAATCTAAAAATATACTTCCCCTTTAGCTCCATAAAAACTAGGTTGAAAACTCATACCCACAGCCCTCAGCCACACTGGACTCCCACCTTTTAGAATCATGACAGCCCTTTTCCCAAGGCAGTTGATGTTGGTTAAGGGAAAGTTAAGTAAGCAAGGGTTGCGTGTAACAATGACTGAGACATTCGGGCAGTCACATGTGAAAATGTGTCCTTTTTTTGTGGAAGAGGGATTACATGGACATATGTTCAGGAAGCACGTATGAGATGTCATCCCAGGGATGACGGTATAAACCCTGTTTCAGCCTCTTCTGGTCCAGGTAGTGCCCTGAAGGAGGATAGAAAAGTCATATATCTTGATTCCAACAGTTGGCATCATTCAAAGCCAAAGCCCAGTGCGACTCACCAATGAAGCCCATGCTGCGACCAAGGACAAAGATCCCATTTAGTGCACCAATCTCCACAAACTCATCTGCCTCATCACTGGAACCAGTTCAACATTTACATGAAAAACAATAGTGGACAGTGTGCTATCAGGGCGGGGCAGGACACCATAAAAGCGACAATGCCCTTATAGGAGCAAATATTTTTTGAACACAATTTATCAGATTATCAAAGAAAACAGACTGGCCTCTGTGTATGTTAATTAAATGAAAATTGTTGATATAGAAAAATACCTCTCTTGATGAAAACTAACAAAAATAATGAAGCATTTGTAGTTTGTTCAAAATTAGGAATTTCTTTCCTATATTTCTTCAATCTCGACAAAGTGGAGCAGTATTTACCGTGTGAAACCGCCACACGTCCTGAGCAGGTCCACAAATGCAACACCAATAAAACCATCCACATTAAGAATCAGGTTGGGTTTCTAGGGTAAGAAAGTTTAACAAGGTGATTAGTGCTTTATGCAATTAAATAACAGAGGAGATATCGGCTAAATCAGTATTGAACAGCCACTTTGGCGTGTATCCTGGTTTGATAGATTTCATGTCCAATATTAAACACCATTAATTAACTTTGTCAATAACTGACAACAGTGCTACACACAATAAATTACTTCAGTGGGACAAGTTGTTTTTTCTAGCTTTTAAAATTTTGTCACATTGGTTTCACCCCTGTCAGATGAGTAAGCTGTTAGTCAGTCAAATACCGTCTTTGACCTGACCACATTTTTTTCTTCTCATCAATTGCATAACTGTTGCGTTGTTGGGTTATTTGAAAATAAATCAATAAAAAACACAAATCAAACCTGCTTGACCTAGTAAGATAGGCAAACAAAAATAATGTTATTGAATTGAATTTGAATCACTTTTTCAGGTAAACAGAAATAGTCGTGCCATCTCGATACCTTGGACGTGGTGATCTTCTCAACATCTAATGCATAGTTGAGTAGCTGGGTAGAAGGAAAATGCTGCTTCACAAAGTCTTTCAGAATCTGCACCCGCATGTCTGGGTTGTTGATCTAAAACACACAAAGTATGTTAAGCACACTTACTTGAAGTCATTCATTTGACAAAAGACATCTCAAGTTTCCAATGTAGCCACGAACCATTAGCAGCTTCACTTCACTCAAAGTAGCAAGAAGAAAACCCAAATACTGCTTACTGATTTGACCCTGTGTCCAATGCCCATGATAAGCTTGCCATCCTTCTTCATCTTGTTGACAAACTCCATAGGGAGCAAGCCACTGTCAAATGCCTTGCTGAACTGCTTTGCTGCTGCATCGAGTGCACCTCCAAAACGGTCCCCCTAAAAATACAGATGAGCCATTTTTCAGTAGTATTTTATCATTACAAAAAATTATCAAAAGACAACAGAAAACAGGGATTTACTTAAGAATCTGAACCACTATTCTGTCGAGTGAATGTTTAGCAAACAAACAGGCAAAAAGCCTCAGATTCTAAAACAAATCTATTTTTGAAGGCACAGAGACTTCTGGCACAGAGACTTCTGAACATACTCTGAACTTGATGTGGTTTCATTGTTTCTGAATAAACTTGACATATCTATGATTGTGACAGGTATGTGTGTGCGAGGTACTGACGATGGTCAGCAGGCCCGAAGTGAGGCTTGATATAAGGTCTTTGCCGGCACGAGCACAGACGATGGTATTGTGCGCACCAGAGACAGCAGGACCATGATCAGCAGTCACCATAAGACACATCTCAATAAAATGGCAGGCATAGCGTGGTAACCTAGACGGAATTACATCAAAGCGTCAAGAGACCATGCAAATAATCGAAGAGGAATTTGCGCTCCTCCCCAACCATCTAACAAACCTGCGTTGGAACCAGAGCAATCCCAGTACTCCTCCTAAACCCATTTCCTCTTTGAATACCTCTGTGATGGGCATGCCAGCATAGATGAGCTCCTGGCCTCGCTCATCACAGATGCTGGTCATGAATGAGGCTGGTTTACGAATCAGTCCCAACTCCTGATGAAAACACAGGAAGACATTAACTGAATTTCAGCAACTTGGTATTTGAAGTCAAGCATTGACAGAATGCAGGAGTCATTCAGGGAAAATTTAACTTTGGGTTCAAAAATCTCCATACTTTGAAATGGTCACTTGTGCTTTTGGAAGTATGGAATGCATACGCACAATCTCACAAAGAGTCCCAAATTAATTTCTTACCCTTGCCCAGGAGTAATCCATGGGTACTGTTGGGGGAGGTACCTCTTGGGCAGGAATAATGGTTCCATTGGCAACCAGTTCATCATAAACAGTCCTGTTTTAAATATTCAAAGGACTCTGTGAAAAACTCTGGAAAATCTCGCTTACACAAACAATATGAACATTCAACAAGCTTCACCTGATGACATCCCCCAGCTCATCAAAGCTCTTGGGTACATAAGCACCAGCGTCCCTCAGAGCCTGATTCTTGGCCACCGCCGTCTCTGTTGCTTCGTTTGCGCAGGCTCCGGCATGGCCAAACTGAACCTGGAGACAACAGAATCACAAAGGTTAAAAGCATAAAATCTAGATTCAAATGTAACTACATTGACGCAACAAAGCCAGCAAACCTCAGAGGCAAACATTGTGGCACAGGTTCCTATACACCAGCAGACCACAGGTTTGGATATCCTGCCCTCTTTTATGCCCTGGCAAATCTTGTACTCCTCTGTGCCACCAATCTGAGAAGGAAAAAAATACAGGAAAAAAACCTCTCAACACAATCCCTCCTAATAGAAACATCAGATTAATATGGGTGAAATAGAAACTTTTAGAGCTACTCCCACCTCTCCCAGTACCACTATCATCTTGACCCCTGAGGTGTCCTGGTAGCGAAGGACATGATCCATGAAAGTTGAGCCTGGGTATCTAGATACAATACAATTATTTGCAACTCTCAGGAAAAATGAAACTATTTAGCATCATGAATTAGAACTTGGGATTCTCGAGAAAATTTACAACAAGTGAACAGAGTTCCTCTGTGTCTGACTTCTGCTGTACCTGTCTCCTCCAATGGCCACACCCTCAAAGACACCATCAGTTGTGCGTGAGATTATGTTGTTTAACTCATTGGACATGCCTCCTGACCGTGACACATATGCTACACTGCCAGGACGATAAAGCTTGGAAGCCAGAATGTTGTCCAGCATTCCACCTGTGTTGCCAATCTTGAAACATCCTGGTTTGATTCCACCAACCTGAGAGATTGAGTAACCAAGTGCATGTTCTTACAGATTGTAATATACAAAGGAGTGATTAACCTACTGAGCCATTTGCTATATCAATGGTCTATTGGACTTCCAGCAGACATATTTAAGGAGGTACGGGACGTACTGTTGCAGGGCCAATGATAGTAACACCTTTTTCATCAGCCATTTTAATGATCATTCTTGTCTGGGCTTCAGGGATGCCTTCGGCAATGATGGCAATGGTGTGAATCTGAAATTGCAAATCAGGATCAATCAGAAGGGAAATAAAAGGTGTTCTCTAGTCTAACAGAAACCCATATAGATGTATGAATGAACTTCATGGAATAAAGACTGGTATGTTCAGCAGTATTTCCAACCTGTGGGTAATTCATGGCCTCCATCGTGCTGTCAAAGGCTGAACGTAGTGAGGCAAAGCTAATCAGCACATCCACCTCAGGGTGCTTCTTCATAGCATCTGCCATATTTTTATAAACTGGCAAGAGCACCTCTTTGTGACCCCAGTAGAACTTCTGTTTGTGATCCCCACTAAACAACACAGAAAATGGTAAGCCACAGAAAATACAGCAGTTTTTAACAATTAAGAAGTGACAAAAATGCAAAGGTATACCGATGATCGATATGTCCCTTCTAAAGATCAATTTTAACTTCAAACAGGTCTTACTATAAATTTCTCATCTTCAGATAATACAACTCCTCTTTCTTTGTAAGAAAGTAAAAGTAGAACTGAGTACAACCCAACCCTAACTGAACCTTAAAATATGTAAAAAGTGATCAATTAAGATGAGATCAAAAGGAAATAACTTCATGCATTAAAAAGGCAGGTCAATGTTGTGAGTGTGTCTCATCACGCAGTCGAATTAAGGGATAGACTTTGTTTCTGATTTTGTCAGTAAAAAAATTGAATTACATGTTCAAGCAGTGCAGTTAATAATCAATTATAATAACCTAACTAATTTAATCTTGGGGAACATACGTAAAGGGGTAGACCATGGCTGCCACAGAGGGTTCATCACGGGAGCATACATAGTCAAAGTCCAGCATTCCTTGCACGGCACGTGTTTGCATACCCCAGACAATGGACTTAGTGTGTTTGCTGAAGAGAGTGGTGGCTTTGGCTGAAGAAACATAGGAGGCAGAGATGGAAACGTTTTAGTCAGTACAGAAAGGAGTCACTAGACTAATGATGGGCAAGGAATTTAAGCCCGGAAAATGGCAGGAGAAGGGATGGTAAAGCACGGAGGGGACCAAGATTTACATTGACAAAATAACTTTATGACCAACAGTTATACAACCAGCCATTTCAGCAAGGAAATGAGGCCAATTAGCAAGAACACACAAGAGCATACATGCATTATATACGCGTAGTTTTATCAATTTTCTCAGAGACTCCCAACTTTTTACTCCAATCTTCTAAATCACACTGGTACTTACTAATATGAGTTCCTTTTACAAGCTGGATGACGAACTATATCAACACCTTTTAATTTTCATAGTCGGAGAGTTACATTGCATCACATAAGACAACTGTTTCCTTCTCGGAGGGCGGAGAACCTCAAACAAACAACAAACAACAAACTCTGCCAATTCATCTGTCAGTAAGAAGTTACCAGTGATATACATAACTGGCATGCTTTTAAACAGGTCTGACTTTGTGAGGTTATACCAAAGAATAATCTCCAAGCCGACATGTCATGAAGTCTTTGAAGTCTTAAAAACTTCTAGGCTTTGGATCGAACAAGTGCCACATCACAATTTCTCATAATACCTCTTTTTACCTTAAGATGTGGAAGTGAGTCAGATTAGTATGATGAAGCAAAAGCTCTACACTGAGCTAATTCTAGTTGCCAAAACCCTCACAATTTCCAAGATTAAGCCCAATTACTGCCCTATAGAAAATGATTTCTGACATCTGTATCCACGATCACATCCTTTTGGTAACAACAAAGCAGTGGTAAGAGAGTTTGAGAAAAAATCTGCTATCAAACTCATCATTGCAGGCCCAGGTAGCACCTGCAATACCATACAAATCTGCTTTTATCTTCACAATTAATCTTATCCTCAAGCTTCTTGAAATTGACAGTCTACATAAAGAAAATACATTTATATAATGGTTAATTGATTTCCTTGTTCCTCAAAAGTCTATACTGTCATTCTGGAAATATGAAACACTAGCCATAGGCAAGTGTGCCTATAGCAAATTAAACATTGTTTCATAATCTCCTAGTCACATAATCATTTTTTTTCAAAGTGAGGGATGTATATTCAATCAGCCTGGCAGTAGTTCAGGCACATTAGGAAAGCCTTTTTTGATGTTTTGAGTGAAGACCAGGGAAGTTATAAGTATTCCACATCAGAGAGTTCAAACTTATTAACACTTTTACGCTTTTATAAAAGCAGAAATGATGTCAAGAGTACTGAGTGGTTAGTAGCATCTGTTAGTTACTAACATGATACACAATCACAGCAGCCTTCCCAATTTGCCCTCTCTTTCCATGTCTGTGCTGTTGTGATTTCATCTGATTAATAATACACCATTTGTGCAAGCCTTTTTTACAAAACAGGGGATGATTGTTAGGTAATGTTTTGAACTAAAGGTGCTGTTCAAGAATAAACATCAATGTTGAAATTATCTTTGTCCTCATTGCATGAGGTACTAATTAGCTAACTTATTACAAACCTCATTCATATCTTTAATTCCAAAAATCAGTGAGGAATCAACTTAAATACAAATTTAGAAATGGAAAAAGCTGAAAGGCAACCTTACATAATTTTTGTAATATAGCATTTACATGTGTATAGCGCTTCCATTTCACCAGTCCAGTACCTTTCCCCATTCTCATTGAAACACACAAAAAAGTAGGAAATTTACCTCCAGAGCTAGAAAATGAAAGCAAACGCTGGAATGCAATTTCTGTGTGACTATCACTTCAAAAAATAGAATTTGGCAATATGAAGCAAGAAGGGTAAAGATGCACAATCCACCATATAAATGCCAAAAGTAAGGAAAGGAAGGCAGAAGACACTGGTCAGAATGCGGAGAGGGCAGAAAGACATTTTTTTCACACCCTTTCGTACCTCCGCTGCAGCCTGAAGAGGCTTGCGCTTCTGTGATCCCACGGGACCGAAATATATGACAAATGAGCACAAAAGAAGACAATATGAATGCACCTTCATTTCAGGGGACAGACTTCAATGTATTCTGTCAACAATGAGCAATTTCTGAAAATAAGCCCAGCAGTTGAAAGAGCATGCAGAGCTCAGCTTCAAAAGAGCATGCCTGTACTGTTCCCCTCTAAAAACAGCCTTAAAAAACATCTACATTTCATTTTAAATTACCTAACACTGGAGAACATTTCTCACTCTTAAATCATATATATCCCTAAACAACAGCTAACAAAAATTAAGAAAAAAGTATCTATTAATAAATCTCTACTTTGCAAATCTGGATACATGTACTTGATTTGACAAAGTCTTTAACCAAAAGTTTTAAATCAGACTGGCGATGATAACTAGGTATTCATCTTCACATCAATCATCAAAATGTTACGTAAATGATTGATACATGTAGTCATAGCAAGATATGAGGTTGTGGGGAAAGTAGGAAATGGGGAAAAAACAAACAATGCAAAATGATGGGGTTAACCAGCGTAGTGTGGGCGTGGCACACCTACCACTTACCTTTCCACTCACCTGTGACCACATTCTTCAAAGGCCACAGTATAGAATGAAGAGAGTCTTTCAGAAACAAGCATGAAAAAGATGAGGATGAATGGACAGTTTGTGCAGCATAACAAGAAAAGAAGGGAGGGAAGATAAGATTAAAATACAGAGTGACAGCATTTGTAGGAAGGAGGGGGGAAACAGCAAGGGTAAGAAAAATGAAATAAATAAATAAAATTGTGAGTTAATATGGGATATTGCTTATAAGCAATGGAGAGTTGAGCATCACACAGTTAATACCTCCCAGAGTACCTGATTTAGACTTTTTGGCTGGAGTGACATCGTTAGACGATCTGTGTTCGGAGAAAGATGCTGTCCTTGTATTTGCTGGAGTCTTAACACAGGAAAAAAAAAAGGGATTTCAGATGTTGCTGCTCGGGATATAACAGAGGCTTCCAAGCAGGAAGCTGGATGTAACAAAAAGTTTAATAGTGGCAATTTTTTTTAGTGTGGATACATTATTTCTAGCAATAAATTTCCTTCCATGCATTTTGTTTATTGATGACATCTCATGTTAAATAAGATATTTGTTTAAAGAATTGGTTAGGTGATTTATACAACTACCATATTTTACTACATGCATTATAATACACTGAAAAATGACATTGTATTTGTAAGTGAAATTGTATTGTGATATATATAACTGTAAATTAGCAGGACCATGACTTCACTGATGCAAAGCTTCATTTAATGGATAAGGACCCCTAAGAGTACTAGAATTCCTCATCTTCCTTATTATTTGTTGCTTTTCTACAGTCTTAATGTGTAATGTGTAATCTTTAATTTCCAGAAGTCATCAGTGCTTCTGTACCTTAAGTACATACCGAAGGTACATCATACAGCAAATTAAAAAAAAACTGAATGAGCAAATAAAATGCTGATCCCCTTTCTTTTTTTCTAATTGTGTTGCTATGTAAGTTACCATTGCGCTGTTACTGGAATTCAGGAGAAAGTTGGCGGTATGCGCATCTGTCGGGGGCTGATTGGGGATTGGCCTGTGGCCGAGTGCCATACCAACAATGGCAGTCATATGAGTCTCTGTACCAAACACGTGGATTGGAATCCCTGTGGTCTTCCCTAAACAAAAAGATCTGTTAGTTAAACTTGCTCTGCCTGCAAAAAGTCATGATGGAATGTTAGACTGACTGAGTTTAATATCACTTGTATATGACAGGGACCCAAGACATCTTTTCACTCACCTACTTCCCCCATTACTCTTAGCCCCTCCTGGTAGTTAGGTCCTCCACGTCGTACAAAGATGCTAACCTCGTGCTCCTTTAGAGGACCTTGGTAGTCTTTGATAGCCCTGACAATGCCCTGCAAAAACAAAGCAACAAAAAAAACGGATTCAACTAAAATCTGTATTGCAAGGCCCCTGAGCCTGGCTGAAGAGCAAAGAGGATACTAAGTTTAATTGGAGGTCTTTGACTTTCAACTAAAAATTTACGTTCGCAAGAAAGCCGACTAATCTTTTCTCAAAATATAACTTCCATTGTCAAATGTATTCTCTGCATGAAGAAAACTATTTGTCTTTTGAACATGGCACAAGCTGGAGTAGCCCTTTTAATATATTAGTCTGAACAATAAACAGACAGATTTAACCAGGAATTTCATATACAATATAGTCATTGCATTTGATATGCAAGAAAAAAATTCAATCTACATTTTTTAACCAAAAGCTATATTAATATACTTACCTTGAAAGTGGCAGCTACATTAGTGAAGTTGGCGATACTCCCGCCAATGATCAAGACTTTCCCTGCAGGACACATTAAGAAGGTGCTTCATAAAGAATGTCCAGGACACTAAACCTCAAACGAAAATGTTGGTGACAATTAAAATATGTGATGATCCTGTCTGGAAATAATATATTTTCTGACAACTTCCACACACAGGAGAAGCGCTGGGAAAAACAAAATGAAAAAGGCATTATATCTGGCAAAGATAGAATTTAACATCAGTTTCTATACACAAACCAATCTCGGCCGATTCAGATAAAATGTCCAAATACTGTCTTTTAATGGATATTGATGATAGCTTTCCCATTTTTTTGTTTAATAAAACTCATGTCCTTCACAGGATTAAAATTTGGCATGAATTTGCAAAAGTAAGACTTACTAAAAAGTGCTGTGTGTACCCACCGTCAGGGTGTTTTTTGCACGTCATGAGAAAGAGGATGGTTTTCGCATAGTCGTAGGTCTGTTGTTCACTGGGTGCTCCTGAGTACTCGCCGTAATTTGCTAGTTCATCCACACCACCAAGGTCACAGATGGTATCACTAAAGAGGAAGAAATGTGTGAAATGTGATGTCTTGATCCTGCTAGCTGGTAGGCTAAAAATCTTTGTCCAAGAGCGCAGTGCATGATATTCACTACCTGACTACACATTTAAGAACAAAGAGCATGGAAAACATGTACTGATTTTGTGTTCACAGAAAATTGTCTAGAATCAATAGCCTACCTATAAACTACTGAAGCGCCTCCGCCAGCTACCATTGTCCAGATCCTGCCATTAGGATTCAGAAGGGTAAGTTTCAGACTGGCACCACTCTTTGCATCCAGATCAGCAATGTAAGCCTCCTAGAAAAGACAAGTTTCATGTTGAGTGGAGAAATACTGAAACCTTAATTTGACAAAAGAATTCCAAGTTCCAGAATTTAACAATCACCTGTTCAACAAATCTGCAACTGCAGTATGTAAACAAGTCTCAACAGAAAGATTAAAAAATATGCTGAATTTCTCCATCACCTCTGGATAGGCTTCTCTTCCAAATGGTGGGGGAAATTCCAAATCTCCCCATTTAGCTTTGCAGATATAATCTGCTGTGGCATCAATCTTGGCAGCCAAATCAAGGACATACACAGCATCTTCGTGGACAACTGGTTAAAAGGATAAACGCAAAACAATTAATTGCCCATTTTATCTTATTTTTTTTAATGTAATGGGGTCTCAACTTGATGCTTTGACAAGTACTTGTTCATTCTCTTGGATTACAAAGGGTAGTGACTACAGTAAATGTGTGATACAAAATAAGACATCTGGAAGTTCTCACAGCTAATCTTGAAAGTTCGCCAATAACAAATGAAAGCATACCTAGAGGGTTGATCTCAAGATAGGTGAAGTAGAGGTCCTCATACAAGTTAAAAAGCCCCAAAATAAAACTGGCCAAGATTCTTAAGAAAGCAGAAAAAAATGATTAGAATAAACGTCCAAGTTGTACTTCAGTTATATTTCTCTTGAAATGAAATTAATATGTGAACAAGTGACTAGTTCCTGACAATATACTTTGATTCTCTAATTTCCAAAAATTGGAAAACTGTATTTAGAAATCAGTGATTGAAAGCTGAACAGATGACAGACCATGGTAAAATTGTATTTGATTACTATGTTCACGTGAGGACAGTATATGGTTTATGATTTTATAAGAGAGACAGCATGTTGATTAAGCAATTTTAAAAATCCAAATCCTTTAACTTTCTGGTGCTATTCTGCACATGAAAACAGAGACAAAGCCAAATGTTCCACAAAGTTAGGCTTGTAAATAAGAGAACTTGGATACAATGATTTCTCTGACTGTAGAGGGTGGCTAAAATTACTGGTATGTAGCAATGTATGTTTTGGCTTTTAGCCAATAATGGCAGGCTTTCATTTGAGTATGACTTCTCACCCTTGAAAAATAAAAGAAAGTAGTATTCCAAAGTCTACAACACACACTATTGATATGAATAATAAAAGGGCTGGATGTCTGAAATTGTTGGAAGAACCCCAGCTGAAATTAATATTCTGATTCCACTTTTGCAAAATTCAAGGTTCTGCACAAGTTGGGGTTAGGGTTAGGGCTCTCCTGTCATGATGTGAAGTGGGGACTTACACAACATGGGGAAAGGGGTGACGTCACAAAGAAGAGAGGAGTAAAAGTGACGCTGTGATGTGAAAAGCACACTGCTTATTTCCAATAAACTAATATCTATGTAAATTATTCTTATCATTGTAAAATTCCTTATCAATAGACCATTTTGCTGGGCGGTATTTCATAGTTTTACATTGAGGTATTAAAAAAACAAACATGTAAAACGAACATGTGAACCACAGGATTGCACCACTTCTAAAGATGTCAGAATAGTTGTACTACTTACTCTTTCTTTTCTTCAGGAATGTTTGTTAGCAGCTCCTTTTTGACTTGCTCCTCACTGAGCTTGTCACTCACTGCAACCAGCAACCTCTGGGCTTTGGAATCAACATCTCCAACCTCGACCCCTCCCTCATGATGGAAAAGCACTTGGTCACCCTCACGTGTAGCATAGATACACACGTAAAACTCCTCCTCCTGAAAGTTAAAGCAAAGACAAATTCAGTATTTACAATATGAACATTACCAACAGACAGACAACATAACTTATGCTAGCTGTTGAGTTTTCAAACTCTTGAATGATATATAGTTTAGTGAGTTTTCCTAGTTTGCACATGTCTATTAAGTCCATAATGTTTTAAGGCAACAAGCAACAACAGTTTTTTTAGTTTTGAAGAAAAAGGAAGTGAACAGACTAAACCAAGAAGTGAATATTACCTGAGTGTGTGGCACAAATGGCTCAATGAGGAAGTTCTTAAGCACACCCTTTGCCCTCCCAACCTATTGAAAAACAAATACTCGGTCAGAAAACCTTTAGAATTCTAGTCTAACCTTGCTTTGGATTTGACAAGGAAGATATGGCTTTATTCCTAGAAAACTGGGAGAGGAAATAATTGCATACACTGTTCTAGAGGAAAATCAGGTAGTGCAAGAGGACAAATACCTTCTTGTATATTGTAAGCATGAGGGGCATCTCTGTGAAAAGCAGTGCAGCATATTTTCATGACAAGTTGACCAAAATAGACCACCCTCCTCTACATAACCTCTGACCTGACAGTTCTAAACATGCACCCATGGCCTCTGGGAATATATATGAAAAAGCAGGTTGCACTGAAAAACAGCTCCCTATCCTAGATTAATTGACAAGAAGCAGTAGTTGACATTCTTTCCATCTACAAAAGCCTTCTAAATAAAAAAGATGCAGTTATGGGATTCACTACTTGTTAATTTTTTTGATCAAGGTGTATTATCTACTGTCTGAATATTTGGATGACCAAAATAAACAAGCTACTACAGTGTCATGAATGCAAAAAGGGATGCAAGACAATATCTGTCCAAAAGCCTTCAAAGACAAGACAATCATGCAACAGTCAACTCACAGTGGTCTCTCTCCCTAGGTGCACGTTCAGCCACTCTTGAACACCCTGCAGGTCCAGGTTGAGGCCCACGAGGCCGAGTTTCCCACGTCGCTTAATCAATTGATCTGGCTTCACAACTAACTGCTACAAAACAACAATAGGAAAAAAGAGCCCAGTCAAAGATTTAACAAAACTGAGACACAATAATGATAAAAAAAAACACTTCACCTAAAAACCATGAAGCATGGGCAGAATTTACATCTGTGAGACAATCGTCTAATCATGTGACAAGGCATGTATGGAAATTCACGCTATTTCATTAAGGTTTCATTTTACCCAATTTCTGACTAAATTGAGAAAAAAAGCTGCCAGATTTTGCACTGATATTACTATTATCAGTAGGTAGGGACAGAGCATCTGCCTTTGATGATAACTGTATCACAGACCTCTCTTCAAGCACTGCAAGCCATACCTAGAATGTGAACAATGGAGTCTGTCAGAAAATGTAAGTGATGACAAATTCTGTAAATAACCTGAGGCGTGTAGTGTTTGACACAATATAGTATGTATACATTGTTTTTCTTTTTTCACTCAAAATGGTTCAGATTAGCCAGCACATACATTGATGTGTCTTTGACTGGTCCATAATGCTAGTTGAAGAAGCAAGAGACACTTGACAGGCTGCTGCAATTGTGTTTTATCAAATTTCAAAGTATCAAAGTCTTACCTCTGTCAACAGCCATGGATGCTCCTGTCTGAGTTGCTCCCAGTCAGTCTCAGCTGTGACACTGGCATAGCGGAAGCGGTTCTGCACAGCGGCTGAGGTGCAGATAAACTTGTACAATAACTCTTTTGCTGTCTGCTCAGATATTGCTTTTGCTGACATGGCTATACTGGATTGAAGGGTACCTTTGGGTGATAAGAAGAATTAGATCAGACTTTCTCAATTTAAAATCTAACTTGATGTTTTCCATAAGGAAACCAAAAATTAAAATTGCATAAAAATCCTTTTACATGGAGACATCACCATAGCACTCTGAACCTGCAGGAGATTTAAATAAACAGACTGATGATCATCATTCCATTCTACAGTCCATGGAACCAGAGTTTTTCCACTGACATGTAAAATACTGTAGTAGATCTGTGGCTGCAAAATAAAAAGTTGCCACTGTTACACTGATCAACTGGGCTGAGCTGCTAATCAATGAATAGTTTCCTGATTCAGTTATATTTCGAATTCATGTTTGATAATGAGATTTAGACCCATCATTTTCCATTATTCTAAAATTATTCAGATTGAGAAGACATGACAACAGTGGGAATGATTGATCTATGATCAAGGGGAGTGTATGACAAAGTATAAGTCGAAAAAGGTAGACTTGCACAAGTAAACAGTATGGTATGATGGCTGCATCGGGCTTACACACCAATTACTGAAGTTACTATATGTAAATGAGACATAAAATTGTTGCCAGTAAGAGGGAGTTAGTCTTTATGCTCAGCATCAAACAGTGGCTATTTTTACTTTAAAGAAAGCTAGCTTTGATGCGTATTTTTGAATATTTGGGATTCTACATCAAAATCTGTATAAAATGTTAAGCATGAAACCTTGACAGGTCACACAAATGCAATTGTCAATCCTGTTTAAGATGTTGTCAGATCAGCTCCACTGATCCAACTGTCAAAGGTAACTTGACAAACAAATATTGAAAAACATTCAAAAAGACTAGTTTCCTTAAGTCACAAATGAGTTGCCGGAACTTGGACAAAAACAGAGACTGGAGAGCAGTGTGTGAGGAACAGGCTAAAACAATTTATCCTGTATACCTGTACCTGTATGATTATTCAGGCCAAGCAATGATAAGCCACCTGCAGCCTCCAAATTGTTAATGTTATCTGTCCTGCCTCTTGGCTGTAGATAACATTTACAGAGATTTTGGTTCTTTCAAGTCGACTCCTCTACGATAAAGGTCAATCTAAACAATTACCCTGCAAGATCTCCGTGATATTCTAAGCTGGATCTCTGGTAAGGATTTTGCTCACTATGCTTTCAGAGAGGCAGATGTCCTAGTATTTAGCCAGCCATAATCCACGGGCCAAGTCTATTGTTTGAAGCTATCAACCCGTAAAAAAATTGTGTCCATGTAGAGACTGCAGAGATGAATGAAGCTGAATCTGGTACGGGGGGCCGTTTGTTTGTAGTTAGGTTACGCACGGAGACATGGCTGAAATCGAACTGACTATGCAGTGCTTCTCCTGACAACTTAACTTAAATCATGTGGGTCAGTAAAACACAAGTGAATAGACCGGTACCAAGTAAGCGGTTACCACACCCACTACATGTAGCTAAATCGACAAATTCTATACATTTGATAAATAAATATATATATGCATACATCCAGATCCACTGACAAGATTAATAAATTGACAAATGTATGTATTCGTTCGGGTGAAGCAAAACCTCCAGAGCAAGAAAATAGCCTTCTTGGAAAGACTGTCTGCTGCACATATTGATGGAGGAAAGTTAGCATTGTGAAATGTTCAGATGACCTCCTATTAAAGGTAAACTCAATTCTACCAATTAATACAGGACAATCAATTTGTAAAATTTGTGAAGTATTTATTGCTCCTTTCAGGACCACGATAGCTTCAGTCAGTAAATCAAGGGAAACCTTAGAGCATCGCTCACGCCCACGCGTTAATAACCTCAGTGCTGACTGTAATGCTGGCTAACAGCAGTCAGGCTAGCTAACGGGTTGGGGGAGACGCTGAGAAAGACGGCAACAAAGCACCACGTTGTAAAATATGGTATTGTTCATTGAAACAGTACCTTCTCAAAGTGGATAATTAAAGTCCGCGTCCCAAATATGACAGCTATTGAGTTACGTCCCCCTCAACCGGAGTCCGTCCCTGCCAGTTGCCACCTCACTCTACCCGGATCTCGCCATAATCTGGTGATTCCGCGTACACAACGTAGTGACGTAGGACGCAAGTTACGCCCCACTTCCGTAGACTGTTTCATGGAAAACTCCAAAATAATTGTTTGGATTTCTAATATTCACGAAAATCCAATTGAAATGGGCACTAACTGTAACCTTGTTTATTTAAAGTGCTATATTTTAACACAACAGGTCGGTTGTTCACTGAAAGGTTAGTGTGCGGTTAGATGCTCGGCGTATATTTCATACCTA
Organism: Fistularia commersonii; assembly: GCF_037954325.1. NCBI lineage: Eukaryota > Metazoa > Chordata > Actinopteri > Syngnathiformes > Fistulariidae > Fistularia > Fistularia commersonii. The sequence continues at coordinate 3,119,017 of NC_141315.1, forward strand.
CATGATTGGAATTTCCATTCAATAGAGATGTAAAATAACATGGCAAAAGATGAGCCTTTATTTTTTCAAATAAGAAAAGCATCTTTTCAATACTGTGACATTTTAAAAACGTTACATGGATCAATGACAGCGCGATTACTAGAAGCTTCCAGTCAGTGATCTGCACCCCTTTAAACAGGTGGAACAAGTCTGGGAAGGGACTTTACTGATCCAACATGCATTACAACTAGGTGTGACCAATGAACAAACCTTCAGGCTTTCATGTTTGACATAGATTTCATTAGCACTTTTAAAAATGATTTTACAGGCCAGGCATAAAGGACTTTCCACAAAAAAAAATAACAGCCATGTGTGAAAAGAAATGTGAAAATGCAACATTTACAAATTGGGATGTGGTTTGCTTCACAGAATTGAAAACAATTTTAAGCGAAAAGGGATTATTTTATCAACTCATTCTGGTAAGGCACCACTTAATTTGAAAAGGACAACAGCAAAGAGGTATGATCAGTGCCAAGCAGACAAAAAAAACAACTTTAAAAGTACTTCCCACAGTTCTGTAAAGTCTTAATTGAGCCTGTTTAGAAGAAGTTTGCACATTATATAGAACAAAGTTTAAAACATTAACATGTTTTTTATATAAAAAGGAGGAAGACAGTATACACTGGCTGCATATAGTAGAATTTACAGTACAATAAATATCAAATGGATAAAGAAAAAAAAATATGGACACATAAGGGCTTTACATTCAAGTCAAATATACAACACAGCATGGAAAAAGGACCAAAAAACCCTGCAGGTTGAATCTGTATTTGGCAAATGAGCCACTAAAATCCTGGAAAACTTGACAAGATACCAGCTTTGTCCTTGTTGAAATGTCCTGAGGTCAGTGCTGACATGGAACTTCCACAATGACAAAATGACGTGCCATCATAACAAAAAACATCTTGAGCTATGGTGTGTGCCCTAACAATGGCTCATTATGTTTCATCAATCAAATTCATACTACTTATCAACTTTATCGCCGCAGAGGTGGCCTCACAAATTTAGGGTTAATGGGAGGTGTTCTCATCAGAGAATTCCAACTGCTGACAAATGGGACTTAAAAACCCACTATGATATTAATTCATCATCAAAGCCCCTGAATAATAATCTAATTTTTTTGTTAGCATTAATAAAGGTAAGATAATATTTATCTGGATGAGGTTGGGAGACTCTCTGGAGTATGAGCATCGCCGCATGATCATGGGTCCAACTTGTTAACTTGACTTCTGTGGTGCAATATGCTGCATGCTTCTTCGACTTAACCAAACTGGAAGAAGAAATTTCCAGGCCCAGAATCTTGAAGTGGGGGGGGAGAATATATGATTATGTGGCAGACAATGCTTAAATTGTTCTGAAATTTCAAGGAAAGTAATTGTCGCTTAACATACCTCCACTGGAATCAAATGTAAATCCGCCACCATGGCCCCCAAAGAATGCCCTAAATATGTTGTTTGCATCAAAATCTAAGACAAAGAGAAATTAAGATGGCAGGATTAGCAGGTGTACAATTTACCTTGATGAATCATGCTGCTAGACAAACATACTTATATTGCAGTATATATTCTACCTTTAGATCGTTCACAGAACCAGGAATAGAGTGGCATAGCTGACAACTGGTAACTTTTTGGCAACAAGTTAACCAGTTTACCAAAGGTAGAGGTACCAGTAAATTGTAAACACGAGAATGAGAACGCAAGTTTGGATTCAACAATTCTCTGAGTGGACAAATAGTGCGCATGAGTGTATTAAGAGACCTACACATCTTGGCACAAAGGCTCTTTGTGCATTCGTTTTGCCGTTTGTAATATTTTTTGAAGTGGGACTTGGTGATATTAATGATCAATTTTAATGTCCTTTCATGTCAGTATTCTGATGACATGCTATATCATATCAACTATAGCTCAAAAAGTCTAGTCTGGGGGGTAGACTTTGCAACAGCTGTGTGAAAACAACTTTAAAGATAAAACCGGTAACGTTAAATGCATTTGCCTCAAATGCTGGAGAAAAACTGCAGTTTCCATATGAAACAAAACTGAGCATTTACCACCGCCATCAAAGGAGCCATCATCAGCCAAGTTGTGACCATTGTCATATCGGATCTTCTTCTTGGGGTCAGACAGGACAGTGAAGGCTTCGCCAACTTCTTTGAATTTCTTTTCCTCTTCTTTTTGTACTTCCGGAGTTGCTGCACTGTGGCGGTCTGGCAAAAAAGATGTAAATAAACTTTAAGTATTGATTGCTGGTATCTTCTGTGTGTGCAAAGATAATGACTTCTACCTGGATGGTGCATAAGAGCCCGTTTGCGATAGGCTTTTTTGATCTCGTCTTCTGTGGCATTCTTGCCTACTCCTAGAACCTTGTAGTAATCTTTCCGTTTACTCTTCTTCATCTCCAACTGTGCCATTTTCAGCAAATGTTTATGGTCTAGACGGTGTGGAAAAAAAGACAGTAAGCAGTTAAGACAAAGTGCTAGCTAACTGGTTATAATGGCTACATATTAGAAAACTGATGGCTGCGTACCTGAAGTCTTTTCTATCTGGTAAACCTTTTCATAATCCCGTACAGCTTCTTCATACTGCTCTGTGCCCATGTAGCTACAGGTTGGATAATGTCAGTTAAACAAAATGAGCTTCTCAACAACAATGCAGAAGACAAAAATTTAATTTCCAATTTATACATACCACTGAGCTCTTCTCAAGTAAGCTTTGATGTAAGTGTCATCAAGTTTGATGGCACTAGTGCAGTCCTCAATGGCGTCATTAAGTTTCTTCAGCTGGATATACAAGTGGTATATAATGGTAACATTAAGCTGATGGCATATTATCTTTTAATTTAAAGAAATATTTCAAAACAATTTCAACTTCCCTTGTGTTCAGTGTGCAGTATGCCATGGCTAAAAATTTCAAACTGACAATCAATTTCACATGTCTGATGACAGATTATCATTATGAAAATTTAAAATATAAACAAAATATCTATTCAAAAAAAAAAATTGAAGGATTTGGGTAATAGCTACATACGTCCTTCGACATATGGAGTCTTAAACCTTATTGAAGTTACTGCAGGCAACATGACAAGGGGTTTAACAAAAAAAAAGGTACTGGCATTCTTTTTATTATCTGTTAAAGCTGAGAACCATCTTTCAGTTCTCAAATTTAATCATGTAGTTTTTCCCTCATTACCTTTGTTCCTGCTGTGGCCCTGTTGCAATAGAGTTTGGCGTTGGTCTTGATGTTGTTAGGATCTATCGCCAGGGCTTCAGTGTACAGCTGGAAAGCAGCTTCATAGTTGTTGTTCTTAAATGCCAGGTTGCCCTCCTCCTTCTTGGCTCTTAAGGCTTTCGCATTCTTATTAGGATGAGAACAAACCATGTTTGTTTGTTTTTTTGTGTGCGGCATTTATGGATTCGGGTAATGGAAATAAAGCAAATAAAGACAATTCTTATTAGAAAAAAAAAACCTTTGTGTGGAAAAAAAAAAATCACCATTTCTTTTTGTATACAGAGCTAATTCTTTTTCTTGCTGTTCTGATTTAACAAATAGTTTTCCCCATTATTTTTTCACATAGGCTTTTTGAAAATGCGTTTTTAGCCTGGAACCAAGTCCGATCAAGAAGATGAATTGCATCACATTTACAAAGCTGTGTGGCTTTAGTGAATTAGCAAAGACACAAGCTCATCTTTGGAGTACAATGAGTGAATGACTGAGAATCTTTAGACAAGATGCTATGGTGTTTCCCAGGGGTGCAGTGAGCTCCATTAATCATTGTCATCAGTGATGATCTTTTAGATTGTAAGAAATGTTGTACTTATACGTTGCATTGCAAATAAGCAGTTTGCTCTTGTAGAAACACTGACTGACCATCTTTATTGTCCATTATGATAATACTTGTTGAGAAGATGAATGGGGAATACTACCTTTGGAAGCAAATGGACCATTACTGTGGCACTATTTGCTTTAATAAGTTAACTGTAGTCTTAATAACATTAATCATGTCATGAAAAATTATGAATAAGACAAAAAGTGTTAAAAACACAACAAGATAAACTTACTCTGCAGGCTACTCTGGCCTTTTCGTGATCTGGTGCCATGCGAAGAGCCTGGACAAAGAACTGTACGGCTTTATCGATGCAGTCCTCATAGTAAAGACACAGGCCTCGGACATACAGTGCATCCGCATTTGTGGAATCCATTCGCAGGATGTCACTGAAAATGAAGTATTTTTTTGAGACTCTGGATTATGTGGCATATTGGTATGAGGACATCTACAATCACACAATGCAATGGACAACATCACGGATATAAATGAGATTGCCAATCTTTTCTGTACATTTCTGTGCCATTGTGATAAAAATGAATGGATTTGAGGTATTTTCCCATATATGACAGTGTCAGTTTAATGTGCTATGTCCTGGAAAGGAATAACATGAGGGTCACAGCTCCTTCTTGAGCTAGGTCATGTGAATGTAAGTTGCAAAAAAAAGGGAAAAGGAAAAGATACGGGAAAAGCTGTTTGCAAAGTTATATTGTAAATTTTTTTCTACCTGGCAACAGACTGAGCCTCTGGGTAGCGTCCCAGCAGAGCAAGACACTCAGCTTTGAGAATTTTGAATCGGTGGCAGGCAGAGGCCAGATCCAAAGCCCGGTCCATACAGTACACAACCTAGATAAGGACAAGAGGAAAGGCAGGAGATCATATTCAGTTGCTGGTCTTTCTTTGACACTAAAATCATCTTCTTTTCCTATTGGCTTTTCCCTTCAGGGGTCGCCACAGCGAATCAACCTTCTCCATCTAACTCTATTCTCTGTATCCTCCTCTCTCACACCAACTGACTTCTTTGACACTACAGTATCTGCTAATAAGAAAAAGGTTTCTGTTAAGGGGTAAACAGATGCTTTTCAACAGTTCTAAAACGTATTACCCCAATACATAGGATTCTCAACGTAGTGTACTTTCAGCTGGGATTAAAACAGCTACCATGATCACTAAGACTCTAATGACTTTGCTGCGACCTCCAAAACAGGCAGCATTTTTAAAGGAACAACTTTTAAAGAAAATCTCTCATAAGCACCATCTCCTCATGAGGTAAGGGTCAGCAAGGCTTTGACGAGCACATGGATTTGATTTGGGTGCATATGAAAGGTGGATAAAATATTGAGGTCAATGGATGCATACAATTAAGGTGTCTTTGTGTTACTGTGAAAAATAGTATACTGTAATATATCCGCTGGTTAATTGTTTGCTTTAATAGTCGTTTAATAGTGTATGTGTGTGTGTGTGTGTGTGTGTGTGTGTGTGTGTGCGTGAGTGCGCGTGTGTGTGTGTCACCTTTCTGAAATCACGCTTTTCAAAACCGAAATCTGCCCATCGCTCAAACTCCAGTAATGTTGCAGCATTCTGATTCTGTATATTAAAAAACAGAAAATTAATCAATTTGAAGAGCTTACTGATGTGAATATAACTGTGCTTGTCATGTGAGGTCAGGTTTTCTAAAAATGAAACAAAAAACACTGGTATTAATTCTACCTCTTGCTGGGCCTCTTTGTTGCTAGGCTCTATCTCCAGAACCTTCTGAAAGCAGCGACGGGCTGCCATGGCATTTCCCAGTGACAGGTGGCACTTGCCCTCACGCAAATGACCCTGAGGGGGGAAACACTTCTTTATTAGGACAACGGTCAAGATATGAACTGCTAGAATCTAAGTACAGGACACAACAGAGTGGCAGAGTCTTTTAAAAGCTGACCTTCATGAAGCAGTCATCGAGGCGCACTGCTTGCTGGGAATCTTCTAGGGCTTCCCGAAAGCGACACAGCATCATTAGTGTGGCTGCCCTGTTGCTATAATAACTGGCATTTTTGGGGCACGATTCTGAGAAACAGAGACACGTGACTATTTTTACAACAATTTATACAGAAATAGCAGATAAAGATCTGTGTCTCATCACCACTAGCGCTGAGATGTAAATGAGTTCACAACAAAAAAAGCTCAATGACAACCAATCAAGAGAAAAACAAATTAACAATATTCAAGTGTAATAATAATAATAATTTATCCTTTATTATCCCTGTGAGGAAATTCATTCTCTGCAATTAACCCATCATGGATGAACCATGAGCAGTAGGCTGCTGTCCACCAGCACCAGGGGAGCAGTTAGGGGTTCAGTGTCTTGCTCAACAATACTTCCACGCACTAGGAGGAATCAAATCGCCGGAAATTGAACCAGGAATGTTCTGCTCCAAAGACGATTGCTCTACCTCCTGCGCCTCATCCCCCCCTTGGCCTTAAGATCTAACCAATATTGGTAAAGTATGTGTTTCTCCTAAAGATATAAATCTGTAATAATATGTGTATCTTTCCATTTTGGGTTATGCCTCAGTGTTTTAAATCAATTGATGACCTTTTCCCGGAGGGTTTGGCAGAACTAGGGTTAATGAAACAAGGAGTGCCTTCACAACAAATTGATCAGTACCTCATGCACATCAGATCTTTTTGCTTGGTGCCTGCACTCGAAATATAAAATATACAGCAATAACAAGAGGTGAATGGTAATCCTACCAATGGCCTTGGTGTAGTAGTTAAAAGCCTCAGAGTAATCTTTCTTGCTGTAGAATGCATTTCCTTGCTCTTTAAATCCCTCAGCTTGACTGGAGAGGGAAAAACAGAGACTTGAGTGAAGATAGAATAGATGGTTTATACAATAAGAAATACAATAAGGCATTGTAGAGGCATTAAAAAAATAAGCAAATAAACCAATAAATAACATCACAGGGACTATTAATCTTTCGAAGCACCTTAACTCAATTAGTGAGACCATTCTCAAACAGACTTTTTCATGTTACATAAGAAGTTGTCCCTTGAGATTTTGTCAGAAAGAATATGAATTTGATGGATTCTTCTTTAGACCAGTCTTGAGACATGATCACTTTGAGTGCTATTACAAATTTCTTTCCATCAAGGAGTTTCTTCTGAGCAGGTGTTTGAAAGGACTATGACACGTTACATCAGAAAGTAGGACAGCAGAGATGGGAATGCACAGTGCAGACAAGCCCTTGCCCTACACATTGCTTGGAAATTTACCAACTGCAGCTGTATGTCGGGTGACTGGCGTTCAAGACCAAAACTGGCCATTCAAATTGCACAGAAACAACTGCTGTAGAACTACCCCGTTGGCATAACTTGACTAAATTCCCAACCCAAAAAGACATTAATTAATAACAATGTGATAGCTGTTTTTTATTAATCCAACCTCTGAAGACCTTAAAACACTTGATAGCCTTAACTTTGACACTTTATATTTTATTGTATTTCTTATTCTCCCTCCTTCCTTCTATTATCTATTATCTATTATCTATTATTGTTATGTTTTACTTGAAACTCTGGCACAACAATTTCCTTTAGGTTAAATAAAGTTGTTCTTATCTTATCTTAAAGGACAATTGTATGATGAAAAATACTTAGATAAGGCAATAAAAGAAAGTTGTATCTCAAATCGCAATAAAGCTTTATTTCCATTTATCGCCGATCAATAATCCGGGCGTCTCAGAGAGCCATGCGTCCAGGACTTTGCCGTTGGCCCATGTCACTTTCGTCAAGCTCAGCCCAAGAACAGCTATTTACAAATCGCCTTTACAAATCAGATGCATGTTTTATGCCGTAGATTTATTTCCACACCGTGGACAATTTACCTTAACAATAGAACAGCACCGTTTGACCACACAATATATTCAGAGTCCTTCCTAAACTGTGGCAAGGGCCCTCAACACTCGTCATTGAGTTGTATAACTAGAACCATGAATCGTTAATGTATGCCATTTGACTTATTTGTACATTTGCTAATATCAAGACCGGCGAGGAAATGTTGGAATATCGACACACAGCCCGTACCGGCCGAGGCTGATTCATCAAAGTAACGACGATGGAACTTTCTCGAAAGCGCACGGTGCGCTAACTCGCGAAGACAACTTGTTTCGTTTTAACAAATAATCCCCTTAAACGTGTATAATTTAACATAAAATTCGCAAAATATCAAAATAAATTTAAATCGTGAAAGTTTGGGCTATTATTTTCTTAAATGTACGTTACCCATCGTTGTCCCTCTCTCTCCCCATTCAAAGGGCGCTAGAGTTTGATATATTAACCAGCGTGAATTCAGAAGGTTTCTGAAAATCGGAATCCACGAGCTAACGAACTGTCCCGCCGTCGACCCGGCCCGGCTAACTCGGTTAGCCTGTTTCCAAGGCTTAGCGCCATTCTGTCTCGGATCCTAACAGGTAACTCTTTATCGGCTCATGCAATACTTCACGTTTAACAAGATTGTGACGATGAAGCACTCTGACAAATGTAAAGTGCGTTTACCGTTCCAGATCATCTTCGTGATGGATTTGTGAATCCACGGCTACCGGCACGTCGATGTCAACAGCTGCCATTTTTTCTGGAAAGGACGACGGGCAGAAACAGAAGACGTCATTCGCGACTAGCCAGTAGCATTTTTTAAGGTCATGAGAAACCGGGTGACCGCTGAATAGAGACGCTTTCATCCAAGGCTCGACGTCTTTTCTTCGAATGTTGGACCGAATTATCATACTTAAGGTGCAAAAATGATTTCAAAGGCAACGTTTGCTTGCTTTTCGATTGCGTTTTCAAAACCAACATTCTTTAAACGATATCTAGACTTTAGCAAATCTTTCAAAAAAAGAAGAAAAAAAACAACAACAATATTTTGCCTATTTTTACCTAGAATTCGAACACGTTTTTGATCATCACGTATTTATTTGTTACATTTGTCATTTTAGAAACTGAATTTGCCCCTGTAGTCGGCCACGCCCACCGGCAGTTATTCCGGAAGTGAATTTAGTGTTATGAGGAACCGTGATAATAAGTGAGTGGGAACTCTAAATAATAAAATATTCGATTCCAGACACATGATAATAGTATTGCAATGAACAGGTACTGGCAGAATTCTGCAAATAACAGAATAGAACAACATAACCACGAAAAATCACAAAATGCGTCTAACAGTTTCTCATTTAATCGGTAAAACACGACAGGGGGAGTTAATGTTTATATAATATATGTCATCCTTTGAAAATATAAATCACAGAAAGGATATATTGAATTCTTCGCTAACTTTACAAATGCAAACTGACTTTTCCAAGTTAACGCCGAGGTTCAACCAATCAGGAACGTCTTTGTTGAGCCTTGGGACTATACACTGGCAGCAATTGTGACGTGTTTCTTAACGAATGATTGGGAAGCATGGTGTGTTTCCCAGGAAATGAATAGTATTTTTCTTACTACTCATGGAGCCCATGTTTACGAAATGGACAAGCTGGTTATCAGTAGACTGCATTTGAGTTCGTAAGTTGAAATTTAAAAATTTCTTTAAAAAAGATATTAAGATTTTGTTACTACTGTTGGTCTTAAGATTCCCTTTTGTATCAGGTCCCAGAAAATAGCAGCGGGTTCAGAACCCAAAAAACAAGGACTCATAGCATTTATTTTACACGCAATTCCATACTAGTTTTCTACCTATAGCACACGACTGCACCAAGTTCCAATGTTGTATGCACATTGCTGGTTTATGCATGTATCTAAAAAAGACAAGCGTCAATAGTCAAAAGCAGTTCACTGCGCTTCAACTTTAACACCATGTGCTCTCTGTGTGACACCTGTTATTCTACTGTGAATGGTTTGTGGGTTCTATTTAATATAGAGTGATGTCATATGAGTCTATATGACATCATCTACTCACCCACAGGTTTTGAATTTATGGTAAAACCCCACTAGGGGGAACTCTAGTCTCTGTATGATTTTACTTTTACTACTTCCAACCATAGTTTCACAGTTTCTGCTTATTATCTAGAAAAACTTAACCTTCCTTTGTGGTAATTGCCAGAACTTCAGTGATTCTTTATCAGTGTGTGCGTGTGTGTGTATACACATCATACCCACAGAATTATGTGGAATATTTGTCCACTGACCAAAGAATCTAAACAATTTATTGGCCATGACTAAACCAGTAAGCCACTGGAAATAAAATATATTGTGAGAGTAAAACAACAAATGCCAACAACAAAATTTATGTAAAAAGAGTGGAATTTATAAGTTAATATAGAATACAGCATATTTTAGCACATTATATTATTGCGATTAATGCACAGTTACACTAGTCATCAATTTACTGTGGGACACTTCAAAACATATACATACATATTGCTTAGGATGATTCTGCACAATCAGTTGGGAATGACATTTCTTAATGAAAATAAAATGTTCCTTTAATATTCCTCAATAAAATCAGGCGTAAGACAGATGAGTGAAATCAACGTCAAAGACCTATTAAATGTTGGTAGATGATTTAGGGGAAATAGCACACATTGCCTTGCCACATCATATTGCACAAAAAGCATCAAGCTGTGCAAATTTTCTCAACATATTCAGTTCACTAACACCTGAAGATAATTTTTAAAATGGCTCATGTAAAAGATATATGTTTTCCAGTTTTATAACTTTCAAATATACCGCCCCCCCCATTGTAAGCACAACATGTAATATCTATTATGAATCTTCTTGGCATTGTATCATGGTGCTGGTTGATTGTCTCCTCATATGTCAGACAGAGAAAGACAGACAGAAATAGACGAAAGACAAAGACAAAAAATGTGACCTTTGGAGAGAACTTACAATTGGTTCTTAAGGCTTCCATGTCACTGTAAAAACTTTTATATGTTGAGATGCCACAAAGTCCTGATCATCTCCTTTGTCTTAACAGCTGGAGTTGTATGCTGAGTCCACACTATCTGGATTTCTTTTCGGGTTTTAATGGAAACTAAAGCAGGAACATGACAAGTATGTCATTTGACCTCCCAAAATTACAACTAGATTGCTCTTAAATGCAAATAATTTCGGCAACAAACACGTTACATTTACACACACTAGTGTATTGTTTACTATATTTATATGAATTATACTAAAATATTACTTAACATTATGGCTTCCAAAAGGGGTTCAGACCCCCAGAGGACATGCACTCAACAACTTTTTGGGGGAAAGGAACAGCTGAGTGACGATCCATTCCCTTTTCAGGGTGAGACTCAGGTCTGTCAATTCTGTCATCTCAATCCATACCAGCAGATTGTTATCACTGTCCATGTGACCTAAGCATGCCACAGTGACCATTGACTGTATACCACCATTGCTGTAAGACTGCTAGTGTCCTGGGGTCCACTGCTTTGTCTTGACATGTTTAACTCCTCTTCTAGTCCAGCTTAAGTATACTGTTGCTTAACTTGGCAAATTTGCTAATAAGGTGAGAAGATAATGGGTGCATGAGAGGCCCTAAGAGGTCCTGGGGCCGGTCTGAACAGACTGGGGCTTATTAAGGGAGCCTGGATGACGGTCGTTGGCCCTTGGGGCAGCCGTAGTGCCAGTGGGCCAGTTGCCATGGTGCACAAGGTAGCTGGATTGAGGGGGGTGGTCAAGAACCCTGCCGGCAGGGTCTTGGACAGGTGCTTCTGCAAGGCCAGTTTAGTCTGAAACCAAAGACGAGAGACACAATCAAAATATACTTAAAAAAGTTAATCAAGATGTTATTATGGTTACATTTAGGTCTAGCTCCAAAAAATGAAATTAAGTCTTCTGTGATGATGAAAACGCGACTGTGTGCGATAAATTCTTACCGCTAGCAGAGCACCAGGTTGTATCTTATTATAGGGTGTGAACTTTGACTTGATTGGCTTCCCAGCCAAACGTTCTTTGTGTCTCCTGCTGTTCATGTGCTAGAAAAAAAAAAAGGATAGGCAGTTGTTTGATAAATAAGTATTTTGTTATTTTAGTTATCACACCTTTAATATTCCTTGGATGTTGACATATTATGAGATGAGATGAGAACAACTTTATTTATCCCGAAGGAAATTGTTGTGCCAGAGTTTCAAGCAAAAACATAACAATAATAGATAATAGTAGGAAGGAGGGAGAATAAGAAATACAATAAAATATGAACTGTCAAGGTTAAGGCTATCAAGTGTTTTAAGGTCTTAAGTACAAAGATTTGAAGATTCCCTGCGGCTGAGGGAAGAGGAATTAAAAAGTCTGATAGCCTCAGGTAGGAAAGACCTCCTGTGGCGTTCAGTGGAGCTCCTTGGTGGTATCAATTAACTTTGTCATATAACTTAAAAATAACATTTTTAAAATGGCTTGTTGGGACATGACAAAATACAGTGTTTTTCAACGCACAAGACTTCACATTATACCAAAGTTTGCTTACCTGCTTCAACTGTGTCTCTGAGTTAACAGACACCTGGCACAGTTTACAGTGAAAGGGCTGGTTGCTGACACCCACTACTGCTCTGGATTTGCTGCCCATTCGCTGCTTAATTCTGCAGGTTTGCCTGGGCGAAGATGCCATCTTCACCCGACGATGTGATTGACTGCATTTCTGACCATCCAGCATCTGTTTGTGCTTAGAACCTGATCCAGCCAATCAGATGGGCCAGTGTTAGAATTGCAACATCCAGGTAACACCATAGACTGATGAAGAGCAGAATAGGGATTGGACTCAATGATCTCAATATTGCAGTGATTCAACTGCTACAGTATCTGACTGGGCTTTCAGATCATCACACTGAGTTTGAAAAAATGGAGCATATTCCTCTAGCATACAGAAAATACATACAGTATATGTACAACAGAACATATTCGCACTATTGTTGAGGAGAGGAGGATTGGAGGAACCAGTTAAAAGTACATTGTGGTATGTAAGCAGTGCTGAGGAGACTGAATATTTAAATTTATTAATGACAATCATTCATGAAAGTCATGTTTGAAAGCAATTAGCGCTGAGGTAGAACAGACCTTTCTGGTGAAAATAACGTGGCTCCATGGAAGCCAACTGTTTAAGAGATAATGAAATTAGAAGGAAAGAAAAGAGAAGGAGAAAACTCTCTCATTGTAGCTTTGGTGTGATATCCTCTAAAAAGATAGAAAGTATCTTAAAGCTTCTGAGTGATGAACTAATGAACTGTTATCAGATCCCACTATTTGGCTTTTTTAAAGTTGTCAAACAGAAAAAAATTCCCTTATAGAGAGATAAGTATCATATGAGTATGAAAGATTGGAATGGTGTTTCCACCATTCCATTTGGTGCTCAAATTTTGAAGTATGAAGATGAGAGGCAATGGTCTGAAGTAATTTTTTTTTGCATTTAAAAAAGACAAAGTAAAGCAGAGTCACAGTATGGCATGAGGTGCTCAATCAGTTTGATAACGGGCCAAATACATTAGCCTTTTGGAGGTTATTTTAACAAAAAGGATTAAAGTGCAAGTGACTTGCAATGGTAACTCATGATCTGCAGTAATATGTACATACCACTACAGTGAGCTTCCAACTGGGATCTGGAATTGACTGTCACTTTGCATGTGGGACAGTGGAGGTGTTGTTTTTTGTTGGTCTTGGCCTCCTTAACCGCAACCTTCACCACCTCCTCCTCACCTCCTGTGGAGGTCCCCTGAAGGTCAGGTGCTGGAGTTGGTGCCGGGCTGCAGCCTTCCACAGAGAGTGTAGAGGTAGGGGAGGCTCGTGGGGACTGCTGAGGAGAATGCAGAGAAGTGGAGTCTGTGGACGAGGACTGAGAGGATGCAAGGGAACTCCCCTGACCATTTTCTAGTTGAAGCTGTTCAGGCTGCGATGGGGTACTTCGACCTTAGGAAAAATAAAATGGCATAGGAATAAAACATGAAAACATATCTCTTCACCAAGCACTACCCTACTAATCGCACTTAGCTCCCAACCCCCCGCCAAAAAAAAAAAGATGATATGTATGTATGTATATAGTTCTGAGATGGCCATTTGGTTGAGTGGTCACTTCTGACTTCCGACTACTGGTACTTCGGATCTTTGGTGACTGAATTGCCCTTCTTGTGAGTCGCTTTGGATAAAAGTGTCTGCCAAATGACTTTAATGTAATGTACCAGACATATATTCTAGACAATGAAGTCCAAACGCTGTTATCCTGTGAAAGGTCCTTGATTTCTCATCAGTTTTTTTGAGTACCGTTTCTTTTGTTTTAATTTTTTCTTTTTACCAAACCAAATCTGGAATTATGTTTTCATTCTATATTATAACTTGTTTTTCTTTTCATGCTCTATCATCTTTTTTTAATCTCCCCATCATATCTTTTGCATCTTTTTTCTTCCCATCAATCTTCCCTCCTTTGTCCCTGTATCTCCTCTACATTTGTTTCCTCCCTTTTGTGAAGTTCCCTCTGTCGCATCAATCAACAACCATGGCAACTGCTGAAAGTAAAAAACTTCTCATTATGTGGATAGAGGAAAATTGATACGTGCAGGAGAAAATTGTGGGGGGAAGATCAATAATGGAAATGAAAGCGAGACAGAGCACAAAAAAGACTTAGAAGATGATGAAAATGATGAAAATTGGAGTCATGCCGAGTGGCTGAAATAAAAACTGAGAACCTAGTCAAATCAGCGTTTTTGGCTACAACACAAGAAAACTAATAGATACAATATACCATTAAAATTAAAGCACACAATACTATCATACCATTAAGGATATTTGCACTATATATTCAGTTTCTTCTCCATTAATTTATGAACATTAAGCAACTGAAGTGCATAAAACATACACACTGCAATTAATGCTGTATAGGTATATCAATTTATACCCAGAGTTGTTCACATACATTTATCTGTAGAAGGACCTCACAGGCATTGATATTTACACTAAAATACATCAGTTTTCAAACAGTCCAGAGAAGAAAATTAGCAATTGGTCAAAAAGCCTAGACAGTCAAGCTGAAATAAAGTCCAAAATGCAACTTGAAAATAAACGACAAAAGAACTGTTGTCCTATGCTTAAATTGGGATATTTTTGAATTCATAATTGCTGGTTAGACAAAAGATTTCAAAGCATCTGCCAAGAACCGTTGAAACTTTAACTCTTCATTAATTAAATTAAAATCAATAAGTTTGATGGCCATGTTGTTTAGTTTTTATTTGTTTTACTATTTGCCTCCGGTAAACCTAACCGTTTTAGTCTGCCAGTTTTATTGGCTGAAAATTGATTTACTGTCTTATATATTGGGCACAGTGACAAAAACTTTGGAGAGCAATATTTCATACATAACATTCTAAATGTGACCAGTATTAACAGGAAAAACCCCTGTTTTAGAAATAAATAGAAAGATGTTGACATTACTTTATTTTTACAAAGTTTGTTTTGTAGGCTCAGTACTAGCCCCCTTCATTTTTTGTAAAGGCAGTGGCTCCTGCTGACGTCAGGCTTTGCCTAGCAACAAGGACCGATCCTCCGTACTCTGTGGGTCTACTGATGTCTGCTTGAGCAACAGCACAAAGATACCAACAGCTTCCATATTTTTTTTTAAAAACTATAAAGTACAAGCATCAGTTATTTTGAATATGTTACAAACAGTGCCTCACTCAGCAACAAAAACAATACCGGTTTTCAGGTGGCATCTCCATTCAGGCTCATGAAGGCCTCTCATCTTACGGGATTTCGTGACTTACTGGGTGTAATTACCCTTCTGGCATGGCCAATGATAGCAGGACAGGTAATACATAACAATTAACCCTGAGTGGCAGCTACAAGCCTAAGCACTTATGTCTCTTCAATTACCACTAATTACTTAGAAAATAGGGCAATGTTGAAAAAATGGCTTGTACCTTCTTTTAAATCAGAATCTGATGGTGCTGCACTTCCTCCCATCATCCCCTTCTCTTTTTCTCTGTCTTTTCCTGGTGTGAGAGGAGCGTGTCCATTCCTCTGCCGGTTCTTTTGGGTCTCCAAGGCCCTTAACTTTCGAGCATGTTTGTGGCCCTTGTAGTGGGCCTCTGCCTGGGTCTTGACACACACACACACACACATTGAAAAATGCAGAGGAAAGTCAAAGGAAAATATAGAAATATGGTCACAGACAATTTAATTAGTGAAGGATGTTATTATAGCAGTTGACTGGTCTTTCCATCTATGCTACCTCTGGTTTCATAGGCATTTGTATGTACTGCAAATATTATGATAGCCTCCATTGGACTTGAGGAAGAGCTACATCAACACCGTATCCATCACTGTCAAAATGTGCAGAAATGAGCATCAGTTGGACTCGTAGCATCAAAAGTCATTGGCTTAACCTTTCACTGATTCAGTGTGACACAAAATTGCCTCTGTCTGTAAGGATAGAATGACCCCTGAGCTGCTTTGTGAAGAGAAAAACAATATTTTGACAGTTTGGCTATAGACATGTGCATATTTTGGATCCTAATATGTCTCTGAATTGCTGAAGGTGAAGCCAGATTTTCTTTACAAAAACAGATATGTTTCTAGCAAATAAAACTTCACCAACAGTGACCCCAAGACATCTCTAAACCACAAATATAATCTATGATAACAGACTTAACTTTTGGCACATAGATGACTTGGCAAGTGATTGACAGTTTTCTCAACTTTAACTTTCTTATAACAGTCATATTGTATTTTCTTATAACAGCCATGAAAATATGAAAGTATATAGTAGTAGATATACAGAAGCAAATTAAATGGTTAAATTAATCAAGTAAATTCTATAGTAGCAAGAAAAGCCTTTGAGATATTCATAGTAATGGCTTCTCAAAGCAGTCCTGCCCAAATATCATATACTGTTAATGTTTCTAAGGGATATTATAATATTTTCTTTGTCCTGAAAGAGTATATCTTCAGTGATGGTATTGCCCTTGTACATTTATTTGGCTTTAATTTTCAACATTATTTACCTCTGCATTAAAAATCAGAAGATGCCATTGGCGATTCATTGAAATTCAGTATAAAATGCATTAAAATGTTCATGGTGTTTACCAAATTTACATGTAAGGTTATATTGGCCTCTTGGATAGTGTAACACTGAACCATGGACTGAGGGAAATATACTTATCTACTCGCAATCACAGATGGACAGCAATAAAATATCAACTTGGGAATCATGCTTTTTACTTTAATTTTTGATTATAATTTACTTCTTGTGTGGAGAGATCGCTGCGCCATGACTACATCCCAGAATATCAAATACCCCAACCCCCAGCATATCATATCCTGCAGCCCCTTTTCAACTGTCTCTTTTCCAATTTTCAAGACTCCGTTTACCATCTGTAAGAGCTGAAACAAGCTTAAACTTACTGTAACTCTACTCTCGAGATGGCATTTACTGCAGGTGCAACAGGACTTGGATGTTTGAAACCTGTGAGTGAAACTAACACCAGAATGCAGCGGGATATTTGCGATCCATTGAGACTGACACAGTGACCTGAGACACTGGTTTCTAAAGCCAACATTATAATGGTTGCATCTTATTGTGCGTCTCTTCTGCTGTTTAGTCCTGTTTGTTTTTGAAGACACAATGAGAAACGATTATAGTTGTGCTTAATATATGTGTTGTAACCTAAACTATGATTAAAACTTTGCATACTGTTATGCAACTTTTCCAACCACTGTATGAGAGGTAATTTTTGTACTAACCCAAACCGTGTGCTCAATACTGGAGTGATAGCAAGGGAATAAGGGAAAAGGTGCATCAGTCAGACACTGATGTACCTTCAGTGTCTGACTGAAAATCAACTCAAATCAAGCCATTGCCATCTCTTAACCTGGGATGAGAACATGATGTCTCCCAGAGAAATAACAAATTAGTCTTGCAAAGCCTTCATAACAAGGAAGCGGAGGCATTGTATTTGTCATAATGTGAGCAGCCTTTAGAGCACCTCAAAATATTTTTTAAGCAAATGATGCTATTCAAGACAGGGTAATGGTGAAAGACAGACCCATGCTATCTTTTTGTCCTTCTTTATGCATTGTCCTCAACAATTTTTCTTCAAAGTGAATTTGACTCCAAGAAAATGAAGCACTCCATAAACAATAATAAACAATGTTCAATGAATGTGAGACAAAAACCCTGCCATTCTAGACACATTCACAGACTACAAAACCCAGATGAATTTTAATGATTTTCTTTGTATAGTCAAAGTCTTTGCCACTCAGTGCTGCCCCCTGTTGGGATTGAATATCTGCCTGCAACTCAAAAGTGCACTGCATCCTCCAACACCTAGACTTTCCAGGGACTTATGCAAGAATCTTGTTCATCGACTTCAGGTCAGCATCCAAAATTTTCACCCCAGACGTCCTCTGTACCATACTGCCCCAGCCTCCACCTGTCAGTAGATCAATAGGACCCTGACAGACAGGAGGCTGCAAGTGAAGCTAGGTGAATTCACATCCAACACCTGGACAATCAGCACTGGAACCTCCAGTGGGCTGTGTTCTACCCCCTGCTCTTCACTCTCTGCGCCAGCTACTGCACTTCAAGAGACCCATCTCTCAAACTCTAGAAATTTGCAGATGACACACCAGTGATCATTCTTATCAGAGACGGTGATGAGTCTGCATACGGATGGGAGTGGAACAGCTGGTCCTCTATGACGGTCAAAAGTTGGAGCTGAATCCGCTCACATCAATGAAGATGACAGTGGACTTAAGTAGCAGCCCCCCTATGCAGTTTCCCATTACCATACTAAACACGACTGTGGCCACGGTGGAAACCTGCAGGTTCTCCTGGGACCTCGTGGTCATCCAGCACAGATGCTCTGATCACAATGATCTAACAGGAGATGTACTTTCTGTGCCAGCACAGAAAGCTCCTTCGCAAGGAGCTGCCGATCCAGTCCCTCACTGCAGTCATCTAGTCTGTTCTCTGCACCTCCATGATCATGCGGTTTGGTTTTTGCCACCAAACAGGACAGAAACAGGCTGGAGTGGACAATCAGGACTATGGAGAGAATTATAGGCGCCAAACTCCCCTCTATTCAGGATCTATACTCGTACTCTTCTGGATTCAGGAAGCATGTTGCATAAACATCACTGCTAACCTGTCACACCTCGAACACAACCCATTCTCCCCTCTCCCATCCTGTAAGTGGGACAGATGACTGCCCACCAGCACTACCAAACATAGGAACAGCTTTTACCCACAAGCCATCTCTATGCTAAACACATTAATCCCCCACAACTCTTACACTGTGTCAAATACTAACTTTAACATGGGTACCTGATCATCAGCTCCTGAATATTAAACCTTAATCAAAATGCAGATTTTTTTATCATTTTATGTCACCACAAGTTGTCACTACAGGCTGTACATACTGGGGTACATATCCCACTGTAAACAATATACATACTATATATGTACAGACATGTTTATCCATGCTGTATTAATGTTTTTGCACTACATCGCTGACTATTTTACACATTACTTAACTATATTTGATTCTGGGCCATAAATTATTTATCTTCCCATTAGTCCAAGGTATAACCATAAACCGCAGTCAATTTCCTTGTATGTGCGAACAAACTTGGCCATTAAAGCTGATTCTGTAAGTAACTAGTGGTAAGAAAAGGAGAAGAAGAAGACGTGAGGAATGGACAGACATATAATTGGCAAACACAACGGGCAAATGTATTTAGCATTTTTTGAATTTCCCAATTCACACAAAGAACAGTCATTCTTATTCAACCGGGTTCCATCTTACACTATATATGCAAATACATATATACATATTCCAAAAGAGACCTGATACTATGAACTGGAAGGTCTGATAAGAAGAAAAACAACAGAACCAGCACACAAGATTAATCTGAGAACCAATGGTCAAGCATAAATAAACTGATTATACGGATAGAGAATGTCTAACAAAACATGTCAACTGACTTCAAAAAGTCAAATAAGGTGAGGATGGGATAGATTAACTCAGATTAACTAACTGAATTGAAACATCACTGAAATCGTCTTTAGTAATTTTGCTTTCCGTTAGCAAACATAACTAATTGAGATGATCCTTACTTTAAAATTGCTTTCATCTCAAACATCAAAAATGTGGTTCAAGTAATGACAACATTCTGCACAAAACAGAAAAGGTGCATAGAGGCTCAAAGCTTCATCTTTGTGCAATAAATTACAGTGA
Source organism: Fistularia commersonii (assembly GCF_037954325.1). Classification (NCBI taxonomy): domain Eukaryota; kingdom Metazoa; phylum Chordata; class Actinopteri; order Syngnathiformes; family Fistulariidae; genus Fistularia; species Fistularia commersonii. The sequence goes on from NC_141315.1 coordinate 3,139,074, forward strand.
AGCCATGTCCAAATACAGCTTTTGTCTTTTGTTACTTTTCTTTTGATCACAACTCCACCGCACAATTTTCATTTAAATACAAACAGAACACCCATCACAATAGAGCACTGTCTGATGTCAGCAAAGAAGAAGGAATGAGTCGACTTACAGTGGAGTTGAAGCGCAGGTGACAGATATTACAGGAAATAACAGTTTTTTTTTTGGGTGGGGCTACACCAAACGTGTGGTTTATCACTGCCTTCTGTACAGGGTCCATCTGTATAAACACACAACAAAAAGAATAGTCAGAAAATAATTATCACACAGAAGAACTGGGATAGTCCTTTGTCATGCTACATTTAGTTTTTTTTCCACAAGTGTCACTTCTAATTTTGCACCATCTGTTCATGTAAATTAACTGTTACCACAATCTCAGATAAACAAGCATTTCCCTATTAAGATTTACCTGTGGCACAGACTTGTTGTACAATACACTGAGAATATATTAACTTAATTGTGAAGAGTATTCAAACCAGTTATCCACATTTTTCCCCTGTTTGAGGTGAACCTTGGGCTGTCTGGATTTCTTCTTAAAATATTCTGGAGGAAAATTGCTATGAATCCTTCTCTTTATTTTTTGTGCAAATGAGCATTTGGCATATATAGGCTGTATAATTTATATTATTTTACAATCTTTGCATATTATAAAACAGAAGACAAGAGTATAAGCTAACTGAAAGGGGGACTAAATGGACCTGAGACTTCACTTTTGTAAAACATAATTTTCCTCATCACTGCAGTTCATTGTCTTTTAATGGTGCAGAGCAGCTATGTTAGAAGAATACGTTTTTAGCTTCAGGTCTTGAACTTATCTCACCTATCCACAAGACCAGATACATTTAGCCATTTTCTTTAAAATTCCCTAATTAAGAATAATACAGCTTAAAAAATCAAATTCATTAAATACAGTTTGCACTGTAATAGTTGCATGACAGATTTCCATTTGTTTTTTATTGTATAGTCCAATCATAAAGTCAACATTGAAAAAAGCACAAATTATCAGCCGGTGAGAACAAATGACTAAACCACATGCAATACTCTGAGCACAGAATGACTCCTAAAGTTAAATGATCTCACCGTGTTAAAATTGGGGAAAAGGCTGAGTGGAGTGGGGCTGCTGACCCTGATTGGCAAGAAGTGCTCCAGCTGGGCATGAGTCTGTTGCTGGAGGGGTCGACCAGACAGGGGTAAAGAGCCAAGGAGAGGGTGGACCTGCCTCTGGGACAGTGCACCTACAGCAGGAATCATTGCATTTGAGAGAAGTTAATGCTCAAACAATCTTTTATTCATACAGCACCGTTCATGCATGAGAGATGCATCTTCAAGTCTTGCAAATCAAATACCAAAAAGAAATAGAAAAAAAAAAAATCAAAATTAGGTAATTATCCAAGTGTTCTACAGAGGGAAGGAATCTCTTCGGTCAATTTCTATAAAAAGCAGCAACTCACAGACAGTTAAACACTGGCATAACCTGAAGGATAAAACCCTAAAACAGGATCTGGTGGGTAAATGTTTCCATCATTTGCAAATGTCTAAACAATAGCAAATCATATTTTTAAAGAAAAAACATTCAAGGTTCAAACACACACACACACACACACACACAAACGCATATAATAGATCAATGGAAATCTATTTCTATAAATATTGATCAACATTTATATAATGGATAAAACCATAAAAATGTATAGTGGTAAAGGCATAAATTATTAAGTTTGTTCATACTCTTTCGGGTCTTACAAGGTTTTAAAATATTATTGACTATAATCTATATCATTGCATTTTATTTCGTTTTGCTTATTTCTGTTTCAACCTAATAGCAATTCATTTGTGCCAAATTTAAATGATATCATCTGAGAGAATTTTGCTTGTTTTTTTTCATGTGATTTGCATATTCAAACTCCTAAGTATGTGAAAGGTTTAAAATGAAAGGATTGTTGGCAGTTATATCTGTTTTTGTTTTTGTTTTTTTGGATTTATTCCAAAATGTGAAAATAACTCGAAATGAAGACAGAACACATTGATCTTTTGATTTGTAAAGAGAAATTTGGTTTTTATGTCAGTAATTTGGGGGATGGGGGTAGTAAAATTGAAGGGTTTGCAGTTATCCTCTGTATCGCTTGACAAGTTCTATTCCTAGCTGTTATTTCAGCATTCATTTTACTGACTGGAGAGTCATAAGGACACTGAAGCATCCTCAAGAATATTCAAATCAATACACATTAAAATGAATATAACAAATATATAAATAAAGGCAGAATATGTTGTTCTTCAGACAGAAATACACATATTCAACAGCACATAGCTCTTTCAAGCCTGGCACTGGAACTCACATTACCAGACTAGCCTTAGAAAACCCCCAAATAGAAAACAAAACATGAATGCGTCCATTATTGTGTTAGTTCAGGATTGTAAGCAAGATAACCGGTTATATTTGCATTGTAGTTCCACTAATAGGCCATCATTTATTTTTGTTTCCACACTTGTGATGTTTTTAAATAAAAACATCAATTGGAATAGCATGTATCTATGAACATCAAGCAATTAACAGAAAGTGAATTGAAAATTGACAGTGGTGTCAGTTGGTCTCAGTTTCTGGATGGTACCCTACTCACTGTACCTTGCACATATTTGGAATAAAAACATAAATATATGCACTTGTGTATTTATTTGAAAAGCTTAGTGCTGAATGCACAATAACATGTATACCGGTACATGGCACTAGGGCCAGTTTAATATCAAGCCAAATTTTTCTTCAGTATATGTAGTACAGGGTCCCTGCGCTATTTCTCTATGAGTTATGCGGTCCCCGGGCCGAAAAAAAAGACCCCAGAACAACATTTTCTATGACTTTTTTCTTTTTTTAACTTCTGGGTTCCTGGTTTTATGTCTACAGATGAGGAAGTGCAAAACACCAAACTACAAATTCTCAATGTTAGGGATAAAAGTGGAGCAATGGTAACAGAGAACTGTCACATAAAGATATAAAGTTTTTAATTTGGAAAAAGTAATAATAATAATAATAATGATAATTATAATAATAATAATAATAATTTATCTTTTATTAATCCCTCGTGGGGAAATTGGTTCTCTGCAATTCACCTATCATGGATGAACCACGAGCAGTAGGCTGCCATCCACCAGTGCCAGGGGAGCAGTTACGGGTTCAGTGTCAATACTCCCCAGAGAGAGAATTTTATATGAAAAAAAAAAAACTGACAGGAAGACAAATGCTGAGAATTTTTTGTTTCATTCCATCATCCTAGGAAAGGGTTAAGTGGCCTGATTAGTTTTTATAAATAGTAATCCATCATCCTAGGATACGATTAAGTCATAGGTATGAAATGGTGCTTCCCACGCTTTAAGGAAAAAGAAGAACCTTTACGTGTGAAAGGCACAACAACATTGCTATTATTACCTCAGTGAAGGTGAGCAAATATTGAGCTTAATAACATTTCAGTTTTCTCACTGAGATTTTGTCTTAGTATAGCTATGCTCGATAAATAAATATACCTGTTATTGGAAACCACTCTTGGGGAACAATGCAGGTTTGCACATATAGTACATCAGGCATAAATTTGAAATAGCCAACAGACTAAATATTCACTTTAACAGCATTAGCTCTGTAGTAAAGACTGAAAAGAATATGAGAAATGAATATTTGTAACATACTCCCCCCTCCCCTAAATAAATTGTGCAAGTATAAATGCAGTTCAAGATGAAATTGGCCAGTTCCTCATAGCTAATCTGCATTAATCTTTTCTAAGTAAGAAGGGAAGCCTTAACATTGAGTGTAGGTCACCAGCTTTCATGTATGGAGAGGGATTAAAAATTCTGAGGATATTACAGCACCTTTAAATAAAATGGGCCGTGTGGGGGTAATCCCTGTTATTTTTAGGTGACTCAATATCACAGCAATTACAGAGGGAAAGAGAAATAGTATCTTTTTGCAAAGAGCGGAAAAAGTATATAAGCGGGACTTTTTCATGGTGATGAATAAGTGCAAAAGCATGAGAGCAAAGGCTGTTTTGCTTCTTTTTATTGTGAATGCATTCTCCCGGATTATCTGTCTGAGCAGGTGCTCTGTCTTTAGTCTGAAACAATATTCTCACATCCGCTGCAGTCACATTATACTGATTTCCCTTATACAATAGTGTAAGATTGTCTGTATTTCACTGCATTTTATGGAACAAATGTTGAAAAAGGTGGTATTAATAAAATCCAAGTTGAATTACTATGGAATTTGAATCTCAAATGCTTCAGTGTACTTCTTTTATAAATGTTGCTGTTCAACCTGCAAAAAACCCAGTTGAATAAGGAAAAATGAAAGTGTATCTTCCACCTCATAATGGCTTAAAGCACCACTGCTTTTCTGAATCGTAAAACAGAAGTGGTTAGTGCACGCTTTTGCAGTAATGACGACGCCATTCAATGGTTACACAACGGACAGAGAACTGAGGCATTTATGATGAGCTGTGGAGGACAAATTAGCATCCATTAAACCTGTCATTGAGAGCTCTGGTAAGCTCTAACCATTGGAAACAAAAAGGTGTTGAGGAAAGGTTTAATTTCCATGATGGCTTAAAAAGCTACCCTTGCTTTGCACAGCGTGGTCTCCAAATAAATTATCTTCATTGCGACAAAGAACATTTAGACCATGACAAGCAGCCAAAAAGCAAATTCTCCTGATGGTTATCACTGCCTATTTAAACCCATCCAACTGCACCTGGTAGAGCAAGTGGCTTCCTAAGAATTTCTACCTGCAGGGCATCATACAGCCCAGATTAAGCTCCCAGCGGTAATCTGTCCTACTTTCAACTGGAGCACTAAGGACCCATTTTCACCCCAGGGTCCGTAAACTGCTATTGGATCTGTTCAAGGTGAAATCCACGATGAGGATCCTCTGAAAAGGAAAAAGTACATACATTTTTGTTTTCTCTACAAGGGACACTATAACACCTATTATTGCCGTTGGAATAGATTTGATGGGAAAAAACAATAAAGTGAATGAAAATCCATCATGTTCCACCTGGTTGATGGTGCTCAAGCCAAATGAAATGAACCACCCGCTATGTCTGGAACTAAAGAATAAAAGATTGGTGGTATTTTAAGTATGTCACACTTTGTCCATTCCCATGTCATTTAGATAATGTGAACTGTGTCTTCAGAAAGCAGAGAAAAAGCAAATCGAATTAAATACACATGATGCAGCCTGTATTGATGTGCTGTTAAAATATTTTAATTTGAAAACCGTGTACGGAAGCCATGAAGGATCATCAAACAATTACGTTTATTTGTAAGAATCTACTTTTAAATACCCAGATCTAGGCTGATCTAATAGAGCAGTGTTCCCTTTTTACTTTTTTTCACAAAGCCTCTGCCATTTCATAGCATTCTGCTTGCTTGTATCAAGAACACTTAAATAATAAACTCCTACCATCTGGCTGAATTGAGATAAGCCAAGTCCAATCAAACTTGCTGAACGGCAACCGGCAGATGTGAAGCACACATTTATTGATATTAAAAGTGTCTGAAGCTTTATACACCCCATGAACTTCGTAATTAGCAGCTTTCTGGCTGAATGCTCTTCCCTGCACTGCAGTGACACTGGCTGTCTGCCTGACTGAATGAGTTTGAAGGATCGCACATTAGTGGCACATTGCTTACTGGCGCATCCAGAAAAGTGTTTATTAGAACTACATTAAAAAGGACAAATTCTCATCCATTCGCCAGTCATTCAATTGATAGATCAATCGATCGAGCTACTGATCCATCCATCCATCCATCCATCCATCCATCCATCCATCCATCCATCCATCCATCCATCCGGCAATCTGAACACAGCTTTTGACCTTAGCTATAATATGAACTCCACAACAATCAACTGTACTTTAAATATATCCAGCAAAAGCGCTTTAATTCACAGTCAACTCTTCTGAGAAACTTCATAACTCCAGGCTGCTGGTTTTTACATTTTCTGCTTGATTTGTAAGGCACACTGCTTGATTTTGAAGGACAATATATTCTTTCATAGCCATATTTAAGCAGATACCAAAGTCTGAATTTGCTTTGCTAATGGAATGAGTGTGTTTGTGTGATTGGGAAAGCTTTAATGAGAATGTATCATAATGAGGCATGTGCTTTTAAGATGTTTCAGCTGTTTGTCAACCCTTGCGAGAGACAATAATTGCTCTCTGAAACACTATAAAGTATACTTTGTGAGCTCTTAATACAAAGTAACATATCTATTCTTGAACATCTGTATCTTTCCAGTAACATGTCCAAAAGAAGTTTAATTTTCAATGCTAATAGTGAATATGTCCTGTTTGAAGGACAGGAAGGTTTATTGGGGCCAGTGTTCTCGAGAGTCTTTTCCCCAATGGAGGCGACACTACAAACCCAACTTTTTATAAAATTATCATTTCAACTGGGAGTACATTTAAATCGACTGGATGTCACATAGTTTGTAGATAACCAACCAAAAGGGAAATATTTTATACTTTAAATGGTCTAAAATCTTCTTTTCCTTCTACACCCACCAGGGGCCGCCACAGTCAATTTAAATCCTCAGTCTAACCACACTTCATGGTCTGAAATCGTCTTCTTCTTCTCCTTTTGGCTTTTCCCTTCAGGGGTTGCCACATCGAATCAACCTTCTCCATCTCACCCTATTCTCTGTATCCTCCTCTCTCACACCAACTACGTTCATATACTCTCTCACTACGTCCATAAATCTTCTATTTGGTCTTCCTCTAGGCCTCCTGCCTGGCAGCTCCAATTCCAGCATCCGTCTACCAATATATTCACTATTCCACCTCTGTACATGACCGAACCATCTCAAACTGGCTTCTCTGACCTCCTCTCCAAAACATCTAACATGTGCCGTTCCTCTGATAGACTCATTCCTGATCCTATCCATCCGGGTCACTCCCAAAGAGAACCATAGCATTTTCATCTCTGCGAGCTCTAGCTCTGCCTCCTGTCTTTTTGTCATTGTAACTGTTTCTAGGCCATACAGCATCGATGGCCTCACCATGGTCTTAAAGAAATATGTTAAACACAATTTTCGTAATGTGATGTCAAATGTGATATCATAAAGTGATTACAATTTTGTATTTTCATTACCCACAAACAATCACTGTAAAATTAATGGTAGCTTTTAATCGTCACAACAAAATCAGCTATCTATTCACTTGTTGCACATATTGATGACTGTGGGAGATGCTTACCAAAATACATTTGATGTAATACAAGTTTCAGTAACTGTTAAAGGTCCCTTATACAACTGCCACTGATTATTTGTTTGCCAATTAAATTAGCAGACTTTTTCATCAATTAATGGATGGATGTATACATGTGGTGGTTGTTTAGATAAGTAAGATGATTAATAGATACCCAATCAATATTCAGCCATCAGGTTTCTAATTTATTTCCATTTGCAAGTATCAGTAAACTTGCTTTATCTCTGCATTTTCACTTGGTGACAGGCATTCACAACAGGAATTCTTCAGGCACAATGGTTGCCAAGCAGAGTCATGAGGTCAAGGTTGTATTATTTAACCAACGGGACTAGAAGCAAATGTATGGTTTTAGGTGCAGGGCATTGTGGTCCACAAAAGTCTCTTGTAAGTTTTGGTTGGTGTTTTGGTGCTTCACTATCATTCCCAATTGGACTACATTGGTGATCCCTGGTGACCCCGTGACACATGTCCGGCTTGGAAGAAGTGGGCAGTTCACCGTCCAGAGCATGGTGTCGGAACCCTTGTGAACAACGCAGACGCAGATCCACCAGCACCCAGCTGTTGGTCATTAGAGACTCGATGCATGGAATACAGTTTCTGCTGGACTCTGGCTCACAGAAGAGCCTGCTCCCCCCAATGCAAGCAGACATACAGACCAGAGGCAGCGATCTGCTACTGAGCGCTGCTAACGTGTCCTCAATTCCAACTTTCGGCACAAGGTCAGTGCCTGTTTGTTTCCGTGGCTGCCATTTTGAGTAGGACTTGGTAATCACCTCTATCGCTGTCCCCATTATTGGCGTGGACTTTCTGAGCAGCAATGGTCTGCTTGTGGATGTCGCAAACCGCAATCGACTGTTACTGTGTCTTTCACTAGGATTTGCTGTATTGTATTCCGTGTGAGACAGAGGGAGCTGAGCTACGGACGCATGCTAACTTTTTAGCATCCAGGGATGTTTATCAATCTTTACTGGCAGATTTTCTGTTGCTAACTACACCCACATTTTCTACTGCGGTTACTAAACACGGGCAGACCACCTTAAAGCATTAAACAGGTAAAGAGGAATTTGCCACCATGGAGTATCAGGGTGCCTCCGTGGGCCGCCCTGCTCCACATGGTGCCCAAGGCCGATGGCTTGTGGCGTCCTTCCCACGACTTTTGCCGCAACGTCACTGCAAGTGACGCTATCCCACCCCCCACATTCAGGACTTCTTTGTACGGGAGAGAGGGAGTGAGAGATGACTTATACAGGTTGGCAAAACCAAGAGATAGAGATGGAAAGGATGTACAGCCAGTCCAGGTGATTACAGAGAGGGAAATGTATTGTCAGATGCTAGAAGAGTGATGGGAAGATGGAGAGAGTACTATGAAGAGCTGATGAATGAGGAAAATGAAAGGGAGGGAAGGGTAGAAGAGTTGACTACTGTAGACCACAAAGTAGCAGAGATTAGTAAAAGTGAAGTGGGAAGGCATTGAAGAGCATAAAGAGTGGAAAGGCAGTTGGTCCTGATGATATACCCGTGGAGGTATGGAAGTGCCTAGGAAAGGCAGCGGCAGGGTTTCTTGCAGAGTTTCTGATCCCCATTCAGCAAGATCTTAGAGAATGAGAATATGCCTAAGGAATGGAGAAGAAGTGTGATGGTGCCCATTTTTAAGAATAATGGGGGTGGGCAGAATTGTGGCAACTATAGAGGGATAAAGTTAATGAGCCATACAATGAAGTTATGGGAAAGAGTAACGGAAACTAGAACTAAAGCAGAAGTCAGCATTTGTGAGCAGCAGTATGGCTTCATGCCTAGAAAGACTACTACATATGCAGTATTTGCTTTGAGAATGCTATTAATTGTGCAGTAATTTCTGTATTCCAGAAACGAAGAATCCTCCAAAAGATACTTTTTCAGATTCTTGCATGAAATTTGATCTTTCAATTCTAACAAGATAATTTGGTAATTAGGAAACTAAACAAATGTTGTTTCATGCAGGGTTATATCTGATGATCTCAAAATAAAGTTTTCAACTCATTACTGTAAAAAAGATAAAATGACAAAATAGTGTGATTGCTCTGGGCTGCAATTTTCTGTTGGAATGAACAGCGTGACTGTCTTTAGTGTTTAAAGACAGTACACACAAGAGTTGCATTTTAGTTGTGTCTTGTTGTTTTATTCACATTACTTTATATAGACATGAATCAAAACTCGAATAAAATGTCTGTCATTTTGTAAGTGTTAATGTGTGTGTGTGTGTGTGTGTGTGTGTGTGTGTCTGTGTGTGTGTGTGTGTGTGTGTGTGTGTGTGTGTGTGTGTGTGTGTGTGTGTGCATGCGTCCGTGTGTGTGTGTACGGTGGTTCATCATTACAAGTCTGCCTAATCAAACTCACACTGTCAACACTTGGCAAAGACTGATTGGGTTGTCATTCTCTGTTGGCAGGATTGAGGTGAAGGAGGGCACAGATCTGTAGAGAATCTGTCTACGATTTGCCAGACAGCACAAAAATGTCAATAGAATTTCAAATTCCTTTATACAGATAGTATGCATATATAAATTAAATGTGTGGTGTAATTAACTCTGCAACTATATCTTAATATATTATATTTACAATTTTGGCAATGATTATGTGACTACTTAATCCATACTAATACTCATCTTGCCCTAGATGTGTCATATCAGGAAAGGTGCTATCCAAACTGATATCTAACTCATTATTTTTATTCCTACATGCTTATACATTGGAAAAAACATATTTGCTTCTGAAATCAATGTTGGAATGAAACATAAGATGCAAATGGGGTTGATATTAAATGCTTTTACTGTTATGTGTCAGTGAGTCAAAGTGTATTCACCTAATTGAATTTGTTTGCGAAGATGATCTTAACGATCAGTATTGCAACTGATACGTTACTGTGCCATCATTGGAACATAATTTGGAATAATGACTCATTAACACTGCTGGATGGTGAATATGAGCCTCAACAGCCAAATTAATGGTCCCACTGAAAGTATGAAAAGTGCAAGAAGGAATTGCTTGTCCTACTATTATCGAGCCTCATAAATACAAATCATATATTAGGTTATTAAATACGAATTGATATTCTCCTATAGGCGTTTTGCAAATGATCAGAGTAGCTCTAAACTAGCTGTATATTACTTAGTTGCAAAGCAACCACTGTTCTTTTTATTGTTTTTCCTCTGTTGTACTAGGATACTTTGACGAGTACTGAACAAAGGTGTCCTTCTATCAGCAAATAGAGGCACATTCATCTCAGTTAATGCATGTCATCAAATATTTTAGTCACTTCATCCAAAACCTAGATATAGATCCTCTACAGAACATGTCATTCCACTGACAAATAAAATTATAGAACATTTCATTCCACTGATAAAGAAAATCAAAAAGAGGAAGTGGATGCAACACTCAGAATCAGTTAGGGTTCACTACAATGGAATGTATTATCTTCTTCTTCATCCTCTTCTCTCCTTTTGGCTTTTCCCTTCAGGGGTTGCCACAGCATGTCAACCTTCTCCATCAGATCCTATTCTCTGTATCCTCCTCTCTCACACCAACTACTAATCTCTGCTACTTTGTGGTCTACAATAGTCCCCACTCCCATCCTTGCCTCTCTTTAATTTTCCACGTTCATCAGCTCTTCAAAGTACTCTTTCACTCTTCTAGCATCTTCTTTGCTAACCGCTTTCTCTGTATATACTCCTGCACTTCCTCATTCCACCATCAAATTTCCTTATCTGCTTTCCTTCAAGACAACACACCAAGTACTCTCATACCCTGATCACATTAGCTATAGTTGTCCAGTCATCTGGAAGTTCTCCCTGACCACTCAGAGCCTTTCTCAACACCTCCCTGAAAACCATACAACACTCCTCCCATTTCAGCTTCCACTTTGTCCTCTGCTCTGCCTTTGTCCTCTTGATCTTCCTTGTCAGTCATCCTATGAACCACCATTCTATGCTGTCTGGCTTCGCTCTGACCTACAACCACTTTGCAGTTACTGATCTCTTAAGGGTTACCTTGTCTATGCAAGATGTAGTCTACCTCTGTGCTCCTACCTCCACTCTTATTAGTTACCCTATATTCCTGTCTTTTCAGGAAAAACGTGTTCACTACAGCCATTTCCATCCTTTTTGCAAGGTCTACCACCATTTGTCACTCTGCGTTCCTATCTGTATACTGAATCCGCCCATCACTTCTTCATCCCCTCTATTGCCTGCACCAACTTGCCCTTGAAGTCTGCACCAATTACCACTCTCTCATCTCTGGGGATATCCCTTCATCTAGCTCATTCCAGAACTTCTCCTTTTCCTCAAACTCACATCACACCTGTGGGGCATAGCCACTAACAACACTTAGCATCACACCTTCAATTTCCAGTTTTAGACTCATAAGTCTATCTGACATTCCTTTCACCTCCAAAACATTCTTAACAAACTCCTCCTTCAAGATAACTCCTACTCCATTTCTCTTCCTGTCAGTACCATGATAGTACAACAATGGAATGTATTATGACATGCTTATATTGGGATCATTAACTCAGCTGGTTTAAAAGATGGATTAGATTACAGCAGGGATGGGGAATTATTTTGGCTGGCGGGCCACATTTCTTCTTTAATTTTTATGCGTGGGCCAACTCGCGCAAAATGAAAATTGCAATTTATATATTTACATTTTTTGGCATTTTATTTTAACTTTAAGATTATTAATGATCATTTGGAGTACCAACATTATTTTGTATGTAATTATCCATAAAAAATTAAGCAAAAGGAAAAAATATGGAGTTTCTAAATTCAATATTGATTGAAAATATGTATTAAAATATTCAAAGAAAATAGTGTGGCGGGCCAGATAAAAGACCAAAATGGGCCCGATGTGGCCCGCGGGCTGTAAAATGCCCAGGTGTGAATGCGAGCCTCATAGCCTCTTGAGGAGCCAAGTGTAAGAGAAGATAGTAAACATTAAATTGCTGCTGTATGTATATATCTCATCATCTGGAAATTATTAAAAAAAACAAACCTTAATTCTATGATTTCCATACATCTTTTACAGTACTGGCAAATGGATTCCGAGGCTGTCACTGAAGCGTTGTATGTTGGGTGAAGGGGGGGTTGGCATGGCCAGAAGGCAAAACACTACAGTATCTCCTCTTCAAATGTTTCTTTGATCTCTTTAATCCTCTATTTAAATAAGAAAGTAACCAGAGCTGTTGAGTACACAGCCACAGACACAAATACACTCCTAAAATCACACAATAGTATCAGAACTACTATGTCTATTTGTATGTTAGACGAGTGTCAAAGCAGATGTTATAGCATATGTTTATCATTGTGCATTACATTAACAACTGTCCTCACATTATCATGATGAGAATGTACACTTTACCATCCACTTTGCTAATAGAAACTGTGTCTTGGGTATGTAGCATTTTTACCTTTAAATTTAATTCATGTATGTTGAGGCTTTTCCCTTTCTCACTGCATGCATTAACGCTTGTGAAATTTAAGTCTTTGACATTTCAAAAGCAGGTAATTGCTGTAAATCATCAATATCCGAATCAGATCAATATTTTGATCTTTTCGAAAATAAATAAATAAAATGAAACTCCCTGCACTGCCTTTATCTTTAACAGGCTCCAATTATGGGAGCTAATCTGGGCATATTTCCCCAGGGATGCAAAGACATAATTGCCAGCAATCTGCACAGTGATATCAGCGCTGTTCTTCTGTGGCTATAAAATGACTTGACACATCTGGGAATGACAACGTTGTATGGGTTTGAACTGCACACTTGGCAACGTCAAAAGGGTCAATTGGAAAAACAGGCCCATGACTCATTTTGGATGCAGAGAAACAGAAAGGGGGCAGATGGTAGGCAAGAGACTAAATTTGCCCTTGAGCGACAATGTGAAGTCATTGTTGTAAAACACACATTGGCGGGGAAGTGCTTACTGGCACACAGCCACACAAATCACTTAAAAGTTCAACAACTTTAAACAAATAAAACCCCTCCGCTTAATCAGATAGTAACACCTCTGTAATTATGATGCTCTGATACTCCATACAAATATATCAGAATACATGGTCTTACCTAAAAGCATCTCCAAGTGTTCAGGGATTCTTCTGTTTACCACTTTCTTCTCTGCTAAACTTGTGCTTCGCCTGTCAGATGAATTTCCTACAGACAAGTTCCACATAAAACCAGCAAGGCGCGTCCTTACGTTGAACCTGCTCAGGCATTCCCCCACTTTGATTTTCAGAGCGTAGATGGCAGTCCACTATCAAAGACAGATCTTGGCTATAACCAAAGTGCCGCAGCAAAAGAACAATACATGCATGCTTCAATTAAAAGCGTCATGCCCAGCCGATTAAACTGCCCTTTACAGAGACAAAGGAGAGACGGGGAGGAGGAAAAGCAGCCGAGAGGGAAAAGAGGCTGAGACTGTGATGGTGAGTATGTCTGAAGAGTGAATGTGTATTCTTCTGTGTGTATGAGTATGAGTGAGGGAGCAAGAGTGAGTGAGAAAGGGGGTTGGCAAAGGACTGGAATGAACACCATGAACATCCTACCCCCCACACCGCAACCCTCATTTCTTCTCCCACCACTTCCCCTAGACAGATTTCTATTCAGAGTTCACACCTGCTTGCTCACAAACAGACGTTCAAATATAATTTCCTTCCTGGCATTTCTTGACAACAATGAGTATCATCAGTCTGACACTGCTTTGTTTGCATTTCCTCTTAAAATGCAGCTGTGCAACATTATTGACCTGAGTTATCAACATTGTTGATGCAAGAGCTTTAAAACATTTAAATGTTTAACTTATGAATTAGAAACCTTTTTACACAGAAGCATACTGTTGAGTGACTGCAAAGTTCAATTGTATGGTTTGTCAGTGCTTCTTTTTTTAATGTTACTTCAGTAACATTAAATAAGGGTCATAAGGGAACCAAAGCAAGTATGAATGATATTCATTCTGAAAGGAGAAATACTCTTTTTTTTTAGCTCTGCATCCATTTTTACCCCGTTCCTCTGAAGCAACAGGAAACATTTTTTCTGTTTTTCTGGCACCCTTTCATCTATGAGTAAGATTTCTTTTTTTTACATATTATCATATCTGAGGACTTATTATTCAAGAATTACCGAAAGCTGAATTGGGTATTTTGCTCCCTTTTAGGATGGAAGAATACATTCAGGAAGCGGAGCTTTGAGCATCTTCACATTCTGCAGGAGCAAAACTGACTGTCTTAAAAAGCCACTATATTTTTCAAAGAAAAAAAATTTTTTTTTTGAAAGAGTAACTAATTAAGTCAGTAGATTAGAATGATGGAAGTTATTCATTTTGTAAAATGGATAGACCAGGGAAATTCCATTGATATTTTCCTTTCTCTATGGCTGCTCCATTCAGGGATTGCCACAGCAAATCCTCTGCCTCCATCTAACCTCTGCATCCTCTTTCTCACACCAGGTAACTCAATGTCCCCTTTCATTCCATCCATAAATCACAATTTTGGTCTTCCTCTTGGCCTCCTGCCAGGCAGTTCCAACTTCAGGGTCCTTCTACCAGTATGTTAACTCTCTCCTCAGTACATATCAACCATCTCAGTATCTTCGAGTGTGTCAAGTGTTGTTGAGCAAGTCACTGAAACCCAAACTGCTCCCCTGGCGCTGGTGGATACCTCATGGTTCATTCATGATGGATTAATTGAAGAGAAGAAATTTCCCCATGGAGATTAATAAGTTATAATAACAAGTTATAAGAACTAGGGGGTTATTATTGGTTGATCTTTTGAGGTTTCTCTTACTCACTTTTCTGTTCAAGGTGAACTTTTTTTTTTAAAGTAATAAATTGGGAAATAATTTTTAATTTTCAAGTCCTGGAAAATACAACTCTCTTTTGAGTTGTAGTGCTGCGTTGAACATATTTACTCTGCACTTGGTTGCACTGACTGAAAATTGAATGTTACTTTGCCCTACAAGGATCTAAAAAGAAATTATTAATTAATCTAAAAGGAATTCATTAGAGTATATGATACTAATCTGCATTTCATAATCATTCATTATGTACTAAATGTGTTATTTTTTGGTTTTATTTTTGTATAGAGATATGTGTCTTTTGGAATAAACCCCATGTGCCAATGCTGTCTTGACCAGACCAACATAATAAGAGATACTTACATTAACTATCTTTGGAAGCAGATTAACGTATTCATTCATGGTCTATGTCATTCATCTTTCACACAGGGTCACAGTGGAGCTGATTATAATCCCAAATAAAAAAACAACCAAAAAACACTATGTGTTTATTAATTACAAATATTCACATGTTGCAGAAAAGTGTCTTTAAAGCATTAAAAGAATGATGTGAGTTGGTCTTTGTATCAGAGAAGATGTCACACAACTGTGCAATGTGTGTTCTTACCCTATCAAAACATTTAAACCAATCTATGTCAATCCTGCAGTTCAAGGGATCAATGAGGAGAAACTCCAGTATATAGAATCTATTTAATCATCTTCGAAACTTCTCAGATGTACAGGACAGATGTACCTCCCCAATGACATGCCATTCAGACTTCTGGCTTATTTTTTTCTCTCTCAGGAAGCTGCAAGCAATTGCAGTGGGGAGGGAACAGTAAAGAACAAACAGATAGCATGGGTGCCAAGTCCTTCAAGAAAATGATACTACCTTCAACAGAATAAATAGCAGAAGATTTAGCTGACATTCCAGGTGATTAAGGTTTGTTTCTTGTGTCTGTAAAGCAAGAAAGCAAAATCTCTCAATGGTCCACAGACTTGAGTGCATACTCCTGAATGATTCTTGAATAGTTTTCTGACATTAAAAAAAGAAAAGAAAAAAACTGACAGATATCATTTCATAGCATTTTTTGAAAAGCAGAATGGATTGTTTAACCCTCATATTTTGTTAAGGGTCAATTTGACCCATTTCACCCATTGACCCAATGGGTCAAATTGACCCTTAACATAATATGAGGATTAAGAAAGAACTTAGGGACTATAGCACTTAGCAATTCAAATAAATATTTATAATGTATATATTTCACATTTATATACTTTAATTTTTATACAGAATCTAGTGGTTCTGTTAGACCTTCTTAATGTATCCCAAAATCATGCTTGTTTAATATTTTCAACATATCAAGCATCCTTTTGCCCACTGAGTGCCCAATTGAACTACAGTGATATGTGCCTGAAAGCATGCATGTCTAAAATATTTGTTTTTATGAGCAGGTGGAGGGGATTATTGAACACCTTTAAGTCTGTTCATTCTCCAGCTATTCCTTCTTAAAATCATTCAACTGATAGACTGGAGAATAAATTTTAACCTGTGCTGCTGTGTCTAGCTCCACCATGACTCAATAATAGATATGTAAAATGAAGAATAATTTACTACAAAAATTGGTTTGAAAATCCATAATGTTTCCACCAATATACAAATGTTTTCTTTTTATATATGGTGTGTTACACTTCATCCAGTAAGTACAATTAACAAGTATAATGTACATATGGCTATTTACAAATACATTTTATTACTATCATTAAATTACAAATCAAGTAAAAGAACAGTTCCTCACAGCAAATTTCACTACATATTCCTCCATTAAACTGATCTGCCACCCGTAATTAGTTCCTTTGTCTGAAAACATGACCTGGTTTAGTACTAAATCTGTCAACTGTTAATATGATAATTCATCTATTTCGATTACAGAAAGACATGGAGATTCTCATCCTCCAGCTTTTATTTGCCAAAGATGTGTTGTGAATGCTAAGTTCACTGCATCTGATATTTCTGGACTTAGATACTGCAGTGCTTGACCTTCATTATTTTATTGTTAAATCCCCAGCTATTCAATCCTACTAAAATAAACAATAATAATCACAGCTTGAAACCCTAAATTAAAATGTCCAAGCACATATTTTTTAGATTTGGCCTGTAAGATTTTGCATGCTCCTTGTCCACTTGAATCAATTAAGTGTGGAAGTGCAACACTGACACATCTTGACAGTTCTGCACATGATTTCTGGCTGTTGCATTCAAATGAAAATGTAGGCAGACTGCCTCCAGCACAACAGTTGTATGTTGGCTTTGCATGCAGTATTTGCTTCTGTTTCATGAATATAACACACATCCAGACAGTGGTAATCACAGACTAAGTAGATGGACAAAGATCGTAACACAGATCATCATTTACAGAGACAATCTTAAACTAAAAGTAATTTACCCCAACCAAAATGTTCAGGTTTTTCATGGTTTCACACCCCATTACACTGCTCAATAGTAGTAGAAAATATGTATTTATTTTTCTTGTAACCTGTGCAAGCAGAATCACAATCGGTTTTTCACTGGCCTCGATTCATGAACTTATTTTCAAATATAAATTTATCGACGGACACAAAATCAAGTAAAATCCATGTTACATACCTGGCCGTAATGGCTATCTTCACACCTCCAACCCAATGGCCAAAGGTTAATCAGAGACATCTCTGTCCTGTTTAGATATCACAATCATATAAAACTGATGGCATTTTTAATTTGAACTGTCCTTTGGGGCCTAATCTGCAGATGCTTAGTTAAAGACTTGGGGAGAACATGGCATCACTCTTTGCAGTCTCTGCCTCCCCACTCCAGCTTACTCTCACTTCAGCAGGCCTCCACATGATGCAAAATGGTCGGTGATGACAGATCAAGCGACATCTTAAAAATGTCTGCTTTTGCTCAGCAGCCCCTCTGTATAAAATGAGGCCAAGCACACAAGACTCCAGCTGATAAATGTCCCATTTCACAGCTCACACAGAATGTGGTTGCGTGCGTTCAAGTGTGAGATTCCCTCTGTTTGTGCATACGTGCCTGCAGATTGAAATTCTCCATGGCAATTTCTTTTTGAAAAACGTGTATTTACTGTATGCTGTCATTCAACAAAAAAATATACAATCCAGCCCTCTGAAAAACACAAACCTGAATCAATCTCCAGTGAAGATTTATATGACAGATTTTCCATTAGTGAAGGGAAGGATTGCTCCTCCAGAAAGGAAGGCTTCATTTGCCCTTTCAGCGAGAAAATTGTGCAGGAAATATTTTAGGTCATCCCTCTGATGACGTTATTTGTCAGGATTGATTTATGGTGTGTGTGATTAATCAGTTATGCTTAGAAAAAGACATTTGGTTACTCAAAAATGTACATTTACAAGATTCTATCATACAAAACTCACAAAATGCTGAAAATAGTTGACAGATTCTCACGTAGAACAGGAAAAGGCAGAAACTGAAGGCATGATGATGGATTATTTTTCAGCTTAAACTTCTCACACACCCCATCTTGGTATCACAAGAGTAAAGTCCATGGACTCTAATTAGTGGAACATAGTAATTTATTAATACTATCATAAGACCTTGAAAAATATGTCACATCTTCGAACTAATTTTTTTTGTCTGGAAACTACAGTACATTGGCTAGGAGACATGCAAATATGTGCGTATTTGTATGTTACGTAAGTATTGGGAACGTGTAAAGCCCCTGGTAAAACCCCCTTATATTTTTTCAAAGGTTAGTCAATGGCAGAGTGAAGTTACCTGTGAAATTAATCAAATATCAAATATCAAATATTGAGAAACTGACGATGCCATAACCAGATGAAGGAATTTAAGAATTTAAACAAAAAAAAAAAAAAAAAGAACAGCACAAATCACATGATGCCATTTATGTTGCTTATTGGTCTTAGGTGGGACAACAAGATTTTGTGTAGACAAAAGTCAGAAATAAAATATAGGAGGAAAGTTCATTATAAAAAAGACCAAAGACCAAAGACAAAGTGATCTTCAAAATTTGAAGCTCGAGATGTTGTACTTTAACTGTCAGTATTTGTGGAAGGAAGAAGTCTTGATGATTCAGAAGGGAGCTACTCTGAAAATCCCTGAAATACTGACCCGAACCCCCCAGGAGCTAAATTGCTGTGAAATGATAGCTGGTAGGATTCAATCAATTCTGAAATTTGACATTACAGGAAAATTGTGCTGCTCCTCCACACACACACACACACACACACACTTTTTTTTTAAATATTCCCGTTTGCAATGAGACAAAACACTTCAAAGGATTTAATATTTTGACTCTGGAAATGTCTTCAAACACGTAATAGTCTTTTTATATTTCTTATTCTTACAAAAATGATAGTGTTTCCAAGGCACAATGCTCAGATGTTGGCTCAACCCTAACTTTGACCCAAGCAAAATATTTCATAAATTCTAATCAAAGTCAAACTCAAAAATACAGATGACATGTTCACCCAAAATTACCGTATTCAAATCCTGAAATATCTCCTGACAGCCCTATTTAGTATTCTGGAATGGTACACATCAATACAATTTTTAGTGTTATTATCTGTATGGTGAATGAAAATAACATCCCTGCATATTCCAACCACACACAAAAGGAAAGGTGTACAAGACAGTGGTGAGACCAGCGATGATGTATGGACTAGAAACTGTTACAATGACCAAAAGACAGCAGGCAGAACTAGAGGTTGCAGAGATGAAGATGTTGAGGTTCTCTTTGGGAGTCACCAGGATGGATAGGATCAGGAATGAGTCTATCAGAGGAACGGCACATGTTAGATGTTTTGGAGAGAAGGTCAGAGAAGCCAGACTGAGATGGTTCGGTCATGTACAGAGAAGGGATAGAGAATATACTGGCAGACGGATGCTGGAATTGGAGCTTCCAGACAAGAAGTCTCGAGGAAGACCAAAGAGAAGATTTATGGACGTAGTGAGAGAGGATATGAAGGTAGTTGGTGTGAGAGAGGGGGATACAGA
This sequence comes from Fistularia commersonii, assembly GCF_037954325.1. Taxonomy (NCBI): domain Eukaryota; kingdom Metazoa; phylum Chordata; class Actinopteri; order Syngnathiformes; family Fistulariidae; genus Fistularia; species Fistularia commersonii. Next base: position 3,159,186 of record NC_141315.1, read on the forward strand.
GAATAGGGTTAGATGGAGAAAGTTGACTCGCTGTGGCGATGCCTGAAGGGAAAAGCCGAAAGAAGAAGAAGAAGAAGAAGAAGACATGAACCTTTATTTGGGATAGAGCCCACACTGCCATCCCCTCTAGAGGGTCTTGGTGTCTTCATGGGCCCGCATCACAGTGTTACCATTATTTTCACACCTGCCCTGTATAATCACACTACGTTGGGAAATTAAGTACAGGGGTGGAAATACTAACAGTTAAATGTATCATACCTGTTTAAAAGATACTACAGCTGTGACTTGGTAAATGCAAAAGATTGTTGTCTGAGGCTTATGAAACTTTACATGCTTTTTTGATTAATTGTTCTCTTGATCCCAATAGGTTTTTGGGTCAAAGCTGCCTACTTCTTGTGGCAGCCATGTTGGGTAATACAGGTTTACAAAATCTTCAGTGTTTTTTCGTCCTGTATGTGTAATTAATGGGGAAAGGCCTTCAAAAATTCAGTGGCAATTGATGCCAATTGATTCCTATTTTTGTTTGTAGTTGTGGATAAATAGTACATAATCAAAGCCATAAAAAGGAGATTTTTATTTCGAAAAAAATGAGCAACAAGAAGTTTCTGAAGCAACAAAACAGTGGCCTGGCAGATTCCTGCAGGGTGTTAGAAATGGAAAGTGTTTTGTTCCATTCCCTTTTTGTAAAGGCCCCCACTGAGAACAACCCTATTAAAACCTCTTTTCATTCCAGCAATCACTTCATGAAGCTAAATAAGGGGATTTCTAGTTCAGTGGATGGAAGGGAATGCTGATTTAATCATGGGCTGCACGGGCTGATTTATACTAACAGTCACCTTAATTGACTTGGCTCTGTCTCTGTTTCTTTGCTGATGAAAATTAGGCAATAGGAAAAGCATCCACAGAAGGTTAAGAATTTGAGAAATGCATAAACACACACAGTCACAAACACACAACATTCATATTTTTGTACATATTTGTGATGATACTTTGAAATTATAAAAATTTGGGAAAAAAAATCCAATGGCTTCGCATTTTTAATTAAGCAGTCCCAGAGGTTTTTAGTGTGCTTTTTTTTGTTGTTCAAATTAAGTAATAGATGCCAATTTTAAATTGTTTCTAATTATGATTATTTGAACAATATAAAATGGTCTTTGTAAAATTTTGGTTTGTGATTGGTTGGTTCATAGCAATATTCACTGATAATTAATTTAACATTATTTATGTTTGGTTGCAACTCCAAACATGACTATGACTGAATTAGTCAGCAAAATGACACACTTTATATCTACAAAAAGGAATTTTGGATGTTTTTTGGATTTTATTGCAATTGCAAACCCAAACAATTTAAGGTCTAAATCTAGTCAAACTGGACTTTTCTATTTTACAAAATCCAAAACAGCCGGGGTCACACGCTGCAGGGTTTATTCAACTGCTTCAAAACAAAGCAGGTGTGAAATCACTGTGCAGAAAAACGAGAGGCCCTTCACCCTGAGGGAATGGCAGAAGCTGTGCGGGCGTTGGCCACACCTCAAGTTTCAACCAGAGGACGAGATGGATGTGACACTGCTGGCTGCAGCTGGTTGGATGTTTAAACCCTGTCAGCACTAACACTGTTGATGTTCCCCCTAAGGGGTGCTTATCAAGAGAAAAACATAAAGATGGAAAAAAGTGTCACATCAGGCTGGGAGTTAGGCCCCAACTGACAAAAACTTCCCCTGCTGTCAAATAATATTTGCTATACAAATTTCTCATTCTTCTGTAATATTTCAAACTTCACTCAATGTCCCAAACATACAAAATACATGCAAAAATAACAGGAAGCTTTTAAGATCCTCATACAATTCCTTATTGTATCTAATTTTTGGCTTATTATTTTATTTTTCACTCATTCATTATCTATACCCCTTATGCAGCTGTCATTTAGTGAGAGGCGGGGTTCATCCTGGAGCGGTCATCAATCATTAACAGTGCATATAGAGACATTCACTCTATCATTAAACACATCTGGGCAGTTTATTGTCTCCAATTACTCTAATGATTATTTTTGGGTTGTGGAAGGATACCGGATAACCTGGAGGAGACCCACGCACACACAGGCACAACATACAAACTCCACACAGAAAGGCCCCCCTGTCAGGATTTGTTGTACTTTTAGTATACTGCTCCAATAAGTCAGGCAGAAGGACAAAAAATGGATGAATGCAGTGGGGCAAAAAAGTATTTCGTCAGCCACCAATTGTTCCATAGGTTCTCCAACTTAAAAAGATGAGAAAGGGCCTGTAATTTTCAGCAGAGGTACACTTCAACAGAGACAGAATGAGGAAAAAAAAAATCCAGATAATCACACTGTCCAATTTTTAAAGAATTTATTTGAAAATTATGGTGGAAAATAAGTATTTGGTCAATAACAAGTTGATCTCCGTACTTTGTTGTATACCCTTTGTTGGCAATGACAGAGCTCAAACCTTTTCTCTAAGTCTTTACAAGGTTTTTACAAATTGTTGCTGGTATTTGGCCTATTCCTCCATGCAAATCTACTCTCGAGCAATGAGGTTTTGGGGCTGTCGCTGGGCAACAGAGACTTTTGACTCCCTCCAAAGATTGTCAATGGGGTTGCGATCTGGAGATTGGCTCGGCCACTCCAGGACCTTGAAATGTTTCTTAGGAAGCCACTCCTTCGTTGCCCGGTCGGTGTGTTTGGGATCATTGTCATGCTGAAAGACTCAGCCACATTTCATTTTCAGTGCCCTCGCTGATGGAAGGGGTTTTTCACTCAAAATCTCACGACACATGGCCCCGTTCATTCTTTCCTTTACACGGATCGCTCGTCCTGGTGCCTTTGCAGTAAAACAGCCCCAAAGCATGACGTTTCCACCGCCATGCTTCACAGTAGGTATGGTGTTATTTGGATGCATCTCAGCATTCCTTCTCATCCAAACACAACAAGTTGAGATTTTGGCAAAATGTTCCCTTTCGGTTTCATCTGACCATAGAACATTCTCCCAAGCCTCTTCTGGGTCATCAAAATGCTTTCTAGCAAACATTCGACGGGCCTGGATATCCGCTGTCTTAAGCAGGGGGACACGTCTGGCACTGCAGGATTTGAGTCCCTGGCGGCGAAGTGTGTTACCGATGGTAGCCTTTGTTACTTCGGTCCCAGCTCTCTGCAGGTCATTCACTAGGCCTGTGGTTCTGGGATTTTTGCTCATTGTTCTTGTGATCATTTTGACCCCAAGGGGTGGGATCTTGCATTGAGCCCCAGATCGAGGGAAATTATCAGTGGTCTTGTATGTCTTCCATTTTCTAATAATTGCTTCCACAGATGACTTCTTCACGCCAAGCTGCTTACCTATTGCAGATTCATTCTTCCTAGCCTGGTGCTGGTCTACAATGTTGTTTCTGGTGTTGACAGCTCTTTGGTCTTGGCCATGGTGGAGTTTGGAGTGTGACTGAGGTTGAGGACAGGTGTTTTTTCTTTTTTTTTTTTTTTTTGCTACTAACCAGTTCAAACAGGTGCCATTAGTACAGGGAACGTGTGGAGGACAGAGGAGCCTCTGTGGAGAGTAGAGGTCTGTGGCTTGTTTGTAGGTGACCGAACGCTTATTTTAACGTGGAATTTACCAATTAATTGATTAAAAATCCTACAATGTGATTTCCTGGATTCTCTCCCCCCATTCTGTCTCTCATAGTTGAAGTGGACCTATGACGACTGTTACAGGCCTCTGTCATCTTTTTAAGTGGGAAAACTTGCACAATTGGTGGCTGACTAAATACTTTTTTTGCCCCACTCTATGTAGGATCTCCATTAACATGATAAAAGTAAAAAAAATAATCAATGCTATGGTCAGAAAAATCATGTCATTATTATATCATGAGAAAAAGAGAGTGTGTGTAATGTCTGGAAAAAGTCATTGCAGTTGTAAAATGACTTAGCAGAAAACCACAAACCTAAAGGGACACCTCAAGGCCAAAACACAGAAACTGAAATGTTTGATACTGTGATGTTACTTTTAAGATATTTCAAGCCAGTTACCGAGGGCAAAATTATGATTATCATCTCACACTGGGATATAGCAAGATGAAGCTGGTTTAATGACAGTACAGCAATTAAATTTGTCCTCTGAGGCTCCTCCACATCTGTGCACCCATATTGATTTTGCAAGTGTTTTCGAGGTAGTCAAAGAAATCATATGTTTGCCAGTGTGAGTAATATTTTTGTCTGCTGTTATATTCCAAATTATATGTTGTCACATCCATGGAATTAGATCTTATTTGCCAAATGTCTGGGCAGAGGGATAAAAAAAGAGGGACTTTTGTGAGTGCCTCAGGTCAACTTCCGTTTAGCAATAAAAAGGCTTTATGGTAAACCAAATACTCGGACAGTGGGTTTTATACCCCATCTTGATGAAAATGGAAATGGAACATATATTCATATATATTTTGATGCATCCCAAAAACCCATGCAAAATACTTTAGGTAACACATTCCAGGAGTGTGTCAATGTTATACAGTATCTAACTTTCTGTCCCCTTAACAGAGAGGTTCAAACTTTTAGGTCCCAAACCCCAAATAAATTTGGCACACAAGCATGACACCACCTAAAGTTGCAAAACCATATTATTTTGCATGTAATTTATTGCTGATTTTTTTTCTTCATTTCAATTTGGTTTTGAAAATAATCTACCATTTTCTTAGCAAAAACATTATATATTTAGGACACCAAGCGCTGATTGACAGAAATAGCAAAACTTTGGCAAAATACAGCAATTTGTCCTCAAAATTGTCTTCATTTTCATTTTTGTGGCCATATGAGGATAATTGCTATTTCTAACCATTGAGGTAAAAGTATATGAATTATAATCCCAGGTGACCCCCCCATCTGTGTCACATGTCACCCCAAGGAGTTCCAACCCTGACTTCGGGATCCCCTGTTTTTGATGCATACATCAGCACTGCAATAATTACATACCCCCATTTTCCCAAAATAAAACCAGCTGCACACATATGAAATATGTTATGCGCAAGTATTATCAGGTGGAGAAAAAACAAACATCACTGAGGTATTGAGGCAAAGGTGTTGGAGTGAAAAACGACAGTAACTATGTTAAGCTGGAGAAGTTACGTATCTGGAAAGCTCCCAAGAACAGTACTCAACATTAAGAGTGCAATTTTATTTGCTGCAGCTGCTGATTACAGGTTTGTTTTGATGCTGACTGATCAAGCTTGTTAGACTGATAGAGGTGGTGATGAGTGCGGGTGATTAATGGCCCCTTGTCAAAACAGGTGTGCAGAAAATATCTGGAAATGGCCAAGGTCCCCTGGAATAGTTAATGTACTGAATGCACAGCACCTGCTCCCGACTGCAGAGTGAGCGTTGAAGACTATTTGAAAATGAAAACATGGGACTGAGAAGGTCTTTGCTTCATGCTGCTATGTATTTTAATGAGAATTTAAGTAATTTCAGCATTTTGTGTTCTTCTATCACCAAGATCATTGCTCGGTGATAGAATAGTGATACTTTCTCTGCAGAAAACAGAGAAGTGATGGCAAGAGAATACTAAGCTTTACAGACAGCTTTCAATTTTTTTTTTATTTTCCAGTTAGATGTTAAGATTTCTTTCTATGTAATGGGGCAGCAGTATACCGACTGGACCCAATGTGACATGTGTTCACACTTAGTGGTTGTATTCTTAACATGGAAATGTGCCACCAAAGGGCCCTCGATGTCATAAACAAAAAATGGTCCTGTTCTTCTGGAATTTTTAGTCGAATAAAGGTGAATGTAGGTTAATGGATTCTCTAAAATAAATATAATTTTGGAAAAGGTAATACATTAGAGTTTTGTTCACACTGTAAGAACTGATTTATCTGTGATCAGTCTGGGGCACTGCAAAGTTTGACTTGTTGACAAATAAATATCAAGTTGTTATGAATTTAAAATCACTGCTGCTGCGGCTCTTGAATTTTTCCTCTTATGACACAAGTATTACATTGTTGGGATGTTTGCCACCATTATTATCCTGTTGTACAGGTGACGGAGGAATTAAAATGGGCATTTCTAACTTAATGTAAGAAGGAAAATACAGATGATTATTGCCTTGGACATTGGATGGTTCTTTGGCTTGTTACCCAGGGATACTTGAACCAGGAATTCTGAGTCAGTATTCCTAGTTACACCTACTTTTTTATCATGCTTTGACAAGTCTAAATGCTCATTGTTAAATTTTATCAATTTGCCTTTTGAACTTCACATTCTTTCTTTGTTGCACCTTTATCAACATGTCTGTTTTATTACATATTTCAACATGATATGCTCTCAGCCCTCCCTTAAACAAAATGCCATGAATTAAATAGTTGTTTCAAGAATTAATCTTCCTTGATATGCATTTAGAAAAATGTCTGTGTTTGAATGAATGCCAGGGAAATGATTAACTTAGACCACGATGCAGCTTTGCCATTGTAACTCTATTGCATTATCACATTTGTTATATGTAAAATTATGAAATATTCTAAACGCCAACAGTTCATGTCTAAACTCCAACTGGTTGTTGTCTGTTATATGAGTATGTCTCTACCTGTGCTGACTGCCTTTGCCAATCGGCGCAGCCTCCTCTGGTGCGTCTTGCCCTTGTAGTGGATCTGTGCCTGAGCACCCGAGTTCAGCTGAATGTTGCAGACCTGGCACACTGTGGCGCTCACACTGCCTTGTCGACGCTCCCGCTTGGTTCTGTGTCCTGACGTCGCCCTCCTCTCCTCTTTGTCATCGTCCTCCTCAAACTGTCCTTCCTGACTCTTGGGTGGAAAACTGCTGTTCAACTGCTCGGGCCTCTTGGGATGCTTCATGTCTAGAAAATACATTTCACATATTATTATACATACCTAAGAATATCGTGTTTAAACATGCATTAGAAACAAATGATAAATGTTCCTTTTGGATCCAAGAATGCAAAAAAAGTTGCTTGATCAGAACTACTTGTCTTTCACACATTAATCAATATATTTATTGCCTTGAGTCAGACAGAAGCCTGTCTGCAAGAAAATGTTTATTCTGGCTCCAATAATTTTTTTCTAGCACAACTTGTCTCTGCTCAGCCAGATTTGATATCGAAACATTTGTACATTAAGACAATGTCCACAAATGGATATCATGGTATAAAGTGACACAAGTTTACCACACCCCAAATCGTCCCTTAGTTGTTTGGCTCTGACTAAATTATCAGCTTATGAATCTTGTTGAGCCTTTGTGTTTTTTATTACCCGTAAGTTTTGAAGTAATGCAATGTCACAGTAGAATTTTACCATGACCAACGTTTTTGGGACATCCTGCCAGATCTAAGGGTGGAAAAGAAGGGTGAAAAGAAAACCAAAGACCTACTTTTTACATGTGAATTTCTATTCAGTTTGGTTTATGTGTTTTATCTTCTTTTATGTGCCCTAGATTTATATATTTGGTATGATTTCTTATTCATATCTCATATTTATCTCTTCATATCTAATTTTTGCATTGTAATTGTATAATATTTCACTTTTGATCACATAGCTTTCAATCAGTATCAATTATCTCTTTTATATTACCATTTTTAGTTTGACATTAAACACTTTAAACCACTCTTAAGAGTCCAATTATTTGTACAAGTTTACCACGTTAACAATATATAAATATTGACATTATTTAGATATGTAATTATAAGTATTTATATGGTGGTGATCTCATTAGAATCATTACTGGTAGATTACATGTGGAATGGTGTGTGTTTACAGTATATGTATAGCATATGAACAGTCATCTAAATAAAGTCTGACAATTAGTAAATACATATTCCAATTCAGAATGTGTGTATGTTGCCAAATCCTCCACAGGGGGGCAACAGAGTAGCATGACTCAATTTTGTAGACTTGTGTTTTTTCTTATTCAGGTGTTTCATTCAAACTGAGATATTCTAAATGCCATTATAGAGACCTTTTCTTTTTGGGATTTTCTATTTAACGTATTCAACCTATTACCTTGACAGACATTTTGGCTCAAAAGTGGCTTACGATTTGTCTTGATCTCATGTAAGGTTGAGTCCTTTCAGCAGGGGAGCCAGTGTCACAGTGTGCAAATTTTAAATACATCCAAGAATCAAAGTGTTTAAAATCTTCAACACCTCTGAAAAGAAACAGCTATACCACAGCTATGCAGGCTTGGGTTCAGTCGACAGATAAGTACCTTGTTTCATGATATCTCTTTATCAGATAATAAAGCCAATTCACAGAGCACACAGAGGCACATGTTTCTTCATGAGAGCACACAGCCTCCCTACCTGCAACGGCTAAGCAATTATGGCACACTGAAGGCATAAATCAAGCTGCCGCTAATGGCGGGCTGGATTGTGAATACAGAAATGTCACCCCAAATGAATTCTTTGTTTTGACGCCGCTCATGTAATCATCAATTAAATCCTCACAGTATTGGACATTTCATCCTCTGTCTCACTGAAAACACCCCCTGAGCTGAAACCATTATTTGTAAAAATCATCTGTCAGTAAAAAAAATTCAATTTTGCGGGTACAAAGATAAAAGTAGGTTGGAAATTTTCCTTTTTAACTGGAATTTATTGGCGTCGAACCAACAACATGGACTTCAAAGCTGGAGTCTGCCACCAGGATTATTTGAATGATGTGCTACTGCCATATTGCAGAGGGGTAATGTGCCGGTTAAAAGGAAAACTTCTGCCAGGTGCTCAACAGTGATTGTGTGAAAACTCTACAATAAACAGTTGTACTCTGTGTGCTCGCTCCAATATTTCAAGGACAGGTACTTCTTTATTGTTTTTTTTTCCCGTACTTTTACGTTATACTGTTTATCTTTTTAAAATGTATTGGTATTTGCATTTGTTTGCTCTATTTTAGCGAACATTTTTTCATCTGTTACCAGAAATCAGGCTGTACACAAAAATATGTACTGATTCAAAGATGCATTCTTTCAAAAATATGAGTTTAAATCACAAATCAGATCATAAGAGAACACTCTGTTATAATGCACTTTTGGATGTGGATGTAAACCAAGAAATGACAATCTAGGAAAAAGTAAAATAAAAAATTAATAAAAGCAGTTACAGAAGCTTTGACGGTATTAAATCCTACCTTCACATTCATTTGTACTGAAGGAAAAGATACTCCAAAACATTTTACTCCATGGTAAATATAAAAGCGTGTATTAGATTAGATGCAAATATGGTGTTAAATACATTTTTATAATGCATTGATAATGTTACAAATAAGGACAAGGTAAGGATGAGGACAAATTTCTTAAGTTACTTCAAAAAGTATTCAGATATTTCTGTAGTTAATCAGAATTGTCCAAAATAGCATTTCTGATATGGATGAGTTTAATTCATGCTACATTTCAGCTCTTATGAGATAAGAGTCTCTGGTAAACTCAGTTTTTAGCTAATTTATATTGAATAAAGAAACTCTTAGTGACTAGAGTAAATCTGCATAGTATTTAGATGGGTTTAATAGCTGGTCTGGGTTGAATCTTAGTGAGTCTATAACCTGTGTCAGTGACTGGAACCATTGACTGGTCTGTAGTTACTGAACTGTTAGCACCTGACAGCCACAACAGGCCTCTCCACCCTTCCGCTAACCAAGATCATCTGGAATTTGTCAACTCCTACCTCCCAAACTGTGGTAGACCGCAATGACCATATATACCGGAGGTGTAAGTGTGGTTAACCCTTGTGTGGTATTTGGGTCTGTGGGACACGTTTTCACTTTTGTGTGCGTGTTTGTGTGTGTGTGTGTGTGTGTGTGTGTGTGTGTGTGTGTGTGTGTGTGTGTGCCCACAGACCCGAACACCACACAAGGGTTAAAGTAAAGACAAGTAAAGCCCACAATATGTGAAGGTACGTCACCCTCTTCAGCTACATTGAGAGATATACTGCCATGTCAAGCTATGAGCTGAAAGTATTTTCTCTTGTAAACCAATTCTATTAGCCATTGAAACCTAGAAAGAGTTGCTGTGACTTCTCATGATAATTTTGTGGATTTAAAACAATTGCAGCCCAAAACCACAGGCAGCACATTATTATTTAACATACCATATATCCTATTGCATAGAAAGTCTATCTGTCTGTCCATCCATCCATCCATGTATCTATCCATTCTAACTGTTTGGCTCAATTGGAAAACACCTGTTATAATGGTGTGAAACTGTGTAATATTGAGAGTTTTTATGCTTAAAATTCATTGCTTATTAAGACATACAATTAAACAGTTCAAAGTGAAACTTCAAGCTTCATATGAAAAGTGACTATTTTGAGGGTGTTTGAGTCCAGTAACACCTGGAGGTTACCCACAATTTCAGCCAACAATATGTCTGATGTGTAAACCGGTAGTGTCAGCATTTAAAAACTATTAACGTCAATCAGTGATGAGATCTTTTTTTATGGTAAATGATAAAGTCAGTCTGCTCCACATCATGCTTTCATTATTAGGGGCCAAGTAAAAGCTGAGGCAGCAATCTCTCTCTCTCTCTCTCTCTGTCCCTATCACACACACACACACACACACACACACACACACACACACACACACACACACACACACACACACATTTTTTAATTTGACCAAAATAAGATTAATCAAACATGTCTAAATATTGCAAAAGCACAGAATATTCACAGCCTGCATTTCCCTCCTCTAAATAGAATTCTAACTAATCGCATGTGTCATCAGGCAGATAAATATTTATAGTGGGAGTTGAAATGAAAATAGTTCACCTGCTTGGGAGCTACGTCTTTGCTCAGTGGTCTACTAAACATTCTCAGCGAACAGCCCACTCAACATCCGTTCTTAACAGACAGCGACAGCTGCATGGAAATGACCTCCTGGACTGGAATGAACTGCTCTATCAAGGGATTCACTCATTGCTCCAGAGTGATACCCTTCAGGTGCGTGACTGCTCAAATAAGGGGTCACTGACATGGTGAAATGTGGAGGTGTACTTGCTGAAATAGATTTGTGTTGAACAGTGAGAGAACAACTTCCTGTTTGGTATTAAGTGTGTGTAAAATGCACTGTGAGGTATGGAAGAGGAGTGGGTTCCTTTTGTTGTAATTTCTCACTGCAAAGACAAAGTTGTCTTGAGACAATTGCCAAACTATTGAAATATGTTTATTAACAATGTCCATAGTGTTTTTTTACACTGTATCTTTGCAGCCTTTTGAAGAGCATACAGTAGCTCTGCAGCTACTTACAAAAAAATTCATTAATTAAGATTGTTTTAATACTAGCATGACATTGTGGCTGGCATGGGAAAGCCTTCAGCACAGTCACATAGTCTGGCCAGTTGGGTGCGGAGCTGGCAGGCAGTTAAGAGAATAAAAAGACCTGTTCAACCTAGAGCTCCTCTGGCCACCCTAATGAGCTACCTGTCTTTATTGAACTTTGATAAATTTTGCAAAAGAAAAAGGGAAAAAAAGTTTTGTTTTGGCACTGTGTGGCATGAAAGGGTTATGAGGCTAAAGGCTGAGCTTTTAAGGTACTAGGAGTTATTAAAGGAAAAAAGAAAGTGAAATTATGAGGTGTAGCCTTCAGGGAAAAGGAAAAGCTATGCATTTGCCTCGTTTCCCATTTCGTAACCTGAAATTATTCCAAAGCTTTATCCACAAAAACCTGACAAAATTGGACTGCCCTTCAGGAACCAAGAACAATCAAATCAAGCACCACATCAGGCTAATAAGCAACCTAAGCATTTGAATGTCTTTCCCCACTTGAGACGAGGACATTTCTAGGAAACTGAAGGTCTATTTCAGGTGTGTCAAGATGTGGAACAATGTCTTCGTCGTACAAGTGCTCTGATGAGTTGACATTGTCATATGCACATTTAAAAATGACATTGGGGTATAAGTATTGACACTCAGGCCAAGATGAGTTCCCTCTCTGCAACAGCTGTCATCTCTATTCCATTACATCCACAACAGATGACAGCAGATAAAGTGGTCAGCTTGACATGGAAAGACTGGGCAGAAGGAAAATGAATAATAACGCTGTCCTTAACAATCAAAAGACATGATATATTTATTGCCTGGTATGAGCTTCAGAAGATTATCATACCTATAAACTACACATCACACCTACTTTATTTCACCAACAATGTCTCAGTCGAGACGGACAATACTGTCCTGACAGTCTGAGTGCAGGATCAAAGGCTAAATGCAGAATGACAGGTGGACTACAATTAGAGTCATGTTGCTAGGCAACCCCACGGATTTAGTCAGAACATGACAAAAATCACACAAATAACAGATCAATTATGATGTAATTCAAAAAGAAAATGAAAAGAAATGGGACAAAGAGGCATATTTTTTCCGTATCTTGAAGGAAGACAAAGACCTTCACCAGACATTTGTCAAAACTGATAAATGCTTCTCAATTTATGGAAAATACCAGGCAAATTAATACTTATGTTCAGGCTATAATTACCGCTAAAATACATTTATCCAAGGATTTACTATTTGCAGTTAAATTGAAGTTAATCTCACAACCTCCCTTGTTGTCTTCAACCCACTTGGAAACCCTAAGCATAGGTAATTCCATAGTCAGGTCATGTGTTTGAACTAAAGACGGTTAATTATGGATATGTGTGGGGTAAATGGGGAAGTTGGAGCTGATGTGCTGTTTGCTTCAAAACAAGATGACCTCATGTATCTAAATCATTGGTTTATTTTTAATGTAACTAAAATCAATTCTTTTCATGAATGACACTTAACTTTTTACAGCAATATGACTCTCTGCGAACTCAGAAATGCAAATAGTATGGAATCTGATTCAAATCAATTCACTTATATTCAATTAACATGTGCAAATACATTGTAGCTACAATGTCAGTTTGCCTTTATCTGTATCTTAGAATGTTCAAACACTAAAGAGGCAAAAAACATTGGCTCATGTGATACAAGATGTTTTACATATGCATCAGTATCTTTATATCACATTGAAACATCTCTGCATGCTCATATATTATTACAACCATAATTGATAAACCCTCCCAAAAATGATGCTCAACATCCAAACTGGGCCTCATCAGAAATAGCTGTAATTTTTCCAGATGTGTCTCTAATGAAAAAAATAGGAAAGAAGTTTGAGTTATAGAACTAAAATTGATATAGAAAAACAACACACATGGGGACATAGTCAATATACACACTATGTATAGTATGTCCCATATAGGACACAAAGGAGTTAAAATTTGAAATCCCTTGATATAAGCAGTCCTTTGTGTGTCTCTTCACTAGATAGACAAGGTCACTGGCAAATGTTCCACTCATCCTGCAGTGATTCACACTGTTAGGTAAGTGAGTGGGAGCTGTTAAGAGAGTGCATATTTTTAGTGTCTGCATTTCTCTAGGTCTCAACTAGCACAGAGGACCTGGGGCTGTATATAACATGAAAGCAGTGTCATATGGATAAATCCTTTTTTATTATTTCATTTTGATGAAGCTTGAATGAAAGCTTGAAATAACCAGCCTGGTAGAGTTTCTGATAGCTCATAGTTTAAAGCTATTCATAACAACTGACATGACTTTTGCTCCCTGGTTGAGGTTATGTAATTATTTATAATATCTCATCATATGTAAAAGTAATATTTTATGTGAAATATTGTTTCAAACATTTTCACATTTAATGACAACACATCAGTAAAAAATCCATATCCAGACTTAAGGTTTTAATTTGTAATTATATTCCAGATTCCTCTATTCTACTGTCAAAATTCATTTGACTGCATGACAGATAAATTTTACAATTTCACAAAGTTCAATTGGCCATGAACATCCTGTAAAGAAAACCTTTTAATGCTCATGATATTCGTCGACATGATAATGAGGGATCTGCCTGACTAAAAGTATAACTTGGGCTACATTTTCAAGGATGCCGGAGAAAGAAAACTTTGGCACATATGTTAAACTGCTGAATTAAACAGCAATGTTGTGCATCACAATTCTCCATAGCTACATTTCAAACTTAAGGTAATGTTCACATTATATACATATACCTAATAGGTTAATCTTCCTGAGTTTGTACTTAGAAAAATCTAATAGGCATTATGATTTTTTTTGTTTACAATATTTACACATCTTGGTTATGTTGGCTTAACAATGTACATTTGTTGTTTGAAAATTCATTTCTGATATGGGCTCCTTTTTCACTGCATAACTAAATTCACATTCAGGTGAAAATTTCTCTTTTAACCATTAACTGCTCAGAACAATTTCATTCTACATCACACAACACTGACTCTGACTGAAAGACTATTTTTAGCAAATCATAATCTGTTTATGATAAGGACAATCCAAAATGGTGCTGATGTTCAGCAGGTGTACATACATGTTCCTCTTGGCTTTGCTTGCCCCTGTTCCCAATAAATGTCTGCACTAGCTTGGCATCCATCTTGTAGACACCTCACAGCAATCACCAGATAACACATAAAAACACACACCACCCTCTGTAGCGGGAGATTAGGTCTAGTGTTAAACAAAGAGGCAGAGCGGGTCTCTGACATGCCAGCTCTTTAATTAGACTTCTGGTATCTGACCACACACACACACACACACACACACACACACACACACACACACACACACACACACACACACACACACACACGCACACACACACAGCTAAAGCTCGTAAACACCAGGGCCTTAAAATAATGACTCTATTTGTTCTTTACTTTAATTTACAATACCTAATATGAAATACATTTTTAATGATATTTTCTTACAAGCCTGGTGTCTCTGACTTGGCTCTATGCATTGTGGATAAGATGAATTGTTGTTTGTCTTTGTGCTGCATCATTCCTTGCCTTTGTGTCAGCATAGAGGTGAAGGTCAACACTACACCACAGACCTGAACAATGTGTGGTCGTAATGACATTCACTGACCCCTGATCTTGACTCCTGACACTCACCTGGTGAATTCGAGAGCAATTTAAAACACCCCTCTGAGTAGGCCGGACACAAAGGTTGACAAGAACAACACCCTCCCCTGGTTGTACTTGACTACATCTGTCACCACTTTTTAGACCAGTCTAAAGGTAAGTGAGACCTCAACAAATGTACAATTTGCTGAACAATGTACAATTTGCCCAATTGTAACTCTATCATAGGGAACAACATTACAAGACAGCTGGAATTTGTAGATATACATTTATAAATGTTACTACTTCACCATTACCCCCATCAATATGGTTTCCTCTTTTTGTAAATAATGTAAAGCTAAGTATCGTTTCAGCCACGAGCTTTCTTGATCCTCTGGTTTTGCATGTCACATCTTCTCTTCAGTTGCACTACATAATTGCATTTAAGAAAAACATAATAATGATCATAAAACATTACAGAACCATCATACATTGGGGTGCAATACAGCACAAACAACAGGTATAATCAAAATTGACTTCTGTTTCTTGAAATACATTTGCTTTGATGATGGAACAAGCAACAATTTTAATATAGACCAGATTTTAGCTCAAACTGCACAAAAATCCCATTTAAAATAAATCACCATGATTGCACCTCTTGAGAAAATCCCTGACACATTTACATAATACTAGTCTGCTCCCTTAAACATTGCTGAGGTAGGCCACAGACAAGCTAAACGTAATCTCCTTCCCCCAGGTGGATTCTCTTAAAATGTGTGTGACTGAGATTGAGTGTCATACGGGGAAGAAAGTCAACCCACGCTGAAATTATTTTTTACTGGACTTTAGAGTTCCTCCAAAATGGCAGCATCGCCCTTCCATTATGAAAAAAAAAACATTTAAATAATTTTCTTAATGTTATCATCCAATATCCATTTTTTGTAATTTTACTTGTACTCTACAACTTTTAAAGGAATCATGCTGCAACTACATTCTGTTAGAAATTCTGCTTCCCAAATGCTTGTATCCTTGCCATTAAAAATTGCTGGAATAATCAGTAAGTCAATGGATAAAAAATTGGCAAGTATTTTGATATTTTTAAGCAAAATGAAGATATTCCTGAGGAAAATATCTTCTTTCCTTTCAACCACTGCAGCAATAGTCTTAATAATGATAATAATAATAATAATACATGAGCAGACAGAGGCACATTTTGTCTACAGTGTGCTCTTTTTTTTTAATCTATGATTATATTTACATGTTGTTATATGCGACAATATTGGACACAGAGTATCTCACGTATAGGATTGAAATTATGTTCCATGTTTAAAAAAAAGGCACATTCATTCATACATTCAATACAAACTGGAGTAAAAACACAGAAACAATGGCGTAGCATTTCCAAAATTACAATTTTGTGATTTTTTTTTGGCCACAACATAGACACTGCATGTCTACAAAAGCTATGAACCGATTGGGGACTATGTGTGACAGTATAGTGGGCAATTGTGTTTTTACAATGTTTGTTACTCAGCGACAAAACATAAATGATACGAGAGGGGACACTTAAGAGTGGTAGAAGCCCTTGGGAAGGATCCATCGCCATGACTTAGAAAATTAACAGGGGGCATGGGGATGAAGCCAAGGACATGTGTGATAAGAAGAGGAAGAGGTTAACAAACCAAAAGAAAAATTTCAAACTTCCTGGTTTTCGAAAGAAAAAAAACAGCACAGAAGAAGGACAAAACCACAGAAGAAAAAGAAAAGATTTCTATTCAGCAAAAGTGTAATTGTTCAGTAACTTTTTGAGATGGTTGCTGTCGGACAAACTCAGCAGTACAGCAGGTGGGCAGGTGGGCATCAAGACAGTCAGGTGTGGGGGGAAAAAAACGATTATCTCCGACTAGGAAACATTGCAAAAGTGGAACTTTTGGGGGAGAATGGGGCATTTCTTTATCTGGAGGGAGAGACTGTACTCCAACCAAGGGCAACAGCAATTGTGGGCATCTGTCATGGACCATCTGGGAGAGCCCTAAGGCTGGTATGGAGACCAGAGTTAATTTGACCTCTGCGTGACAGTAGTACACTTCAACACACAGTGCTTATGGTGCAAACACAGGGAAAAATAGACAAGAACGAATGAAAGTATTTGGATATGCTGTCACAGCCAAGCTGTGTAATAAATCATTAACAATTACATAGCTAAACAATGTTACGCTTTGCTAAATTAAAGGCTGAAATCACTCTTAAATGATCAGTCTCCTTCACTAACTGCTATCCAACATCCTGTATATAATTTTTTTCATGGGAGCAAATGTGGCTACAAGAGATTTCAGATTCTGAGCCAAAAAATGTGTAGAGGGAGGATTGATTATGAGATGTAATAGTGTATTTTTGTCAAAAACACAAATGTGGGCTGTGAATTAAATGTCCACAGTCATAATCCCCCTTTCCCTTCCCTTCACACTCAAAAGAAGACTTGACCTAAATTTCCCTGAATAGTTTCAGTTCGATTTAATGAAGATGATTTACTCCCACGGCTAACAATGCTACAAAATGCCAGAATACATGTGAATTCATGCAATATATGTAATTTTATTGGGAAACACACGCTAGCTCTCTAATGAATATTCTGTCATTTTTTTTTACATTAAAAAAATGCAGCAAAGCAAGGCCCTCTTTACAGGACCCAGATTTAGAATGAAATTCTAATGAGCATCACCCTGAAGATTCTCATTCATCCAGATCATGGTATGTTCAGGTGAATCCTGAGGCAACAGGACCTGCTAAAATTCTAAAAGACATTTCACCTCTGATCAAGAGGCCTACTCAGCTCTTTGGTGAAATTTCCAAAGTAAAAAATCACCGGATCCAAACTGCAACAATTAAATTTGCATCAAATGCTTTTGAATACTGTTTTTCTGAAACAGGTTTGCTTCTTCCAGTAAGTTGGATGACTTCAGATATTAATTTGTTGATTAGTCTGACAAAAAAAGAAGTACTAAATATATATTACTATTTGTCAGGCTGAAGAACTCAACAACAAACTATTGGAGATATTGTTTATTTATACTATGTATAACTTTGTTCATTCAACTTATAGTTTCTTCATACAAATTATGCCAAATGTTTTTTAACTGTACTTCTCAGATGTGTCTATAATTAGTCTTGAAAATAACTTTTAAGTTATGCAATTGCATGCTTGGATGACAATTAAAACATTCTTTGCCAACTTTAATAAAAGACTCTGTTGGTACAGATGATTGAGAACATGTGTTTATAGTTTGACAGGATCCTAAGCCTTCCTTACACCTAATGCACCAGAAAAGTCACTATATGACCCAGCTATGATAATATAGTGAGAAGCAGTGACATGTGACGTTGCAATCACAAACGTACACTTCATGTCAATCAGGTTTTGTCTCGGTCTCCAACGGTAAGTTAATTTTTCACCTTGGCTCCAAGTTAGATTCTCACTGTCTGGAACTTTGGCTTAATATTAAATGTATACTCTTAACTGATAACATGCCAAGCAGAAAATTATTCTATTTACAGCAGAAACATATGCTTTCCATTTGCTGTGATATCAGAAGGTGGGAGGAAGGAAAACATGGAAGGGATGACTAAGAGAGTGTTTTTTCTGTCATTTGTCTTGCCATATCTGATTCATTGGGTGACAAATATGTATTGTGGTGAGAGTCTTATGGCATTTTTTTATGAAAGTAATTGAATATCATACTAAAAAAATCCATGAAAAGGGATCTTAACTTCATATGTGTTCACTGGTTGTATGAAAGAGGTTTTGATTATGCAAAAAAATGATGTTTGCTTACATTAGCACCAATCAAAAACAAATAAGGTTTAGATACTGTAACGTGTTGTGGGGAGACGAGCTGGAGGAACCATCCTTTTGCTGTTGTCACTGTTACAATTTTGTCAGTCTCCTATAGCCTAATGTTAATAAGCCCAATCGTTTGTGTAGGTGTTCCATGCTAGTACTGTCGTAATGCACTAGCCTGTTCTGTATTTTGGCATAATGAAGGGCAAAATGTGAAAGCACCATTAGCCTAACTGTTGGTATTGTGAATTACCACCAAGGTTTTCTTATTCGTTGTGACATCCTATAAAGGGTATTACCCTGAGCATTTATCCTTGGTTCCGTTTGCCACTGCAAGCCTGAGCTTTGACACAACATGTTACACTCCTAGCTGTTCAGTACATTAAATCAACGAGACCTCTACCGGGGCCGGATTTAAACAAAAAATATCTGAATTGACCAACCCTTGTTTCCGGATACTGATGAAACTCTTGGCATCTTTACTTTATGAGTCCTGTCTAATATACCAGAAATAAACCGAGGGTAAAAAAAACTTTCCACTGACTGTATACTGTAGATTCACTTTCTGCCTCTTCTGCTTTCTGTATTCTGCTGCTTTCAAGGCTACAAGATTATGATCAGGCAATAAGGAATGATTGCGATAGTCATTCACAGTTGTTCCAAAGTCTGCAGCAGTCAATCTGCAAAGTGCTTGAATAGTATGCCATAGTTTTGAAGTATAATGACATGTTATGTGTTCTTCAAACTGCAGTATCATGGTAAAGTTAGTGCAATGTTGATATACAACGGGACCTTATGTCGCCTATTCTGTTCAAATAAGCATTTTGCCATGTTTTATCAGGATGAATATGGCTGATGTTATGCTAACCAAAGCCAGATTGAAGTTGACACTGGTTCAGTTCAGGGTAGCAGCAGCTAGTTTTATGATATCGGACCCCTATTAGTACAGACGCTTCATTGGTGGGCAGGAATGTTCATTTAGTGTGGCTATCCACAGTATGATATGTCTGCAGGTGTTTGCCCTTGCTTCTGTTATTACTGAGCTGTCTAACATCCACAAATCAAAGAAGGCGTAAAGCCGATCTAGAGTAATTAATCACTATTTTAAGAAAGAAGCATTGATTCTGTGTTGCATATTAAACATCAGGTATCACAGTATATAATAATGGTTCATATATGTAAGGTAAGGTCTAGTAACAGATCAGCCATTTTGATTTTGGATATCTCTGTAGTAATTATCCACACAGGCTTTATATTAAATTGCTTTTCACTTCAAAAGCAACTGCATAGATATAACAGAAATAGAAGGCATTAAATGGTGTC
Organism: Fistularia commersonii; assembly: GCF_037954325.1. NCBI lineage: Eukaryota > Metazoa > Chordata > Actinopteri > Syngnathiformes > Fistulariidae > Fistularia > Fistularia commersonii. The sequence continues at coordinate 3,179,252 of NC_141315.1, forward strand.
TTATTCCTTGAGCAAATCATCTCCACATTAACAGATGACTGCAGATAAGATCACTGCTTGTTCTCACATCCATTTCCCTCACCATTCATCCTCCCTGTTCTTATCATTGCTGACTCGTATCCTGACTGGCTGAATTGGATTGACTCGTGATTAGGTGCACTCTGCAGGTGAAAGGGGTTTAATTGCCTGAATTATCTCTTTGGCTTCTTGAGGTGGTAGGGTACAGGCAAGCACCTGAATCGTTTTACCACCAAATAAACCACCCAGTAATGTGTGACTCTTACCGGCCTCTTACAGACCATAATCAAACAATGTAAATGTTGAAGGATGTTATGAAAGTTTCTTACTGTCTGTTATATCAAAATGTGTAAGCAGAGACAAAATGAAAATTTGTAAAGACCAGGCGCTACAAACAAATACGGAATTAAACAGATTGACAGAAAAATAGAACTTGTCAAAAATTTGCAGATCTCCATGTTTAAACATAAAATATATATGGCAATCAAAGTAAGAAGAAAATAACGTACAAAAAATAATAATAACAATGTAAAAGTAAAGTGATAAAATTAATATTAGACTGATATAGCAAGACAAAACTGGAATCAGTGGGATTCACTTATCTCTCAGGTATGACAAAAAAGCACCCAGGCCACCCTACACATTTATTTTGGCTCTCAGGAAGAATATTTTGATAAAGGATATCAAAGGTCAATATGACCATTTAATTGGGAAATGAAGAGGAAAAATTAATTTTGAAATAAGAGATTACATGGTAAATCAAGTGTGACTCAAAGCTATTTGCCCTTAAGAGAACTGCAGTGACCAGAAACTTTGATTATGGCAGACATTTAAGTTTCAATTAAATTAGCTCTGAGTGACAGGAAAATACATTCTTCATAACACTTTTATCTAATATACTCCAGATATTACAGTATAGATTGCGCACTCTTTCTGTTCTTACTGCCAACACTAAATTCCTTTATTTATAATCTTCTGTGAATGTACTTTTTCAGGGATAGACAGGAGGGGAAAAAGTCAAGATTTAAGATAAACTCAAACTGCTTATTTGTATTTGTAATTCTTTGTACACCACAAGACATGAAAAGTGGGGGGAGTCAATCCAACAGTCAACCCTCAGCTGAGTATTGTCACATGACTCACATCAGCTGCCACTGCTTTTTACTGTACATAGAAACAAATATTTGAGTAGTGGTGGAAGGTATAAAGTATTGGGCGAGTATTTAAGTTATAACAGCAGTTGGAGGGTTATTGGTGCTATCAAAAATCACCCTCTGAATGATTTGACACATTGGAATTCATTTGAAAATCAGGTAGATTCAATGATTTCCATTCAAAGGTGGGAGTTGAAAAACCCACATCTGATAAGATGAGGGGATGCTCAGTAAATATATCAACATTCTTTTTGAGAAATCACAAATGGGGTCCTCTGCATCACGTTTCAATCACAGATTCAGTACTGAATTGAAATGATGAGCCATCATTCAACTGTCAATAATAAACCCTAATTAAATATGTTTCACTGCAGTGCTGCTATTTCATCTAGTTACACCCTTTCGGATATGAGGTGAGCTGAGTCACCTTAAAAAAAATCTTTAGGAAACACAGGCATCTCTAAAATGACATAAAATGCATTACATCAGTAGTGATGTTTCAAAGAATTGCAGTTCATTTTGACATTACATGTTCTGTATTGTCAAAAATTGTTAAAATCCATCGTCATAATTCTACACCCACATATCCTGATACCATACAAATATCTACAAATAATATATACACTGCACACTTGCAGTTAAGAAAAACCTTCACACTGCTGCCTGCTGTGCTGAATCTATACCTCAAAACGAGCCGCAGGGGAATCAGAAGGTAACGGACCATAAAGAAATCCACCTCCCCACTGAGGCCTGTCCCTCAGTGGAGAGTTGTCAAAGAGAAACAATCCATCAATTCTGCTGCATTATATTCATCAGGTTGGTGTAGGTGTTCACGTGCACGTCCTTTTCGAGAGCAGAATTTATAAATGTGTGTTTAGTGTGATACTTTGTTTTTTTTAAGCCTGAAGAAGAAAGATGAATCCACTGACAGTATTTTGTAACATAAAACATTGCAAAATTGAAAAAAAAAAGAGGGGGGGTCTACTTGATGTTACATAAGATATAAATGTCAAGGAGTCTTTTTGGACACAGGGAATGGACGTGGAGATACCGACGGCTATTGCAACACAATTTCAGACCATCACCTTCTTTTGGAAAAGTCCACACACCAAGCCAAAAACCTTACACAAAACTAGCATAACGATACTCTTGATAAATTATACTCCCTATCCAAAACTAAAAAATAAATTTTGAGCTACATGCTGATGTGATGTGTGATGCAGAGAATGTTCCTGTTTGTTATAGTAATCATATATTGATGATGATGTATGTTTATTATTAAACATTATTAAATATATATTTAGCACAATATCCCCCCGACAAACACAGTGGTATAAAAATATTGGCAAGTAAAAACGAGCAAACTATTCAAAACTGTTTTCAACTGTGAGAACAGGATATTAGAAGTTAATAAATCAGTGTATTATTTTTAATGTCAAGGTTGAGGTTTTATATAATGTGTCAAATAGAAACAATTCTGTATACTATAAGATATGTATTTTAATACTTCTAGTTAATGGAAAGCATAGGATAGCTCTGATGAGTTTGGATAAATCGTGCCAAAATTGTAAGCTTTCTGTCTTATCTATTGCAGACAGTGTCCCTGCTCTTTTACTGCTATGTGATTCCTTCATACTAAAAATGTTTTAATAAGTTTTAACAAATGTGAAAATAATGTTTCAGTCTTAATCCTAATGGATGATGACCTGCGTTATTGTATGTCAACTGTGGAAACAGTCATAGTCACAAAGCTTGGGTCTCTGCAGTTTTCAGATAATTACAGTTCTGGTATTAAATAGCTTTCCCTGTTATTATGTAGCTTGTATTGATTTTGTAGGGTGTTCTGACAATTTCCCAGTGCCTTGAATGATTGCTTCTCCATCATGTTCTGTGGCTGATAGAGGTTTATTGTTTTCTGTTACTTTTACAGGGTTGAAGGTTGAGGTGGGAGGGGTAGTTTGCCCTTCCTTCGCCTCGAAGCAGCAAAATAAAGATCACTGTTATCAGTCCAGAGGCAGGTTGTGGCAGCACTGCGAGAGGGACACTGTCATCTGACTTGTAATGACACAGCCAAAGAGCCATTACAGCTTTGATGGGAGACTTAAGCAGAAATCCATTTTAGTGTATCTGAGGTGAAGCAGCGTGAGAGGGGGAGCTTTGGGAATCAGTTGCGGGTCTGTTGTGATAAGACGCTGCATATGCCATTTACTTGGGAAGCTCCCTTAGAGGGCTGCTTGCAATTTAACAGCTTGTATAAATGAAATTATAAATTTCCCCAAAATACATTTGTCACATAGAATGAGAGCAGGTTTTGATGATTTTTATTAACTAATATATTTACGACATGACAACGGAAGATCAACTGTGGAAATATATGCTCACAACATCAGCAGCTGGTGTTGCAACAAAATGGCTGTTTTGTAGAAGCACCATTTGCTGATTTTGCTTTACTTTGTGTACCTTTATTTTCACAACATTCCTGCAATAAAGGAAACAGTCTCCACCAAATCAAAACACGCCTCTAATTGAAGCACAAGACCAAAACTGATTAAACCACGAGACATCATTATTTTGTAAATCACATAATAACTGAGGCAATAAGTCATTACACTTTGGTAGCTGCATTTGTATGTGTATTTTATGTTTTTGTATTCATTTAAACTTGAATTAGTCTGTTCTAGTAATGTGAACTTGCACATGGAAAAAACTGGCAATATATACATATATATGCATTTATATTACGCGCGTGTATGTGCATAAACACATACATTTTTTATGTGTTTACAGTTTCCTGCTTTGTTTGCATTTCCCTGCACTGTAACATCAAGTTGCCAAAATATGTTTATTACTTATTTATCACACTTATCTCGATGCACTGTGGATGGCATAGTAAGAATTTCATTGTATAGGGGAACACATTTCCAGACTGACATAAACACTTTGAATCTTGAATACACTGTGTGTGTGTGTGTGTGTGTGTGTGTGTGTGTGTGTGTGTGTGTGAGAGAGAGAGAGAGAGAGAGAGAGAGAGAGTGTGTGCATGAACGAGCACACACACACACACACACACATATGTATATATATATATATATATATATATATATATGTACATGTATATATTCTAGATTCAAAGATTTTATTGTCATGTGTATGGTCTGTTTCCCTGAACAATGAAATTCTTACTTTGCCATCTGCAATGCATCCAGATGAGTACTGATTAATAAATAAAAATAAATCTATATCAAAATCCTGATGAAAATTTAAATACTGCCAATGGCTTGTAACTGTTTCTGAGATGTTCTTTGTCGAGCTGAAAGAAACAGTAAGTGTTTGAAGTTACATATTAACATTTGTTTTTTGATTATGTTATTAAGTTTTCGGAAAGAGGTCAGTTGAGAGAAACTGCTCAGTGGAATGATGCTGGACCGCCTGACTGATTTAAGACCTGATGTTCTGGGTGTCTCAGAGCAGTTGGCACCTTCCATCTGTACTCCTTTTAAATGGATGGAAAATAACACTGCTCCAACAATATTGGTAAGAAAGTAATTAACTGAAAATGATTAAATAACTCATGCATGATAAAGTATTTGAAATGCATTGCTCCTTTTTCAATATTACTCTGGATGTTTCCCAAATCTTTTGCCACACTGCTCATGTTGAAACAGCTATCATAATGGGAAAAAAAGTATGACGATCTGTAAAACAAATACGATACTGTAAAGCTCAGAATTAGATTCTAAATGTGACAAAAAGAGTCATTTTATAATACACACACACACACACACACACACACACACACACACACAGCCCCTAGATACCTGTATAGGACAGGAAGTCTTAGTGGGACAGCTTTATCATTAAAAAAGCAAAAGGTCTTTCAGTAAAAATCATTGACCGCTACCACAATTTAGTGCGCTGAATTTTCAGCCTTGAGTGACAAATATTGTAGAAAGATGCTCTCTGGAGTACCAAACTGACAGGTTATGTGACTGGAAAAAATATTCATCACACGTGGTTGTTCAATTGTTTGGTGAATTTCAGCAGCAAGAGTCTTGAGTCTATAAGCAGTAGAAGACTGGGGCTCAAGCTGCTCCCCCTCAATCTCGTTCCACATGATTATTCTCAATTTCACAGATGATGTTTTTCGCTCAGACAGACTTTGGCAGCCAAATGCCAAAGCACAAGAGAGCACTGAGGTGCGATAGAAAGAGAGGCAGCAGAAGATAAGCTGACCACTCAACTTTTTCTGCCAATATGACCTGGACAGTGAAAGTTCAGTAATTGGAGAGTAATTCTCCTTTACTTCTTGTTGCATCTGCAGAAAATATTCTTTGATGTTTGAAATTAAAAAATGGGACAACCCTAGGATGACAGAAACTTACAGAACCATTTGATATATTTTGTTCATTTCATTTGATACATGGAAAACTTACATTGTTGCTATGGAAATGTTATGAAGACTGTTTTTTGAACAAAACATCTGCGGCAGTATGAAAAATCACACTACATCCACAGCATGATGAGAGGTGATTACAATTCCAATCCTAATTCAATTCTTGTCAAATGTTTGTACCGTTTAAAGAACCAAAGTGTTTTCCCTAAACCCAAAATACAACAATTTGTTGCAAGAAGAAAAGCAAATTGATACATTGATAAATAGCACTGGGGAAAAAATCCAATTTCTTTTTTGTTTGTCTTTCTTGTTGTGCTTATCAATAGCTTAATCATTATTAAAGGAATGGCTACATTGTTTAAAATTGAATTTGATTCATGGAAATCATGTCGAGGCCCTCCTGCATCTGTCCAAGTCATTTTGTCAGCCAAAGCCCTAATTAACTGTCTAAATACACTCGTAAACTATCCCTTTTGTAAAAGTAGCAGCCAAATGCTTTCCAAACAATTGTGAACATTATAAAAATTCCATGAGTCTATCGGCTCAATCATTCTGTTGTATGATAAATGTTGCGTGATTGAAACGCAAACAGTGTTTTCTGTACATATAAAAATAGCAGTCTTCATAGGAAGCCACATGTCTACAAGAGTCTGACCCTTCTGCGTACACACCTTAGTCCCAACTGAATCACACTATGTGCTGGAAAACAGCAGAGAGACGGTGAAAATTACAGCATCACTCTGGGGAGTGGGCTGTAGGAGGCGCGGGATTTGATGAATCAAGGACCTTTTGTTCACAGTAAAAATGACTGCTTACAGTTGGATCTCTTCAGCGGTGCCTCAGCTTGGCAGGCAGAAGGGAGTCATTTGGAGCCATTTAGGTTTGAAGCAGGCGCAGAATGGGGGGACAGAGAAGAGCAAGGTCATTTCAAGAGGATGCAGAAGATGATGATGTGTCCAGCACGGGGTGTTTGAGTGGGCCTTCTATGCTTGAATTAACAAAAAGCTGAGTAAGCCATGGCAACGCTTACATTTTGAGACAAACATGTCTCTTGAAAGGTGTTCACTTATAGCTCCTCCAAACTAACAGAAAAAAATGCAGAAAAAATATGCCACATCAATCCTTTAAATCCTATCTTGTCTAACTGTGGGATTCAAAATTTCTCATTCTTCATTATAAAGTGAATACTCAATGAGTAAGACTCAATGTGTATTTTGGACCAGGACGGCCCCCAAAACATTTGTAAAACACTGTCAACATGGAGCGCGTTATATTTCCTTGTCAAAGCATCATTGAACACAGCACCTATATATGTATGAGAGATGAGATGAGATGAGATGAGAGCAACTTTATTAATCCCGAAGGAAATTGTTGTGCCAGAGTTTCAAGTAAAAAACATAACAGTAATAGATAATAGTAGAAAGGAGGAAGAATAAGAACTATAATGAAATATGAATCTTTTAACTGTTAGCAGTAACTACAAAAATATAAATATGTATATAGATATAGTATAAAATATGTATATAGATATATGTATCTATATGCATGCATATATATGTGTGTGTGTGTGTGTGTGTGTGTGTGTGTGCATACACATATTGTTAAAAAACATTAGTATGATAAAATAAATTCAATAATATAATAGGAATTATACATGATAAACTAAGTCATGCACTATACAATACAGATCATCCATTGGCAGGCAGACCTAAATTTACCTCCACACATTTACCCATTTTTGTGTTTTTTTTTTCCCATTTTAAGATGTTCTTTGGACTGAAAGTCTAAAATGCAAAAGTATATTCAACTTGGACATCAGGAAATATTGACTAATCATGAAAAGAAAGAGATAATTGTTGCAATTCTTCTTTCAGTGGTTTGAAACAAGTGACATTTACATTTGTCCCTCTTAGAAGGTCAAAGGTGACTAAATTGATCAGAATGAGAAAACCACAACAATGTGTTGTGGTACCTACGATTGTTCCTTCTCCTGACCCTTTGCTCATCCTTCACCTCAGCTGACTGACACACACCAACAGCGTTAAAATGAGCGCACAGAACACAAACATGCAGTCACACCTTGTTTGTCGACTGAGTGAACAGGCTATCCCTGAACTCCACTGGGGAAATAGTCACTCCATTCATTAAACCTGCTGGCCGCCAAACTATAAATATATAACATCCAAAAACATCCAAAGAGCATCCGCCTAGAAATGATGTCTCAACCAGTAAGGGACGGCGAGACAAAACAGTGAATGTTTTCTGTTTCTCCAAAATATCTTGCAAAATGAAAAGTTTGGGATTTTTTGGGGTTTGAGACAGCAAAAGGTATGAGAGATTTGCCTATTCTTAGGGAGGTCCTCCCTGCAAGTATATAAGTCTACTCAAACATCCAACGCCCATAAAATAGTCTGATAGGGAAAAAATAAATGCAAGGCTATCATCCTTGTAATGTCCCCAACTCATTCCTCCATATTAACTTGCCTAAAACAAATATTAATTTCAACTCAATTTGGACAAAAGAAGTTATCGTTTCCCACATATTATAAATACACGCGATCTACTCAATCAAGCCTGAAGACTAGCTTAAGACTAAAACCTTTCAAAGATAATGTAAGGAAACCTGGACAAAATATGTGTACCGTCCACATTTGCACATTGAGAAAGATGAAGCGTCGAATTGTGAGGGGTTGTCAAACGGTGTCGTATTATACACACGTCTTTTCAAAAAGTAAGAGTTTATTTGGGCTAATTAATAATAAAAGGTCAGACGAGACCCCACTGGTCCCGGCAGGGGTAACGAAGCGCTGTCGCTAATTTTTAAACATTCGTCACAGTTTCCCGATAAAAACAACAGAATATGTAATTTGTTTCCCAAACAGCGATAGAATTTAGTTTAAATATAATAAAAAGAAAGAGGCAGCTTCCCTACCTGTGTGCGTCTGCGGAGCGGCACCGCGGCGGCTGCTGTCCATTTCAAGCTGGAACACATCACTGCGCGCGCTCAGCTCCCGCGAGCCGGCGGACACGCACTCAATCATCGCGCGTGCACACAGGAGGCGGGCGCTGTCCCGCCAAACTCCCCGAACAGCGTAGTCTATTACATTTCATTTTATTTTATTTAATTCTTTTTTTTTTTTTTTTTTGCATTCGATATTCATAAACTATCCATCGCTGAAATCTACAGACGTAACAATTTTTAGGACCAAAACTTGCCATCCAATTTGAACTTCATTACCCTATGGTATTTGATCATGGCCATGTTTACAAATGTTCTGAAAATGAATTATTTCAGATCATGATTGAGGTCCTTGTATTGTCAAATAGAATACAAAATGCCCGTTATGAATTGGATTTAAAAATAAAGGAATGAATTCCAAAAAACGCTTACTACTGTATTTGGGCTAATCCTATTTTGGCAGGCCTTTGTCATAAGGCCTGTCCCCCTGGTGATAAACATGAACAAATAACTGCAGAGAACGAAATGCAGATAAAAAAGCATAAACTCCTTTGCTTCCGCCACTGTTTCAAAGCAACAAAGAAAACATAATGTCCCGAGCAGTCGTATAAAATGAAGCTAAAAGGGATTCACAAGGTTTTGTTTTGAAAAAAAAAAAAAAAGATAACAGTATGGCCCATGTTGCTATTATTAAAAGCATTTTTTGGATATTGAAACCATTTATGTGCAAGATTGATATACATCACATGATTGTAATTGCAGTTTAGCTTTTGCCATCTGAGGTCATAATTAATAAATGACATTTGTTGGTATTTATTGTCTGACTTCTGTACCGGTTGCCAAAGTATCTGTGGGTAAAGATATGTGACTATTATTGATCAAATGTCATATCCAGACTCAAGACAAGTAAAAGGTACTAAATTGCCAAAATGTAGAGATGTCCACTCCTCTCCTTATCAACAATTTACTATTGGCATAGATAATGAAAATGTCACAGTTGCTAGCCATGGCTACAGTCAATTAATTTAAGTAAAATGAACCTGGCTGAGCTCATAGCTTCTGATGAGCGTTCGAAAACTTAATTATAAACCTCTTAACTACGGACATTTTGATTCATGTTGAAAAGCCCAGGTGTAAACATTATGTCTTACAATGGTACCATAAATCGTCCTGGTGAGAATATCACTTAGTGAGCAAGTACAACGCCAGCGATGTGTAGGTCTTTCTCAAGAATACTGGATGCAGCAATCGGTCAATAAGCCGATCAGCAATCGGCAACTGTTCGGGCATTGAAACCACTCGGAAGGAGCCATTGTTGTTTCCAGCAATTCAATTTGGAATTTCCAGCAATTCAATTTGGAATAATGCTCAGTGAAATCCATGGCAATAAAGTTACAAATAAATGACGACTGTTTCATCCGTAAAACATAAAACAATCAAAGCTACGATGGCTGGAACACATAACCAGCACAGAAATAACCAAGAAATGTTCCTGATGAATGAAGCCAAATATTGTTTGGAGAAAGACTTGTTTTATGTGACAACGTTTCCTTTTTTAATAGCAACTGTGGTTCTGCCTGATGCTTGACAGTAAACCACTACCCTCCCATCGTTTCAATATTTTCTTGTGAATGCTTACTTTTGCAAGCTTTGAGGCTAGAAATGAAAAATAACTGCCAAGGGCCATTATTGAAATGCTATCCATTAACACTAGCAATAACTGCAGTCTATCTTACAGTAAAGTAACTTTTTTTTTTCTAAAATGCAATGAGTGCTGACAGACGTCTCTGATCCCGGATGGCAGATTATGTATTTGTCTTTGCACGTGCGTCTATGCTTGTTTTTATTCCACACTTTAGATTTCTGCAAGTTTTCTCGTAGACTGACTTGAGAGTCTGGGGCTTGGCTCGGTCTCTTCAAGAACTTTCACTACCTTTCATCACTAAAAACTAGTGACACCAACTACAGGGTTAAAAAACTACATTGCTAAACCAATCAAGAGTCACAAGGGCAGTCCTATATGCCAACCCATTTTTACCTCAAGCGGAAAGTTTGAGGTGAAAATGTATTTGTGAGAATCCAGATTTTCTGGCTGATATCGCGAGCTAAGCTCTTGAGGTTTTTTTAGGAATATTTTTTATTTCTATCATGCGAATGTTGCCATTACCCTGAAATGGCACGTCAGGTATTTACATTTACAACGCTATCTCACTACATGTCAACTAAAATTGTACATTTTTCTTTGTGCTGTTTTTGGTTTATTTATTGGATTTTTGGATTTTTTCGGCTGGGCCAGCTATGGGTCCGCACGGGATACATGTGTTGTTTTTGATCCACACACAAGCAGTTTTGATGAGCTGTGATATCTTACACTGTTGTCTCCACTTGTATGTACACCGTTATTTTTAGGGTAGCTGCCTTGCAGTGGGGTCAAGCATGGTGCCAAAGGACTTCAATGAGAAGGACATAGCTTAAACTCCCAAGTATGTTTCCACCATGCATCCATCACCGTTCTTCTGACAGCTGTCCCAAACGCACACGAGTAGGTTGGCTGCAACATGCCCTCATGCCACTGTACCCCCGAATTCATTTGAAGGCATCTACATTTGAACATAGTCCAACAATGTTAATGAGCACACAAAGGGGGTGGGAATGGAGAACGATGGCTGCTGAAAGCTCCACCCTTGTGCACGGCCTGAAAAACCAAAAGCTGAAAAGGATTGGCGCTTCAGAGTGACACAGACATTTCTTTTGACCACTCTGCCAATGTATCAAATCACCGCTATGTTGTGGTGGGTCTTCAATAGTTTACATCGGCATTGTTTGGTGGCAGTAAAATAATGAATTTGAATATATTTCAACGGTCATAATGAAACTGTTTCATTAATTTATTGCATGGAATTATGAGAAGGGTATCAGTCTCTCCATATGTTACACGATTGCCATCGACGTCGGCCAGATATCGTATGTAGGTACAGAGTGCAATTTCCATTCACTCACAATACATTCAGTCAACTTGGAGCCATGAAAGTGGCTGTAAATGTATAAGTTCATTATTTTCATCTCTTCTAAACAGCCAACATTATTTTAAAGTTACAAATCAGCAGCAGCGTTTGAACAAAATGAACACAAATTTTCACCGCCCACAGAGTGTTCAGCTCTGCGCATATCTTAACAAAGAGCAATGTGTCCATTTTATACAAATATGTTTTACTAATGCTTTATCCACGTTCAAGCTGAATGCAGACTTTAGATAGATTCACTTATGTCATAGGATTTATCACATCAGTCATTACAATGGTTTGACAAAGTGTTTATGGGTTAACAATTGATTGCCTGGGAGATCAGTTAAAAAAATCAACTTAGAAACAATGCATCAATGACAGCTAAAATTAAACGGTTGGACTTACATTTCTTTACATCACAACCTATATTCAACCAATATATCAGAGTCTAAATAACGTTATCTATTGTGAAGACTGCTGGGAATACTTTCGTGATAAACTGGTAAGATGTACGACTCGTGAAATATTGCTCTATAAAGGTATTATTAAGGTCACATACTGTGAATGGATGATGCGGCAGATTTAATGGTGTGTGCCACATTTGGACAAAATACACTCCACATTTAAACTGTACTAACCGTAAAAGGTGTCTGCTGTTAGTCGTCAAATGTGGATGTGAAGACATTCAAGTCTGGTTGCCAGCGAAGGAGCTTCCTTTTCTCAAATGTACTCGTTGGAGGAGTTTGATAGTTGGAAGATTAAATATCAGCTTACAAAACAGTGATCAATGGAAAGCAAAGATTTAGTGAAAGATAAAAAGCCTGCATTTTAGTTGACTCTCTAAGTGTAATCAAAACACGAGACTATGAGCCCGAAGAGGCGGGGAATCTAGACTCTACTCACCTGGTTGCAGACATAGAACCGCAAGAACGGGGCTGTGGCTGACGATATTTAAATTAGTCATTGTGATCTAGACACACGTGTGAGAAAACAGTGAGCTCAGACCCGATCCACCCACAACTGTAGAATCAGCCTCATGTTGTGACGGTAGAGTCAGAGTATACTGTGTATTTTAAATTTCATTTGTCCATTTCCAAGCAGCCCAATCAACATGTCCCCAGAATCAAAGTTAATACCAGCACTCAGCACTATCATCATCTCGAATGCTTTCATTAAAGAGCCCTTTTATTCTTCTGGGCCACACATTATCAAGGGCCCAAGTACTTCGCAGACCAATTAACCTGGTCACTATGGCAACAGTTCTCTGAAAATGTATTCATTCTGTCCTTTTTGACTTCACAAGATGGAGCTAGAATGTAGACGACAACAAAAGCAATTCTGCGTCAGTTGGAGGCAGATAATAGCGGTGGTTCACAGCTTGGACTGCTGTGATTCCCTGCTGTAGAGTGGATTTGAGTGAGACTACAATCCAATTTAATCGGACATATAGTGGTTGCAGAGAATGGATGAGTGATTTCTCAGTCTCTGACTATTGAATTGGATATAAAATAATAACAAATAACCACCCCCCCAAAACAAAAAACAAAACAAAAATAATGTGGGTGCATTATCAGTTTTTATTGTCTATGAATAAGAAATTACAAAATAAGACAAATTGAAGTGTGTCTTCCCTCCCAACAAGAAAAAGGCAAACTGAATGATGTCTTCTTCATGAATAAATAAGATTCCTAAAATTGCAAGAAAAAACATGCAGTGGAGATAAAATGAAAGTTTATAGAAAAAAAAATAAAGAAAATAAGCCTCTATCTACTATGTGTATTTTTGTTATTACTTTAGATAAATCAAATGCTTGTGATTATTGGATAAGTCATCATCTCTGTACACTGACTCATTTGTGAGCACTCCGCTAGAAAGCATCTTGTCTGCTTAAATCCTGTCCAAAAATATTTAGAAACCCAAAGTTAAGGAAATATGTCCTTAAAATTACCCAAATATAGACAACAGGATGAGGTGGGAGAGACAAGAATCATTAGATGATACACTGTCAGTGAGCAAGCAACTAAACAAGGAAATACACAAATGTTGGAGGCAAAACAAACATGCTCTCATTTGGTTATTAATTCAAAAGCAGAAAGCACATTGACTTGGAATATTGTATAATTGGTAGTTAGATCATCTAGAAGTCATTTGTTGGTTAGTCAAAGCTTCAATCTTATGAAGCTACTTTATTTGACAACCTTGTACATTAGACAACTACAGCAGACACCAACAATACTAATACAAAATTAAAAAAAAACAGCTTTGCAAAACACAATAAATATAAATATATAGTAAGCTTATTCCTTTAAGACCAGTATATCATAAAAGATTTATTGCAGATGGACAGAAGAATCATGATGTTTTATGTTGTATAATTATTGTTTCTTTTTTTAATTGAACTTGTTACTTTGTAAATGCCTCCTCTGGTCAGTCAATTACAATTCTAAGGCAGTATCATTTGATGTACATGATGAACAGGATAGACCCTGTTTCTCCTCAATATAGTTATGATTTTCAAGAAAAGAAACCTGATCTGAAGATAACTGATAATGCCTAGCATGCTCTGGAAAATTGGTTATCAGTATGAAAAGCATCAAAGACAGGATATTTTGTGATGTCTTATCATGGGTGGTGTGGATTTGTTTTTTTTTTTCCACAGTACAGTTTTCCATCAAAAATGTGCAAAAAAATCATTTAAACCTAAACACATGAAGACACCATACCATAAACAACAATGCCTTAAGGCTTTCTGGGGCAGACAGCCTCAGTGGGAGGATTCTTTAAAAAAAGGATGTCATGCAAAATTAACACAAGCAAAGAACATTAACTGTCAAACATTCAGCATATTCATGGTGCAATCCAGCAGCTTATAGGTGTGGTTTCTTTCTACTTTCCTTTTCTTCTAGAAAACCCTTCCGGGAGCTACATCGTAGATGTTCCATTTCAGATAAGAGGCAATAATTGTACCATCACACATACAATTGCTATCTGCACAAATCTCAAATCGCAGCCCGGTATGCAATCTAGATGCCGCGTCCCGTTGCCCTTGCTTTTCAATGACATTTCCTTCAGCCGAAAGATAGGAGAAATCCACCAGAGTCGGAATTTAGAAATGTGTTTGTCTGTTTAAACTGGGCAAGAAAAGTAGAATAGGACTGCTGGTTTTGTAAGCAAAAGCCCGTTTTCTGTACCAAAGCTAATCTGAAAATCCTTGTTGTTATGACAACCATTATATTCTCAAGCTAGGTTTTGGCCACATTACCCGATTCATTTGTTGTACAAATTGGACCCAAAACAATTGCCACTGAAAAAATGTCAACGGTTAAAAGGTGTGTGACTGTATGTTCTGGGCACATTTCCTTTATTTTGCAAATCTTCTCCTCTAACCACAGTCAATTTCACTCCCGCTCACACGCAGTTATGATTCACACAGGCCAAGCATGAAATGAGTTTCTTTTTACAAGAACACATCTTGATTGACAGCTCAGCAAATGAGAAATCATTTACTGTGAATGCCTGTTTTTTTTTTTCCCTGCAAAGCTGCTCACTGCCTGTCGTTGGCTTAATGTAACGCCTACTGCATCACAACCACTAGAGCTAATCTGTCACAGTTAACGCCATTTTGGGGTTCGAAAAAGGCTATCCAGTTTGCCTCTGAGTAATAACCAAAGGCCCTGCTTCCATTACATTCTTTGAAACCATGAATGAATCCATTAATAATGATTAGATTTTTATGCTATTACTGTGTGAAGCAAATATAATATGCCCGCAAGGTTATAAAACGCTGTTGTTTCAAGACAGGACTAAGAAGCAAGAGAAATTATGAATTAACCACCCTTACGTTATTTTCCCCCCGAGCACAGAAAACAAATTAAGCTTCCTCAAGGCATTAACTAAAATTAAATGTTATCCTTGCGCTAAAATATTTTTGGATTTTTAGCCAACAATTTTTTAATAAAAAGATAATATGAAAATACAGAAGGAAATACTACTGTTGGAAATGTTTTTTTTTGTTTGTTTTTTTTTTGCTTTAGTAGGCAAAGGGCTGCCTCAAGAAAATATGGCTACGAATGAGGTCAAAAAGACCCCTTTGAGTAGTTGCATTTTGTGCAGATCCAAGAGAAATGCTTCCATCTAGTGGTAAAAATACACAGCAATCATTTCCTTGATAATTGACATTGAAACTGGAAGACATTGAACTTTTGACAATCCAGGATGTATCTAATTGTTATTTAATTTGACCCTATGTGAGGTTCTGCAAGCTGTAGCTTTTTTCAAACTCTGCTTTCAACCTTAGCCGAACAAAGACCAACATTATGCAGGGATAAATATGTATTAGATCCTATCAAAGTTACTGTCACTGAGAGGCTGTCTACGTTATACATTACATCTTTACTCAATGATATTCAAGGTAACATTTTTATCTGGTGGTAAATATTGTTCCATGCTTTGTGCATACTAGAATAGCACAGATGTGAGGAGGTCAGATCCAACACTCATGTCTACAAAACCAGGGAGAGACGGTTTATATGGGTTTCTCTATGGTATCAGTAGACCCCAGTTAGAGCATCTCTAAGCACTTCCTTAGCTGGATTTGATGGGAGATAGCTGACAGTAACCTTTATTTGGATTGCCTATAAATCTGATATTCAAAACAATGGGCCTGAGGGTAAAACTACCAACTGTTTTGAAAAAAGGAAGGTTTGAGCCCCATCTCTGCAAGCCACTTTTTGTAAGAAATCCCCTTTGCATGAGACGGAAACTTTGGGTATCAATACATTTGGATTTCGTGTACATTTTTAAATTTGAATAACACACTGCTAATAACACACTTATAGTATTTGGCTCAAAAAAACAGCCAAAATGAAACAACCACCTGGTCATGTTGTTATACCCTCAAATGCTAGTTTGATTTCAAACATTTTCAGTTTAATCGTGCATAAATGATGTAAAATATGACTTTATTGTGCTACAGCATGCGCTAAAAAAGTAATAATGAGCACAAACAAAAGTAATCTTCCATTGTCTTTATTACATTTTAGATTTACAAGTTATTTTCACATTTCTCTTAAAAACAGCGAACAACTCTCTGCTGTTCCAGGTAACAATACAATGCAAACAACTGCATTTGTGGCACAGTTCCTTGCAAGGAAAAGCACAGGACTTTTCTAATCACGATGGTGTGGAAACCATGAAAAACTGCTGTAATTGAAAGAAGAATGTGACCAAAAACTACAGCCTGCTTTCAAAGTCACTAATGACTATGAATTAAGAGAAAGATGTCAGGAGTAGAAGAGTGAATAAAATGAAGAAACTGCACCCATGCACGCACGCACACACACGCACACACACACACATACACACACACACAAATTTGGAGATAATGGGAAAGAAAAAAGTCTCTCTATGACTCCAAAAAATTCATTTAAGACAGGAATCAATCAAGTGAAAGGATGTTTAGGATGAGCAGGGAGGTAGATAGATAGATTGAACCAAGTCAGAAGAGAGGAGTGGAGAAGGATTTAAGATATTCCCTCTAGCTTATGATTTGTTTGAAAAATATTCCGTTAATCCAAGTGGATCGAGATAATCTCATCTTTAATCTCAGTTTAAGTGCCGAGCAGGCGGGTAACTCTGCCCTTTCTGGCCTTTAATAAATGCTGTCCTTAACACAATGCTCTCACTAGGATCATTTATTGCATTCGCTAATTCTTGCAGCACTGGCTGCTGCGACTCGGAGATGCGGCTTCTGATAGATCCACTCCTTGCCTGGTCCGCACCCCTGATTTAGCTCCAACCTGAGGGTCGTTCTTCGGTAGCTTCTTTGCTAAAGTGATAAAACAGATATAAGTTCACAAATGTTAAAATACTGCATGTTACATATCACAGCAAATTTAAGGGCAATAACGGAATTATATGAAAATGTTGGGCATGAAATACAGGCCTTGCACATTGGACTTACTTGTTAAATGAAATTGTGTCTGAGTTTTAACACTAGCAGCTTTGTTTAAAAACATTCGGAAAACTTTCAAATTCAAAGCTCATCGAACTTTCCATTTTGTTTCTTTCTAAAATTAGAAATTGGATATGTAGTTCAATATTTCCGGTAATATTTTCATCATAGTTTTAATCAAATCTTCCGGATTTAACTTCTCATCAATTAACAGTTAATTCCTGGGTTGCTCTTAGACTATTACATGCAATAAAATAGGCTAAGTAAAGCTACATTTTGGTAAGAGAGCTCTCGGTCCCTTAATTTTGAAAATAATGATAATAATGATAATAATAATAATAATAATAATGATTAATATAATCTCTCAGCACCTATACCTCAAGACCTCAGGAGGCACTCTTCTAAAGCTCCCCAGAGAGCCAAACACACCCGGCGAGGGAATGAATCAAGTGGCCCGAGATGAACACCACCAAGGAATGGGACCAACTAGACCAGGATCTTGATTAAGTCCTAGAAGCCACACGAGCAGGGACAGTTGAGCAGAAAGTCATTACCCTCACAACAATAACATACAATCTGTCAAGGGAGGGGATTGGAGGACAAGAAGGTGAACATCAAGAATGCACACCAACCAAGCAGAAGAGAAAGAGAAATCCATCACTTAAAGTAAGAAATCAAGACTCTCAACAAGCAATTCAAAAGAGGCCCGGTTGATGAAAGGGAAGGCATCGGAGGCAGACTCCGAAGAGCAGAATGCACTTGGAAAAGGAGGAAGGATAGGGAGAACTAAAGAGCGCAGTTCACCAAAGACCCCTTACGATTCACCAGAACGCTGCTGGGTGAGGCAAAGTCAGGAAGGCTGACCAGTCCCAGAGAAGACGCAGAGGCGTTCATGAGAGAGACCCACAATGACATCTCCAGAAACCAAGCCCTGGAGGTCAACCTAAACATCGACATTATTGACACACCTGGAAAAGAGCTCAATAGCAGTAAACCATCCCGGAAGGAAGTCTAAGAGGTGGTGAAGAAGGCCAGAGCAGGATCTGCCTCCGGCCCAAACGGTATACCCTATAAGGTATACAAGAAGTGCCCAATGCTGCTCCGGAGGCTTTGGAAGCTCTTCCAGGGGATCTGGAAGAAGGGCATCAGCCCGGTGTGCAGGAAAAAGGCAGAGGGCTGTTTTGTGCCAAAAGAAAGAGAACTCCTCAACCAGAATAGACTAGACTAATTCAGAACAATCTCACTGCTTAGAGTAGAATGCAAGATCTTCCTTTCCGTTCTGGCTAAAAGGATAACCTTAGACATGACTGAGAACGGATACATTGACACCACTATCCAGAAAAGTGGGATCCCAGGCTTCTCTGGGACACACACTGCAGTTCTCAGTCACATGATCCAGGAAGCCAAAGGCAATGACGGCAACCGGACTGTTGTCTGGCTGGACTTGGCTAACGCTAAGGATCTATTCCTAACACCCCTATTCGCGCAGCACTAGACCCTGACCTCATCCCTCAGCACATCAAGGGAATGATCATCAGTTACTTTGACGGAATCCGGCTACGATTCAAAACAGACAACTTCACCACCCAGTGGCAAAACCTGGAAAAAGGATCGTAACTTGCTGTAGAATCCTCTTCAACATGGGAATGACCCTCCTGATAACAGCCGCTGGGAAAAAGCCAGAGGCTGCAATAGGGTCTCTGACATCCCCTGATGAGAGGTTACATGGACGACCTTACTGTGATGACCACAACCCATGTGCAGGCGACGTGGGTGCTAACAGTTCTGGACCACATCGTTACGTGGGCCAAAATGAGGTGTAAGCTAAAGAAATCCAGGTGCATGGTGATCAGGAAAGTTAAACTGATGAAGTGGGTCACGCTGCATGTGCAAGGTGAAGTGATTCCATTGATAAAGGAAAATCCAATCAAGTACCTTGGGAAGTGGTTCAATGACTCACTTACTGACAGGAACAAGATCAGCAGTGGGGAGCTGACTCATCTCTAGCACAAGCTGAAAGTATGTTGAAGCTACATAACATTATTGGAACAGCATATACAGGAAGACAGGGTCTTGGAAATTCCCATGCCCAGCAATGGGGGTAGGGAGGATCCAAGGAGAAATGGGTCATGATCCAGGAGGAAATACGGAACCTTGAGGAGGAAAGATGAAGGGAGAGTGGAGCTAGCGTTCCAGGGAGCATAGACTTTGCGCATCTCATTCATGCTAAGATCAGTCCCAACACATGCTAAGAACACTCCAAACTCTGAAAAACTTGCACAAGTGAGGTATGAGGGAGGACACATTGTGCAAGCTCTGCAGGGAGAGAGCTACCATGGCACATATCCTGTCAGGGTGTAAAACAGCGCTTGCCGAAGGAAGACACAGGTGGCGCCATGACAAGGTGCTCTTGACACTCGTTGACACCCTGGAGCAGGAGATATGCAAGAAATGCCAACCATATGGGAGAGCAATACCACCAAGTTTGTAAGGGAGGGACAAAAGCCACCAACCACAGCAACAACAAGAAGCCATCTGCTGCATAACGCTGAATGATGGGAAATGAAGGCAGACCTGAGGGGGAAGACTGCAATTCCCCCAGGTTGTCCAGACAACCCTGAGGCCAGACACGGTACTGTGGTCTGAAGAGGCAAAGAAGATCATCCTCATTGAACTTACAGTCCCATGGGAAGAGGGTTGTGAGCAGGCATTTGAGAGAAAGAGCACCAAATACCAGGATTTCTTGTTTGACTGCAGGGTGAAAGGATGGCAGGCATGGCTCTTCCCAGTTAAGGTCGGATGTAGAGGATTCCCTGCCCAGTCAGTATGGAGAGTGCTTACAGCAATTGGGGTGACAGGAAGGGAGAGAAAGATGGCAGCTCGCAGGATGAGGGAGGCAACAGAAAGAGCCTCTTGCTGGTTATGGGGCAGGAGAGAGGAGCTTAGTTGGAAGCCAGGAGGAATTGACGGGCAGTTATTTGGCCACCACTGCTGACCCATGAATGTTGAGGGTGTTGCGGTTCAGGGTTGAACACCCGATGGCTGTTTGATACCAGTCTGATGACATCAAGTCTTCCTGGCCAAGGCTACATTCACTAACAGTGAATGAAAGAGAAGCATCTATGGATGTTA
Organism: Fistularia commersonii; assembly: GCF_037954325.1. Taxonomy (NCBI): domain Eukaryota; kingdom Metazoa; phylum Chordata; class Actinopteri; order Syngnathiformes; family Fistulariidae; genus Fistularia; species Fistularia commersonii. The sequence goes on from NC_141315.1 coordinate 3,199,866, forward strand.
TTGTAATCATAATCAATTTATACATTATAAATCCCTCGCTCTCTGCATTTAACCCATCATGGATGAACAATGAGCAGGTGGCTGCTGTCCATCAGCGCCAGGGGAGCGTCAGGGGTTTGGTTTATTGCTTAACAACACTTCGACACACTAGGAGCCAGGAATCAAACCAGGAATATTCAGCTCTCCCTCCTGTGCCACGCCGCCCCAAAATATTGTGTAGATTTGGCAAGTGGAGTGTGCAGTCTTGCAAAAACTCGATTGAATTTGCTAAGAATGGTCAAAAACACATCTCAGATACTGCAGTTAGTTGCAACAACTTCTGATCCATTTGTGGACAATATTGGATATGTTGATATTGGATATGTTAAAAGTTCTTTTGAGCTTGCTTTAAAACTATAAATTACATATTACAGCATGCTATATATTTGACTCCACACTATAAATTCAACTGCATAAAAGAGTGACATGACACAGCTGATTTTTTCTGAAAGTGATTGTAAAATGAACATCAAACATCAAATTTGTATTTCAAATGATAAAATTGGGCCAAAAAGTGCAGGAACTATGAGGAGTCATCTACAGCCCTGTCATACATACAGGTTCAAGGTTCAGGTCGTCCTACAGCTCCCCTACTCTTATGGCTCATTTTTACGAAGACGGATGTATGCCACTGCAATGTTTGAACTCACACTGCATTCAAATATTGTGCAACACAAAAGTGCAAACACAAAAGTGTCAATCATTTCAATGGCTATTACATCAATCAATGTTTCCTTTTAACAGCCATGGCAATATTGCCCGCTTTTTGCTCCCTGTTCAGAAGTAGAGCTGTTCTGACAGCTGCTCCTCCTTGAACTTAAACGGTACTTATAATGACGCCAAGCCATGACAGTGGCATTATATTACCAGATGGAAAAAGGGTTTTGCCTTATTAGAATATCACACTTACCAATGGCCATGAAAGTTTCATTGACATTCATGGCAGTCTTGGCTGAGGTCTCCATGAAGAGAAGACCATTTTCGTCTGCATATGCTTGTGCCTCCTGGGTGCAAAATAACAACGTTGAGGAAAATTATTAAAATTGTGCACAACAAACCAACTGGACAGTGATTTTATCATTAAGCTGACAACCATCTGACATTATTTAGCAGTAAAATGTTGATCACTTCATACCTGATGGTCCACTGCTCTCTTGTTCACAATGTCAGCCTTGTTGCCAGCAAGAGCGATTACGATGTTGGGATTTGCTTGTCTCTGAAGCTCTTTTACCCAGTTTTTTGCTCGTGCAAACGTATCCTGAAAAATAGCACGTAACCTTGATGGGAACTTTTGTCCAAACTACAGCTTTTTCATGAATACAGATGAGCTTGTTAAACAGCTTATCTAAAGATGTGATCTTGAAGAGCCACCAGATCAGATCACTCACAATCCTAATGACCTCATCAAATGGTCTTTTACCCACATCTGTCTGCCTCTCACACAAAATATAATAGTCAGATTTCAGTGAGCATCATTGATGCATAGGGCTTTGAGATTGAAGAAGTTCTCATATGTTTGAACTTGGTGAGGGTCTGCAGTCTGAGTGCCTTTTGAAAAATGATCTCTATTTTTGCTTTTAAACATCAATGAACAAAACTTCTTATAGTTTAAACTTGATACTTTATAAACCCCAGACTCCAACAAATTTAGGATGAAGCACAGAATAACGAAAGAATAATAATGGTCCTTAAACTGTGAACTGTTGAGACTTACTATGTTGGTGATGTCGTAAACCACAATGGCGGCCTGAGCGCCCCTGTAGTACATGGGAGCCAGGCTGTGGTAGCGCTCTTGACCAGCTGTATCCCAGATCTCAAACTTCACAGTGGTGTCATCCAGACAGACAGTTTGTGTCAGGAACGCAGCTAAGAAGTGGAATGACAATCTGTTTCAGTCTTTTCATATTACACTGATATTATACCTGAGTATGGAACCTAAACCCAAACACTATCTATCTGTAACAAAATCTTAACAGTTTGGCCAGATTATGTAGATTTCTGGTCCTCAGCGGTGCTGGAGAAGAGCGTCCGCTGGGTCGTTGAACCTCAGATCCAGGAGGAGCAGTGTGGTTTTCGTCCAGGTTATGGAACGGTGGACCAGCTCTCTACCCACAGCAGGGTCCTCAAAGGGGCTTGAGAGTTTGCCCAACCAGTCTACATACATTTTGTGGATCTAGAGAAGGCATTTGATCGTGTCCCGCAGGCAATCCTGTGGGGGGTGCTCCAGGAGTACGGGGTACCAAACCCCATTATACGGGCTGTTCGGTCATGTAAGATCGGTGTCGGAGCTTGGTCCGCATTGCCAGTTGTTAGTCAGATCTGTTTCTGGTGAGAGTTGGTCTCAGCCAGGGCTGCCCTTTGTCACTGACTGTTCATAACTTTTAGGGATAGAATTTCTAGGTGCAGCCAGGGTGTTGAGGGGATCCGGTTTGGTGGCCGCAGGATCAAGTCTCTTGTTTTTTGCAGATGATCTGTTTCTGTTGGTTTCATCAGGCCGTGATCTCTACCTCTCACTGAAGCAGTTTGCAGCTGAGGATGAAGTGGCCAGGATGAGGATCAGTACCTCGAGATCAGAGACTATGGTGCTCAACCGGAAGCGGGTGGGTCTTGTTCACGAGTAAGGGAAGGATGGAGCGGGTATAGACAAGCAGATCGGTGCAGCGTCTGCAGTGATTGGGACTCTGTTCCGGTCTATCGTGGTGAAGCGGGAGCTGGGCCAGAAAGCGAAGCTCAATTTACCAATTTACGTTCCCACCTTCACCTATGGTCACGAGCTGTGGGTAGTGACCGAAAGAATGAGATCACGAATAAAAGCAGGCAAAATGAATTTTATCCACGGGGTGGCTGGATACTCCCTTAGAGATAGGGTGAGAAGTTCAGTCATCCAGGTGGAGCTCGGAGTAGAGTAGATGGCTTTCAGAATTAGACATGTTTAAACGTTTACGTTTTTTTTTTTGATCGGTATAACATGATCGGATTGGGTACAAAAAAGGATGCTGGCAAGCAAGCCTTTTCATTTTTTAATGTCTTTCACCACCATTGTGGAATGGTCTGACTCTTGGGATCAGGCAAGCCTGCTCTTTTGATTTCAATAAAGGTGTACCCTGCCTCTCACCCGAGAGTAAGGATAGGCTCCAATCCCACCTGCGACCTTGACAGCAGGATAAGCAGTATAGACGATGAAAGAATGAATGAAAATGTCATTATTATTTTGGGAGAGCTATTATGTAGTGGTTTTGTGTGAACTACAAGCATTTATTGGCATGTGAAAAACAAAATATAGAATCTAACTCTTGCAGACAGACGAAAAAACAACCACCAACAGAATAGTTATACATATGAATTTGCGATGCATGTTTCAATGTCTTACCTCCAATTGTACTTTCCTGATATTCATGGAATTGGCCTTTGACAAAACGCAGCACCAGACTAGACTTTCCCACAGCCGACTCCCCCAGCAGGACCAGCTTGAACTGGATAATTTTGTTTGCAGATGCTGCACCATTGGGCCTGGTAGCTCCTCCACCTTGCCCAGCCATTGGCGGAGAAAGAGACTGCTTTGGATGATGTGGCCCTTTAAATGGGTCGCAACTACAGCCTAGTAAAGTGGGGATGGGAGTTTATTTTGAGTACTCAGGCACTGACGGTGAATGAAGTCTGGGAAAGTCCCCTGCAACCAGTTACACTGCGAAGGTCGTTGGAAAAACTGTACCAGAAACATGCAGATGGGAGACAAAATAAGCAGAGATAATTGAGGGGAAAAAAAAAAGGTTAACATTTTTTCAAAATTTACTGAAAGACAAACACCTCTATTTTACCTCAAGATGATTTGACATTTATTGACAATTCAATTCATTTGCCCCATAATGTCTTTGCCTTTTCTTACAAGTTATGATCCTAAAACAAATTTTCCCTGATTAGCATTTGATTTTTACACATAATAATTACAGCACAAACTTCACAGTTAAACAATATCCATCGTTAATTGATAATAATAATTTCAAATGTAATTATTACACTTCCCACCATCAATAAAGATTGAGAAAGACTGGTCAATGAACTGGCGAGATAAAATAAAAACGGCACAAAACCAAAGCTCTAGCATGAATCCTCCCATCATTAAAATTCCCATTTTTAGGCTTAGTTAAGCTAACACAGGTGACTTCATTGTAATTTTGGTTGAAAAATGTGGTGTAAATGTGTGTTACAGCCATTTTGAGCAACCTTTAGATGAGGGAGTGTGTCTGATTCTTGATTACAACACCCACACATCAACATGATAGTGGTGTTTCAGATTAAAAACCATTAAACAGAAGTCTGTCCTCGACAATCCATACAATTTGTCAGAATAGCTCTCTATAGCACCGGTTCAAACTTCGGGCGTCAACAAGTTTTGAATGAATTTCACACAGTGACAACGTGTAGTTAAGCAGTTGTGTGTGTGTGAGAGGGACCTCTCTGAGCACAGCCTAGGGAGACCAGCCTCACATAGAGGAGACTTCTCAGCTTTAAGTCTAACCCTTGTCAGCTTTGATCGGATATCATTTAGGGACAAAGGTCGCTTTTTAACAAACGCTGGACTTCAAACTGAGACTTGCCAGCTATTACATGACAAAGTGGGCTAACGTTACATCACTAAACCGGACGAACAAGTTTGCCCTAACTTTGCCCAAGACATAAACACTGCAGAGAGTTAGCTGCGAGGCTAGCTGCTGTAACCAGTTAGCAAGACTGCGAACTGTAGAATAATGCAAACACCCCTTTGGCGTTCTTACCAAATGTGAAAGACAAAGTCCGCTTCGCCCAATAAATTGTGACCAACAATGGCCTTGTCACCTGTGGACAGCAATTTTCTGCTTTTCTACCGAAACGCTTTCAGGTTGGTTGAACTGTACGCTTCCGCCTTGTGCAATCAAAATACTTCCTGAATTTGTCCGTCATGTGATGCAGTTTCACGACCAATGAAAATTGGCGGAGGGAGGTCGTTACAGAATCTATCTATCTATCTATCTATCTATCTATCTATCTATCTATCTATCTATCTATCTATCTATCTATCTATCTATCTATCTATCTATCTATCTATCTATCTATGTGTTATGCATCTCTTCTATTACCATTTCATGTATGTATGCGTTGATTTATTTAAGGGGTTGCCATCCATTTTTCATTCACTTTGCATATCATTTTCGGTGGAGTCTCCTAGTAAATTCAGTTTGGCAGGTTATGGACCACAAGATGGCGCAGTGTCATTTGAAAAGAGAAAACTCATCTGCCCTACCGCAAAAAAATTGGAAACACGACCAGTAACAACACAGGTCAGACACTGGATTACATGAGCTACGATGGTTGTTCATTTCATGTTTAAATTTCAGAAAACCTGTAACGCTGATGTTGCTGTCGAAAAAGGCAAAACTTGCCGTCTGAATACAGGGATATCTTAGTCCATTCGAGCATCAAGCTGTCTAACTTTTGGTAAGCATTATCTAAGTAGAGGTATATTGTCATTAAAATGACCCAATAACAGACAAACAAAGTTTAAAAAATACTTTTTTGGTTTAAAACACATCAAAATTTAGACAGGTCCAGTACACGTGCACATTTGGTGCTCCAGGTCTCTTCATGCATGGAATTGTAATTGAATATCTTAAGACTGAAGTCTTACCCATATAACAAAGGGTTAGATGAAGGAAGTTGATATGTTGTGATGACCCCTAAAGAGAGAAGCCGAAAGAAGAGGATTACCCCCTTTATTTTACTAGTGTATGTTTTTTGTTTGTGTCATTCAGAGTCAGCAAGTCAGAGCATGGCTTTTGTTTGTGGGTTCATTGTAGCTTAAATATATCATTATAGAATTAACTGTATAAATAATAATGATAATAATAATAATAATAATGATAATAATAGTAATAATGATAATAATAATAATAATACAGATTGTTATTTCTATGACAAAATATCACACACACAACAATATCTACAATTTAGGATGTTTCATACTACATTATTCTACATGTTGCACAGGTATCTCTCGTAGAAAGAGGCAATTGGAACACCTGGATAATTCATGATCACAAGTCATCATTTCATGCAGCCCTTGACGAAGCCGAGACCTGCAAAGAGAAGACGGGATGGACTGTGACTGATACAACTATTAAGCATTCAAACATTCATTTCTGAAGGGCATAGGCTGATTAAAGACTAACAGATGTAGGTCTATATTCTGGAACCTGCATGAAAAATGATGCTGCCATAGATGTTTGGACCATAGCGGGTCTCCAGTGTAGCTGAACAGATCCTAATCCCTGCAAGGTTGCACCCTCAGGCTTCACCTGAAGAAAATCACTCCCAACAGTCATTAACAGCCTAATGTAGCATATTCACTGTAACTCACATGGGAAACATGGTATTGTCGATTGTAAGTCTTGTGCTGGTTCTTAAGATACAATCTTAGACACACACATTTGTTGTGTTTTATATCAAATAACCCTGGCTGATGATAAGTAGCACAGATCAAGGACTGCAGTCTTAATGATTTTATGACATTGTTGCACAACAAACCAGTTATTTCTACAGACGGGCTTTCTTGCTGTAGCCGTATTACCTCACATATGTTTATATATGTCCACAGGTCTTTTTTATCTGGTTTTGTTTCACAGTTGTTGCAAATCCAGTATGTCAGTACATCAACAACATCTTGAGTATTTATCCTGTGAAATTCTTCAAAGAATCACTGAAAAGGAAATGAAACAAATGTTTGAACAAATAAATGTGCAATGGACAAGTGACTTAATGATAAAGCTGGACTGGCTCATCAAATTATAATCCACATGAAGACATCATAAGAGATCAGTCTCTTCAAGGACAGCCCTGAGGACAATATGTCATACTAAAGCTATTTCAGCATGTTCTACTATTAATTACATTACAGCATTGCATTTTTTCATCAACAAAATAATAATGTTGAGTAATGAATCAATAATAATTTCAGGTTGATGGTTCTCGCAGTAACAAACAAACAAACAAAAAATGGCTGAGGCATCTGTTACTAAATTTAGGTCTTTATCATCTTGCGTGTCTAAATGTACCCATTCCTTTCACTTTGCTGGATATCAAATTGATACAGTATACTAAATAGTCTCTAATATCGATACATTGGACCGAGAACATTATGTTAAATATTCAAATATGTTCAAAAGCATTCCCTCTCCCTCTTAACATACTGTATGCATGTTGTGCAAACTCCTGGGTAAGCAAACCTAGACACGTCTCTTGAACTTATAGATGGAATCTTTATATGTAAATAAGCCGTTTAGACAAACATTAATCAAACACTAATACGCTATTCTCTCTCTCTCTCTCTCTCTCTCTCTCTCTCTCTCTCTCTCACACACACACACACACACATACACACACACACTGCAGAGAGAACAAATTGTAAGAATGAATGAGCAATCATGCTTCTCTGAGATTGAAAGAAGGTGTGTGTGTGTGTGTGTGTGTGTGTGTGTGTGTGTGTGTGTGTGTGTGTGTGTGTGTGTGTGTGTGAGAGAGAAAGGTTTTTTAATCAACAATTGATTAATTATTGATGAAATTGATCACCATTTCCAGAAAGGTAGTTTATCTCCGCAGTGTATCTCTGAGTACAGATCTGATAAAAGAAAAGATTCAGCTGTGAAATTTGTTCACGCACTCAAACCCTGTTTCAAACACATTAACTGTTTACTTCAATCTTGCCATGTTAATATACTAATATTGTTCTATTTAAATTTAAATTATATTATTAATGCTGATATACTTTTTTTTTTGTTTAAGAGAGAGGAATTTAAAATAAACAGTACAATTAACGACAAGGTAGATAAATGTTTGGTTTATACAGAATTGATTTCACACTGAGTAGAAGAAGATATTAAAGCAACGTGACAGCATTTTGAGGAATTCAAATTTGTCTTACAAAAATGTCTCACTTCTGTCTGTGCATGCAGTGATGAGGCAACATATACATGCAAAAACATTTAAAACACATTTTAAATGTGACTGATAGTACCCATTCTTATTTTTGAAAACAAGCATAGTACAAGTTTTTGTAAGAAACACAATCAGAGATTTAACACAGGTTTTCGATAAGATGAATTGAATATACACTATGTCATTTATCAGTCTGCATTTATAATGAAAGTAAAATGACAGACTTGGGAGAATCAAGTTTCATTAAGTACAAACAAGAAACAAGACATTTGTGACTTTTTTGAAGCTTTTAGTGTTGTCATTTTACATTCGATAAGCTGCCCATTTGTTTGCTAGTTGACGCACAGTCCAGACAATGAACACTGAATTGCGGTGATTATAAAGTCACCATCAGCACAGCGATCACTCCAACTTCTGGTGACTTTTGTATGTTAAAGAACTAATTTGTACTGGAGAATTCTTCTAAAATTGCTTTCATGAAAAATAAAGTGAAGCTGAGATCTTGCCTTCCAAAAGATTTAAAACATTGTAAAATGGAAAAATTTCCAATTTAATCTTACTCCAACCCCCTGCCCCCTTTTTTCCTATTTGTGAGGACTAGTTTTTGTTTTATTGATCAAAATCTGTGCATTTTGTAGTTTTCAAATTCTGGTTTCCATAGTTATATAATTGGATACAATACAATTCCAAAATAAATAAATTAATAAATTAATAAACAGTTGACAATACACTATATGGCCAAAAGTATTTGCCACCCATCTAAATAATCAGAATCAGATGTTCCAATCACTTCCATGGCCACAGGTGTATGAAATCAAGCACCCAGGTATGCAGACTGTTTTTACAAACATGAGTACATGAAACATGAAAGAATGGGTCGCTCCCAGGAGCTCAGTGAATTCCAGGGTGGAACTGTGATAGGAGGCCACCTGTGCAACAAAATTGTGAAATTTCCTCACGGCTAAATATTCCACCGTCAACTGTTAGCTGTATTATAAGAACATAGAAGTGTTTGGGGAAGGACAGAAACTCAGCCACAAATTGGTAGGCCACATAAACTAACGGAGCGTGGTCAGCGGAGGCTGAGGCGCATAGTCCGAAGAGTTTGCCAACTTCCTGCAGAGTCAATCGCTACAGACCTCCAAATTTCATGTGGCCTTCAGATTAACTGAAGAACAATGCACAGAGAGCTTCGTACAATGGGTTTCCATGGCCGAGCAGCTGCATCCGGGCCACACATCACCAAGTACAATGCAAAGTGTCAGATACAGTGGTGTAAAGCACGCCGCCACTGGACTCTAGAGCAGTGGAGTGCTGAATTGCGGGTCTCCATCTGGCAACCTGATGGACAAGTCTGGGTTTGGTGGTTGCAAGGAGAACAGTACTTCTCTGACTGCATTGTACCAAGTGCAAAGTTTGGTGGAGGGGGATTTTGGTGTTTGGTAACAACGCCACGTTATGTTTCTCTTTGTTTTTACCATAGATGAGAACGTCATCAACTATGGCTGTCACGCCCTCCAAACCTTCATATGTCTCATCCACTTTAGGCTGAAACTCATCTTGTGATAACTTGAGTCCGAAGGGTGGGCGAAAAAAATCTGTATCTGCCAAACACAGTGTTAAAAGTTGTCAACTTTGAGGACTCTTCTCTTAGCTTTATTGCCCAATAACCAGATCTAGCATCCATTACACTGAAATAGCAAGCTCCTGCTAGTTTGGATGTAATGTCCTCAAGTGTGGGTAGTGGATAATGGGGGCGTTTTATCACTTTGTTGAGATCTTTTGGATCTTAGCAAACCCTGAGTTTACCTGTCTGTGGCTTTGCAGTAGCAACCATTGAGTTCACCCATTCGATCGGTTCTGTGATTTTTGTTATAATTTCATGTCTCTCCATGTTCATAAGTTAATCTTTGAGGCGATCACGCAGAGCAACGGGAACACGCCTTGGTGGGTGAATGGGCTTGGTCCCTTAGTTCCAGTGAAAGGAACTCTGAAAGCTCCAGCACACCAAAACATTGTGGTCAACTCCATGCTCCCAGCTCTGTGGGAGCAGTTTGGAGCTGGACCCTTCCTTTTCCAACATGACTGTGCACCAGAGCACAAAGCAAGGGCCATAAAGACATGGATGACAGAGTCTGGTAAGGATGAACTTGACTGGCCAGCACAGAGTCCTGACCTCAACCCACTAGAACACCTTTGGGATGAATTAGAGCGGAGACTGAGAGCCAGGCCTTCTCGTCTAACATCAGTGTGTGGTCACACACTTACCAATGTGCTTCTGGAAGACTGGTCAAAAATTCCCATAAACACACTCCTGAACCTTGTGGACAGCCTTCCCAGAAGGGCTGAAGCCATTCTAGCTGCCAAGGGTGGACCAACGTCATATTGAACCCTATGGATTAGGAATGGGATGTCACTTAAGTTCATATGCGAGTCAAGGCAGGTGAGCGGATACTTTTGGCCAACTAGTGTATGTTGTCTTCATGATGAAAAGGGAGGAGGAAAAGCTGGAGGTTGCAGAGATGAAGATGCTAAGGTTCTCGTTGGGAGTGACCAGGATGGATAGGATCAGGAATGAGTCTATCAGAGGAACAACACATGTTAGATGTTTTGGAGAGAAGGTCAGAGAAGCCAGACTGAGATGGTTGGGTCATGTACAGAGGAGGGATAGAGAATATATTGCTGGAATTGGAGCTGCCAAGCTGGAGGTCTCGAGAAAGACCAAAGAGAAGATTTATGGACGTAGTGAGAGAGGATATGACGGTAGTTGGAGTGAGAGAGGAGGATACAGAGAATAGGGTTAGATGGAGAAGGTTGGTTCCCTGTGGCGACCACTGAAAGGACAAGCCGAAAGGAAAAGTAGAAAATGAAAGCAACTAGATTGCAACCTTGCTCTGAGGAAGTAGGTCAGATGATGGTGCAAACAGATGACTGTCAAGAGGGTGGTTTGAGGATTTACTCCCAAAAGGCCAATTCCTGGGACTTTGTTAGTAAAGTACTAAACTACTGGTCCAAAGTACTACCATGAGAGGTTTAAAACTGAAAAACCTGAGGGAATTAGGAAAAGAAGCCAAGAAATCCAACTGCTGCCTTTAGATCTGGAGTAAGTCCAATGCTTGGGGATCGTAAAATGCAACTTCAAACTCAACTGCAGGGTGCAGCAGAGAAATGTCTCGTATATGCCATTGACATATAATGGGCCAAGTGAAGGCTTAAACACCCTGGCAGGAAACCTCACCTGAATAACGATCTAATGCAATGTTATAGAATAAGGAAAAATTGTATTAATTGAGTGAATGTGTTTCTGTGCTCACCAAAATATTTGCACATGTTTGTAAACAAATTATTTAGAATTCAATAGTCCTTTAACAAAAGATGCCAATAGACATTCAGTGAATAATCTTGATCAATACTGAGGGCCAACATTTCATGTTTCATGGTTATCAGAAGTCAGAGTGCTGTTATATATATTCAATGAATAACAGTACATTTTATGTGTTGCTCAAATGCAAATACAACTGTTGTTTTTAACTGTGTTCAATAAATCCGGTTCATGCACCTCATTTTGCCACTGAGTTTTAACATTTTAAACTCGAGTTGTGTTTCCAAAAGTTAATCAGCATTTCCATCAGAATAGCAACAATTTATGCAGTATCGCTCTTGTTGCTAAGGGAGAAAAATATCTGATATTGATGGTGGTATTGGTGGAAATTGAAAAATGTTCTGCTTATTGTATTTTGTCAGTTGAAGAGGACTGACTCAAATGTAATCATATTTGTGACTGCTTCATATTGTATGAGCTGCCATATTCCTCCAAAGCGAGGATACTAATTCTCATTTACAATAATAACTATTAAATCAAAAGGGTTGCAGTTTGCGGAAGCCAATTACAGCTGTTGTTGAGCATGAGGTCGAGTTCACACTGGAATAGTCACCAAGTCAATGACCGGGCCACACATAGAGACATAAAACTGCTCACTCTCATTCACACCTATAGTCAATTAGCAATGCTCAATTAACATATCGGTTGTTTTGTGTGTGTGAGGAAACCAGTAGACAAAAGGGAAATTTCACACAAAATGGACTAATTTCTGTGAGGCAGAAGTGTGAACTGCACGGCCATACTGCACCAAAAACAAATTGTGTATGCTGTTTTTGAGATAAAACTTTTATACCTAAATAAGCGTACTTTGACAAAATAAAAACTGGGTCCATTTCATTTAAAAGAAAAACATATGTTGAGGGATTCACACACAGCACGTTTCCAAATGAGGCATCTGGCATTTCCTTTGTTTCACAGTAAATGAAAAAAATAAATAATTTTGACCTGCCATACAAAGATGCAGTGAATAGGTTGTCATGCAGAATGCTTACACATTGAATCATAAACCTTTTCCTTAGGAAAAAGAATACATAACTTTACCATGCAAGGAGGTAACAGGTATTATGAACTGTGATTTGCCCTGTGGATGTGGGAAACATTATTCAGCACATAGTACAACCCACGGCAATGGAGTTAATTTTTTTTTATTTTTCATTTCTTTAAAGACGCACTTCAGTAAAGCCAAGATAATGCACGGATGACATGCCTTTGCATAGAAACGGTGTAAACTGCATGGAGTTTGACAGATATAAGTGCCCAGGAATTAAAAGGGGAAATACAGCAAACACTGACTATCTCCAGCAATGTCTTTTGAAACACTGTCAGAAGTTGCATGTCATTAGCTTGACATTCCAGTGCTGCTTTTTCAGTCTGTCCAAGACAATTTAATCTGTGAGGTCCAAGCACCATGACTGCTCTGTGCTCTGAGTCTGGGCACCGATGCTGGACCTTCGTGATGATGCACTTTCACTGTCCCTGCTCTCCAAAGAGCCCCTGTTTCCCAGTAGGCACTCCAGACTGGTGTGTTTCACGGAAGAGGAGTCGCCCAGCGTGAGATGGGGTTCAAGGGCATTTGATTGCAGTGACTCAGATTCCAGGGTGGAAATAGGAGGATGACTGGATAGCTGAGGTGAAGAGGATGAAACAGGGTGTGAGTCCATCACTTGGAAAATTGGGGTATCCTGGACCAAATTATGAGATGACGGCGAGGCCATCAGAAGAGAGTCCTCATGTGAGGTTTGCGGTAAGCTTAGAGTGTTCAGGCAAAGAAGGGGGAATGAACTGGGAGGCGGAGCCAGGAGGCTGTTTGCAGATGTACCTGAAAGGGTACTGGACAAAAGGCAAGGGTGTTCCTCACTATCACTGGGAGGTTGCAGGCACAACGTGGGCTGGGACTGGCTGATGGTGGTTAGGCTCGCACTTAGTGGTCGGCTGGCAGAATGATCATGCCTGGAGTGAGGTACAGGGCCTGGACAACCACTTTGAAAGCCTGGGTTCTTGCTCAGCAGAGATGGACTAGTCCACAAATGTGTGGTCATGTTCTCAGAACTATGACACTGGCTTAACCTGGGATCAGATTTTACCGAGAGAGAGGGGCTGGAGTTAGATGTCGGTGAACTACGAGCCAGAGGTTCTTGATGGCTCTCCATATGGGTGTCTATGGTTCCAATGTAACTACACTGGCCACCAGGTGGGCCACTTTGGAGGCTGTGGGCTTCATGGCTCCCAGAATCATTGTGGTGGTGCAAGCTGGGGGCCATGCCAGTGTTGGGGGGTCTGTGGGGATTGGGAAACATTTGGACACTGTAAGGGTAGGAGTACTGATGTGCAGATACGTGGGCCTGGAGAAGATGCATCATGTGGTGTAGGCCCTTGGTGAGCTCAGATACTTCCTGGTTTAATGTGCCCATCTGTTTGGAAAGTGCACACAATGTAGTTGTCATATTAACATCGTATTCTCAGCAGATTTTCTCTTTCCTTGCATAATCTATTTAGATTAATTAAATTTGGTCACAGCTATGACAAGCCTTATATCAGAGAACAAAAATAAAAGCAGCTCAACCCAATTAAGTCCCCTGCACGAAGTGACAAATTAACTGGCTTCTTACTTTTAGGTCTGACTCAGAAACAATTTTCGGATGACTTCCCAAAAGATAAGCAAACAATTCACATCCCCTTCACTAAAGAAGGGGCTTCTTACACAGCTCTCATGTCCAGAGGGACACTGACAAATGCTAAGTGACGCAAATGAAGGTAGGGAGGAAGGGAGAAGGTGGGGAGAAACATAGAAGAGGGAAAGTGAAACAAATGAAAAGGTGGTGAAAAAAAGGCCACAAGTAGAGCTGGGTTATTAACAAAAAGAATTTTTCTTCAGATTGTTGAGTCAGCACTCCAAACTTTCTTCTGCAATGCAGAAGTGGCCTGCTGTTTAATTAATATCAATTTCAGACAGCACCTATGTACCACCATCTGGATCTTTTTAACTCCCCGGATTTTTCACTATTCACATTCAATTAGAAATGCTGGTCATCACAAATTCAACTTGATCTCTAATATTTCCTGTCTCCCAGTAAACCTACCAATGAGGAAACCTAATGTTTCATCAGTTTATAAGGCAATGATTCCATTTGCAACAGAAAAATAAATACATTTAAACTTTGAACTGTCATGGTCACAACAAGATAAGGGTTATATTGTGGGGCAAAATGGAGCAACATAATCTACTTCTGGGAAAAGTCTACCATAGGCTCAAGTGTCAGTGGTACAATCTATCTTAATTTTGGTGAAGGTGTCATTCTGTACCTTTTGGTGCAGTTGATAAATGCTCTTCCTGACCTCCTCTGTCTCAAGCAGCAAAGTGGAGTTAACCTGTTTTGAGTCTATATAATAAGAAAAGGGAAATATATATGTAGTGAGTAGCACACACCACAGGTACACAGTCAGGAAAAATGTCAATATTTGTGGTGAGAAATATGTAAATCAACTGGACACCACAATAGTCTGTATGATAACACTATCTGCATATGCATTTTTGTATATCAAAACAGTATTCTAAACATTGAAGTACAATTGCACTGCAAGCCTTTTGGATTTAGGTTTCCAAATGGTTACATTGGACCTTAAATCCACTTTGATTTCACATCTATAATGCAGTTAGTCTAAGAAATCAAATCAACACCTGACATTTGATCGTGTCTTCCAGGAACTTAGCATTGGTCTCCCAAGTGTGTTGTTGAAGCTGTACAGAGTAACAGAATTTGGAGGCAGCAATTGTTTATTCCAAAGTAATGTTTTCGAAGTTTAGATCCTTTGTACTTAAAAAAAAAAAAGATGAATACTCCCCTCAGCAATTTGGTCCTTTGCAAAGAAGGGGTGCTGTAGAGCTATTAGCCCCCCCCAAAAACAAACAAACCTTCAATAGATTGGAAGAAATACAAGTTGCGCAGTGAATTTGCAGAACTTTGACATAACTGAACTTAATAGCCACCATAATAATGATGGATAATGATGATCAATAAAAGCTGAGGTCAAATAAGCTGCTTTGACCTCAGTTGTCCTTTGGCATGTTGTGTCAATGTTTAGACACTCAGCTGCCATTCCATCCCTCTACCTTCTTGTATTTCCCCAGGAGGGTGCCGGGCACTGTTGCAGTATCCACTGTTTGAACTCTGCAGTCAGCCATCTGGCACCTACAGTAGGTGATCCTTGCAGCTGGAGGGGGTTGGCTTACCTTGGGTGTTGCATCCACTACTGGCTTTTGGCCCACTGTTCTCCACTGTGAAATGGAATGTGTGCCCGTTGTCTTCGATGCCGTCTACAACCCTAATGGCGGGGGTGAAGAGAGGAGAAGCTGGAGTAACAGGAGATGTTTTTCAATTATCATTAGAGGCTGCAGACAACCCCAAAGTGTGCCATTAGAGATCCTGTTGGCAGAGATCCACGTCGGCGGGTACACAAAACACAAGCCAACTCTGGAGGGGCAGTTACCTGAGCTTTATGAACCAGGACTTACCCATATCTGGGACTGACTGGATGACTTGGGTTGCATTATCAATTTAGTTGGACAGTACTCTCATTATGTAACGCATTGATAGGTGATAAAAAATATACAATACAAATAACCCCCTTTTACATTCAGGGGAAGACATAGGTTGTTATGCATGATTTAACATGACGCCCTCTGTGGCAGACGTGTTTGCTCGCGCCGCAGTTGCATGCCAAATGCACTGCGGACAGCAAAGTAAGAATGTCATTGTACGGGGAAACATGTTTCCACACTGTACATATGACAATAAAAGCTTTGAATCTCTTTGAATCTGTCTCCTAAAGTTTCCATTACCACAACATTTGACATAAATGTCAAGGTATAGGTGGTTGGATATTCGCTGTGGGTGATTTTGACAGACAGCTCTCGATTCTTAATGAACTTCAAAAAAGGCCAGCTTGATTATGTGACGTAAAAGCTTGTGTCTGTACTGACTTACTGACAGTTACATAAAGTATTCTGCATGTAATGCAGTTTTATTGCATTAGGACTAATTTATGTTGTGTTGCAATATACCTTCCACCAGCTATGAACAAATAAACCAAGAGATGCTTTTAAATGTAACGCGGCGCCAACAGCCAGAGCAAAAATATAAGGTTCCAACTGTTTTGCCGAGGCAAACTTAGCAGTAAATTTCATTTTGAATTCTACTTTTTTTTTTGCTTACACAATACCTAGGACTGAGGTCAGGTGGTCCATAACAAGTGACAGTTGGAATGAGCAGCTTTGAGGGCTTCTGCTCAGCCCCTGACTCTCCCTGTGTGGAGGTGGAGGCTGGTGGGGCACTGTGCTCTTTTTTGGCTGGTGGCTGAGGAGATGAGCTCTGCCCATGGAAACCGCGGCTGAGGTTAGGAGAGCGGCAGCGTCGCAAAGCGTTGAACTGTCGCAACTCATCACCGAGCAGGTTCCCCAAGGATGTACGGCGTACAGGGCTGGATATACTGGGCAACAGGAGATTTCGGCGAGAGCGAGACGCTGGAGAGAGGTGGAAAGAGTCGTCTGGCTCATCACACTTGGTTTCTACAATAGAAGCAAGTCTGGGTTCCTGTAAAACAGAAACATGACAAACTCCATGTATTTGAATATACAGTACATAAATATAATTTAGCATATAAATGATGCAAGTTATATGTACCACAACAGCTCCATCTATCTTAATACTGTCAAATTTGTTCTTGTATTTGTGAAAATACAAGCAGAATAAAAAATCTAAAACCACAGTCGTTAAAAATAATAATTACATAAATATGTTTATTTGATACAACCCTATACATATATTTGATAAGCTTTGCTTGCTGTCAAATCAAGATGTTTCCTAAAATCAGATGCTTTCTATTCTTATGTGGTATTCAAAAATTCAAACCTCATATTATGCTACTATTATCAGTCTATGCAACTATCTGAAAAAAACGCTCCTTATCACTAATGTACTACATTATAATACTCTCACAAGTATTTGTTGGAGACAATAATAGAAAATGTAATTCTCTACGGTAGTACTTTTTCTCGAGATGATTACGTTCATGTACACTCTTACTTTTTTTTACCAAGCAAATCTCAGTTCTTCTTGTGTATTTTAGACGATGTATTTCTTCATTTATTTCAGTTAAGAATTTGAGTGTTCATCAATGCAAAACTGACACATGCCGAAATAACACGCTGCAAGAAAATACTAGGTCACTTCAAAATAGTGAAGGTAAGTGTATATCAAATTAGGTGCCAATTTTAAAATGTCACTCATCATATCCTTTCACAAGAAAACATTAAATGAGTAATCTTGGTGGTGTTAACCAACTTATTGGAAAAGAAGCTGATGCAGAGCAATTATTACACTATTTAAAGGTTAATGAGCCACTGCTAGTGATAATTTGATCATATGGGAATAATGATGTTGAGAGTCTATTAAACCCTGACCATAGCTGTGAGTGTGACTATGACTAAACATGATTGTTTTCATATTGCATAGAGCTCTTAATAATAGAGGAAGGCATATTTCAGAACAGTATTTCAATGTTAGCATGGTGTGATGTAGAGATGAGCAAACAGCACATGGTGAGAGAAGTAGCTCATAAGGCTTCCCATTAGGAGGTCTATTGACCCAGATAGTGAGATAACTCTAGGGACTGAACTGTTCTCTCTGCTCCAAATGAGTTTCAACCTGTAGGGGAAGTCCTTGCAAAAACCCTCCCGTGCTAGCAATGTCCTACAACAAACAGACACGTGTTATGTTTAAACCCTGGGATTTTTAAAAATCATGGTTTGAAATGCCTGACACAAATACACAATTGCATCATGTTCGCACAGGAAAGGGACGTAATAGATTTCAAATCCCAGGTCTTTTTTTGACTGACAAGCACAGGGTGAGATAAAGCTGGCACCTGTGAAAGTGGAGATTTGCACTGAACTCACATGAGAAATCCTGGGTGACCTTGAAAACCTGCTAAATCCCTGCAGAGAGAGAGAGAGAGAGAGAGAGAGAGAGAGCAAGCGCCCTTAAAAACAGCCGATGGCTTAAATGTACAACCATTTCACTTGAGGAATTCTTTAAAAAAAGACACACACAAGCAGTGACATATTTTGAAATTAGAGTGAACCTTATTAAAAACAACAATTTCTATAGCAAGGCCCGGAGCTGTTTCATTTGTCACTATTTAAATAACTTTAACCTGGAACCTGTATCGCTGATGATGTGAAGCGACCGGCTGCAATTTAGCATAATCACCAACTGGAGACAAATAATAATTTGCTGGAGTGAATCCTTCCTTTGACTGTAAAAAATTGAGCTTATGAAAAACATAGCTTGTTGGATCGATACAAAAAACATCTATTGAAATGAAATAGTATCAGTTTGAAAATGAAAAAAAAAACAACCTTTTTTTGCAAGGTGTGCATGGAACACAAACTTTTCACTACAGGGCTGAATTCCCCTCATGAAGATAACAGTCCCTGGAGCAACATGAACTGATTAACCAGCCAGCAGTGAATATTGTGTCATTAATTGAACATCATTATCCATTAATGGAGCACTAATAGCAGGGGTGTCCCACATAACAAAGTGGGTTTGATTTGCAGTGACACACATTTCACTCAAAATTGTAATGTCTTGTGTTTACACGTGCTTGTTGATATCAATGAAGAGCGAGCAAAACTTTTACGGTCTGGGTTGAAGGTACAGCTTGTGAAGCAACATGTTTTTTTTTTTTTTCTAGTACATACGTGTACCAAAAATGATATAGAGTATTCAATAAAGAAAACAGTAACATGGCTATTGATGGAGGAAAAGTGTGTAAGTTACAATTAGTTGTTGGATAGCACCAACTGACGTCTAAATTGGTTACAATGCCATTATCTAGCATGATAAACAGAGGCAATGCTATGAAGTGGCATGATAGTGTTATAGATGAAGTTATAATCAGGAATGTAGCCTTTGGTTGTATGTGCAGATGGATTTCCCTGCTAGCAGAGGGTTGTGTCTCTAAGGGGAATTCTGACTTAGTAAACCAAGATGGCAAGTGCCAAAATGCCAAACACAAGTCAACAAAACTGTATGACATTGCTGTGATTAAATCTACTTTTGGTGTAATAAGCAGCAGACAGGGTCATGTGACAGACCTAATGCACCATCATGTAAAACAATTTCAGCTTTCAGGGATACAATGAATGAGGCTTTGTTTGAATATTATGTTAGTGCAGTGATTGACGCATCCATTCAGGATGACTTTGGTTTGATGCTTAATTGTGAGAGTGAGCTCTATATAATTGATTGTACCTGAAGGAGTTGCCTTTAACAAACACAATGGAGCACCATTGGTTTATGTGAGGAATGTCTTTTCTCGTCTGTCCTCTGTTCTCTTATAAAACCACACTACTGGCCACATGGCTCTGCAAATAAGCTCTCAAATGAGGGTCTGCATTGCTGCCACTCTTGACCGGCGAGCTTGCTACTCACATTCATGACAACCGATCATCGAACCTCCCTGCGGTCTCACTGCCATTACTGACCACATAGTCTTAACTATGTTCTGACTCCCCGCCGAAGGCATGACCTTCCCGTGCTGCTTGCAATCCCAAGGTTTCTTCATATTTCCAAAAACAAACCTCTATTCAAAGATAAGCCAGGCTTCTGCGAGCTTTAAAGTCGAAATGAAACATGAATTAAGAGATATAAATATATTGTGATACTTTATGATAGACAATTACTCTTGCCTTTTTGGTTGAGTATGAAATAAATAAATGAGTGTTAGACCAATGGAAAAAAATGTTAAAATAACTGAAATTAGGAGTCTGCAGAATCATTTTCCATCTGGCAGAGTGGGTGTTTTACCACTCAGACAAAATAAAGCAGTCCCGTTTGGATACTGTATACAGTAATGGGCATTCCTACAATCTGTTACTTTGGCAATATTTCACTACACTTGACTAATTACTGTAGAGTCTGGGAGCAACACTCAAGTATCTCTGGAGTGTAATGGAACTCCAGACAACTTCAACCTGAAACCACCCACTGTGTTGAAGAGGACGAGGCAAGTGCAGGTGTGTGTGCCTCAGGGGCGTGCAGGACGTGGCTGCTCTGTCGGGTTGCAGAGCACTCCTTCATCTTGGCAGGGGGGCGAGTGGGGAGAGATGGTGCCCTGCCTTTGTGCTCAAACTCTGAGCAGATGGTGTGAGAGAAGTAGGGTGCAGGGCCTCATGACCAGCCTCACCTCAGAGAGAGTCTTACTCCTAAAATTTGCCATTTCAGATTTTATGCACTATATGTACATATCTTTTCTGAAAAACTTCACCCTCCTGTCATTTTCAATTCATTACAGTGTTAGCTTTTTTGATCTACTTTATTCTATGCCATCAAATGTTTCTCGCAACATTATTAATCATGCCGATAAATACATGGAGCTCTGAGTATTGTCTGTATCTCTGTATCTCTCATTCCTAATAATCTCACCCCTCTAAGGTAGTTTACAACAATATTGCTACATTTCACCTCAGGTATTCCTACACTGGCTCCATCTCTGTTCTATAGTTTAGATTCTATTATAGTAAATATTTGCCTTTTTTAAGCAAGCGACCAAATCAAGACAAGTTAACTAATGAGAAACAAAAATTAAAATCTATCTTACACCCTAGGGGATGCAAGAAGAATGGTTGGAGCAAGTGAAGATTGACAAATAATATTTAGGAATATTCAGTTGCAGCTTTTTCAGCTTTTTCTGTCACATATCAGCCATAACATTGCATCCCCACAGCTGGACAGAACACTTGCAGAATACCAAGGAAATGTTTCTGTAATAAACACAGTTATCTACTATTCTTACCGATATGTTTTGTTTATCAATCATTTCTCCACATTGATGGAAAACAAAAGGAAGGCAAGGCCTCCTTAAATAGGGGATTACAGGAATTACAGATGCGTCAGTGTCTTGATCATTTCCTACCACTGAGATTGGGGTGTGAACAAGGAAGTGATATGGTTGGCTGACAGTGGCACCAACGCATGGTGATTGGTCTGACAATCAAGTGACCAGCAACTCTTTGCTCATTGTGGTCGGAGTGTGAACTGTCGGGTGAGACGGCAGCTCTTTGAGCTGGTGTGAGTTGATAGGGTACAAATCACACTCCATGTCAAGGGGAATAGAGGCTTCATCAGTACTGTTGGGATTGGGCGTCGGTCCAGGTTGAGGTTGAGGTTAATGAGTGAGTTGTTTTGAAGAAACTTGATAGAATGGGGTTGCTGTGTTAATGTGGGCGTTGGGGTAAACATAGGTACCAATTCTGGGGACTCATCTGAATTAAAATTTGAATAGGTATTGTATGGCTAATGCTAAATGGTATGGCTTACACCTTACAATTTTAGAGTCACAGACTTTAACCCGGCAGTTGTAAGGAGATCGTAAGGAAATCTTAAGAGTTATACCAGCATTTCAGCCGAGTCACAACACACTTCCTACATCTCAGTCGTAAAGATCTGTGAGCTGGCAGTCTTAAGGCTTAGCGAAGTCTTTTCCTAGTCATAGGGATTACGACAATATCAAGCATACTTGATATTATTGCAAGTTAGCGTTTTTCCTCACTATAAAGCCTGAATCAACAACCAATAGATGAGCTCCAACAAAACCCGAAACAGGAAGCCTGGTAGACAAACAATTGAAGCGATGGTATTTGTTGGCAGTATAGATGAAAGGGAATGGCAAAGGATGTTCTGATCAGTATTGAAAACTAGAAACAGGAGAGGATGGTGGAAGGAAAAGCAGTAAAAACACAATAATAATAATAAAATACATTTTATTTCACGTGTCTTATTGAGGTTGAAGTTACTTCACTTTATTTTCATCAAATTTTTAATTTGCCTTTGTTTTATATGGTAATATTTATTTTCTATGTATTTATTTATTTTATTGTTATTTTGTTATTGTTATTTTGTTATTGTTTTGTTATTGTGTTATTTTGTTTTGTTATTTGTTTTTTATGTTCATCTGCTCTTGGTTGCCGTGCTACCCCTGAATTGGAGTGCCCTCCAATTGTCCTTTGGGGACAAATAAAGTTTCTCTGATTCTGATTTTGATTATTGGACTGAAGTAGGCTCTGCAAATATCCGGTGAAAACATTGAATGGTGCCTAAAAATGCAAAGCTTTTCAAAAGCTTTGCAAAGTCTTTCAATGTGAGACCCACAATCTTTTGTCTCAACAATTGCAGACTACACTAAGACTTACGACTCTAAAAACTACTCTTAAGATATGAGCTGGTGTGAGTTGATAGTTTTACTCGAGTCTTAACAAAATTTTTACTCTTAGTTCTTGAGTTTTGAGATGTAAACCCAGCATAAAAGTGTTGGATGACTTGGCCTGAGGCTCAGATGGTAGATGCTGGGATCCAGTTTCGGTTGTGGATTTCTCAGGTGGTTTGCATGATTCAGATGGATTTGGTGTGTGTGCACTGCATTGTATGTGGCTGGAAGGTCACGTCTAAGACCCCTCATCTGTATGGAGAGGTTTTTTTTTGTTTGTTTTCCGAGCTGAATATGTACAATGTGTGACCCCCTTTGGACATTGCTGGATTGTTAGCATTTTTCAACTACTGCAGCAACTTAACTCTGCTTCTAATATTACTGCGCGCTAATTTCATGGTGAATGGAAAATGGAGAGCAATGTAAGAAGAATATTTTCATTAATTCTAATAATGACTCACAGCAGGTAGTGTTTTCTGCTTTTTTTGTGGGTATATATTTTATGTTCTTTAAATGACTTAGAAAATAAAATAAAAGGTTCAGGAACAACAGCCCATCGTGTATTACTGTAAGTTCAACTCCATGATATACATGAAAATCATTTTCATTCCAGAGGAATTAATTAATTTCAGACTCTAGGAAACATATAACATTTTTTTTCAGCTACTAATAAAACACTTACATACTTATCCAGCTGATATTTTCCTGATGAGTAACATCGAATTCTAGCAATACACATACAAAGCCAAAGGTTTGCACCGTCCTCTAAAGTCTTTGGATAATTCCAACAGCTTTAACATCTATAGTTACAAAAATGGCCCGTGTAAACTAAAATACTGACTACTGACTCTGGATCCTCAGCTCAAACGTCAGCTATAATCTGAATTTACAACATTATGCCACCAATTCAAATCCAAAAGGCCCAAAAATGACAAAAACAATATTGTATTGCATTGCATTTAACAAGCCATTTCACAGGGTCCCCTGTCAGCACTGATCGCTGTCTGGTGTTGAAAAACATCGAAGTGCGCCCGTAGAATATATCACTGGAGAATATACAATCCAAGGCCTCAAACTGAACACACTAGAGTCCATAATACACCTGACATACGACCACTCCGCTGTCAAGGCCGGGGATCGTCTTTGCACCCAGATAGTCAAAGCTTCAGGTGGCTAGTGAACCCATATAAATTGTAAAGACTCTGCTGATTGTATTGTTTATTAATTCCCATAATAGAATTCTATGATGGGATGTCAGATTTATTTGGAATTCAATATTTGTAAGCCTGTATATGAACATGATGATTGTGACAGGTGTCAAAAGTGATAAAGGAACAAAAGAACAATCTGACAAAACAGCATGAGCTAACCATTTGTGGGTTTGTTCGTCTATATTCTTTACCTCTTCCTGGCTGCCCTCGCGCAGGTTGTAGGTCAGGTTGTTGAGGATATCGGACGCAAACACGCTGGCGTACTCAGGATAAAGTTCCAGCACCTCTCTCAAGCCACGCACACTAATGTATTGGAGGTCACAGTAGGTCAGTGCCTTCACATCAGCATTGGTCTTGATCACCTGGTCAGTTCCAGGAAGGTCAGACCCGATCAAGTCTCCTTTTCCTATAATGCAACAAATATTTATTTTTTGCCCTTCATATGAAACAAACAAGGTAGATACAGTAAACATCATTGATCTTTTTTTTTTTTTTTTTTTTGAAACTATCAAATTATTTCCTCTTAGGTGTAAGTTAATGTGGAAAAAATACATTTACCACAAAATTGCTTTTTGCCTATCGTTGTGGCTATTTCAAGTACCCCAATTGTAACTAATAATATGTCACATGGTAATGTCAAGCTTCAATTAAACCAATTAAAACACAATAGTCGAGGGAAAAAAAGGAATACATAACAAAACATTGTGACCAAAATACCAACCTAATATAGCCAGCACCGTGCCATCTTTCAGCACCTCCAAAGACCCGGAGCAGACAAAGTAGTTGGCGTGTAGTGCATCCCCCTGTCGGATTAGATACTCCCCGGGAACACAGAAGGAGGTTTTTATATGAAGAGAGAGTGAGCGCAGGCATCCGCGACTGGCCCCCTTAAAAACCGGCAGCTGGAGAATGTCCTTATTCAGATGCATGGCGATGTCGGCCCGCAGCTCATCTGGGAAGTCATGCAGGAGCTGGGAATGTGTGACAGTTGCAATGAGGTGTGACACTGATTGGCAATTAGGGAATGGATGGTGCCACCACCAGTTACCCTCTTTTCAATTTCGGCAGGATGTCAGATGAAAAGTGAGCAGGCAGCCATGTGTTGTGATGGATCTTAAACAATTACAGGTGCGAAGGGTTGCCAATAGATTGCAGAACAGGGTTTATTGCTTAGAAGCTGTCACAATATTACTGCGCTATTTCTTAAGGACAGACAGCAGAATGTGCATTGATTAAGTTAAAGGACCCCTACCTCATTGGCATCTATGCCATTGTTGACCGACCATGTGGTCTGGAAGTACTCCAGCATGCGCTGTTTGAGCTGCTGGGGCAGCCGATGGACACGGATGAAGTCCTTCAAGTCTTTCATCCGTGTGTGGTAAAGTGAACGTCTTGAGTACATTCTCTGGATAATGGCTGTCACGTTACCAAATACCAGAGCGTGCATCAGAGCTGTGGGAGACAATAAAATGGCAAAAAAGACTTTAGGTATCTCTAAAAAAAATGGAGACACTGCAGTTTGTGTTCGAATTTCTAAGCATTTCATTGTTTCTTATGGTCTCCATCTACTGTATCCATCAATCGTCTGCCGCTTATCCTGCACTCAGGGTCACGGGGGATTCTGGAGCCTATCTTATGTCGTCGGGCGAGAGGTGGGGTACACCCCGGACTGGTTGCCAGTCAATTGCAGGGCCACATATACAGACAATCATTCACTCACTCGCTCCTTGAGGCAATTTTCCCATTTTTTTACTTTTAACCTGCTGCATGTTTTTGGACTGTGGGAGGAAACAGGAGAACCTGGAAGAAACCCACGTCGACAAGGGGAGAACTTGCAAACTCCACACAGAAAGGTCTCCCTGACATAAACCAACCAGAGTCCTTCGCCCTGTGAGGCCGAAGCCCAAATGGTCTCTTCCAATAAAAATAACTTTAAAAAAGAAATACTTTCATGCTTCAAAGTAGGAACGACACTAAGGTTTATAATTTCATAAAATAGTTTGTCACCAGAACCATTTCCTGCCAGATCTTTCATTAATTACAGAATATTTGGTTCAAATTTTGAACATGGAATACATCAAAACACAGGATGAAGGCCAAATTTTTCTATCTTTTCATGAAGAGAGTAAAGAATAATTTGTCTAAAGGGTATTTGAACTATTTTCAAGCAAATAACTGACTTCACATTCAATCTATTTTGCATCATGACAAGCATGGGTACCGAAATGAGCACAGCCCCTCTCTGGCCTGCAGTAGCATTCCACTGTCTGGTCAAAGTAGCTGTAACAGTTTGCCCAACAGATGTGGGGGTCAGGGGCTCTTGCTCAAGCGGCGTAACCTCTCTGGGGCACAGACTTTGTCTCAGCTTCTATCTCTGATACTGATGGTCCTTTTCTTGCCTGGGTGAACTTTTTTATGTCAGATGTTGAAACAAACCCTGTGCCCCATAAATACGGATTATTGGAAAATCTTGTCATTGGTGAGCAACAGCTGCATTGAAAAAACAAAATAAAAAAAACTGAAAATCTTGTCAGTGGCAGTGGATAATGAATTGCCAGACATCTTCAAAATTACTGTTATTTTGCACTGACCCACAAATCCACCAAGGCTTTGTCCTCTGACGAGAATACACTTAAAAACAATTATTAGCTTCCAGGTTAATGACCTAATAACTGCAAGCTTCTCAAGGTCCAACAGAATTCCTGCTGAATTTCATCCCCAATCAAACTGTTATGTCTGAACGTCAGAAACAAACAACACTGCACCGTGAGACATACCCCCAATGAGCATGGTGCAGATTGAGAAGATCTTCTCTGCATCAGTGTTGGCACAGACGTTGCCAAAACCGACACTGGTGAGGCTGCTGAGGGTAAAGTAAAGGGCAGCGATGTAGGAGCTGCGTACTGTTGGGCCGCCCAGCGTGCTGTTGATATAAGGAGTCTCGAGCCGTTTGCCCAGCTCATGCAGCCAGCCTGGAGAGAGAAAAGAGCATGAGAGCAGGAGAGTATGAGAGAAAAGCAGGATTTTCTGGCCGATATGGTATTGAGTGATTCGTGGTTTACATGGGGGGAAGGGGAGCTGTATGTGTCAGAAAAGACTTGTTGGCAATGTTAACACACTGATATGCTGATTAAGAAAAGGAGGCATTGGATAGACACTCTCCATGGATCAATAATGGTGTAAATTAACATTGGTGTAAAATAATGGTGTGACCAAACCTTCCAGTAGACACATGCAAAAGAATGTACAGTAAAATCACACATCCAGATCCGAATAGACAAACACATTTTACATGGTAAACCTATGTTGCAGTGAATTTTTGCAGACTCCAGATAATTGAAAATTTCATTTTCCCTTTATATTTGAACAGGACATCACATGCTGGCCAGGTGGTTTGGATGTTGGTATTTGTTTGTGTTTCAGACAATACTCATTACAGCACTAGAGAATGGTGTTGCCATTGTGAAGGCAGGAAGTCCTGAGATGTCCTGGGTGCTGTGACTATTTATAGCGGAGTGAGGACACAACAAATATTTTCTGTGCTCTTAATTGCCAGCATTTTTGTTACTTCCAAGAGGAAGACAATTGTTTTCCATTTCCATTGGCAATTTGACTGCATGCAATCACATCAACACTCCATTAAATTTCACAATAAGTAGCATTACAGGCTTATTCACGATGATGAATAAATGATACCACATGTATTAGCTCATTCACTGACTTATTCATTATCTACATTGCTCATCCTATACTGGTTGCGGGGGAAGGGTGGGGGGCTGGATCCTATCCCAGCTGTCATTAGGCGAGAGGCGGGGTTAACCTTAGACCGGTCACCAGTCAATTACAGGCTCACATATAGGCCAAATATATACAACCATCCACCCTCATTTACATGTCTGGGCAATTCAGGGTCTTGAATAACCTACCGCATCGTTTTGGACTGCAGAAGGAAATGGGAGAGTCAGTCAAGACGAGAACATGCAAACTCGTTGCAGAAATGTCCCCTGTCAGAATTGAACCAGCTAAAGGAATTGCGTCATTCATTCATCAGAAAGATAGGGCTGTTAATTTACCCAGTCCTGAATGCCCAACTTACAGGACATCAGCAAGGTCTCATTAAGGCCTCTCCAACACTCACCGATGTCCCAGGTGTCACTGGTCTCTATCTCCTTGCGGCCAATCATGTACCAGATGCAGGCCATCCAGTGTGCCAGCAGGGCAAATACTGACATTAGTAAGGTCAGCACCATGGCGCTGTACTGGGAGTAACGATCCAGCTTCTGAAGAAGGCGAAGGAGGCGCAACAGCCGTACTGTCTTAAGCAGGTGGACCAAGGAAGTCTTGGGTGTTTGGAGGGGCGGTAGAGAGAGCGAAAAAGAAAAAGGGTTCAAGGCCTGAGGTTATTAAGACATTAAGACCAAGTCAATACACGACAGTTTTGTCTGAGCAGCTCTTGACAATATATTGACTTTTTTCACTTCCAATTTTAACATTTGCTCTTTCTTGGTCTATGAATTCCAAACCATGTCTTTCCTTTTAAGTAAATCCCTCCCTGCCTAGAGTCCAGCGATATGGGAGAGTAATTATGCAATTTTTTTAATTTTTCCAATTTTTAGCATTGGTCAATTCATAATTAAAAAACATTGAATATTATGTTTAATAAAGACATAATGCTACATTCTTAATGTTAAATAATTGTCTTAATTGTCTTCTTTTATCACTGATAATCTCCCTTATTCTTAGTGCACTGCACTAATACTACTACTACTACAACCACTACTACTACTACTACTAATAATAATAATAATAATAATGATAATAATAATAACGATAATAATAATAACGATAATAATAATATGTATGAATGCATTCATGCCTAAATACTAAATGAACAAGAAGTACTTTTGCCATATGAAAGCATGCCATAAACAAAGACATGTTGGCATGAATTATACTAGTCAGTCCGTAGCTTATTTTAATGTCCACAGAACACCAAATGCTCTTTGCTATTTTAAGTACTTACCACAGTAATGTTAAAGGCATACAGCAGGTCAAAGGGAAGAGCAGCAACCAAGTCCACAAAGAACCATGTGGTGGCATAGTGAATGCAAATGGAGCGTGACTGATACACCACCTGGCCTGACTGGCTGACGTAGGTGGTACGGAAATTCAGGATAATGTCTAGGAATGGAAAAGTGAAAATAAACAGGTTCACTGTGAAAAAACAAGCAAAAAACAGACAAAAGAAAACACGGTGGCAACTTAGCCCAACAAATCAAACTGAGGAAGGAAATAAAGACTCAATGACTTATTAAATGCACCATATCCCATGTTAACTGGCAGTATCATATTTACATTACATTTACATAAAAGTATCACATTTATTATCATCATAAATAAAGTTGTACTGGCCATTTTGCAATAACCAAGCCTTTGTGAGGTACATGTTTTTGCCATGTTTCTGAATATCACATTTTCCCCCAATTTTACCCAAGGTGCAGTGAAGAGAAACTTGATGTTAACAGCTTTCTAATGATTTAGATTAGAACCTGGGTAGGTAAAATATTATTTTGGTGTATTGCCAGCAAGTAATTCCCCATGATGATACAAACAAAGTTAGAAATTGTGTTCGAGTTCTACCGCGGTAACATTGTGGTGATAGCTTATCACTGTGATATTAGATAATGAGCAGCTTACGAGTTTATATGATCAACATGGAGAACGCAATTATACACACTCCTATGATGAGATAAAGACTTGAATTGAACTCCAGGGTGCTTCTCTTTGTGCATTATCAGGAGAAGAAAAAATCATGGCATCCAAATAGGAAAACAAAACCAAGGTTGCCTAGAACTGGAAGAATTTTCTGGGGAAATGGATGCCTGTGTTGCGCTTGTTGCGCTGTTAGCTGACCTGAACTGGTTGAATATGGTTAAAATGAAAACGAATGTGAATGGAATGCCTGCAGTTGCTTACCTATAATAAAGAGCATTTCTACAGCAATATCGCTGACAATAGTAGAGCGTGCAGCTGTGACCGTGTCATCATATGGTGTGAAACTGACGTTGTAGGGTACAGTGACCGCCACATAGAAGGTGGCCAGCAGAATGAGCCAGTCCCAGAGGGCTTTTGACACACTGTAGTGGAGCAGAATGAAGCGAGACTTCTGCACTGTGGCCACTTTGTACTCTGGTATGGAGGGCTTGTCAACCATGGTCTGTTGAAAAATATAAAAAAAAGGGGAGGTGTTTGGAAGGGTAAACAATTGTGTAATATTTCTACAGAGTTTCTAAAAACAGCATTCACAATTTACCTCTGTCTTTCATACCAACACACACATACACACACACACAAAACGAATAAGCTGCATAAATGAATAATTTGATCACCAGATGGTGAAGAGGTGAAGTGCTGCGAAAATAAATGATAATAAGATGAACTGCAGCGCCAGGATTTTGCAGCAACAGACAATATAAATGTCAACACCCTCTCTTACGCTTTGACCACTGATCATTTAGTAGACTGACTAACTCAAGTGAGACAAATATGCTGCTGCTTCTGGCTATCTGTTCTTCACAGCACACTATAGGCAGCTATGAACTGTCTACATGACAGAGTAGTAACAATGAAAATAGCACCTTATTACCAACATTGACGTTTAATTAGTTCATACATGATTTAACCTTTGCTTGAGATTCTCCCTCCAAATGCCATGAGTGACTTTAGTCTCAGGTGGTATTATATAATTGCGGCTGAGTTATTAAGGAAATGAAGGGACCCACATCATCAACGATGGAGGGCCAGTGTTGTGAAATGTTATGGTTATTCATTCCTCTCATTTGATTTTTTAATTGGGAAAATTGCTAAACTGTTAAAACTATGAACTGCTTTGGGGATTCCATTTAGCACATAATTAGTCACACTTTCCAAACACACCTACAGTATGCAGCACATAATAGCCTGAAAGAATATTTAAAAACTGACAACATTTTGGATAAAGGTCATTATGGCTGGAATCATTCTAAAAATGAGCAACTTTGTGGCCAGTAAATAGAGAAATTCTGGATTGCAAACCTCCAGGACCATCTCATACATGTGAAAACTGTACCTGTTTGGGTCGATCACCCGTAAAGATTGATGTTATCAGTGTATGACAACACCACAAGATATGTGTGTTTGCTTGCATGCGTGTGTGTGCACATGTGTGTATGTGCCTGAGAGAGTGTTTCTGCATGCAATTAAATTGTAACTCAAGAGGGATTTGCAGGTGAGTCTGTCACTTTGAGTACAGAAAAGAACAATTTATCTTAATTATTATTGTAATTTATTCATCATACAAAGAACAATGGTTGTTTAACCTGGTTAATGTTTTTGTGATTTTGTGATTCACCCTTTCAGGTAGCAGGGACAAGCTGAGGTTGAGGGAAAATCATTTGTTATTCACAGGTTGTCTGTATCTTCTTGCCAGAAACAACAATTTGGCAGGAACAACCACTGACTGCTAGCAGAACAGGATGCCTGACGTAAACACTTTTTCCTGTGGGAAAATGCTGGTTCATGAATGTAAAAACCTGCCGAAGGTGGAATAAAGCTCATGTTATGAACAGAAATTACTGTGCTAATCTTGCATCTGTGAACATGAAAGGCCAGCAAGATAATCACTTAGTAGCACGTACTGTACAGCAGCTTAGGGGAGTCAAAGAAGTGGCTCCCGAGCCCTGATAGCTGAATCTCTACATGATGACGTCCAGTGGCGTGCAGTGAAGTTCATGGCTGGTGAGCCAGCAACGCCTTTGGAGTAAGATTTACAATTGCAAAAATTTCAGAGTATATTTTCCTATCCAACTGGCAGCTTGCATACTGAATACTGGTAATGTTTCTCTTCTCTCTCTCGCTCTCTATCTCACTCTCTCTCTATCACACGCACAAACATCAAGACCAAGATTAAGAATAGAATAATTCACTTGAGGTCAATTTTTCATTCTTAAATACTTATAAGTTAGTCTAATCTAATTTTTTTCATTAAGCTGAAAACTATTTGTGATATTACCATTATTTGTACACAAAGTCCATGCATCAAGTACCTTGGGGTCTGCATTAACAATAAATTGGACTGGTCACACAATGCTGATGCACTCTGCAAGAAGGGTCAGAGCAGGATGTTCTTCCTGAAGAGTCTGAGGTTGTTTGGCGTCTGTAACAGGCTCCTTTTAGACCTTCTACCAGTCTAAGGTACCCGGAGCACTCTTCTTCGGTATAGTGTGCTGGTGGGGCGGTACCAGGACCGATGATGTCAATAGGCTCAATAAGGTAGTGAGGAAAGCCCGCTCAGTGGTGGGACTGAACCTGGACCATCTTCAATTGCTGGCAGTGGGGAGGGTGAAGAACAAACTGGGAGCTATCCTGGACAATCCTTCCCACACCCTGCACAATGAGCTGTGGCTGATTTACAGCCCCTTTAGCCAACGGTTCATCCCACCCCGGAGCAGAACTGAACGCTTCAGACGCTCCTTTGTGCCCACGGCCATCAGATTGTACAACAGAAGTCTGGACGGCACACAGCTCTGACCGGGCTGAGGTGAATCCGTGCTGCTTCCACAATCTCACTACCTCATCCAATTCCCTACCTCACCCATCCACATGCCATGCTCTAACTCTGCTATGTTTCTTATCCTTGTTGGTCCTAGCCTGCACACATCCCACCTTTTTTTAATTTATTTTATTCTTTGCTAGTCATTGCTTTTGTCATTCTATTTATATTGTCGTTTAGTTCTGGTTGTGTATTTTTCACCCTTACTGTTCCTTTATGTCCTTTATGTCCATCATTATCCCTGATGTTGTTGTTGTTGTTGCTGCTGTCTATTTATTCATGAAAGTCTACCTTCTGTCTTCTGTCTCTCTATTTATATTTATATTCACATTTATTTTACTTTTTGACATTAAGAATAAGAATAAGAACAACTTTATTTATCCCGAAGGAAATTGTTGTGCCAGAGTTTCAAATAAAACATAACAATAATAAATAATAATTGGAAGGAGGGAGAATAAGAAATACAAATAAAACTATAAAGTATCAAAGTCAAGGCTATAAAGTGTTTTAAGGTCTTAAAAAGTACAAATGAATATTCCCTTCGGCTGAAGAAGAGGAATTAAAAAGTCTGATAGCCCCAGGTAGGAAAGACCTCTTGTGGCGTTCAGTGGAGCTCCTTGGTGGTATCAATCCACAATTCAATTCAATTCAATTCAATCAATCTACAACTATAACTGATATGCTGCTGTGACAAGGGAATTTCCTCCATGGGGATCAATAAAGTTTATCTTATCTTATCTTATCTTATCTTATCTTATCTTATCTTATCTTATCTTATCTTATCTTATCTTATCTTACGAAGGACAGCAGACACAAGCACCTTCCATCTCACATGTGCCTATTCAGGTACAGCACTGTGCTATGTTTCTATGTTACTCTGCGGTTTCTTGTCCAATCAGCAAGAATAATTCTGTCACACATTTACATGAAAGACATTGCACAGGCTGAAGAAGGTCATAGTGTATATAATCATATGATAAATCTTTCTACAAACGTTATATTGTCAGCAGGATGAGAAACAGAAACAAGCATGACCCACCAAGCCCGGCTTGTGAGGGACTGCGCATCTTGAGGTGAGGTTCGGCTGCTGCACCTCAGGTTTCTGCCCTGATTTGGTTGGGAAATGCTAAAATTCAGAGATTCTTACTTGGAAAATGTTAAAATGATTGGAATCATACAGAAAATACATTTATAACCCAGATCTGCGGACATGTTGAAATTACTTTGTGTCACCTGCCTCCCCTTGACCACATGTCACTCATGTGATTACCTATAATTCTCCTATAAACAGTAGATTATCCATGGCTATCCATATGGCTATCTATATCTTATATGGCTGGCCATAAATTACAGCTGCTTTGTACAGGACAATTTTGACTCAAAAGAGTCTTTTTGTCAAAAATGTTCTAGGTATTATTTTGAATGACATCAAGACATTCATAGCCACTGTGAAAAAGAAAATTACTGACTGTCATTTATAGCCTTGGATAGTTTGAGCAATGTCAGCAAAAGCAAGGCCGCTTTTTTTCTCTTTTTTTAATTTGTCTTACATCACAGAGGTTGTGACACCCACCTGACCTTTAGCAACTAAGGCGGTCAGTCAAGCACATCTCCGTGATTAGAAAAGAAAAGCCTTGCACTGCGGGGACACATGGGACTGCATTTCTCACAGCTGCAGCTGATCTTTGCACTTCATTAACTCAAGCTCGGCACCCCTGCTTACCACTTCAACTACATTTCCCAGCCTGCTTTGGGCATCACTGCTGATAAGCGCTTGTCCTTGATATGGAAATAGATTCACGTGACACACGTGACCACGTGACACAAGTCACATAAGCACAGAGGTGTGAAAATGTGTGAAGATGTGTAGATATTAACATGTATTTTATGATTAAGACAGATTTACAGATAAACTGAAGACAACTATGGTATGGTACCAGACCAAGATGATTTAAACTGCGATGTCAATATTGGTTGCAGATTCAGCTTATAATTGTATGCATATTCATTTGACTAATGGTTTTAATATAAGGAATATACCAGGGGGTAAGGGGGCATGTATAAGTAGATTGTTGTATTTGATTATTGTAGAACTATTTGATAGTCAGAGCAGGAGATGTACAGTTTGAATGTTAAAATACCAAGAATGCGAGTGAACATGTTTGAAGTGGCTCTAAATCATTCAGCCACTATTGATTATTTTGTTCCCCCTCAGTAAAGTCAATTAATAGATGTTAAAAATTGTCTTGAAATATCTCTTGTGAAACGACAGCAAAAAACCCTTTTGTTTTGTTGGACAAAATAGTGCAACCAATTTTATGGTCATTGTTGGGTGAAGTATATCGTTATTCATAGTTTTGCGCCAATAAAGTCAAATAATTTTTCTGTCAATATATATGAGTCATTGATTACAAAATCTGCTGTCAAAAGTGAATGATATACACTGAAACAGAAACAACAAGATCCTCCTTATTCAAAAACAAAACAACGCTAAAACCTTTCTACAAACGTTATATCGGGGGCCTGTTATTTAAATTCCATCTATTATCTAATACCATCTCGTGACCCTGAGAGATTCCAACCAACAGCAGCCAAAAGACTAAAACAGCACAGCAATTCTTGCTTTCCCTTTACTTCTGAAGAAATGTCATTTTAGCAACACTAGCCGTTGAGACCTCGGACGGTTGCAAAAGATGAAACCTGAGCTGATTATCATGAAAGCCTCTGACATCAAATGGTTGTGACCTTTCACCAGTCGTCTCGCTATTTATTAAGTTCACCCTCAACCTGTCAGCCAAAGCTGCTGATCAGTTTAAATAAAGCTCCTCTCTGACAGAAGTCATAACATTTAACCCCTCTTTCTTGACTACTTTGCCATCATTATATCTGCAACTCTCTCTCTTCAGTCTGTTGTTTCATTTCCAACGTCTACCGTTGTTGCTTTACACAAGTACATACTGGTATGTGTACCAAAAATAATTGCCCATAACTATCCATGTCATCCAATCCAAATATATAAAATGACTGGTGGAATATATGGAGGGCTGAATCAAACGAATGAGCTCTGTATTTCAGAGCTTAGCTGAGCTTTCTGCTTAGCTGATCGAGTCATAACTTGACAACATAAAGCCCTGCAGGATGGGGGAAAGAAACAACAGATCAGTCAGAATGCTCTTGTTTGGCTGTGTTTTTCTCTCACAGAGTATTGCAGAAGCTGTAAAACACAGTAAATTCTCCAAAAAGGGGCACAGATATTGCAGTGGACATGCTTTTTTTTTTTTTTTTCGGAAAGGAGTTGACAACCATTCAGAAAAGGAAGGGCATCCTTAAGAATTACCGGTACCTAAAATTTTGAGCGCTAACTTGTAGCCACTGTCCCTGTATGAGTTTTTTTCCTTAATCTTTTATGGGTTTCTTATGATTTAATGATCAATGTCTTTTTTGTTTTTCCTTTTCCCAAGTATAGATATCACTCTTCCGTTTGCGTCCTTGGCTTGAAGGCTACAAATAGAAGTCTACTCAGAGCAGATCTGTCTGTGGTGTGGAGGCAGAGAAAGACAATGTTAGCTAACAACTACTGAGAGACAGAAAAGGGAAACAGACAGAAAAGGGAGAGTCGGAGGAGGCAACGAAGAGGAAGTATATATAAGCATTATCTTTTATAAGTTTTGTGAAGTTTGGTATTTTTGAAATGTAGTGCGGTACAGAAGCAAATAGTACATGGATGAAAATGCTAGTGCTAAGACGCTAACCCTCTACAGCTATACTTAAATGTTCACTGACCTGAATGTGTGGAAAATCCTAAGTAAACATTTCACCAAAAGAACGTTTCACCATCTAAAGTTTTCCCTTCTAGTGGAGGTTATTCATTCATCTTTTTAATAGTTCTGTTTTTTTTCCCACTTTTATTCAGAATGGAGCACAAGCTGAGTCATCAGACTGTGTATGCACAGACATGAATGTCAGTCAAATCATGTTTGATGGTACAATTTTTTATCCCATTGTGGCTGTCATATATATTACCGTGATATGTTAGCAGTTAAAATGACCATAACAAATCATATGATTATTCAGGGAGAAAAGTGAGCAATGATATTTTTTTTTCTTTTCTTCACTTGAAATCGATTCCACCTAATACCTTAGGTTAGGCACTGACTCTCAACATATGGCACACAAGTTTAAAAAAAAAGCATGCCATGTCTTCACATTCACAAAGCTATAAAATTTTTTAGAAATTCAGGAAATTCCTGTCAAGCTGCAGTGAATTGCATGACATCACACAAAACGATAACAGTACAAGCTGGAAAGTGTCCTCTGCATTACCAAATCTAATGTCAAACTGGAGAAACGAAGTCGAGGTTTGGTGACAATGATCAAGGTCAGGGAATTTTTTTATAGCTTTATGGCAGCTATCAATACACTTAATCCACTTAATGCTAAAACTGTGAGCACATTTACCATGTAGTTCTAATAGGCTCACAGTTATTAGAAAATAAAAACAGTTAAAAAGGGTTAAAAATCTTTTCTGCAGAGATGACGTGATGATTTTTATTTCCTGTCACAGTCATATATTAATTGCAATTAATGTTAATATTATAACAAATCTTAAATGTCATGTATAGACTGCAGTCACATAGTGTGTGTGTGTTTATGCACATCTGTGTCCGTGCATGAATATTGGTTGGTAAGACAATATTGTTAAGTAAGACAAAATTGCCATACACTGTTAAACATCCAACACTGTCTTACTTCTTGTTTTCTGGAGACAAAACAACGACTCGTTTAAATAAGCTGAAGTGATCAGTCTTGAAAATATTCATAGTGACCAGCTTGCAACGCCAGTGAACATCGTCAGCAAAATGGTCAGTGATTTATTCAGCAGGAATATTCTGAGAATTATGATTTATCTTTTAGGGTGAACATCATATATTTTCATTTAAAGTGTAACACTGATGTTTATACTTGTGGAAAAAGGCTGCGTTGGAACGGATTAACGGCCAAACAGACGTGCCAAAAATTGGCTATGGAGATGCTGACAATGCTCGACACTCTCCATGTGAAATGATCCATGTACTCCTACACAACACAATAAAGTGAGTTTAATTATGTATTGAATCAAAGAACTAATGCATTTTTGTGGCAAACTTAGATTCCTTTTTGATATATATTTTGACATATAAATGTAATTTTTGAATCCAAATGTTGCTGGATCCAGAGAGATAAGTGTTGTTACCAAAATTGTATGGTCTCACAATGGTTTTAAAACCATCCCTGATGTTTCAAAATATATTTAGCCAAATGTAATATGGTGTGCTGATGGTGTGCTACTGACATTTTGTGAAGGCAAGCACTGGATTTTATTATCTGTAATGTGATTTTAATGTCAAAATATGAAACATACTCCCACTCTTCCCTCATTTACATTGATTATCGGGAAGATTTTATCCCTGTCTACCGTGACAAGAAAATTACGATCTCAGTTGGAATCAATTAACACTTAGAAATGTTTTTTTCCTCAGTGGAAGTTGGAATGAGAATATGACATTTCAATCTTTCTGTGTTTGTGTGAAGAAGAGGTAACAAGCCAGAGCACCTGCTGTGAAAATAATGATCCCTCACTGTTTAATTTCACATTTCTAAATTTTTAGAGTGAGCCAAAGAGAAAATGTGCCTCACTCACATTGAGAATAGAATTTCAATGCTAATAATAGCAACTCTTATTATTCAATGTTTTCCTTCCGCTTTCCCTAAAGCTCTAGTGATCATATATTGTCAAATATCCAGCAGCATTTCTGCTGTTTCAGTTTGTGTGTGAGTGTATGTGTGTACTTGCTTGCGCGTGCGCTATTAGAGCAGGTGTGTGCATTGTGGGTTTGTGCACATTGCCCAGAGGACAGTGCGGTGTAAGAGGATGGGACTGGCAGCAGGAGGCTTGGCAGACAAAGATGTATCATTGATCCTGATGATCTTAACAGGATGCAGGTCAGCTGTCAACGGGTCAGGTTGTTTATTACTGCCAAGTATTAAAATAATATAATTTAGATGGCTGATACAAAAAAAATGTATTGTACATTGCAAACATGACCAGTGTCAGATTGATAACCATAAAAAAGAAACTTTTTATCAGAATATATCATAATTTTGTTTTTTAAATCCAGGGCGGCAATGTGGCGCAGTGGTTAGTGCTCATAACACAAAGGGCCGTGGTTCGATTCTGACCAGTGTGGAGTTTGCATGATGTTGTGAGTTCTCCCCGTGTCTGCGTGGGGTTCTCCAGTTTCCTTCCACAGTCCAAAACATGCAGTTAAATTGGTAAAATTGCCCAGAATGAGTGAGTGAATGGTTGTTTGTCTATAATTGTGGCCTGCGACCCTAATTGCGGAAGAAGATGGATGGATGTTTGAAATCCTCATATCTAATAACTCGTTTGCTGTATTTTGTAAATATTCTCACAATGTGAGATTTATCAAAGTCCAAAGACATTTCGCTCATGGCACGATACATACTCTTATTCATCAAACATATTTGTTAAAATTTGATTAAACCTTTCTTGCCTGCACAGTTGTTGTTTTTCCCATTTCTGTTAACTAAATTACAGTGCAAAATACAAACTGTGACATTTGACTTTTTGACTTTTGACTTTTTCCTTTTAATCCAGACTTTACGAGTTTTTTTTTTTTTCTATATTTTGTTGACAGAGGGAGCTGTCTAATACATTTTGGAATCATTTCTTCCAAAGATACAAAAAGAAAATACATTTTAAATGGTTGTGTTTCAATAAATATTGCAAAATATCCAAAAATGTAGGTTGTTGCTGTTCCTGATCAAATTCTGAAATAAGCCTCATGAATCTGCCAGACATACATCTTACAGGTTTGTGTCCAAATTCAGTTTGGTTGCAGAGGTTTGCAAGGATGGAGGGAGGCCATCCCAAAATGGCACTGCCAAAAAGAAAATCAGCTTGTGTCTAGTATCATAATAGAAGCTTGCTGTCATGAATAACATTGCTTCAAGTGCAACCCAACATTATTATTCAAAGTGGACACAGGCCTTTTTTGCTGAGCATAGCCAGATTCTGCCTCACCAAAACAAACAGCCTCTTTGGGTGCTTCAAATGCACTCTAGAAAACCAGATGAAGGCGGGGAATAAGCAGAGTGAAAATGAGACACTTATCTGAAAAGGGTTGAAAAACACTTGAAACACTATGGGATGAGCTCTCCTTACTAACATCACGTATTGTTTATTTACACCTAAACTTCATTTTGACCTGTTGGTAATTTAAAAATACATATAGCCAATGCAATATAGACTATTTTCTGGGGCTGGCAAGGAGTTAGCATATCTAGGCATCATCAAAAGTGATGATGATGATGATGAAGTGAGCCAACTTTCCATATGGCCATTAACCTCAGTGGTGATGTCACCCTGCACTTCCTGACAACTCATTTTTGTCATTTTAGAATTCTGTCCTTGCTATTTCCTTTTAAAACCAAAAAATAACAAGTTGCATGCAAAAACAACCATATTGGCATTATGAGAATCCCTCTATAGACTTAAAAATAGCAAACTCATATATGAATTTTCCACCGAGATAAGCCATGCTTAGAATCTGGGTCAAGACTTCCCTCACTCACATTGTCTTAGTAAAAGTCATCTTTTAGACATCATTGTTAATAATTCAGGGGGAAGAATGAGGCCGTTGCATGTCTGAGTAAGTCTTGGCAGGGTGATTTCTTGTCAGTGTGATGGCCAGTTGTGTATTACAAGGCAATCAAAAAAATCAAATCCTGCCTAAAAGCTTCCTATTAAATATCCTAGAATTTCCTATAAAATAACTAAAAGAAGTAATTTTCCTTAAAATAATAAAGAATTAACGGACGTGAAAACCTGCAAAATTAAAAGCACTCTACAGAAACTTGGACAATTTGGATTTGTCTATTTGTGTGTATTTGTTTCCTTTAACCAATTTAACCAACTCTACCTTTGAGGTAAGGTAAATGTTTGGGGACATTAATGGCAGTTTTCAACAGGTGATTCATGAAACAGCTGAACCAGGAAGTACAGACATACTCACACTGCCCAGGTTGACTTCTCCTTTGCCTCCTCTTGAAAACTGGCTGGTTAGCTGGTACAACATGGTGCGTCCACGTTTCCTGGCCTCGCTGAAGTGAGAGCTGCTCTTCCTCCGATGCCTCTTGTCCTCTGACACTGTCAAACAGGCAAGAAACTTGATGTGAGCCGGAGTCAAAGTGCAAGTGAGGATAACAGTGCCTTTTGATTATCCAACACTGTAAGGCTTTCACATGAAGTGCATTTCGTTGCCCCCCGAATCAGATGTGAAAATAACAATCTTATACTTGATGTCCAGGTGAAAGGAATATAGGAAGATAACAATCTCCAATTCGCCTGATGTTGCTTTAGGTATTTGCACGAGTGGTTGGGAAAACATTGTCTAAGTTAAATGAATGAAAGGGAGTCCAAACAAAACTACCACGTGGAATCAATGTGACAGTGATGAACACGAGTGCAAAGAGAAAATGAAAGGTGGGGGCCAGAGAGCAAGCCCTCATAAATCATGCTGAAAGTAAGTAAATTATGTGAGTTTATAAAAACAGGGCATGTAGCCTACCCTCCTTTTTGCTGTTGTTGTGACTTTTTCCATGACAGTCGGTGATGTCCTTGAACGAAAAGAGGAACAGAACCATTTCTCCCTTTTCGTTTTTGATGGGCACGATGTCCAACAAACACCAGAAGGCTATTCCTGTAACCAAATCAAAATGATCAATTCAGAGCAAGACGTTCATTTCATGATTCTCTCTACCCAGTTTGGAGACTGCGAGACCGTCGTAGTGAAAATGATCAATTCCGATCTGGTCATTTTTTAATACCGAGCCCTCCGATTTTCCACATCAAGTTTTAACTGAGGCTGTTTGTAACTTATGGCAAGGCTCCTCTAAAAATGTACCACAAATGAGATACTTTCTGTGAGGTTGTGCAGAGAGAGGATGAAGAGGTGGGTGGAGGCTGTTTGGCTTTAACAAGTCAGGCAGGGAAGAGGCGCCAGAGGTCCAAGACCTCACCAACCCAGTTTGCTCATTAGCAAGTACCACCAAAAAGCTGTTACACATCTGTAATTGTCCCTTGACTGTTTATGTGTATTAGCGATATATTGTTAAGAGCACAGAATTGTTGGAGGAAACAAAACATTAGTGCTTTTTTTTCTCTGCTTGATTGTGTTGAGAAAGAGGAAGAGGAAGAGCATGCCAACATTACTCTTGTGTGTTAGGTTTTGGTATGTATATCATTAATGTTTATTTCTTTGTGCTCATTATTCATATTTTTATGTGATGTCGCTGTCTGCTGATTTCAGGTGGAACAAAGAGGAGAAGAACAGAAGAAAATGCTTTTAAATTCAGTACAGCCATGGTGAGTAATTAGTGATTCACACTTTAAGTCTGCAGGTTTGAGACTCCATTGAGGGAACATAAATCCCTGTGCCAATCAGAGGAGCTTAACCAGGGTTATATATTCTCTTCCATGCATGACATTGTATTCTGAGCGCAGTACTTTGTCAGAGGGATTAGTTAGACACTAGAGTTGGAAGGATTGAGTTATATTCAATATTTTCGCTACTACCATAAAATGAGTTCCTAGTCATTTAACACAAACACACATGCACACACAAGCATGTGAACATATACACACACACTGTGTTTGTACAGAACTTCTTCCGCATGAAAAAATGATTGGTTTTAGAAATATGTAAAGGAGTATGAAATGAAGCATGATGCTCCAACACAACACATGTTTAGCACTTGTGGTAGATCCACACTATCAGACGATTGTTGTGATTCTTTGTTGTGATAATTTTACGAACTTGATGGGAAAAATGTGTCTATTAATCACTGGATCCAACATATTTAAAGGGTTTAGCCCCATGACAAAACCTTTTTTTTTTCCCCTCGCCAGTAGAGTCAATTAACCATCAAGATTGTTTTGGTGGGGGCTATCATGGATATCATTACAAATAATGTCTGTCTCCTTTTGAATATTACCTGGTGTTGGTCTTACTCAAAATATTAACAAACAAACAAACAACCAAATGCTGTCAGGCATTTTTTAACTCAATTGCAAAGTTATGTAATGGTGGTACATGGGCATTAGGAGTGTACATAAGAAATGTAGATCAATACACTACAGTGCAGTCTGGTGGGGAACTGAAAGAAGTTTTAGTTTTTCCCGTTTGAATTTATTTTACAAAGCCTGATTAGATAGCGATGAAGGAGGGAGATCTGCGTGACATGTCCCTTCAATGCTTTTTATTACGGTGAAAATTAACGATTCTCTGAGTACCATTACTCCATATTTTCAGCTTTTTTTTAAAGTCAAACAACAAAAAGAATCTAACATTAACAAAATCCAATAAGTTCTATAGAAGGCTTCAACAGCTTTCCAACAACCAAACTAAAGGCACCAAAAACCAAGAGACCCATTTTACAGCAGAAATTGTTTCAATTAGTAGAAATGATCTGCACCATTGAGATCATTGAGATCGTTTCATAGAAACAATTGTTATTTTTATGAAAGCAGACTCTAATTGTTTGTCTCTTTCTCAAAGGACGTCACCGATGTAAAAGCAAATATTTTGTTTCTCTCTGTTTTTAAATACCTCTTTGTTACATCTTAGCCTACAACCCAGAATTGTGTAAAAGTAAAGGATTCCATAAGTTCAATGTCAACTCAAAAGTTGAAAAATTTCCCCCGGATGAGGAGTTTCATCACACCTTACACTTGAGCACAGCAGATGGAAGAAAGTTTCTAATTTATAACAACGGACTCACCGTTCTTCTTGTAGAAATGGACCTCGGCCTGGTACTCGTCTCTGCTCTCCAGAGCCTTCTCCATCTGCTGGGCCACGTGCTCACTGGTGTCAGACCCATACAGGAAGCGGCAGCTGCAGTTCTTCTGCATCACCTCGGTCCTCGTGAACCCCGTCAGTTCGCAGAAGCCATCTGAGCAGTAGACAATGGGGTAGCCACGGTGGCCCTGGGCGTTACCTAACAGGAAGTTACTGTCTGCAAGTAGAAGGTGAAGAGCATGATGGTGACAGCTTTTCAAGGATTTGGAGCTGAAAACACAAATAAGTTGCAGAAAATACTACGTGGAGACTTTTTCCCTGCCAGAAATCTGTTTGGATTTTGTATAGAATCTGAAGTTTGGGTTAATGAAATTAAAGACTATTTATCCCTTTGATTGTGTCAAAGCTTTGCAGATTTTGTTCGACAGGCAAGTTTACACGAATCAGTTTGCTGTTGACTCAATTTTGAGCCAAATTCATTCATGAGTCATGCTGCCGGTGGCAGTCAGTTGCCACCAAGGGAGAGCTGGTGTTGTAAGCAGCAGAAGAAGGCAAGATAGAAAAATAGCTGAGTGGGGTTGTTTGCAGTGAAGGTCAGTGACTGAGATTCTCAAATCACTTTTCATTTAATGGATCGGTATAAATGAACTCATGCAGGACTTTTGACTCAACAATTTAAAATTGCACTTGAAAATGTTGTGATTTTCTAAATTGGTTATAAAGCCAGCATAAATAATACAAAGTGCAACAAGTTTGTCGTCATTATCA
The DNA here is from genome assembly GCF_037954325.1 of Fistularia commersonii. Taxonomy (NCBI): domain Eukaryota; kingdom Metazoa; phylum Chordata; class Actinopteri; order Syngnathiformes; family Fistulariidae; genus Fistularia; species Fistularia commersonii. The sequence continues at coordinate 3,243,951 of NC_141315.1, forward strand.
TTTCATTCCAAAGCATTTTAAATATTGAACTTTTCTGTACACAATAAAAGCAACAAAATTTAGTCACAGCTGAAGCTTTAACAATTTAAATTCAAACCATATTCTATTTTAATCAAATCTTGCTTTGACATTAATGTGGATATGGTGCAAAGGTTTAAGTGTCCCTACTATGAAAAATATATAAATCTGCACAACTAAGAAAATATTTTTCTCATGATAATAATTTAATGTTTATCACAGATTACAATGGTGTCAGTTCAGAATCTGACACAGTTGAAATATATATTTTGTGTTCCTAACAGTTTGATTTGAAGATGGTTCTCTATTCAGTAGACACGTCTCTGCCTTGAAAACTTGAAGTTCATTCATGAGAATGGACTTCCTTGTGAAGTCAGAGTAGAGGATATTCTGTATCCAGCAGTTTAACCTATGAAATTAATAACATTTGCATATATTGAATTTTTATTGAGGAAGGAGTGGGTTGCTTGTTTGTTTTAATACACAACGTTGTATGACTAATGTATGTGGGGATTATATTTGGCTTAATTAAAAAAAAAAATACACATGAAAGCATTAAGATTAACAAAATGTATAATTTGTTTTATTTGAGTTGCCCATTAGATGGTCTCAAGTTTTCAACTTACTATATATATATATATATATACACACACACACACACACACACACACACACACACACACACACACACACACGTATATATATATATATAGAGATAGATAGATAGATAGATAGATAGATAGATAGATAGATAGATAGATAGATAGATAGATAGATAGATAGATAGATAGATAGATAGATAATATTTACTATTTAGTATTTCATCTATATATATATAATATATAATAATTTACTATACATAAATAAATGCATATATATGCATATACGTACAATAAAATATTTTCGTGTATGTATGTTTATGTATATGTGTGTGTGTGTGTGTGTGTGTGTGTGTGCGTGTCTAATATAACACTGATCCTGAAGGTACTAAACTGTGCTCTGCTCACATAAAAGGAACATCGCAGATGAAAAAAATGTAATACAGCTCCATCGCGTAATGAAACTCCGAAGTAGCTATACATCTAAATGTCAGACAAAGGTGTTGGAATTTCAAGTCAAGAGCAGTTGGGTCTCTCCCTGGATATCACATGAGTATTGAATTACAGTTGGGCTGCTCTTTTTGGCACCAGAAGTACCAAACAGGCGCATGTTTCCAGAACCATGGACAGCTCTTCCGGACTCTTCCTTCAGCAACATGTTCAGTTTTGTCCGCAGAAACTTCCTGCATCGAGACATTAGTTCTTGGACCTCAAGCTGGTAACTTCAGGTTGCACTAGTTAAAGGGCTGTGTCCCTGCTCTGCATGCTCACACCCCTCTATCCTGGTGACAGGTGTCATTTGGGGTCACATTTATACCGGTTGTCGGATGCTCAGACCTTCCCGCTGCAGTAAAAAAACAATTGCTCTGCCACAAATGGTCCAGCAGTGCTTTGAAATACAACCAAATAATCATATTTAGTACCTTGGGTTCACCACTTTCACGCTTCAAATGAGATATTCAAATGTGGTATCTGAACTTACACCTCAAAACAAACAATATGATCTTAAGAAATGTCTCAATATATCTCAACTTCAGAGACCGTATTTTATACAGTTGTAAACCCATGTATTATTTAATTCACTATAGTTAGAGAATGCACTTTCCATCTACTTGCATGAATTGGCACAAAACATTTGCAGTCATCAAATCCTGTAACAGTAGTGAAGTACGTCGCTGGAGAGAAATCAGCTGACTGGACCACTGCCTTTATAGGCCCCAGATGAGCCCCACTGTGCAGGTGTTTGGCTTTGCTATTTTGCAGGCTTAGCCGTGTCCTGTAAACTTATATTTCTCACCTTTCTAAAGATGTTCAACTATGTGTCAAGGGCGAGGAGTTCAGTCTATTGAAACTGGGGCTATTAGTACTAGTAGTAGAGTTATTCCAATGAGTGATCTAATAATAAATACACTGAATTGCATCAATAGAGACTAAAAGATTAATTATAAACAATGAACAATGAACCTTTTTACAATTTTGTAAACAATCATGTTATTGCACAACTCAAAACTTCCAACAGTTCAAGTACTTAACAAGACAATACAGTATATTCAAGGACCTTTTATAAATATATTTTTTTTACCAATTTTCTATGAGCTATCCACCACTTGAAAACTGGTCAACCTGTCATAACTTGAAAACTTTTAATAAGAAACTCAGGAAACAGAGCAAATAACATCGAAAATTGCAGCTGGATTTCTCTAACGCTATCAAAGAAGATGATATATCATAATATTTTATTTAGTCATAATTTCACAATCCTTTGTGAAAAATCCACCAAAATCCATTGCGGAAGTTCAAGCGTTTCCTCGGCAAGAGTATCGCAAGGAGGAGTATTAAGCATGATTGTCTGTTCCACACAACCTAATTGGCCAGAGGAGGAAACAGTCCACGGGGGAGGGAGTCTTCTCTAAACTGTGACAACATTACCAGGATGTGCAATAGTTGTAATTTAACTTATCATTGCAGAATTATAGAGAGAGACAGGCGTTAGATAAGTCTGTTGTCAAGCAAAGTGGTTTTATTCCCTTGCTTGCCTTGATACTGTACTTTCAGCACAGGAATCTGAAATATGTTCTGCTTTTTACTCCAGCACTTTTTATCATGTATGAAGAGTCACGACTCTGGAAAAAAAAAAAAAAGGGTACTGTGGATCTGTGGAATTTTAGATCTAAAAAAAAACCAAAACAATCACCTCAGATATGGAAGAACACATATAACGTTCTATCTGGTTGAAAAGAAAAAATACAACCATGCCCTCTTTTTCATGATCTATAAATTCCACGCCCCGCTGACCCCGCAAGCCTACAAGTGCTGCAGAGCAAGTGCATTCATCTCTTGGTTTTATATAATATTTACCTAAGAATAGGTGCCTCTCCAAGTATTGCTATACTGGCCATTCAAAAAGGTCACTGACAGGTAGCATCTTTCAGATGCATGTTTTGGAACCAACCAGCCTCGATCAAAAAAGGATTGTGAATTCCATAGCATGTGATAGTGAAAACATTTGTATTATCATATGGCCCCTTATACACTTATAAAAACACACAATATTGCAGAGACCCCAGTTTATTACCGACACCCTAATCCAAACACTAAATCTGGCCAATTAACATCCCAACCCTGAACCTCGGCCAGGACACAAAAAAATTACATTTTGCTGCATTGGGACAGGAAAAAATGGCCCCATTAGAGCGGCTGGTTTTGTCAAGGTCAATGTAAATATAAGACAGCCACTGAAACTAATTGAGGTTTTCATGTTGACTTTATTTCCTTTTCATTTTATTAAGCTTTCGTGAGAGTAGAATAATAATGTAATAATGCAATGTGATAATGTAACGTCTTCATATTTTCAATAGGATGATTCAGATTAGTTCACATTAGATTCACATTAGTTCTTATTCCTTACCTCCTTTCTATCAAATGTCAAGCACAAAAGATGTAAGACAAAATGAAACCCTTTTTTGGTAATCCTGAACATCAACGCGCCAACCTTTTCAGTCACAGTGTGGATACACAAGCTCCTGCTAGTGTGTGTTGGTTTTCTCTCTCTACTATTCTAAATCAAATATAGATATATTGTCAGAGAAGCAATATGTTAAGCAAATGTCTCATTGCCTTATTATTATTGTTTTTATTTGTTTTTTCAGGATGAAAAATATAACACATAGTCCACTAAGTGGATACTGACTCCATCTCCATCTGTGTTTGGAGCACAGAAGTAAGAGAGGTGATAAAATTCTCAAGTAACACAGCATGGGACCAATTAAGCATATTTGAATAAACAAAAGTCCAGTCTTTGAGCTGATCTTATCAAATTCTACATGGAGATACTCTGAGAGAGACTTCACAAACCTATCTTTTTGCGATGAATAAAAGCAGCTCCCAAACGGACCCAGTTGTTAAACAGGGTTCTGTGAGTTTTGTGACAATGCCTCCACTGTAATCCTCTCAGGAATATTACTTCGAGTGGCTGCACCAGCTTCCTTAATTACACATCTGCGCTGACTCGCTACAACTGTAATCTGACATGATGATGCTCTTTGCTCTTGCCACCAACAAGCAGCCAGCATCGTGCTCATGTCACACATGTTTATCTTTTGGATGAGGGTTTGGGGGGGGGCAAAGAATGATAAACTCATACAGTTGGCTACCATTCACAAGCTAATTACTATCCAGATCCATGTAATTGGACACAGATGGGTGCTGAAGCAAGGAGAAGTGGACTTATAGTGGAAAAGGTTGCCGGCCTTTTATGGAGGCAAAAGGAAGACTTGACAGAAATCGTATCTTTTTGCTGTTTAAGTGATTAAAAAGGCCATTATCATCAATGACAATGATGGCCCAGAAAACTGAGACAGAACTTTTTTTTTTATCCCTACGTCCATCCATGAGTACTTTTTTGTTCCTGATTAGACTTGTCTTTTTCAAAACATTTTGAATCCATATCCTTATAAAGTCTAAAATGTGGGACTAAAAAAGGGATATCCTATCTTTATTAACATGATATGATGAGAAAAAACCTGTATTGAGACACCACGTAAAAGCAAATGTGAGTATCTGTCTGTTTTCACATTATAAAATGGGTCTGTAAGATAACAATCACGCATTTAAAGGATTCAAATTTGGTTGATTAAAAAACTTTTAAAACATACATAAAACATCTATGTGGCAACTTTGACCGCAGGAACTCAAAGGCATAACTAGATGAAGTATTTAGCTATTCATCTACCAAGTAGTTCAGATCAGCATTGATTTGTTTTGAAAATACTGTTTAGAAAATTATTGTTTTATTTACTGTAAAGGCTGGCAAGGAGGTTAAAGCACCTGTGTTGTGATGGGAATAGAAATATGCAAAGGTAATGCATTGGCGCACTGATAAATGTGCAGAACTTTTTCATAAAGCCAAACACCCACATATACCCACACACACCCACACACCCACACACACCGGAGTAATCGGAGCTGTCAACATGGTGCAGCGGCCCTGCACATTAAGAGCAGATTTAGATTCCAGTGTCTTGCCAGAGATCAAACCGGCAATGCTGCAATAATCAGATGATCGTAAGTCTTAGCCCCTGTCAGCCTGGTACTAAAACACACCTGCCAATGATGAAGATTAATACAGGGGCAGCCATATAACTAGTTGAACCGTTCACAGATTCCTGTCTGATCACCGCAGCCACTCCAGGCCTTTACAGTCGCCCCGTTCGGACGGTTGATCAGCTGCACAACAATCAGATCCGCGAGGTCCAGTGTGACAGTCGTTGCCGTCTCCTCTTTGGTTCTTCGACCGCCTTTTAACACAAAAAGGTGTTCAGGGGGAAAAATAAACCTGTTTCTTATCTCTGCCTGCAGCTTCCCTGTGCATACGCTGCCCCACGGGGTGAATCGCTGCTGTCACTTTGAAAACGCTGCTGGGGAGGTTGTGAGAAGGAGCTGGCAGCGGCGGGAGGAGGTGGTTGTAAAGGACATGATTGTACACTGTGACATACACACGCACACACACACACACACACACACACACTCCGCACAATGGTGGTGGAAGGAAATTTAGAGCGTTAAGGTTTTAACCCGGGTGACATCGCAAGTGGCCTTGCTGATGTGGCCTAAACTAGAATACAGTTCCCGGGTAGCGATTCCGCAACCTAATGCCAGCCTTTGAACCACGAGAATCGCTATTCAGCAATCAATAGCCGGTCCTCACAAACATTTCATATCGAGTCAGCACACAGATGGTATATTGAAAAATGTTAAACACGCGAGTTGGAAATGACATAGTGCCTTCGGGGATGAAGAACACTGACATTGTTGCGAGGCAAATTATGTGAAAAGATTACTGACAACTTGCTCTGACATTTTTCCTGTACCGGAGGGTGTGATGGTAGGTGGGCTGGTGAACGCGGTTCTATATGCTACACATAAGTCATTTTCTCTGCTCAGGAACTGTTTAATTGAAATCAACTTGAAATTGCTTTTCAGTATTGATAATCACCTTGAAATTGCTTTTCAGTATTGATAAATGTTACTCCTAAGGTCAAGCGCAGCCTCGTTCGATAACAGTGAGCGTGAACAATTCTCACCCGGAGTCAGAGATTATACTTCTTTAAAACCTCTGACTGCAAGAGAAGGGAGGACGTGAAGCTGTGCAATAGAAAAGCCTGGAAGACCTTTTGTGTTCTTTCACGGACTAAATGTAGAACTAAATGTTTTGCACAGATTGTATGGACCTAAAATTCGAAGATGTATCGAACAGGCGTGCGACAAAATAAATATATTTACATAACTATATTGTCTCTGCATATTTACTGTCTGGGATGACACGCTCGACACAGTATGACATTTTGACAGCGTTGCTGCTCAGTCAGCGACGCTGCTTTTTTTGCTGATGTAAAACAAGTTTTTGACAGCTTGCATTTACTGTAAGAGAACAGACGGTATGTGAAACTCGTGTTTTACTCAAATAGTAAATGACATGGCAGGACCGCGGTCAACCTGGTCGTAATTAGAGTCTTTGAATAACTTGCAAACTCCACGTAGAAAGGAATCAATTGAACAAAATAATTGAACCTGCGGCTAAAGTGCGAATAACCCTCAGCCACAGTGCTGCCCTGATGAGTTACATGCTAAAATAAAACTGAAATAAAGTTAGTTAAATATCATTTACATCCCATTTGTTTTAAAGTTCTAACTTTGTGATTACCATACTTAACCCAATGATGAACTTCAGTATATAATGAATGTATTACTACATCATTATAATACCACTTAACGCTTTGTTTTAAAAGTTGAATATACATGAATATAAAGATAACTTTTACACTGGATGTCTCCTGCTTCCAGTCAAAGTCTATTCTCAGCCACTGAGCCAGCAAAGGCTTGAAGGTGCCGTAAATGTGTTGAACCACGGTCACCTTCAATATATATGGGATGTCGGAAATCTCGCTCTTAAGCTTAGCGAATCAGATTTCCAGAGGAAGAGGAGCACAAAGCAATGTTACGCCACATTGAAAGTCACTGAATTTTTCAAAGAATTGCTTTGCGTCAGATGTTATTCTTCACAGTGATTTTAAAATCATTGACCTACAGATACAAAAAGCACCAGTTTTGAGCTGTTAGGGCTATAAAAATTGAACTTTGAGTTTGACCTTGACATACATGCTCAACAAATAGTCTGTAATGGTTCATGTAGGGCATACTGCATTTGAATTTAGCAAAAGTGGAATAATTGTAACCTCTGAGATAGTTCAGGATGGTGCGAAAAGGAGTTTGCAGCTGCACGACCCAAAAATGCACCTTCATTTAGGATGTGCCTCTCTGACCCTGACACCAGCTGCCTTCAAAATGTCCCCGCAAAACAAGTTCAAGTGTGTCTGTTTAGCAGACCATCTTTCCGAAAAGACCAAAGTCTTCAAGCATCCTCCATGTTAAGTGGTGGGACCCTGTCGCCCGGGCAACGGGAAGGAAGCTATTTTGAGCAGTGGGCACTTTGCCACTCCTCTAGCCACAGCCACAGCCTTGAGATTGGCTTGAAAACTGAAAATTGGCATGTTTCAAAACTTGAACCCCGCTGCTACCAGCATGCTCTCTTGATCATCCGCTCTGAATTTGCGTTATTTGTTTATTCATTTTAAAGCATCCTGGAGTAAAAGAGCCTCCGGTCTAGCACGCTGAAATAAACGGCTGTTTGAAAACTGTTTGCCGCAGCGCTTACTTGGCACCATGATATCTTACTCCCAGCTTAGATCGTATTGTATTTGTCAAAATCGGTCGCTATAATTCAAACGCTGACTTTCACCGGATACACGTGACACCGAGGTGAAAAAGTTTAACACACAAGTCCTCCTTATCTGTTTGAGTGCACCGATGCATTAACCTGGCTATTCTCCGGTGAATTAATTGGGAATAAAGTGTGAAAATGCTGTTGCTTAGAATACAGAGAAAAGAGAAGTGCTTCTGCCTCGTTCTCTGTTCAAAGGGAGGTCAGAGGAGAGGCTCGGCCAGGGACCCCGGAGTTGTCATCGTCTGGCTCGAGGGCCGTGCATCATAAGGCCACGACCCTTCTGCTCCTGCGGCAAAACTGTGAGCTATTTCGTCTTATAAAATATCTTACTTTGCATTTTCGGCTCAACTCAGTTGAGACGTTACGACGGCTCCTCGCGAATATTTTGTTTGTGTGTCTTAATCTCCTGAGAAATCCTCCAACCCCTCATTAGAAATGCACGGCTAAGATGTCACAGCCTTAGTTACACGCCTTATACATATGTTACACAGTATATCATGAGTTTCCCTGTGTTTATATCCCGCTGATGGTAGTCCGCAAGTCCGACTGAAGCCGAGCTCGAACGCTAACTGTGAGACGTCTGTTCATTCGCACTGCTGCGACAAGCAGAAGGAAAGCAGGCTGAATTAACAGGCACAGAAACACAGACGTCCCCGTGGCACTTATTTACAACAAGCCATAACCTCCCCAGAGGTGGCCCACCGTACAAAACAAGAGACACAAGCCCAGCAGAAATGGCATTGATGCCTAATGGCTGCCAGGGCCGGTTTAAAGCGAACTAAGTGAAACAAATGTGAACAGATGACATCACTTCCAAAGGTCGATTTTATACTTGGGTCTTATTGTGAAAGTGCAACGAAACTTTTTCCAGCATCTCATAGCTCACAGCAGCAGATGTGACTTCAGTTAGACTGTTTGTGTTTGTGTTTGTGTTTGTTTTGTGTGTGTGTGTATGTGTGTGTGTGTGTGTGTGTGTGTGTGTGTGTGTGTGTGTCTTTTAATTTGGCAACAGATGTATTAACACATTTTCTGGCAGGACAGGGAAAGCAAATCAGCATAATTTCCAGCCAATCAATGCCCAAAGTGTACTAAATCTACGGAGTCATTTTCTGTGATTATCAGCCTACTTTAAAAAGCTAAATGTTTTCACTGATTTACTCGGTTTTTCATTTTCTCACATCTATATTTATAAGCTCACAGGCAATGAGAGGGAGAGGATAAAGGTTCCCTGTAAGACTCCAATTGGGGACACTGAAGTCACATGGTCAGGGACTTAAATCTCACGGCACATTTTGTACTTATTTTGACAGCATATGAGTAATCTGTGTGGAAAAAAACTCTCAAATGCCAGAATAATTAAGTCTCGAAGTCGTCGCACTTACGGGTCCCGTCGAAGCGTGTAGCGATGGTGTCCAGGAAAGTGTTCTGCGGGGCCAGGAGGCCCTTCATCACCGGCATCTTGACCCAAGTTTGGGACGGCCAACTGCTGTTTGGAGGTCACACCATTCCAGAGGTATCGCAGGGGGCTTCCAGGGGCTCTTGGCAGGTGCAGGAGACTTTAGTGGTGAAAGTCCACCGCTGGTTGCGGGCACGCACATTTAAAAGCGGCCACCCTTCTTCAACTTATGCCTTCTCTAAAGACGGATGTGGCTTGAAGAGACTTAAAACAGATCACTACCAAGAAGGCAGAGGTTTGGAGGTTGTTGAGTAGTCTGGGTTAGGAAATAAATCGTACCAATCGACAGCAGCTGCTTAGTCAGCAAGGAGGTATCAAGTCCAGGTGACACTGACATCCAAGAACCCTCGGATCTGTCGGCCCAGCTGTTGCTTGCCTGTGCCTATCAGACCCAGTGCTCATTCCAGCAGCAACGTTGAGGAAGTTATCCTGTAAGTCCAACTGTGATTCCCATCTACGAGACAAAGACACAAAGAGCAGCGCGTGAGTTTAACGGATCTGCCAGGATGCTGTGACAGAGTTGCATCTTCTTGACTCTCACTGTGGCTTGCTCCACTCCTCTCTCTCTCTCTCTCTCTCTCTTTCTCTCTCTCTCTCCATCCAGCTCCCATCCACTCCTCTGATATCACAGCCAATGAGATGCTGGCATCTTCTGTAAGGGACCTGTTTTCCGAAAGAGAGAGAAAGGAGAGAGAGAGAGAGTAGAGAGCGCGCTGGTGGAAAAAGAGGAGGGTGGATTCTTTTGGAGCAGCTGACAGTACCATTGTACCCCATAGCACCACTATCAGCACATGGCTTTTGTGTGCATGTCTGCAGATCCAGAAAAGCTGCATTACCTGCGTGTTGGCAAATGCAGGCTATTGTGTCAAGGTGAGCATCTTTCCCCCACGGGGGACTCTCTTTTTCAAGATGCTGCGGGGGTGTGAGGGCCACATCTTCTAAATTCCCACTGCTCGAGTGTAAGTTTCAACCTGGTATCGCTCCAGCTCTCGATCGGGATTTCAGGGCGGAGCGGCCGGCTGCAGCGCTCCTGGCCCCTTCAGCATCCTCATGAGAGAATTAAGGCTCTGGGATAAAAGCCGCTAAGAGCGGATTAAAAGGATAAGCCTGGAGATGTTTTTCATGAAGACTTGATGCTAAACACACTAAAGTAACGTGTCTAAACTCATGACCCATGTAAACAACACAGCTTAGCTGAAGATAGAAGTACCTCTAGACAGAGTTTGATAGGAAGCTGTTCATGCTCCAGTCTCATGTATCAAGATCAAGTTTTTGCATGATATACAGGACATAATAATCTCTTAATATAAATGTTAAGTAAAGCTGACATTAGCGGCACAGGTAAAGTAGCAAATAACAGTGTAAAGATGACTTGATGCTGAAGTGAATCACCACTTCCGCATTAATTCATCCTCAGTTTTTCCAAGGTTTCGGGAGAAAAATACGGGTGGGAGTTCGTTTTAGTTCAGAGGGATTTTTCTACTAAGGTATGACCTGTGTCACTTTTTTTGTCATCGTGATTTATGTGAAGCTTGAAGATGAAATCAACAATGCAGCGCCGGGGTTGTACGGTATAGATGCAACCAGGCGGCGGAAGAATCCCACAACACATTATGGAACAATTTATCATATTGAAGCTTTGTATATGCCTCTCAGCCTCTCGCCTCCATTTTCAAATTAACATTTCAGCCAAGGCTATTTTTTGCAGGGTGTCTTCCTGCCACATGTAACAAGGGAGGATATAATGAAGCCTGCAGTGTTTTTTAATTTTTTCTGTGTTACATTGAGGAATAAAGAGAGAAAAGTAACAGTTTTTATCTTCTTTCAGCAATAGATTTATGGTCAAATAAAACAATATGTAAGTACGTAGTCGGGGGTGGGTTTAGTTGTGTAATAATGGAAAAGTTGAGCAGCAGCTGCGTGGGCGTTTCCTAAAGCCACAAATGACTTTTCTAATCTTTAGTGTGAAAAATAAGTTTCGATCTTGATTGACAGCCTGCTGATTTATGATGCCGTCATAGAGAGAAAACCAGGTCGAGGAAATTATAAATAATAACATTTTCTGCTGGGAACAATACATAAGGATAATCGCTGGAGTAGTAAAGGGAAGTTTTAAAGCAAAAGTTGCCATGTCAACCTGGTGAGTATTTAGTACAAGTGCAAAAATATACAATGAAACTATTCAGCAGGCTTTACACCTGAGCTGAATTTAAATAGAAGAAAAAGGGAAAGTGAAACAGAGGCCAGCAGTCAGTAAGTATTGTCCCACCTCTATCGTTCCCTTGCGGCACTTCACCGGGATCCATTTTTAATGGGCTCACATTGTCTTTTCCTCTTGTAGTTCATCCGTCTCTGCTAGTCACTAATAAAGAAGCTAATCCATTAAACATGTCCACGATCTATTCCTTAGTCAACCACGGCAGTGATGCACAGATGGCTGAGTGAAATATAACCCCACTGCAGTTCCCACAGCTACTCACCCAGCAGAGCAACCTCAGGATATTTGAAGTGAACACTGGAGGGAGAACACAAATAAATCCCGATAAAGAATATTATTCCTTGTTTTAATTCTAAAACCATTTACGTTTACTGTAAAACCACAGCCCGGATTTGACACAATCTACTCATGTAAAGACCTGGAAAGGGAAGACAGATAAGCTCTTTGACCAGCATTATTCACTCAACATGCAACTTCACTTCTCAATTAAATGCGTCCTTTCTGCCGCGAAACTCATTGAGAAATCAGGTCTGTCATTCTCAAATCTCAGCTTTTCACAGTGAATTAACTTGTGACTGGAGCAGATGTGCTCATAAGCTGAGTCTGTTTATTCGCGTGCAAATCCTCGAAGCACGAGAGGATGAAGACATACAGCACCTCAATCAACCTCCACTGGGAAAAAAATGGCACCGTGACATTTTCCTTCAATCCTGTCACAGTAATCTATTATTTTATCACCGTTGCGGCGTGCTGAAGAAGACTGCATCTTGAATTGGATACACATTGTATATTTGTCATTTTAAAAGATTTTCTTGTTAATATAGTTCCCAAATCTCTATATCTTAAGCCTCGTTATAGCTACATGGGTGCTCTCTTCCTCCCTCTTGATTATTGTCTTCATCACCCTTGAGAGCAACGTGTCCACAGGCAAAAGTGCTTTGCTCGAGCCACACCGGGGGGGAGCATGGTATTTAAGAATACCTTTATTAACACACTGTGCAGCCAGCAGAAAGAAAAAAAAAACATAATGAATAAAATAATGAATAGCAAATACCATTTCTGAACCTTAGAGAGAAAACCAAAACCATTAGGACTGACATGGAATTATTTGATAAGCAGCTTCAGCTTCTGCTAAACAGACACTGAACTATGCTGACAGTGGGATAGTTTCAGTGAGCAGGAAGCAGGGTTCACTCGGGACCAGCCGCCAGGTGATCACAAGCCCACGTGTAGAGACATATAACCATTCATACACCTTGGCAATTTGGAGACTCAAATGAACCCACTGCATGTTGAGATACTGTAGGATATGCACTTAGTAGACTGTCATCCCATACCCTTGTACATTTCTCCTCTTCCTGTCCCAAGACGACGGGGTTATTACTTGAGGTAAAAGCGTGGAAATTCTTTTGAGGTTTTCCGAAAACAGCACAAAAGAGCAGTGGTGAATGTGGCTTGAGTTTTTCTTATTTTTCGCGTTTTTCAAGCTACAGTGACAACTCAAAATTATATATGATTGCAATGACGAAAAACTATTGAAAATATGGACAAGTAAATACATTTGTCAATAATATAAGTCAGAATTAAACTTGCCATTTTCTGTAAAAATGGTCTTCAGGTCAAAATATGTGTATCTGCAGCTTGCAAGCAGGTTCGCATGCATCAATACCTTGCAGAAGACACAAGAGGAACAAAAGCATTGTTCTCGAACAAAAGGTGCTGGTTGTAGCAAAGGTAAATTGAGGAAGGGAATGCAAGTAAGTATATGCAATATTGATAGCTGGTAGTGATTTATAACAGAGATCCTTGAAGCCACAGGAGGTGGAGCCTTCATGCTTGGTCTGAACATTTAATAATGTGATCACTGACCAGGTCTTTTAGAGAAAGTCTGAGAACGGCCTCTAACAGAGGAGATCAATGAGAATAGCAAGTCTGAACAATGAAAATATTTGGGGCGGGGGGAGTAAATCACCAGAAACTAGGACTGAATGAAGAACTAAATGCAGTATGGAAAGTAGTCTTGGTGTTAACAAGTGCTGTACTAAAATCAGATGAGATCTTGTGCAGGCGCCTCAAACTCAGTCCCAAACAGTTTTGGAGAGGGCCATTTACTGTTCTAAGCATCAGTGAATGGAAGTCTTTCCTTTTTTTCGCTTCTCCGATCACTTTATGAAGCCAAAATACAGCAACAGCAATGTCATATCTGTTAAAATAGGACATTGCTAAAAATATTAGCCCAGTTTGTGAATGAGAGGCCTGCAGAAGAGAAGCTTGCCTTGCAACAATGAATGAGCATAACAGACTTTTTAAAAGAGGGTCAAGGCTGACCGGGGTTTCTACACTTCCTTGGCCTTGACCATCAGTACAATTTTGTGACATCGATGTTCACCTTACAAATGAGCACATCTCTACAGGGATATTACATGGGTGTATTTATGCCGCTGACTTTAGGTGAGGGAACTCCACTGCCTTAACTCATAAAATACTGGGGAAACTGGTGATGACATCATCGGTTGGAGATGAGGGCAGGAGGCAGCTATGGGTTAGTGCCCTCTGGTGGATGAGGGAGTTGCACCACTGATTTACTGATAACATATTTTAGGTCATGAAGTGACATCCCATGGAATCCAACCAATGCATCCCACGGCAACAAGGACAAGCCATCGGGTGCTGTTATTTCTGGATTCTCACGAGTCAGCCGTTTTCTCACAAGCTGTGGTTCGTCTGTGTTTGTTAATCTCATGCTTATAACAAAAGTTCCTGTCTTTTCCGCTACTGTCAAAATACAAAAAAAAATGTTCGGTGACTTATTTTGCATCAACAAAAATTTCAAATTTAATAATGAATTAAACAGTCTGATGTCCCTTCCCTTCAAAGGTTGTGCTATACCAATTAACTGAGGAGGGGTCAGGTTCTGCAGTTACTATCATGATTAATCTCCTGAGTTTCTCTCTGATTTTATGACAAAATACTCAAAGAAAGTATTGGTACCTTCTACCTTTCCTTCCAAAGATCAACCAATATAAAAATGGGATAATGTAGAGGCACATTATTGTCAGGGCACTCATGGCGGGGTTGAACTGTGTTGCATTCATTGCTGATGACAAGAAAATGTGCTTGGATGTGTAATCAATATCAAATATGCTTTTTGGGATTTGAAGCTGAGCAGGAGGTTAGAGGGGTATGAATTTTTTACTTCAATGCATGGTTTATCTCTGGACATAATTAAGGCATTGGTTTAATGTAAAAAGCTGTTTTAGCAGTTTCCCATGTGTTGACAGATTGTTTGAACAATGATACATTACAGATCAAGATGAAAGTTAAACATCATGAATTTGAATTACGGTAAAAACGGAAAATTTACATTCCAAAAGATATTTCTTGCATTCTTTGACTCCGTCATCGACATTTATGACAAAAGTGATATTCCTGATTCCTTGCAGTTCCTTTGCGGCATCTTTCAGGAAATAGTTTTTCTTATTAAGAAATCAGCATATTCTTTCCTGCGCAGCACCCGGTGCATTTTGAATGTGTTGGTTGAAGTGTTCGAAAATGCCATCATTTGCTTGCGAAGCTCTTTGAATGCACCCTCTGCCACCAGCTGCACCCTAACCGGTCCGATGCTGCCTTTGATACGGAATGACTTGTATACGGCAGATTCTTGCTGGAGACAAACATCCAACTGGAGGGAGAGAGGAGAATGGGAAACTGAGAACAAAAATAGCTTCGTGTGCTGCCTGCTGATGCTTCTGTATGGGATTGTCTTACTTTGTACCGCTGTTCCTCGCTAAGGTTCCTAAGCCCCTTCAGCTCTATAAACACCTGATAATGAGGATCGGAGCCACCGACGGAGTCGCCTTGAAGAATAACAAGAACATGAGAATCACTTCTGGACAAAGTGAATGTGACTGGCTACTAAGAAAACTTCAGCGGTGTCTCATTCCGAGTTTTAATCAGAAACTTTTTTTTTTTTGTCTTACCCAGGATGCCGCTCTCTGCACAGCAGTAATCTACCAGCTGAGCTCCCGGCCATTGGGCCACAGCTTTCTTCAAAGCATCCAGGAACAGCATCTCGGACACTTTTTCCCCTCGAACGTTCAACATTTGACCACGTCTGGTAAAAGAGAACATTTTCTTACCTCCTGGCACAAATTTCAGTATGTTATGCTGTCAATGTAAAAGCTCCCGTTTCGGTATACAACGATATGCAATGCTGATAATAAATAAGACCAGATGAGAGGGAGAGGATACAGACAACATGTGAGCAAAGTCAGTCATACTGCACCTGTACTGAAACTCTACGATTGGACATTGGTTGTGGAATCCAACGACTTTCACAATGTCTCCAATGCGATACCTATAACAGAGCAAAAAAACACTCATTTGTGTCTTCCTTTGTGATGTTATAGAACTCAGTCTTTATCAAATACCTGAACGTTCATGTTTTGCAGGCTGCACAATATTTAATCATGTCTTTTCAGACAATGTAGACCTTGATATTATTATAATCTCGCCTTCATCGTGTGGAATCGAGTGAATATGTTTTCTACAACTTACTCTAGGTAGGTTCTGTGCCCGATGAGTAAACCAAGACTTAGTAGAACCACTACACTGGCTCTTAATGGATTTTATTCACATAAATACTCCCTGTTCACTCCCTGCAAAAAGAAAATCAATAACGCAGCTTTGTCCATTACAGTCCAACGCTTTGGAACTCACTTCCTCCAGATATGTGGGGGTTAGCTGGATGCTTTTACAACAAAGTTTCATTTCTTTAACGAGTGATCTTGTTCCACACATTGGCCATGAACACATCATTGTTTACACAAGTTGCATATTCTCATGTTTTCTGTCATGTTTGCCAAGAATATATATTTGGTTTAAATCGTATTTTGCCTTCTTTTTCTAGAAATAGCAGGAGGGGTGTCTTGGAACGTAATTCTATTGGTAAGGGTTTCTATTTTCCAAACAAGATGCTGAAAAAAAAGTTTAACCAAATGAAATATAGGTAACTGAATTCTGACCTGAAGAGCCCTGCGGCGTTTGTTATAACAAGCTCGTAGTTTTGTCCCGCCTTCACCTCCTCCATCAGCAGAGTGTGTGGTGTGTCGTCCTCCAAGCTGCTCTCTGGCAGGAATTCACAGAACATGGAGCGAGGACACAGCAGGTAGCATCTGTTCACCTCATGAGGCCACAGGTTCACCCCTATGAGACCTGCAGGGGTCCAGTCAAAGACAAGGCTACATGACTTTATGACCTGCTGTCATATCAAATATGCAGTCCATTTAAGGAGATGCGCTCGGATGAGATGTTTGCCTTCAGTTGCAGCATAGAAGGGTGAGTAAAAGGGTATTCCTTGGCAGTAGTTTTCTCTTAACATTTCCCCATAGATCTGATTGGAGCCTGAGTCCACTGCCAGAACCAGGTGCAGGCGAGGCCAAACGCGCTTGGCGATCCCTCGGAAGCCCTCCTGGAAGTGGGCCCGGAGCTGAGCTGCTCTCTCTGGGTCTGGCTCCATCAAAGCTTCCAGCTTGGCCCTTTCCTGGGGCTCCAGAGCCAAAGCATCACTGACCTTCCCTCTTTCAATATCCTCAACAATTTCCTGCCAGCGATCCTGCGGGACATTAAGGGCATCAGACGCAAATTAATTCTGTAAACTTTTATTTCCCAGAGAAATTTATGAAGTTTCTTATCTGGTGGGAGTGGTTGGCTAAATTTGACCGGATGTTTTCCACATTATTAAGACCTGGTGCTGTGTACATTAATACTTTAACAGAAAACACATCTAAAGATTAAGACTATGCAATTGTTTGCATTTTTCTAACATCGCAACCTTAATTTTAGATCTGTGTTGATTAACTCATGTCAGAACTCATTAACTAATTTCTTTCCTCAATTTTTTCCATTCACATGGATGCATCTGAATACAATAAACTGTCGAGTACATAATGACAGAAAAAAACCCATAGCAAGAAAAAGTCACAAGGAAAGTATTTTGACTATTTTTATTATTATTAGTTTGAATCGGACTCTATGCAGCTATAGTGCGTATGATCAGTCATGATTTGAAATGTACCTGCAAAGCGCTGAGAGCGTAGAAGACTGTGGATGCAAAGTTGGACTCCAGGATTCCAACCTCAGGATCTTTAAGTGCAAAGAGAAGATGGAGGTAGAGGGTGTCCTTTTCACTGGGAACCTGAGAGACCAGAGGCAATTACAACTCTGTGGAAATCATTTTGCATAACAAAGCAAAACAGTAAAATTAAAAAGACCTTTGAAAACTGAAATATTTACACTAACAAAGAAAACTATTTAGCAACACAAGGCTGTTATGATAACGCATTGCTTAGTCAGACAGAGATCTTAAAAAAGCAATATATTAAATTTAAATGAGCAAGAAAACTCCCCGTCTAGAGGTTCTTGATAAGAATGAGCGAGGGATATGGGAACGGTGGCAAAAAATTATCTTCTCCTTAAAAACCACCCTCGGATCCATGTCTCAGCGAGCAGTACATGATAACCAGAGACAGCGAAGGGGGGGCGTGTGGGTAGATTCTGTAATAATGAAGAGCTTTCCGGATCTTCCTGAGCATGGTGGCCCACTGGAGTCTGGTGCAAAATTATTACAAAAATATTGCAAAAGGAAGGTTTCCCTTGCAGAAACAATGAATGCCCAGCTGCACACACAGCAAACACATTGCAAACCTCAGTGCCCAGAACAACCAAATAGCACATAAAATGCAGGAGCACAATATTTCTCATATTGGACTTGGTGACACAAGATAGAGTCATCTCAGGATAAACAACTGGTCGTAAACAGGCCAACTAAATTTACAACAACTGTCCATGAACTTGAAAAGCAAAAGCACAGAAAAAATCTATACTCTGGTTAATAAACTCATAAAAACAACTCCAAAGACGGGCTGAAGAGATGGGCTGAACACTTGGATATACTGAACAAACCCAAACCATCAGAACCAACATGTGTCCATCCAAACAGCACAAACAAACCAACCTCAACCTAACAGATATGTAAAAAGTCATTAAAAAATACCTTTTTAAAAGTTGCAAAACAACAAAGCTTCAGGACCCTATGGATGAAATTAGACCAAGAAACTACAACCATATGCCACCACTAAGTCTTTGGAAAGAAAGGGACGGGACTGAAGGAAATTCTATGAAACTCCCTAAAATAGACAACCTTAAAGACTATGACATCTCAAGAGGCGCTATGTTTATATCTGCGCCTGAGAAGGTTCTTAGCAGAACCGCCCAGGAAGGTCTTTCAAAAGAGATGGATTTGGAGCACAGGGACAAACAGACGGGCTTCCTTTGAAACAGGTCATGCAGATCAAGTGATCAAAATGTTACCTGCTCTTCATTATAAAATAGACCAATGGAAAGCAAACATGATTACATGGGAGTGGAATTTTTCACACAAGTTTAGATGGATAAACCTCTCCCCAGCCTATGTAGATTTTTTGGGAAAAAAAGCAGCATGTCATCATGTCATCATGTCGCACAGAGCCAAGCACACCCTACCTCAAAGGCGGGCGCAGGGGTGGTGTAGAGATTGAGCATGTGGCGTGAGGAGGCTGGCGTGGAGGAATTTGGCCCGATGGGAATGCCAGCGGCTGACTGGCGAAACGTCGGTGAGTAGAAGAACTTTGTGGTGCGTTGAAGGCCGACCGAAGAAGGGAACGCTTCTCGCATTGCATCTAAACACACAGCCACCCCCTAGTGAAAACACAGACACAGCTAATGTCAATGACACAGCACTAGCAGTTTCCTATCTGCATCTGACAAAATTAGAGCAAGCAGTAATTATTTCACCTGTTTCTAATTTTCAAGACCACATGTGATGATGAATATTAACTGGAGGTTCACCTGCAAGAAGAACTCCTTGTTGGTGTCCTTGGTGCTGAGCAGCATGGCGCTGGGCCCAGACGTCCCAGAGGTCATGGCCAGGATCAGCGGCTTCTCAGCAGTTATTACATTCTCTTGTCCTTCAGCAACATGTCCTATGAGCTCACGATAGTGCTCATATGTGGTGATGGGGTGACGCGCCCGAAAGTCACTGCTATCTGGAAAATGACAATCGCAATGTTAATGTGAATTTATCAACCATTTTGCCTCCTTTGTCACCAAGAATGAGAGCCGGAGTTATGAGACCTTCAAACAACTTTGATGTTTCTTAAATATTCTATCCAATCTGCATATTCTATCCACTCTCTAGCATGTTGCATCTCAGATATAACTGATTTAGCATAATCATAATTTGGATTGCAGTGCTTTGATTTTTTTTCTGCTCTTAAATTGAGTGATTAGTTGAAGGTCTTTAATATCTCATTGCAAAATAAAAGGTGTGAATGTATCTCAATAAATCTGTAGCTAAACTGAACTTCCACAGAGTATCTACTCTTTCTTTAATGTTTTTAAATTGCACAATTAAATCACTTTTAGATTTCAATTTCAATCACAATAAAAAAAAAAAACTTTTCAAAAGTTGAAATTCCATAAAGCAAGTGAGCTGTTCAGTGCTCTCTTTGGAATGAAGAAAATTTAAGACCACTTATACCTTGAGAATTGATTGATTGCTTCAACTAAGATACATTCAAGATGATTTTGTTGCCATTTCAAGGGAAACTTTTAATTCTTTTTGGAGCTTGCAAAAGAAATACACTGAAATACAGGGGACCTATTTCCCTTGAGGAGAGACACAAAGTGGAAAGAGTAAGTTTCCACTCTGATGAATTGACAATTAAAGGATCCTGCCTTTCCAAAAAACAGACACTGCCCTCTGTCTCATCAGATTCTTTGTCCTCATCTCTTGATGTCTTTTTTACACTGACGGGGCAAGACAGAAGGCCGCCTACACAGAGCTGGAATCTGTTTTTCCTTACCACTGTCACTAAGTGCTTGCCCATGGGATAATGTTAGGTCTCTAATAGTAATTTAAAGGAGTGTGATCTGGACCTGCTTTATTTGTCAGACGTCATGAGACAACTCTGTAATGAATAACATTTTTCCTGAGTTTGAACTTGACTTGAATAGAAATTAAATACATCATAGCTATCAATCGAGTATCCTCAGGTCTAAATGACGGGAAAGAGATATCCCCCTACCTTTCATGGACCTGAAATCGTACAATCTTCCATAGTGTGTGTTTTGGTTTTTTCTCAGGCGCCCAAGCAGAGTCTCCTCCTGGACTCGTCCCACGCCACGCGTGTCCTCTTCAAGCTTCCTTCTCTGCCTTTTGCCGAGCCAGCAGAGCGCCTTGACGGCCACGACCTGGAGGAGCGAGGAGCTAAGCGTCCGGCCTCGGCCTCCGCTTTTACTCTGCGAGCTTACGGCCCTTCGGAGGACGAAACCCGTCCCCGCCACGGAGCACACACCGGTGACCCCGGCCAGGAGCCACGGCATCGCTGCAGGAGGGGTGAACCGTGAGGGGAGGTTACACAAGAAAGGTTAAGCATCGGCGCCACCAGGTGAGGGCGCTGCTGATCTATGCTAACAGTTAGCCGAGTCACTAAAACAACCGAAAGAGACGAGGAGTCGCTCGTCTGTCATCGTTCACTTACCACCGGATAGGCCAGTAACAGCGACTCCAACCGAAAGAAACACAAAACAAAGCGTAACCAGAGTTTGAAACCAAGAGAAGTACATATTTGGTGCTTAATTTGGGAGGCTCATATCGCTAAAGGGACATTATTATGCCAAGCCCCAAGTTTCCGGCGATGCGTCGTCGATGAAGGAACCATTGTGACGAACGAACTGTTTAAATGTAACGACCGAACAGAATCACTCGACCGAACGAACAGTTCACGCCGCACTTCACTTTGATTCATAAAACGAGGGGTCAGTTATTGGGATATCGCAGGTGAAATGACGATTTGATTTTAATAAGTAACTAAAGGTTGAGATAGGAATGAATGCCAAAGACAGTGCTAACATTCTGCAATGAATCTAATCTTGGGTTAGATTTTCCAACAACATACTGATATTAAAATTAGCTCAGAATAATTGTTGCATATACTGTCCATGTAATATACAGCATGAACTGAGACAATTACTGAAATTACATGGCAACAGTTTAAAACAGTAACATGGTTGCCCGAATACAGCAGTGAGCATATCATTTCAGTTTCTGGAGAAATACTCAAGACCACAGGAAAGTTGACCGATATTTTGTTCGAAATTTTTCAATCAAGTATTATCAAAATAAGCAGGGCAAACATGCTCTCCGTCAATGCAAAACAGCGATCCTTCGAACAATCTCTCAAAACTGTCCAGAAACATAAATTTTAACATTAAATACAACCTTAAATAATCATACAGTAAAACAGACATGGAATGCCACTTCAAGTCACATGATCTACACATCCCAGACAGAACCATGTAGAGATATCTGACTGGTTTCTGTTCAATCTCAAGCCAGATTCTGCTTGAACCCCTTTGAAAAAGTTTACAAACTCAGAGAAAGAATCTGCTGCATAAACAAACATTCTGCAGAGAATAGTCAGACACCAACCCCGACACAAAACTTTGTAAAAGCATACGTCATCTTAGATCATCCTGGCCCAGACAGCGGAGGTTCCAATGCAAAAGAGGAGCCACTCTTTCTTAATCAAAACAGATTTAAACATTTCAGATTTTTTTCAGAAATTAAACTGTCCGTAATTAGTATGTAATGTTTCAAGCTCGTTCTATCAGGAGTTCCTCCTTCCCCTCTCACTATACCGACAGCGCTGGGTAGTGTTTTTGAAGGAGGTTGAGATTCATGGCACCGGCAATAGGGACACATTGTTTTCTACACATTCAATGAATGTATTACATGCACGTTTCCTGCATCGCTGTTTTGAATATGGATGCTCTTTCCCTGAGCACTTTGGAGGTCGTCTGGTCATCTGTGCTTTTCTTTGCCCTTGTGCTGCCTTCCTTTCAGCTGATAGCTGTGCACTGTTCGTGTTTGAAGACTTCCTCGTCGGTGCCTCACCAAAACAACGAAGGGCCGAGATGAGCGAGCTGTCAGTCATTTTGCTGTAAGTCCTCAAAAAGGCGCAAACTGGTGCTGAGAATGTGTTGGGGTCATGTTTCAGTTTATCTGTAAGGTTCCTGCAGAACTGCTGTATCATCCCTTCAAGGTTCTCCACAGAGGAGCCTTTGAGTAAAACAAAAAACATAATTACAACTTTGAACTCAATTGCAAAATAAAAGCATTTGCAGTTAATACTAAAATCTTACACACTTCATCGTTTGCCATGCAGGGATTTATGTGTGCCTTGAAAACTATCTTCAATAACTGCAGTGGGAAGAGTTTGTGCACTAGCTTGGTGAGAATAAGCCGCTTTGGTGAAATGAGCTGTTTTACAAAGACATGTTTTTCCTCTTCACTTTAGTGATGGTATGACAACAATTTGTTCCCGCTATTAGAGTGATATTACTGACCCAGGCATGCTCTGTCAGCTGAGGGCCCCTCATCAATGCTCTCCTGTGCACCACCTTGACATCGAAGATAGAACAATATATACTATATGCTCATGTGCAACACTAAGCACGTTATAGTATTTCATTCAGACATTTTGACATATGAAAGACTTTCCAAGTGCTAGAACCCGTCAGCATCTACTAAGAAATTGAAAGTCATAAAAAAGAACAGTTTATTTTGCCTTCTATTTAAATGAGAGGACTTTTGTCAACAATGTCACGGTTTCCAACATGACCTCAGCAATACTTGACTTTTTTCTGTGCTTTTTTCCCCCCTTATTTTTAATGGTGTGCGCTTCGACCATTAATGGCTTGCTACTTTTCAGGTAATCAAGTGTCACTGTGACCTTTCCCTGAAGATGTTTCAGCCCTCATCAAAAATGTTCAAGGGAAAAGAATCAAGTCTAGTTGCCATGAGAAGATTCTGACAAGAGCTGACCATGATCTGGATTACTGAGAACCTCCACAGACATGTTTAGGTAATATTTTTTCTGTTTTTACATGGTACTTCATTGCCAATTTCTCACAATGGCTGAAACCTCTCAAAGCTGTCACTGGTTAAGAGGAAGGCGGCAGTCAATCGCAGGCCCACATGTGAAGATAGACCTGTATAATGCACTGTCAATCACAAAGGGGGAATTCATGGCATCCAATTAAACTAAACCCTCACAGACAAGGGGAGAACATGCAAAGTCCACATGGAAAGGTTGGGATTGAACCAGGTACCTCCTTGCTGTGTGGCGGAAGTGCTAACCATTTAATGGACGATTTATGTTTCAATGTAAATTTTAAAATCTTAGTTCGTGTTTTAAAAGTTAAAAAAAACCTACAATACAAAATCTGAGATTGATGATGACATATATTTGATTTCCATTACATTACTGGAGTGCACTTGTGCCGACATGAACAGAGCATGTGCAAATAACTTACATTTGATTAATGCATGTGTATGCGCAGGGACATGTTCCACTTCCAAAGGCTGGAACCAGTCATCTTCAACGACTACCTCCTCCCGCTCCTGCAACTCGTAGGTGATTGTATCCAGTGCAAAGGAGGGGGTGTGGTCCGTCTCCAGGAGCACCCTGACTTTCGCAACAGTCTTGTCTGAAACCTCTCGCTTTTTTGCAGCATCCAGACCTGACAGCTGGTGATTGTGCTCATGTCTGAGATTGATGCTCAAAAGGTAGCCATCCTTGATATGGGGATCGCCAGACCTAAAGAATAAGATAAAATTGTTAATTTGTAATAACAACAACTTTATTACTTATTTCTACATGTTTCAAGTCATTCATTACTAAAGGAGTTCAGTCATGTATATCAAGTGTCATATCCTATGCAGCCAGTGGTGTGTTTGAACACCAGCATAAAAGCAGCTAATGTCACCTACAGAAAAACAAATGTTTTTTTTTGTTCTTCGGAACTAGTGTAGGTGTAGAACTGAGTAGATCCTCAGGGAAAAAAATACAGTGAAACTATATTGTAATTACCTGGACATCCTGTTTTGGCTGTGTGTGTGCCTTTTCAAGATTAAGTACATAGTGGCGCTGCATGAAGTATTTTTAGTCTTTTTCCCAACTGTCTTGGGAAAGGTGTTGAACTCACACCTTAAATCCACCTACAGCACAAAAGAAAATATACCTGAATGCACTCCTTATTTGTAATTGTAGCTATAATTATCAACAAATCCAAAACTTCATTCTTATCACTACATATCAGATCTGGTAATGTCTTTTTTTTTAAATCAGACACCTAAAAGATAAATTCCAGTCATTCAATAAATCATACTTGGTTAATATATCTAACTGAAGAAATTCTGGTCCCTTTCTGTTGTGGCGTGTTTGGTAAAACTTACCCTATAGGCGTTATAACGTCCAGAATTTGGATATGTTTTTGATTTCCTCCAGGTTTGCCCAGAGGACCTTTGGAAATCTTTCAGCCATTTATGAACATCATCCTCTGAGGTGAGTTTCAGTTTGAGATAAGCCCGAAAATGAGCTGAATCAGTCTGGGCACTGTCCTTGTAGTAGCACACCAAATGGCTATATCCGGCAGGTAGGAGTTTCTGGAAAACAACGGCTTTGTCGTAAACGCTTAGGACCAATCAATTTGGATTTGGAGTTTATCACTCAAACTAAACAATATATGCAACATCCAAGTGTTGCATAAGCAATAGCATTGACATTTTTCTTCGTTCTCAGTGGATGAAAGAAATTGAATTATAGCATTAAAAACAATGTTAATACTTCCACTTCTAATAAATCAAACAATGTTTGAATAATCACATTCAAAACCCTTATATTTTAATGATTACTCCAGGACAGCATTATATACTTTTCCCCCCCCTCCAAATGGTTACTTATTTTCTTATTTCTTATTTTCAGTGGTTCAGACTTCAGTCGTCCCTGACACTTCACGTCCCCATAGCTGCCAGTTTGGGTGAACATATGTGCAAATCCTTCATACGTAATACTTTGCAGCAAGGAATAAGCCTTTCTATGTGAAATCTGGGAGGGAATAATATAATTACTAAAGCCCAGTCCAGCTTTAGTAGTAAACTTTAACGTTACAGTGTCACTTTAGGGTTTTTTTTTTTTAAATCACGTGTACTTACTTCAAGAAGGGGACGTTCTGCTACCTCTGCTTCTGCTCCCAGACAGTGTAAACAAGATGTCATCGTGGCGCGTTGAAAATGCAAACATACATACATACAACTAAAAACCTGAGCGTAAAGTAACAGAACTGTGAACTCTTCATCCAGCCGTTCTTTTTCTTCTTCCTCGGTGGTGCTGTAAGTCGTTTGTACGGTGGCCGAAGAGGACAAACGCGCGACAGTAGCCCGCGATGTTAGTAGACGGGGGATAACGTCAAATTTAAGCTAACTTACCAATATATTAGGACCATTTTACATTCGCTGTATAGAGTTGAACAAACATCTAATTGTAATGACCTTTGACACGAGCTGCACTGAAGGGGCTGCAGTATCTATCCATACCCGGTTGCTTTTCATTCAAACACTGAACGATTCAATTTAGTCGATCGGTATTTTCGAGCGCATCCAAACGGACGAGCAGTCTCAACATTTCTGACTCGCTTCTTTCCACTTCCGTGTTTGGGTCGCGCGCTGCCTTCACTTCCTGTCGGCATTGTTGTGGTTCTGAGAGTTTGTCAAACAACATCACGGTTGCAAAACCCTAAAACTCGTATGTAACCCGTGAATGATTTAAATTAAATTAAATTGAATTTAATTAAAATTAATGAATTAAATCAAATCATTACTTTTCACAGCCCCCAGTATACAGCAATTCTTTCTACTTAAATAGAATTATCTGAGTCCAAGACAAAAAAAAAAAAAATCTATGTATTATGATAAAGTACTTTAGGTATAGTATTTCTAAACCATTCAATTCCAATCAGACATTACCATTTTACCAGGCTTGTTTGGCTCACGTTTACTGCAAAAGTAAGGCTTTCTATCGTAATCGGTTGAATCTACTTTAAATTACGAACTTCTACTTCTTCTTCCTCTTCTCCTTTCGGATTTTCCCTTCAGGGGTCGCCACAGCAAATCAACCTTCTCCATCTAACCCTATTCTCTGTATCCTTCCAAGTTCTGTGCTGGACATCTGGACAGTGGCCGAGTCTTTACGGCTGGAGTCAAAGAGTTTCTCCAAGTTCTGGACACGTTGCTCTATGACGATTGGAATGACAGTTCCTGAGATGGAAAACCGAAACTTGTCAATCGCTTTTCCCTCCTTTAGCATCATGGATCTTGACTTGGAGGACTTAAAACTCATCCTTGCCCAGGTCATGAGTCGCTCAAGCCCTTGTAGGATCCACTTGCACCCTGGGGCCGATGTAACGGTGAGGTCGTACAAATAAACTCTTATTGGGGGCTGTTGTACTCCTGACTTGGTCAGGGTCCTTCTGCATTCCACCTCAGCTGACTTGACCACCACATTCACAGCTAGTGCAAAAAGGATGACCAAGATGGTCCAACCTGTTATCATTCCTTTCCCAATGGGATGCAAGCCTGATGTTTTTGACCCAGAAGTGACTCTCATCCTGACGTTATTGTAGTAATCCAGAATGAGGTCCTCAATCTTACTGGGAACATGATGGCGGTGTAAAACTAGCTTGACCAGTTTGTGCGGCATGGACCCGTAGGCATTGGCTAGCTCCAAACACAAGACAGTTAGGTCGCCTCTATTTTCATGGGCCTCTTTGATTAGCTGTGTGACGACTCCAGTGTCCTCCTAGCAGCCAGGTGCTCCAGAGATCCCACCCTTCTCTACTGATGAGTTAATGTAGTTGTGAGTCTTTGTGAGACGATGCTAAAATAAACCTTCCCTTCAACACTCAGGAGTGAGATTGTTCGAAACGGGTTGATGTCTTTCGCGTTCCCCTCTTTGGGGATCCATACTCCCTCAGCACACCTCCACTGGTCAGCAACTTTCACCCTTCTCTAAATCACCTTCAAGATCTTCCGCAGGAGCTCTGGGCAGCGCTTGTAGCCCAGATAAGGAATGCCACTGGGGCCTGAAGCAGATGCTGAGCAGGCTGCCTAGATGATCTCCCCAACCCCCTTCAGGCTTGGCTCTTTCAGGTTGACCTCTGTCGTTGGGGGAGCCGGGCTGATGAGAGCTTTGTTGTGTTCCAGTTCTTGCTCTCAGGGGTCGCTCACTGTATCCTGGAGACAGCATTTACTCAATTAAGCACTCAAGCGCACCTGCCACTGCGCTTGTCCTTGAGCAGTTGTTTTGTGAAGCCAAAGGGATTGGCAATGGAGGCTGCTCACTTCCCCGCTCTCTCTCATCCCCGTCTCTAATGCCACTCTGCCCTGCAAAGGGTCATCAACTTCTTCTGCAGGATGTTTTGCAGTTCTGCTAAAGGTACCTTCTCCTCATCAGTAGCTGTCTTGTACTACTTCTTTAGAGTGCAAAGCTCCTGGCGCAGGTTGTGTATCCTGTTGGCCCTGTCTCTACCTATCCAAATCTTTCCACAGCATAGCTGAAGATGATGGTGGTCATCATTTGCAGTCGGCAGTCAGCATCTCCTTTAGCTCTGGCTTGGATGATGTTGGACACATCTTTGTCCAACTGCAGCCACTCACTCTGGCTGGGGGACACTTTATCCGCTGCTGTGGAATTACTCTGCCGGGATTGGGAGGCTCAGGTGTGTGGAGGGACTGGGCTCTTTGGGTTGCCTCCTGGTCGGGCACCTCCTGCATCTCACCAGGTACAGGACCTGTGCGTTGTACCTCATTCTCAGATGACGATCTTTCAGTTTGCATGGGTCGTCAACCTTTGTTCCGTCCGGTTGGAGGTCTCACCCTCCCCCCTCTCGGGATCTCTTGAGGGTATCTCTCTGTTGGGCTTTCTGTAGCTTATTTGGGTTCTCTCTCACAAAAGATACAGGTTGGGCTGCTAACCCAAACTTTCCCCAGCGCAATCTTTTCGTGCTGTCAACTGTCTCTCCAGTAGTCAACCAAACCGTTCTTGGTTGTCACCCAGTCTGTTCTTAGGGGTCAGACATTAGATATTTAAGGAACACCTCATGGATGATTTCTCAGTAATGTATCTCACTTCAGCTCAGATTATATACCCCTTTAAAATGCTATCTGCCAGAAAAGTTATGATTCCACATGTGTACTGATAGTTCCTAAGGCATCATTTTCGTTATTTACCATGTTCAAGAAAAGGGACAAACTATCACTTCAAAAATCTTATCATATATATATCTGGGCCAGATAAAGTCATTCCCAGTTGTGGATGAATCAAGTCCACCATTCACAACTCATCACATACAATCTTGTTTATATCTGACTTTAGTGTGAGAAAAACATCATTAAAACATTTTGATGTATATATGAGGCTTGAATAGTATATAAAACATCGGAAAATTACATCTTGGCTAGTTTCATACCAATATTGGATATTTCCCCATTGGTCACTATTTTAATATACAAAATGCACAGCCTTATAAAAATGTTGGAGGGTGTATTCAGAGCAGCACAAAATGAATATGTCTTGTAACTTGTGGTAGATTAATCCACTGACTCTTCTTCCTCGACTCTCTTCTTCAAAACCTGCACAAACAGAGGAAACTGAGTTTCAAGTTTCTGAAAGGGATCTGATTGTATTTTGCACCCCAACTGTTGTGAAGCACTTGGGGTTCATAGCCAGAAATAGATTGTAAGCAAGGAACAAGAAGTTTGTCTAAACTGCATGCCATTCTCAGTTTCTCACCTGCTTCATCTCCAAGGTAACAGCTGGGCATGAAAGAGAACATAATAAGCGATGATAAGACAATGACAGTAACGTTAAAAGGACTCAGTCATCGTTAGACTAACCCGTCCAGCAGGATGGCGGAAACCCCAATCGTCCATCAACAGATGCCTGACGGAGCAGCTCAGCCAACCAGCTGACCTCGGCCGGGTCATCGACAAAAACCTCCTCTGGTTCGTCCACGCACTGCTCAACTTCTGCCAATATGAACACAATGAATCTATTTCACCATCAAAAATGAAATTTTGTAGTCTGTTGGGTTTTCCCATTTAGATTTAATTTAACACAATCAAATATGTCTTTCTGGCCACAAGTCACTATTTTTAAAGATGCACAAACAGCAATCCAAAAGCACTTCATCTTGGCCATCGTCAAATATTGAAATCAATTATTTATGACTGGAATAATTGAAAGTCATAATCTTAACAGAGAATCAGCCAACGGGAATATTTTCAAATATGCTGTTGTTCTGTAAATGTGTAGATGTGTAGTTCTCTGATAAGGTTTTCACAAGTGACAAACAATGGCTGATTGCACCAATACAAGTGAATTTTTTTTCAGAGTTGATTAACAAGACAAATGAACGAGTACTTCTCCTCTCAGCTCACCTGTCTCTGAGCCGGCCGGATTCTTCCGATCGCCCCCCTCCTTATCATCCCAGAATGAGGTTGTTCCCATGGCAAGGCTGTCGTCAGACGTGGAAGACATTGAGTTGTAGTAGTGGAGCCTCTGTCTTAATGTCTCTATGTCACAGATGTACGCCTCTCTGTAACACTGACTGGCTGCAGACAGAGGGAGGGGACAAGTAGAATTTGTTATCATTTCTATCCTGCTTTCAAACCCACAAGACAACCAAGGCCAACGTTTCTGGGGCTGAGATCTATAAATGAAGTCACTCTTACTAGAGCACTGTAAATGGATAAAGTGCTAAACAAAATATGTTTTTATTTGGTAGGCGAATTGACAGTTTTTGCACACATTTCTTGATACAATCCTATAACTTGGAATGAATAATCAAGTCATGCCAATGGGGATCTCCATCTGATCTGTCAGATCAGAGGGATTTCTCCACATCTACAATCTGATATTCCAGGATTTACATATATTACATGTGCACAGATGAAAGAAAACAGACAGGGATATTAGATTAAGCTGTATACATTCACCGACTATACAATTTTTTAGGCAAATAGCTTGTTGATTGGATTTCCTATAATCTGATATCAGACTATACTGTTTAAATGACCACTGAATTATTGCGGTGGCTCCACAAAATCATTGATAATTAACTTATCAATGTAAAATTTTTTTTTTTCCCCTGTTATATTACATCAGTTAAATAATGATAATAATCTAAAAGTCAGAGGGACATTAGCATTTCAAATTTGATCTAGCCAGTATCGTAGCACAGCAAAAGCCCGAAGGCTGCCGACCCTTCATGTCCTCCAGCTGCTGGATGCAGTCGACGGCCTCTCTGGTGCTGATGTGGAGCCTGTGTGTGTCACTGAGGTGCTTCAGGATGTGTCGGGAGTGGAAGGCTGACTGGGTGAAATACAGGCTCTTGGGGAGGCACAGAGATGCCACAGCATGAACCTCGAACCTGCTGCCCTGAAGAGCAAGATGAAGAGAAAAATAACCAGAAGGCACTTTCTATATATATCAATACATATCCTATGTGTTTGTGTGTGTGTGTGTGTGCCCAACCTGGAAGGTGAGGCGGTCTATATCAGTCCAGGACAGGTCACGCACATGACACTGCTTCCCTTTCACTTCCTTTAAAGAAAACAAAAGGGATCACAGTTTTATAAAAAGATTCAGTCAAGAAAATACCAACTTAACCTCTTCAAGAATGAACGTGTTGATTAAAATCTATTATATAAGCCTCAATTAAACTTGAGTGTCACTTTGGAACACTGACCTGAAAAATCTGGATTCCTCTCATTGCAACGCCAAGCAAGATCGAACTTCTCCGCTCGTTTTCTTCCTGTGCATCAACAGTGGCAGAAGATGTTGATTGAAATTAACCTTAAAGTTGTAATTTACTGAGAAAAAAATCACTGAGATACTGTTGAATAACTATTAGAATAATTTTAAATGATCATAAATGAAAATGACCCGACAAGCAGTTTGTCACTGACATAGATTCATTATCAGGATCACGGTAAGGTGATCCAAAGGCAAAAGATAAAAAAGCATGTCACTTATTGGCTCTGCAGCCCAAAATAAACAGCCAAATACTACAAAAAATATCTGTTATTGAACTGTGTTTTTTCCCCAGTAAAGCTAGACCTTTATTGTTGTGAATCATGTTTTTTTTTTTCAATTGAAATATAGTAGTTTTGTTTTTGTTCAATTGCAATTATACTCACAATGACAACATTTCCTGTTCTATCACAGTTTCTAGCTTGGGTACTCTATCGCATCAATTTTATGAATACATTTAAAAAAAAAAAAAGATAGTCCTTGATCTCGAAAATGAAAAATAAATGACTGCACCTTGTATTTACATATGTGTGTACAGGTTCAGTAAATGGGGGCAATACATTCTGTCTGGAAACATATTGACTTCATTCTCTTTTCAATTTTGTTTTTACGGTCATGTGCGCTATACTATATTTTTATTCATTTTGAAATGGTGTTTTAATTTCCATTTTCCTCAGTGGTATATTCAGAACACTGCAGAGGAACCTGTCTCATCCTGTAGAAGGTGGCTGCTCCATCCTGCAGGCTGCCTGCCTGCTTTATGAACTGCAAGACAGCCTGGCGCCATGACGACCCTCGCAGCTCCCTGTGTAACACCGGGGTGTGCTGGAGCAAGTACTCCCTCCCACGATGCCTGATTAGCTGCAGGTTCAATCCCATGTAACATGAACATATGAAAAGCTGTTATCGCTGACAATAAAGGCTCCAACTTGTCACACTTTTATACCCAAGAGGGAAAGTAATCCTCAGGAAGGAAGTAACTCCTGTGTTTCCTCTCCTTTCGTCGGAATTCTCCCTCCTCTTCGTCACTCTGTTCCCAGTCTCCAAAATCAGCCTGAAGAGCAGAAGCTGCCAGCTGGAAAAGCAAAGCCTCCTGGTGGAGACTTTGCGAGTGCAGCACCTTCTGCCTCAGCTCAGTGAAGTAGAGTTGCTGCTCTTTTCTGCTCCTGAAACATCCAGGTGATGAATCAGGCCCCAGAGATCAGTTTGATTTATCATAGTTTAGATCATTTGATAAATTAACACTTTACACAAATAAGTCTCAACTTGTAAAATAAAAGACAGTAACAGACAATAACCATATACATACAGCTTATTTTATTCTAAATATGATTTAACCGTATTTATTTTACTATTTTTTAACTATAATATTTGTGTAACAATAAACACAGAAGAAAAAGATACTTGTGTGTGTATATTCTAAGACAGGAATAACTTACGATATCAATCGTCCCGTACCTATATGATACTGCACTCTGAGAAATAGGACAAACTGGCGCTGAGAACACAAATATGGAAAATTATCTATAGGAGAATGTGTTATTTGGTTATGGAATTTACAAGACTTCCCAATACAGTTTTAATAATAATGTTTAATTCATATCTAATATTCATGCATGTTCTAACTTACTGTTGACCAAGAAGCTAAGCTTCATCTTCATGATATGAGGCATCCTATTTCTGTGACATAATGCAATTTACGACGAAATGTTGTCGTTATTGTTAAAAATTTCTAGATTGGTCCATTAAAATGCAGCTGGTTGCTATTACATGATAATAAAAAAGCAGCAAGAATATCCCCACAAATATTATATTTAATTGGTTGAGACCACACGATCTGTTAAAAGTGATACATGCAAACATTAAGGGGTCTTGCATGATGGATTAAGTGAGACACAAATTGCGCATTTATCTACAATTAGAACAGCAAATGCTGTGGATTCTACATTTCTTGTACTTTATTTTCCAAAACTAAATAATCAAGTTTTAGAATGAATAACTTCTCATGAAATAGTTTTCAACACAAATTTCCCAGAACTGTGTTTCTACCATCGGAGATCCTCTGTTCCATCTTTTGCCAAAATAGCTTTTTAGCTTTTGCTCCAAATCAATGAAGACGTATTCGTTCTCTGGGGGAAAAGAAAATGGACAAATTAAATTAAATGAAAACATGAAAAAAGAGACATTAAGTCATTAATGGCTTTGACTTGTTATCACTCATCACTGCAGCCTCCCTATTTCTCAGCATTCCAAAACAAATGAATTCCAAACACTCCACCGAGCTCCCACTTATGCCGACCTCTGTTCACAGCCAGACCGAAGACGAGGAGATTGCTGATGTCGAGCTGCTCCAGAACACTCTCCAACATTTCATGACCCCTTGCTCCGACCTCAACACCCACCCACCCACACACACACACACACACACACACACACACACAAGAAAAACACAAAGGCACCAGGAGAAACTAGTACACTGATACAATTTTGATGACAGAATATCGTCATGTGATAAAATGTAAAATGACTCATTCGCATATCATAAATGTAATAATTGAGGTTGAAATTGTTTGGATAGTGTTTCCCATTAACATTGAGGGTAACATGATGCTCGGGATTCAAACGATGAAGAATCCTGTGTCATTAGTTGACTTTTATTGTAGCATTATATTAAACAGGCTCGTTCCAAAAGACTTGAAAGAAGAGAGTGTTTCTACATCAATGTGAATGATAGAAAGTGAGAACATTTATCATTCATTGTTAAACAAGTCTTGTCATGAAACAATGATTGATTAATACAACAATGTATTCATGCTACATGCTACTACACAACAGTTTGCTTGAACAATTATTTTGCGTAAACAAAAGACATAAAATGACTCATTACCCCATTTTGTGTTAACAAAAGAAATAAAATCACTCACTACCCCCGACTATTCTTTTATTGGGGCATGGAAATTTATAAAGAAATTTATAAAGAAAAATCCCGTTTCAATACCCACAGAGATACACACTAATGAAACACACTAGGTTCAATGCATTCTTGGATGTCAACATCGAAAGTCCCCTGCTAGGATAAACTTAAAGCGACTCACTCTGACAGTGCAGTCCAAAAGTTGTTTGTTGGGCAGAAGAACACACACGTGCCGTGTTTGCCTCGTCCTCATGGCAGCTTCACTGTTACTTCTCTGTCCTAGAGTTTCCCTGAAAACACAAGATGTCACTCCTCCTCTTCCAGACACACATTATCTGCTGACATAATACTCACCATGTGTGTTTGCAGGGACCTAGAATGAACATTCAATTTGGCAAGTATAATTCTGCTGAGCCCTAAAAAAGGCTGAGATTCCTTGTATGCTGATATTTGTTTTCATTTTCAGTTTTGTTACCTGAAATGCTACCTTTAAGGGGAAGGCATGTTTTGCGTTTGAATTATAGTCTGTCATACATAATCCACGCTTGTCTTGCGTACATTTTCATGTCTAAATTTCAAAATAAGTAGAACAGTGGTAAGCACTCCCTCCTCACAGCAAGTAGGTTGGTTTGATTCCTGCTTGGGACTTTTATGAGTGACACATCAAATTCAGTGACAACTCTAAGTTGTTTGTAGGTGTGAATGAGAAAGTAGATGGTTGGATGTGTCAGCGCGGCTCTGTGAAGTATTGCAGGTGGTAATTGCGCAGGATGATTGTTTTAGATAATAGATAAAGTTAAAAAGATACACTCGAGACAACTTTGAATCTACCATTAATTTATTAAAAAAAGAAACAAACAGTTGTAACAACGTCAACTGTGCTTTGCTCTGCAAAAGCAAGAACAAAATACGTGACATTTTCATAGCTGGTGATCATTCATATGGTAACCACAGGTTCTCTTGCGTGAATTTAGTTTTCCACAGGTTATATTTTATACTATTATTTTCAATTTCCACAAGGAATAATCTTTGTTCACATGCACAAAACGAAAGAACAACCAAAGGAGACTGCAATCCATTAAAAAGGCACCTGCTCTCAGGATACAGGCATTTTTTTTAATTCTACAACAATACATTATTGTAGTGGGATGTTGTTAATTCAGTTTTGATAGCAAAATCCCACGTTAGAGTAGTTGCTCTTCAAAAGTATATCGCATCTGTACAAACACCAGTGAGTTTTCTACATCACACTGACATTTACAGGGGACAGATGAGATACATTCAAAAAGGTTACAAATCAAACCTCCTACACAAACAACCAACTTTCTGTTCAACATAGTTCACATGCTAAACTGTAAAATCAAACTCTCATATTAAGTAGACTTTACTATGTGTTATTTGAGACTAAAGGCGACAGGAAGAAACATGCAGTACAGTACGTGGTATAGAGCTCCCTCTGTGGGCTCTGAGACACTTTCAACATCCCGACACGTCCCACTAACTTTCACAAGACAAACATGTTACATTATCACCTCATTTTGTAGACACTGATCCCCTCCTTATTTATTTATTTATTTACATACTCTTCTGTCATTCAACATGCTGTTTCTGTCATCCATCACTCAAAAAAAAACTTTAACATTTAACAGGTCAATTCATTTGCAGGATAACAAAAAAAAAAAAACAACACAAAAAAAAAAAAAAAAAAAGAAAAAAAAAAACACATTGCATGTTCAGGTCTGCATGATTCAGCATAGCTTTGTGAATTGTGACAAGCAGCACTTCCGGCAGCCTAATTTTAATGTTTGACTTAGAATCCCCCTAGTAATGAATAATATTTTACACATTCACATTGTCTTTATGTCACTGGTCTGAGCTCATTCTTTTCAATTTTGACAGTAAACTGTGGAACCCCCCTCCCACCACCACCACAAACACACTCATGTGCGCTACATCTGAGGCAAAGCAACTCTAACTGAAGCACATTTAGTTTCAAGTACAATTCAAACATGTATTTAGATTGTGAATAAGACACTGAGCATCTTGCACTTTTGTAGAAAACTGGTAAATATTCTGTGTTTAAGTGCACACTTTCTGTGCCATGAGGTTTGTAATTTAACTAATTTTTCTTTTTATTTGGGTATATCCAGCATTTTTATTCTTCAATATCTCATATTAGTGGGATGCTTAACAAGTGAAAAACTTTAAACTACAATTATTTTGACACTTGCAGTTTGGGATACAGTATGAAACCTGTTCACAGTTACAAAAAAAAAATATTTGTACAGACTTTGTTGGTCTCCTTAAGGAAACATCCCAAGGGAAGGAAAAATAAACACTATTTAGTTCTAAACAAAATTTTGAAGACTTTACAATTAAGCTGTAGACATGTACTGTGTACTTCTACCTCACTATAAACCTCCGTCTGCTGCAGCAGACAGGTTTATAAAATAGGAGAAAACACTCTTTGTACCACATATCTGCTTTCCCTCAGTTTCATTTGACCTCAAGCAACTCTACTATTTGTTTCTATCTCCCTGCCATGTAACTACCATCAAGAAGTGAAAGTATCGCACTTGATGCAGAAAGAAAAGCATCGTCAAAAGCTGTGAATAAAAAGTTAAACTAAATGCACTTGAATAAAAAAGTGGCTTGGAAGCACCTTTGCTTCATTGATATCCTTCAACAGGTAGAGTCAGTATTATCATGTAGGGATTTCTGCATTCATTCTTTTAGCTGCTTATTATTACATATGTAAAAGAAATAACCACTCAATCTAACTTACTACTTCAATGAAGGATTAGGGTTAGACAGTTATATTAGAACATGAGATTTCGGATATGTATACAGGGACGGTGTATCCCCCTCAGGAATCAGCATTAATTTCTAACTGATGGTGCTCCCACTTTGTGGGATAAATACATCACAGTGCACACTTTGAATATCATGATCTATGAATAGGTGGATGAAATCAAAGGGTCTATGTACAGGGCCATCTTTCTTCTAACTGTTTACCTTATTTCCCACTGTGTTATTGTGAGGTGCAGAGAATATGTCCAAAAGCATTGTGTGTGGGCTTCTGATTGTGTTTTAGCATAAGTTCAATAGATTTTCAACTTGGTTATTCAAATGTGAAAAAGGCAGTTTGATTTGTTTACATTGCTTTTTGTAATATTATCTGACGGCATAAAATTAGGATTAACTTTAAAACTTGATGACTTCTCTGACCAAGCTCATTTCTTCAAGGTACCTCTTCAAAGGACTTCCCGCGTTTTAAAACGGGGCGTCACAGACAACAACTGAAATGTTCGGAAGACCGACTTCAAGTCTCTTCCAGATAACAGCTAATATGGGCTTTTATATAAAGGCACTTTCTGGTAAAGCTTTCCACAGAGTAGCACCTGGGATTGTTTACAAGTAACCAGCAGAAGCCCTTTACTGAAAGGAGCCTGGGCTAAGGTGCACGTCACAGCAGGGTAAAACCTAAAATGTACTGCAGGAGCTTATTCCTGTTGGCCTGAGGTAGAAAAGTGCTGCTCAGCTCCAGAGTTGTCACCCGGCCTTCTCTTCGCTCCCTCAGGACCTTAAAAAAATACACAGAAAGAGAAATATCACGGATTTAGCTGGGAGATTATTTTCACATTTTGCAATTTACATATTGTGTTATTAGTTTTCCTGTCAATCTGGCTGTAAGAACAAGGCAGAGCACATCTTACCCCCAGGTCTTTGAAAGTCCTCACTGTGTTTTTGACAAGATAGTGTGTTGCACTTTCGCCTGAAAAATAAGACGAAAACGAGTTTTCAAAGTTTATCTTTCAGGAAAATGTTAAACAATGTATTGTGTTAGTAAAAGATGGGAATCGCCTGAAGCCGAGATTCATTTTATATTTGTTACTTTAAAAATGAGTTCTTTATATTTACAGAGGGAGAATCTCCCCATGTAAAGTAGCCCATGGGATCATTTCCTCCATTAGTTATTGGTTTTCTATTAATTAAATTTGAAAATGATTTGTCGTGTGTCCTCTCTAATCAGTCTAGAGACATTTGCGATGGGTTTAATGGTTCATCGTCATGGAGACTATGTCACTGAGCAAACAGGATACTGATTAGGGTTGATGTGATAAGGGTCACCACAAGAGATCAACTAGTTCATCCTGAACCTTTCCTATATGGTCATTTCGATCATGTAGTTTCAAAAACAAATTCTCCCCTGACTGTATTTCAGTAATCATAGTTTGATGATCATTTTAATATTTGTTTATGTCATTAATATGCTATGAAATGTTTGAAAACTGTATATTTTATCTTCAGAGAAGAGCTGCAGCAATTTCAA
This sequence comes from Fistularia commersonii, assembly GCF_037954325.1. Taxonomy (NCBI): domain Eukaryota; kingdom Metazoa; phylum Chordata; class Actinopteri; order Syngnathiformes; family Fistulariidae; genus Fistularia; species Fistularia commersonii. The sequence continues at coordinate 3,282,525 of NC_141315.1, forward strand.
AACAGATAGCAGCATGTCACGAGATCCTACACATGGGAAATTTAATCTTTAGATTATCACCTGCTTGGAATAGTTACTGTTGTAGGACAAATTTATGTCACTGTCTCAAAATAAATTATCTAATATGTGATGTAATGATGGGTTCCAAGTGCAAATATAGTTAAAAAAAAAAGTCTGACCCTTTTAAGTAGACTTTTGTTATAGTGTAACTGCATTATTCATTACGAGGGAAGTAAGTTGAGGTGATGAAATCTCTAAGAGTGTATTGTACGTGGAGAGATACAGCTGTATTACCAAAAGCAGCCATCCCCCTCTCCGTGCGGGTGAGCAGATATCTGAAGAGCTTCTGGGTGTAGTCTGCCTCAACCATGGGCTGACTCAAACTGTGGACAAAAATCGCTGCCCCGCTGTAGGCCTCCAGTACCGGGCTAAGCAGTCGCTGAAGGAAGACAAAGAACTCCAGGTGTTCAGCTGAAAAGCTCACCTGGAGGGACAATAAAGGTGTTGATATATTTTAATTCCCTATCCAATATAAATCATTGTGGTTTTTAATGTCACTTGGTGCAATGTGACATTGATGTAAAAACGGAGAGGTAGGGATTATGACTTCAGCAGACCTTTAGGTAGCGATCTCTCTGCTCCTCTCCGAAGTCACTGTCCTCATCCTCCTCATCACTCCTCCAGGAGAGGGGCTCAGGGTACCTTTTAGGCCAGGGTTCTTCAGTGGGGCTTGGACTCAGATCCTCCTGGTCCTCCTGCCACAAAGAAAGACGCACACTGACATTGTATTCCATCTGAGGCAAAGAGACAAAAAAATATTCCACTTTACTTGAAATGTATGCCCAAAGCTTTTTATAAAGATATCTGACCTCTGCCACGTATAGAATTCCATACTGCATCAGCCGGGTGACTGCGTCATGGAAAACCTGGTAGATAGTTTGACAGGGCTGCAGGAAAAACAAATAAACAAAACATAAAAAACACATCACTGGATTTAATGCTTTAAATATTTTTAATTTTCCTCTTCTTGGACTAGATCAAAGTACCTTGAGAGAAACAGATTCAGCCACTTTAATATAGTAAGAGAATTCTATACATAAAGACATTATTACAGTGTCTTGCCTTATCTTGTCTTCCTCTTTACCTGCTTCCACTACAGGTTTTCAAATCTCATTTCCCTTCCTGTCCTCCATCTGTGCCCTCACTTTTTTCACTGCTGCTTCTGCTGTTGCTGACCAACCCTCATCTTCTTTCCTGACCCTCTTCATACATTTCTTTTATTTTTCTAAAGCCTCTAAAGCAAACACAGGTTTTCTACTGTTGCATTGATGTGCATTTCACCAACTGTTTTATAATTGTGATGAAGAGTAGACCTATGTTGTCAGTTTGCCTTTCTTACGTGGGTGTGTAATTGCCAGAATCTCCGACCCTGCTTTTTCCAAGAGCCTTAAAATGATGCATGTTCCTATTTTTCTAACATTTGCACCACTGATCTGCCATGTAAATTTGAGGACATTGAGATAGAATTTAAGTTCCCCAAAGACACCCGGGTCTTTTTAGCCCTCTCAGTGAAAACTGCAGGACAATTAAAAATTAGGAAGTACTTACTGATGCCACGGCCACCTCATTAATAAGGAAGTGAGAAAGTCCAGCAGCTTTGCGGATGAGTCTTTCCTGACTGAGAGGCAAGCAACTCAGACCGCCGGGTATCTGTTCGGAGTCTGTATCCACTACTAAATCGCGTTGCAGTGACAGGACACTGCAGGCTGTACACAAATAATGAGAGGCATTTAAGGGTCGAAACGGCTGCAAATTGGCAGATTTCTATGATCAAAATCAAAACTATTAGATGCAGCTCATCTGTAGCAGGTAAAATCAGCACATGTCAAACATACCAATTATTGCATCAGGAATGAACACATGGAAAAGGCCATTGCTGTAGAAGTTCAGTTCGAATAGTGCTGGCACAGTTTGGCTGGGTGCAATTGTGAACTCTCCATTCTGATTTGCACTGCTGGTTACAGTGACACAGTTCTCGAGCAGGTGAAGGGCTCGCATGACCACATCCTCAGAATTTCCTGAAAAGCCCAGGTCAAAGTCCCGGGACAGAATCTCCTCCTTCATGTTGAAGAAGTCTTCCACCAGCTTGGACAGGACCACTCCCTGCAGAACAGGGGTGGAAATACAAGCTGAAAAACATTGCATGCACAAAGCAAAAAAAGATGTAACCTTACATTTTTTCACCATGTTCTGGTGCAAGGCAGAGGCTATTTCAGTGAAATGTGCCGTTATACAATTGCACTGATGCTCCTGTGGAGGGCAGATGCCCACCACTACTGTGCAAAGGTGCTGCTGAGTGCTGATTTGGGAAGAACATGATCCTTAGTATAGAGCTTTGTTCATTATGTGACATTTGAATAACCTTCGCTTGAGTAAAATGCAATGTAGGTAGGGACAGGAAAGGTTACGAGGACAAAAATGAAGGATAGAGGAGATAAAACTGAATGGAAATAAGGGCAAATGAAGAGAGAAAAAGGAAAGATGAGGAACATCAGAATACATGGTTGCAATGACAATTAAGACATTTACCTGTCTGTGTCTGTACAGGAGCAGACAGGCAACAATGTGGGTAGACATAATTGCTGATGACTTATTAGCCGCTGTGAGGAAAGAAACAAAGCACACTTTGAATAAAGGATATTTTGAGCACGAGACACCAGTCAAAATGGCGATGATTTATAATGTGTTTCGAAATAATAACAGCACCCACAGCAAATGAACTATCTTAATATTGCCTCAGGTGGTCAGTTTGTTGCCTTAACATGAAAAAAAAGAAGCTAAAATAAAATTTGAAAAACATATTTAAAAAAAATCTCAACGAGATGAGTGTACAGATGGTAATTGAACAAATGACAATGTCACACGCAAGTGTTTCTGTCTGCGCATATTTGCGTTTGTGTGTGTGTGCATTGACAAGTGCGCCCCCCATTATTTGCACTTGTCTCAGGATTAGGGTTACTATTGGTCATCTTAAGCACAGTTCAATTTCAGGGAAATAAAGCTTTAGTGAGCTTGGTACTGCATTCCATCCCTCTTTGGCTTCTCTATCCTCCCCTTCACCCGATTGGCTGAAAACAACATGCCATGCAGCTGGAGGCTTCGGGATTGGATGAGAGTAAAAAAAAATGACCTTGCGTAGGAAAATGCAGCTGAATGAGCTGGGGAGAACCGGTTTGTGCTGTGCTACCCTGGGGCAAAAAGCCCTGAGTGATGTGAAGCGGATGGACTGATGCTGTGTTGTGTTGGATTTCAATTAATGGGGACAGTATGATGGATAGGGTTTCATGAGTCCAACCTTTGCTCCGGCAAGCAGATGAACCTCTAACCCAGGATGAAAAGAGAAACTGTTGTGTTTGAACAAGACAATCAGGTGCTTCACAAAGCAGCAACCATGTGCTCTGACATTTTTTTCAATGTATTAATGAATGAATGAATAGTATAAAAAAGGCAATTTTTATCTTGCGCAATCATTAGGAAAGGGATGGGATAGTGATGAGGATTCACTTATCTGATGTTAATTTAATTTTTCTGTTTTCGAAAAACATCAGTGAGCCATTTTACTTTCACTAAATGCCACAAAATGAAAGAGTTTCCGGAGGCAAAAGTGTCATAGTACACCTTTCAGTAATAAGCAAAAGAGCGAAAGTCTGACTCTTACTGTAGAGAATGTGTTTGGCCAGGTTGTTAATGAGCTGTCGTCTAAAGATATCTTCAGGTAGCTCTCTGTTAGGCTCCCCGTCCTCTCGGCCATCAATCAGCTGAATGTCAGGCCTGCAAGAATAAATATCAAACCAGTTGGACCACACCGTAGGACAAATGTTCTGCCACTACAGCTGACGCTGTAAAGAACCAGATCTCAATCGGTCTCGATTGAAGTTGATGCTGATATCTTTAAGGAAATCAGATAATTTTCAATCTTTAGCTTTGTTATGTCAAGATGCTATACTTTTCAGCCTTTTGTTCTGCTGTGTGTTGCAGAAAATATATAGTGAAAATTGCAAAACTGTACACAAGTCAATAAAACAGGGGAAAGCCACACGGTCTTAAGAAGTGAATATAAAGGAATAAATTTATTCTTAGTTTCTCCTTCATATTTCTCCTAAAAGGCTGGGCCTATTTGTAATCTTTCCTTGTATTTTTCAGTTTATGGTGCAGACACTGTAGAATTTAGGACTGCCAACTAAATTATATTCAGGACACCATATGATACTGGTTCAGCATAGTGACAGGAACACTACTCAGAAAATCCAGAGCATTCAAGTACTGAATTAATCTTTCATGTTTATTAGAAAATAAGCATAATGAACTGTAATTACCCCTTCTGATGTTGACACAAAACTCAACACTCTCCTGCGTTGTTGTCTGAACTCCGGGGTTCATGGTGTCATATGTGATAGGGAATTGGTGATTTGTGCTTAGTAGAGTGGGAGAAGACAAGTGTGTGCACTTACTGTGCAGAAATAATTGTAGGCATCAAAGTGTGTTCCAGGGACACTGGTTGAGGAACATGGCGACTTCTCTGTGTATCCAAGTACTCCTGTGTTCAGCATAAATCCGGCTCATTAAAAAGTCAGATAGCCAAACTGATGATGGCTTCAAAAGTTTTAAAAAGATACATTCATTTTTTTTTTATCTAATGCCTTTTATTAATAGATATAAAAGTTTCCGTGTTTTTGATAACGTCTAAAGAAGAATGTCCCATTAATTTTTATGGTACAGTGCTTATCATTTTGGCTTTCAAGACAAGTTCTATACGTTAAAGTGTCAATCTGCGATCTTTCACCTTTAGAGAAAAGGGTTGGTTGAAGTCAACACGAACACAACCATAGTTCTTTCTGAGCATCCTGAACACTCCACAGGCAATTCCCCACAAACTCTCGTTCTTCTTTGGCTTGCCCTGGTAGGTTTGAAGACATCAGTTACAAATCTCTATTCACACCATGACGAAATATCTTCTTATTACCTAACCCTCTAACTAACAATCAATAACCTGAGAAAGTCATGAGTTATTATCTATAATTATTCATAGTCTGATATGATTTCCTAAAGCAAAAAGAATCAAAAGACATCATGTCAGTTCTCACCAACTGTTCACTGTTGTAGTTGCCCTCGATAATCCGGTCGTACGAGATGCCAACTGGCACCACAAGAACATCAGGGATGGAACCAGTGCACAGTGTGTCCACAACAATGGACAGCATTCCTGCGCGTGCTGGAGATGGCTTACCACTGCGGGAGCGGGTGCCCTCAAGATATACTTCCAAAAACTGTTCCTGACGTAACAACTCCTCCGTGTACTGGAGAAAGTTTGACAAAATAGATGTTTTAAAGTTATGCAAAACAAGGTGTATGTATAGGCGTGCATTGATATACCTACTTTACAAATCTAGCATTTGATTTCTATTCAAATTAAGTAAAATGAGAAGTGACCCTTCTCAAAAAACAAAAACAAAAACAAAAACAAAAACAAAACAAAAAAAATCAATAACTACAGGAATGTAGGCATGTTCCAAGGCAGCTGTTGTGTGACTTTCTCCTTGTGAGTGTGGATATAGTCGCCTCTCGCTATCTAGAGGCTTTGCAGAAAAGATGCTTTGTCTTGAAATAGACCCTGAGCTCTGGCATTCAGAAAGAGCTTACAAAAAGCAGAGGCATTAAAGTTCAGCTCGCACAAGACGAGTAGCAATTAAAGCAGTGGGTAGCTTTGTTTATATTGTTGCTGCCTCTACTGGGAAATTACATTTCCAAGAGACACAAACAATAAGCTTAATTTGTCTTTTATGACATCTGTCAAAATGACCGACATACAACAGCATAAAATGTGGGCCAAATAACTTACACCTACTGCTCCCGTCTTTATCTGATTACACTTATCCTGTGGTGCCAAATTTAGTTCTCATCTCGTTCAACAATGTACAACCCGGTCTGCTGTTTTTCCATTCTGATCCCTTCCACTCACACAAAAACATTATTTATAGATATTTTTAACTCAGACAGCCGAATGCCCTCAATGCAATCCAAGCTGCTTTGCTATTTTTCAGTCGTCAACCCTCATAGACATGACATAAGTAGTATACAGCGATGCTCATTTTCAGTTTTATTGGCAGAAGAAGCCACACCAATCCATCCTGGGGACTGCTAGTAGTTGTATCCAAACTTGCTGGTACTGAAACAATTGCAGTCCAACGTGGAGTCCAACTCTCACCAGAAACGGACCCGACTTACAACTGGCAAACCAGACCAAGCTCCAACACCGATCATACAGGGACCAAACAGCCCATGTAACCGGGTTCTGTGCCCCATACTCCCGGAGCATCCCGCACAGGATTGCCCAATGAACTTGGTCGAATGCCCTCTCCAGATCCACAAAACACATGTAAACTCATTGGACAAACTCCCATGCCCCCTCGAAGACCCTGCCAAAGGTATAGAGCTGGTCCACTGTTCCACGGCCAGGACGAAAACCCCACTGGTCCTCCTGGATCTGAGGTTCAATGACCTGGCGGACCCTCTTCTCCAGCACTGCTAAATAGACCTTACCGGGGAGGCTAAGGAGTGTGATCCCCCTGTAGTTGGAGCACACCCTCCAATCCCCCTTTTTTAAAAAGGGGGATCACCACCCAGTCTGCCAGTCCAGTGGCACTGTCCCCGACATCCAGGAAATATGGCAGAGGTGTGTCAGCCAGAACAGCCCTATAACATCCAGAGCCTTGAGGAACCCAGGGCTGACCTCATCCACCCCTGGGGCCCTACTACTGAGGAGCTTTTTGAGTGCTTCAGCAACTTCAGCCCTAGAAATAGGTCTGTCTGCTCCAGAGTCCCCCCGGCTCTGCTTCCTCACTGGAAGGCATTTCAACGGGGTTGAGGTCTCATAAGTATTCCTGCCACTGGTCTACAATGTTTCAAGTTGAGGTCAGCAGCACCCGGCTATCACTGTTGTCCCAGTGTTGAAGGAGCACTGCTTCCCCCTCCTGAGTCGCCGGATGATGGACCAAAATCTCTTTGATGCCCACCAGGAGTCATTCTTGATGGTTACCCCGAACCCCTCCCATGCCCAAGTTTTCGCCTCAGCAACCACCGAAGCCGCATGCCACTTGGCCTGCCGGTACCTGTCACATGCCTAAAGAGCCCCACAGGCCAAAAGGTCTTCAGTTTGACGGCATCCCGCAGAAGGGTGGGTAAACTGAACTGTTGTGGGGTACATAGCTACAAGAAACAGTCAGGACCTGTCCCCCCACCTGATGGCTGAGAGGGGCCAACCTCTCCTCCACCAGGTTGAGCCCCAATGTACAGGCACCAGGGGGAGGAGGCAATCAATATGCCTGCACCTGCCCAGCGCCTCTCACCAGCGGCGACTCAAGAGTAAAAAGAATCCAGCCCCTCTCAAGAGGCCTGGTTCTAGACCCCACGCTGTGCGTTGAGGTAAGTCTGACTATATCTAGTCTCAGCCTCGCGCACCAGCTTGGGCTCCGTCCCCGCCAGAGGGGTGAAATTCAATGTCCCAAGAGACACCTTCAGCTGAGTATCTGACTACCAAGGTCCCCCACTCTGGCCACTGCCTGGCTCACACTGCCCTTCCCATGGGCCAAGGGGGATGACCCCAAGGGAAGAAGGACCCAGTCAGAACCTGTCCTCCCCACCTGATGGCGGAGGGAGCCCAGGGGAAGAGGGACCCGTGTCAATCCTTCGGCTTGTGGCTGGCCAAGCCCCATGGGTGAAGGCCCGGCCACCAGGTGCTTGCAACTGAGCCCCGTCCCCCAGGCCTGGCTCCTGGGGGACCCCAGTGACCTGTGTCTGGGCAAAATATTGATAGCTGATATTTGATTGTTTCCTACTGTATAATCTGTGTCAGATGAATATGACTAGAATAGACATACTTTGATGATCCCGAGGTAGAAAATAATTGTGCAACAGAAGCAGGGCGATAAGGCAAAAAATGTGACAACATACATCATAAATATTTAACATTAATATGTAAGTATGGAAAATTTAGTCGAACATAATTGATTCTGTATTGAATTCTGAGGCTATTCAAGTGGCACATCTAAAAGACGCTTGTTGAGAAATGTTACAATCGAGTTGTGTCAGTGCAAGACTGACTAAAACAAAAAGGGCAGTTTAAACAGATGATTAAAACTCACTGCATGTAAGAGCGATCTGTATAAAACGTCTTTCTTCCCATCCCCTGTCTCTTCCATTTTTCGCCGTATGAAGAATCCTCCCAGTTTACGGATTAGGGTGCTGAAATGAAGCAAAAGTATACTTTTTGGCTTTTCACACCAACCATCAGGGATTACACATGTTGTATGATAACTGGTAAGACTGGTATGTTTGGTGCTTTTTCTAAAATGTGTCAATTTACCGGTAGTCCACAAACTGAAATGAAAATTATAAACTAGTTCAGACCTGTTGTTAGTGAGTTGCTGGGCAACTGATTTTTCCATTGTCGTTATAAGATCAGTGCTTGTACTGGCAGAATGATTTGGTGTAGCTTTCATCCCTTTCTGATGTCTTTGCAATGAATTCCTTTCTTTTGATATCACAGTCACTTTTGTAAAAAAACAGACTTAATTGCCAGATCAAACTTGATGTGAGGCTTTGCAAGGCATTTACCTAAGGATAGGGATACTGAGGTTGTTTCCGGCAGCAATGTGAGGTGCTTTGATGTTGTGACAGAACAGGATCAGCGTGATGAGAAGGTAATCGATGTGGGATTTGTGAACAGGGAGAAAGACCATGGGCACATTTTGCTGCAAAACATAAGACAGGTGATTTGAAAGTGGCAGATGACAAACTTTTTTTAATGTCTGAGGGTGAATATTATCAGTAGTTGTAAATTTGTGGTGTGTGTGTGTGTGTGTGTGAATGCGAATCTGCTTGTGCGCTAGACCTCTGTAGCAGCTTTCTTGACCATTTCGAGCTGACCCTTGTGGATCTGGATGCTCCAGAAGAAGCCATTAAAGAGCCTAAGGAGAACCCAACCTGTCAGCCTGAAAAGAAAACAGACAAAAGAGGGTTGGAATACCAGAAAATATACTAATGGGTTTTGAGGTTATTCAGTCACGTAATGAATGAGCAGATTTCATGGAAAGTGTACCTGATGAAGGCTGGTGAAATGTTTGCCACCATCTCCTGGAGGCAGGCACGGGCTTTCTGCTTTACTTTACTGACAGACTTGGGTTTCTGGCCAGACTCAACCTCTGCATTATGGAATTCGGAGGCCACCTTCACAATAGCACTCTCTACTCTGCAACACACGCACACACACACGCACGCACACACGCACGCACGCACGCACGCACGCACGCACGCACGCACGCACGCACGCACACACACACACACACACACGCACACACACACACACACACACACACACACACACACACACACACACACACACACACACACACACACACACACACACACACACACACACACACTGACATTAGAGTGCTCTCTTAAACTGTTAGAAGAGAATACAAATGAGGTGGCTATTTGACCTGGCAATTTTTATTTTTGGCGTTGGGCCCTAAGAGTTTGAGAGCTTCTAACCTGTCGTTGTTCAGTACGTTGTCTACAACGTTCCTGGCGAACATGTCTTTGTTAACATCCCTCTCCATGACAAACAGCACATAACTCAACCTGCGTGCCAACCAACCGCGCTGTCTGCAAGAACACACAAAAATACATAAATGACATCAAACAGCACCAAAATAACACAATTAACTGTCTTAACATAGTATAGTATAGTATAGTATAGTACAGTATATGCCTAATGAAAATTAGGATTGCAACATGGCAGCACTCGCGCCATGGCAGCATTCACTTTAAAAATCTTTTAACCAATATAAACGCATCTAAATATCAGACAAACAGACCAACAATAAAGAGTAAAAGTAAATTGGTTAAATGGGTGATAGCTGTAGGAGACAATACCACATTTGGTCATAACAGATTTCTGGTAGGTTTTACACACAACCTAACAATGCAGCTATAGTATATTGGCCAGTTTTTCTTGATAAACTATATTGAGATTTACCACAAAAGCCTTAAACCCTTCTTGGGTTGGCAATATCTGTATAAAGGTAAACTGCAGTTCCATTGAGTTTTACTCACAAAGTTCAGTCACCGGATTTTTGCGTCTCGTGTCCTACTGACAAACACTAAATTATTCACCTCCCTGCCTTTCCAGTGTTCCATGGGATATTCCTCTTAAGTTAAAGCCATTCATTAAACAATGGTTATGGAGAACAGCGCCTCTGTAATTGTTGATTTTAAGACTTTGAGAGCAGTTGCGCCTCTGGCTATTGTTGTTTAGCATAAAGAAACATTTAAATGTCAAAAGATGCTGTGGCACCATTAGAAAACCGGTTTTGTAGTTTCAAAAATTGAATATGTTTCTCTTGGAGTTTGTACCTGGTGTGAGTCTCATTAATATAGATGACATTGCGAAGTCCCAAAGATGGAATACTAGGGTTGAACAGCTTCTCCTAAAAGAAGAGTTTGAAATTATTATAAATAAGAAACAGGACAGTCAACACAACTTCCTCTAATGGGCTTTTAGATAGTAATGAGTTTGTTGGTAAAAGAGAGGGAAATATTCATTTCTCTCCTCTTTTTCCAAATTCTTGAATTACAGTGACCTAGAAATGTCAAGTAAATGCACAGGTGTTACGGATGATTATCTGTCGTGTAACATTACCCAGCTCTGTGGTGTGCATGAGTGACAGCAACGTCCAACGAAGGGCCTCTTTCTATTCAGCAAACCCTCCTTCCATGTGCTGGCCACACAGCGCAGCACTGATGGGCTGGTGCTGCGGTCCTACACATGGGCACAGGCACAGACGCGTGAGCGCGCATAACACACACACGCACATAGTCACATAGCACTGAAATAATGAAATATATAAATGCAGCTGATCTGTGAAAAACATGTCCATGGAAAGATTTTAAATGAATTATCTGATAAGACGGGGAAATGTTTTAAGAGGTATGAATATATGTCTGTGGCTCACCGAGTCTTCATTGGGGTGTTTCCAACGGTTACACCATTGTTCTCCATTGTTGACCTGCAGCAACAGGCCGTCTGACAACTCCATATTTTCACCTGTCTCTTCTCCTCCCTCGACTCACACACCACTAGGTAGCAAGCTGACAAGTCAAATTGGTATAAGAAGGTTACAATAAGAAAAGGTTTGACTCCATCTATAACTCCAGGCAATGTGAGTTATTATTCTATGCACATATTGCTTATTGACATGTACTTATTTACAATTTAAGACTGCAAGAGGCCACCACAAGTCAGATTACCGTACTTCAGATGCCTGGCTGGAATGAAAACATCAAGCTATTAAAAAAGGTTTGTAAAATGTACCCTATAAATAAATGCTCTAACTTTTCTTTTTTTAGGTTCATAACATGCCCAAAATATGAATGCTTAATATTGATTATTGAAATGATATTCAAACAGTTTGACAACGACATAAATAAAGCTAAATGTAAATAAAGAGATTATATAACATGTGAATAACTTGATTTTACCCTGAGTAGGATAATCGGTAGACAATAGATGGATGGATGGATAACTTGATTGTCATACAAGCCAGAAGTTATGCACTTACAGATATTAGTCAGCTCAGGACAGCGCAGTACATATATTGAAAAATAATGGTTTCATACACATCTGATGATGTGTCTAAACAAGCTGATGTAGGTGGTCAAGTTCACATGTATGCATGATGCTATGCCTCTAACCTTCATGAATATTTTGAGCTAAACCAAGATGTTACCAGCCACATTTCATTCACCCATTCTTTCCATTAAAGCTAGTAAAGAATGAGAACCACTCCCGCGTGATGCATTGCTGTGCTATTATGGACAGAGTTCAATGAACACCTGTGTGCTCCAGTCGGGCAGGATTATTCTGAGTAACGTATGTGTAATGGTTCATTCATCCCTGGACACACCAGACAAAATTAGTTGACTGCTCTTTTGTTATTCAAAAAACTAAGACAATCCACACCAGAAAACATTTGAGTTACACATCCAACAGTGTGAAACACAAAAAGATTGATAGGAACAACCAGATGACACATTTCTCAATCTCTTGTTTTTCCTTCATGCACCAGTAAGAATCCTTTAGTTTATTTCAGCATACGCCGAATACACTCTTTATCACACAACTGCTCACAGAGAACATAGTAAATTAACAATTAAGATGACCTTTGACCATGTGATTTTTTTTTAATTTTATCCTACTCAACATTGGTGGGGATTTTTTGTTATCAAGAGTTTGATTTTTTTAAGTTGTGATTGAAAACATGATTTTCAGAGTTACTTAAACTTAATGTGGTATATAGTTCAACCTGAACAAATGATTTGTGGATGGGCTAAATTTTAAGTATCGCTCTCTACTTTTTCAACAATGCAATGGATGAAGGTACAGAACATATGTGTGATGTAAAAAAAAAAAAGGCAAGGGAGGACAGTATAGCTGTAAATACACAGTGCCTGATTTGATGGAATAAGGAATATCTTCATTGGACAGAAACACCACTCTGCAGAAAATATAAAGAGAAACAACACACAAATTATTTGTGTGTTAAGTTTCAGTCACAATGCTATTATGCTGGGTATGGAAAATCTGACGCTATATAATTTTATATAATTATTCTGTACATACAAATAAGACAGTGTTATTGATTTATCGTTCAATATATTATTTTAAAACTCACATATCGCCCATCAAATTGAAGATTTGTTGTTTTTTTTTTTCCGAGACCTGGTTCCATCTACACGGAACAACACAGGGGCCCGAGACAAGTCCAATTTTGATGATTTTCGAAAACATCTAATGAGGTTTAGTATGCTTATCTTCAGTCCTTCAAATTATGATGGGCCAAGGAGAGCAGGGTTTTTTTGTGATAATGTCTAAAAAGATTACTTTCTTGGACAGTCAGTATTAAGAATTGCTCCCTGGGAAGGTTTCAGCATGTTTAATGAAAAAGCCCTTTCAGAGATCATGGGGGTGGGGGAGGTTGAACCAAGCTCTAATGTCTACCAAGATGGAAATTTGCCTTTGGCTCACCATAATCAAGAAACACTGGCAGAAATTAAGAAAAAAAAGGGGTTTATGAAGTTAATGAAAGCAACTACACATGCAAAAGGTCGAATTGAAAAATAAAATGTAAGCCATTTTGGATACAAATTATACATATGTCTCAATTGAGGCAGGCATTGCGGAGGTTGCCAGTGTCACAGTCCTAAATAGTTCATATGGCACTTGCAGTTAGTTACACATGCATGCAAAAGGTTGAGACAATCTTTACCATTTTTTTGTAGGATAAGATAAACTTTATTGATCCCCATAGGTAATATTCCCATAACCTATACACACTACTCTGCTAACAATGAGCAGACTGTATTCAGAGAACCTTATTCAAAAACAAAGAACTGTATCAAAATGTTTTGAAGCGACGCCTTTGACATTTTGACGATCAAGTGTTATGCTTTGCTTCTCAATTATATTTCAAACAATTGGGTTCAAAATGTTTTGAAGCGACGCCTTTGACATTTTGACAATCAAGTGTTATGCTTTGCTTCTCAATTATATTTCAAACAATTGGGTTGCCTTGTGTTTTTACTTTTACTGGTTTCTAGATGGCTACCATTTCTGCATGATTTGAGATCAAGGTGGGTTTCTCCTCAATGTCTCATGTCAGTAAAAATACCAGCTAAGGCCATGTTATGTGCTTTTCTTTTTTCTTTTACCTCTTTAATATTCATCACTGAATCATGTAAGGACTCATGCAGAGGGAGCTTTTGTGCTAAATGCGATCTCTTTCACGATCTGCACCTCAAGGAGCTATGGTGAATATAGTTTCAACTCAACCCAAATCTCCTCTGGGAACTTATTATTCTGACAGAATATAATTATGGAACATCTGGTGTTCAGCGAGCAGGTAAAATTACGAGCATGTGTGAAATAATAAAAACCCCAGATGTTGATTTCCTATTGTTGCAGTGAGGTCATTGGCAGGTAAACCAGGTTTTATCACATCTCACTACAGGAAACAAAGTACAATGGGATATCTCTGTGCACTGTTTTGAACATAGAATTTGAAAGGCCAAAAAGTATCACGAATTTATTGAAATCCCAAATACCCAAAACATTCGAAAGATTATCAGGATTTAGCTAATATTAGGACCTACACAAGGAACTGCTGTGTTATATTTCCAATGACATACAGAGCGCATAGTGCCCAATCGCCTGTAGAGACAAAAGCAAAGTGCAAAGAATAATTGATAGAAAAAGACCCCTGCTGGTGCCTCTCATTAGAGTGGAAATAGGTTAGTGAGTCCTTTTATGAATGAAAAGCTCTGCTACCATGTGTTTCAGACAGCAGCATCGTTCAATTAGTCTGAAGTGGATTGCAGACAGACAGGCCTCTTAACACAAGTCTAAATGATAAACATTTAGCTGTTGATGTAGTCATCTTGAGCCACTGTCTGCTGTTGTGTTGTGGAGTCCACTGGATGATACAATCACAGAATGGGGAAAGTAAGGTCATTGACCAAGAAAACCATCTAAAGGGTGATTGACCAAGAAAACACCCCCTTGTGTGGGGTGATTCAGTTGGAAGCCAAATAAAGAAACTGAAGAATGGGATAATGAGGGCAATAAAACATAGGACGTATTACCCCAAAAAGTTGAATCTAATCTAATCTAATCAAGCGTAGGACGCTGTAACATCACATTTTGTCGACAACCTATTGGTTAATGAGTTGTATCAACAATACCGAGATATCTATTGCTTTCAGTGAAAGGAAAGATTAATAGCAATGTCCTCTTATTCTGAAACACTTAACACTATATGTGAATGCAAGGGATCCGAGCTGGAACTGAGATGAGTTTTTAAGGACAAATATCAAAATACTTTAATACATTTGACCGAGCCAGTCTTTATCTTGTCTATTTGTTCTTAGCGCATTGCAAACGTCTGGACAAATTAGTTTCTAATGTAATTGTAAATCTGTCATTCATTTTCATAAAACCTCTCATTTCATGTATTTCATTACATTACAGTCATTCGGCACACGCTTTTATCCAAAGCGACTTACAAAAAGTGCAATTCAGACAAAAAGTGTAATAACTTCAAAAAAAATATTTTTTTCAAATTCATTTTTAAAAAAGTATGTATTATTTTGAGACAGTAAGTCATTCTTTTGTGATAATTTGCTCAAATATTATAAACACGTCATGATGCTGGGATACAGTATTTTTAAATAATGTATATGTAATCTGACAAACCAAGTTGATATGCAGAAATTGCAAATATTCAATTTGAAGATATTGTCTCTTTGTCCGGAGACCATTTGTGTATGATTTCTTCCCAGATAACTTTGAGCCATCACACCGGTGGAAGCTGTCTTTCATTATTCAGAACCTCTTCTACGGATCATTGTAAGCAGATACGAAAGTCGTGGGCCGGGGGTGATAATTAATTTGATACAGCTACGTTGGAAACCTTTCCTTGGTGGTTTCTAGGTCATAAATAAAAGCAACCACGTTCTTTTAATCCGTCTCACACGACCCGAGCCGCCTGCAATAAGCAGGTCAAACGGGAGAAGTCTCGGCATGACAGATGGGTGTGCAGATAATAACTGGCTGGACAGACAACAATGGCTCAAAAGGCAGACTGCCCCGCGTCTGCGAGTTTTATATTTGGCTGGACGGTGTCTCTTCCCTGAAATCAACCGCAACATTTGTGCTTATTGGGCCCATTTGCATGTGTTAGTTGGTGCCCAGTGGGTTCACCGGTAGCTTTCTGTCCCCAGCGTGGGGGGGGCGACGAAGAGTCACCGGAGGGCTTCAATGACATGCCGCCACCTTGCAGGCTGGGTCTCATTTGTATCTTCGTCTACGTCTAACGGTCTTAAACACAATGTTTTAGGGGTGATTAAAGAGGCCGAGAGTAAGACACCTCCCTGCTTCTGTCAAGGGGTCGACCGAAACTTCAATGTCAGTCCAACGTTGGAGGTACCGGCTCGAAAACTCGGACATAAACCCCACGTCCAGGTCGCAAAATCGTCCCTAACTTGCTCTCCGCTAACGTTTACACGCCGTATGCTGTTTCCATGACAATAGTGGAGCGGCATTAGCAACATCGATTGAATCGTTGGTGACCTAGCTAGCGCTAGCTCGCAAAGACCAAAGCACCTACCTTCAACATTGTGTTACATTGAATCATATCAGGGAAATAAAAAACTTAAATCCCCGAGAAAAAAACAAAAACTTCAGCAAGAAGCTCGGTTCTTCCTAGTCCCGTGTCTTGGTTAATAACTCGTGTCCTTTCTCCTCTCTCCTTAGATTTGACACCCGGCACAGTGCTGACATACACAAATGTGTGTCCGGAGGCAAGAGCTGTATTTTGGCAGCTGAACCGCATGCCGTGCAGTTCTGCAAGTGGTCGCTAGGGGGCAGTGTTGCCCACCTTGAGGACTGCGCTGTCCTGGGCCGTGGCGAAGACCACGTGATCGGACCCCCGCCACCAGCTGACGTCGGTATCGAGTGACTAAACGAGCAGATTCCAAATATTAAAGGTCAAGTAACAGTACCTTGAAAACTAAACTTTCAGTTATCGATTGAATGACATTATTTAAATGTGTATTTTGCATCGCACAAATTGTCTTCTGGTGCGATCCTGGAACTTTTATGATGTTTCAACGCCTCTCAATGATTTGAGTCATTAAAATGGTTGTCGATCTTGTGCCATTATGTTTTCGAGCCCGAAGTAGTATGACTGGTATGAGAGTAATGGGACGCACCTTAACGTGACATTTGCACCTTGATTTGAGCACATCTTGAGGTGTACTTAATGCGTCACTGATCAACAATACCCATGGTCGTAGTGGGCCGATACGTCTTCCGTCGAATGATTTCTTCACTTTTGGGAAAGACTAAACGGCTTGATACGAATATTTCACTCACATAATTGAAATGACATTTCACAGCCCCCTACTATTTGCATATCATACCCGTTAGTGATGATAGGGAACCCTCCAGTGTTCAGAGTGGTCAACGCATCTTACCGGAACGTACCACTGGTGTAATAATAGAGATTAAAGTAAATTCAGCTCACAAAAATTTGAAAATATGATTTACGTTCTATCTAGGGAGAAAGGTTATTTCTGTTAATGTTAAATATGTAAAACCTCGGCCACAGATTGACAGGGAGCTACAGTTATCTTTTGCTCACACGAGTACGGACCCCTGTAAACAGCTTTGATGGTACAGACCCGGCTGATCCACTTCCTCTGTTGTCGGCGAGGTACCCTCAGCCATGAGGTAAGACGTATTTTACTCATTAAAACTTCGTTTCCCACTGGAGAAAAAAAAACACTTACAGCATGGCTGGTATTATATCCCAATGTAATAACAAACGGATTCGGTTATTCCAGAGATAATGACGTTCGTTTGTTTTTCCTTTTAAGCGTCTAGGCCCCACGGATCTTGGGTAGCAAAGGCTAGCATGGAGTTAGCATACTTGTAACATGATAACCCACACCCCGTGTGTCTTCTCTCTGGGCCAGATCGTCAGATATCGAATTTTGAGTAGTTGTCATAGCTAAAAAAATGAACAATTAGTTCACCTAATCAAACTGACAAACTACTTATAATATCAGATGTGATATAAGATGAATAATCTCATTCTGAGAGTGTCAGCTTGCTCTCAAGGTAATGTTGTTATACAGGTATATGCTCAGATACTTGACCCTTACCTAAGGTGTTTTTTTAATACAGACTTATATTGAACACAAATAGTCTAAACAGACATACATATTCACAAACATATGGCAAAGTAGAATCGAATGTCAGTGATATAACGGGGATGAGGAAGACTAAAGACATTCGTTTGGAATGCAATCACTTAACCGCACGAGTTAATAGGACTAAAGGTTTGTGAGAAATGTTTAATCCTAGAAGAAAGAAAAGAAATAAATAAATTGCAAGGGGAATATATGTATTTTACTTGGTGGTTCAAAAGGAATCTGTCTTATAACTTTATATTTTTTGGTTTTTGGATTTTTCCATAAGTTTTGAGGATTTTTTTTATATAATTCAAAATTGTTTATAAAGAATGCAAAATTGGGGGAACATTTTTGCATTCTGTTTTTGTGTATGGAGAACTTGGCCAGGCTTAAAATAATGACACAGAGTTCTTTTGTTGCTTAAAAGCAAACCAAAGGTTATATCATCTCTTGAGAAAGAATTTGGTGATGATGGAAATTTGTCTTTAATCCATTTTTGAGTTTTATCCCAAAAGCCTTGTACTTTTTCGCATGAGAAAAATATATGGTCTGTGGTTTCAGTGTTGTCTTCACATAATGTACGAATATTATCTTCAATATTTAAGCTTAACTTCAATAATTCTTTAGATGGGTAGATGTCATTCAGAATTTTGAAGTGGGTGTCTTTTGCCTTGGGGGTTATGGGTAGAGTCAGATACATAGTTTGTAGCTTGGCAATCGAGTCCTTATCAAATTTATTTAAAATATTATTTTGTTTTGATGTCCAGGGAATTCACCTAAGGTATTTGAACATCACCTTGGAACACATAATCCAAATTAGGTTTTTCCAATAATGGGCGGTGTCACTATCGAGAATCAGGTGACACCAGATCAATTGTATACTATTCTTGTATGTACTCTACCTCCTGCGAAACCGCAAGAAAGACGTGCACCCAGCCGATAAAGGGCTACATGCCATCGACGAAGGTCATATGCATTCTTTAAAACTGTGGATTTGTAAACGGTCTTATGTTCTGTGGTATGACAGAAGTTTATTAATATGTCAAGGATTGAAGTTGAAACAGCGGGTAGTTTCACTTCAATGTGATGTGAAAATTAAGTAAAACAAGTTGATGTAAGATGTCAATTTAGGTTTATTAGCACATGACACATTTTAGTTAAAAATGACTTTTTATGTTTCAGTGTTTCTGTAGGGCTTATCTGAACCCTTAGTTTTGTAAGACCAAGATATAAATAATTTGTATTATCAGCGGAACTTTCAGGACCCGAGGGATTAAATGCCCTGGCCTCTATATTCGGTGGCAAGCGTTCAATTTTTGATCATTGCTTGCTCCTAGTCAGGTTTCTCGAAAATATTGAGTTGCTAGACATTAAAAGTCCTTACTCTGGAAGTGTTCTGCCGGTATTGACCCATAAATATACTACTTTCCTTTTTCTGTCTAGCATGCTCAGGCTCCAGAAGCGCTTGGCATCCAGTGTCTTGCACTGTGGCAAGAAAAAAGTGTGGCTGGACCCCAATGAAACCAATGAGATTGCTAATGCAAACTCTCGTGAGTTTTTGTTCACCTTATGTTGATGTCGTGTATAATACACTTCAGACTCAGCACCATATTGCATTTCTTTGTGGACTCCTTTTTATAATGCAGGCCAGCAGATCAGGAAACTCGTGAAGGATGGATTGATCATCAGAAAACCTGTGACCGTCCATTCCCGTGCTCGCTGCCGCAAGAACACTCTGGCACGTCGCAAGGGACGTCATACGGGTTATGGTGGGTTAAGAAAACTATTAATAAATCAATCATTAATCTGTAGTACAAGTGGTCCTTAAAATTATTTGACCTTACTGATCATCCTAGAGTCAGAAGCCTGATCCCCTTTGGACATATTTAGGCTATGTATTTGTTGGATCTTCACAATGTTTTTCCTACCTTTGATATGAACATGAAATATTGGTTAATCCATTTTCATTACATTTAATATTGTTGTCCATTTTTGTCTTTCAACAGGTAAGAGAAAGGGTACAGCCAATGCTCGTATGCCAGAGAAATTGTCATGGATGCGTCGCATGCGAATTCTGCGCCGTCTTCTTCGTCGCTACAGGGAGTCCAAGAAAATTGACAGGCATATGTAAGTTTGAAATTGCACTGTGGCTTGGAGTAAACTGGGTTTTGATTCCTACTTTAGGTAGAGACGTCATGTTATGACACCCCCTGATCTCCCTTCTTCCAGGTACCACAGTCTGTATCTTAAGGCAAAGGGCAACGTCTTCAAAAACAAACGCATTCTGATGGAGCACATCCACAAACTAAAGGCAGACAAAGCTCGCAAGAAGCTTTTAGCGTAAGTTCATCTGTATATAACAGCCTGAAGCCACCCAAAGCTAAGGATTGATGTTTTCAAGAATGTACTTTCTTGTGCATAGTCACATAAAATAGTGAAATAGGAATTATTTTAAAGGATCTGATAACTATTTGATTCAGGCTAATGTTCTTTGGAAATATTTGTTTTGCCATTATGAAGCATAGTGTGGCGTTTTATTGATTTTTTGTTTTTTTTGGTTTTAATTCAATTTGTTTTCGCTGTTACATTGTCAAAAAACATTTTTTCTGCTTCTGCTTGCTTCAATCCATTCAGTGACCAGGCTGAAGCTCGCCGCTCAAAGACAAAGGAGGCACGCAAACGAAGAGAGGAGCGTCTCCTGGCTAAGAAGGAGGAGATAATCAAGAACTTGTCAAAGGAGGAAGAAGCTACACAGTAGTAAAGCAAATAAAGCTTGATATTCTCTTAGATTCAGTGGTTTGTTGTGAATAAACTGGATTGATTTTAATAATTTTGCGATTTTTGTTATTGGTTTCAAACATGTCTTTAATAGGGCGTCAATATCCAGGTTGATAGATAAATTCTGTAATCTGTGCACCTTAGATGCACAACTCAATTTAAAACTCCTTGATTTACAACAGTTCATATTTCCTTATTAGTTTCGGTTTATTACTCAAATTATTACTGTGCAATAATCTACTTACTACCTGTTCTGTTCTTAGTACGTCTACACAAGTTGTCTACCTTACTATTGTATGCTGTCGCATTGTTTTGTATTCAGTTATTCTCATTGCTGTCTGCCTGGTGGGCAGAGAGCATACAAAGTAAGAATTTCACTGCATTGTGAAATTGAATCACCAAATTTTCAGAACATACATGATACAAAAATCTTGAATCTGAAATGGTAAGGAATTGGCCCATGCATTTGTTTGTTTCCATCAAGAGACCAGCAGGTGGCAGCACAAATTAAAGAACAAATGCTCAGCGTCTGGCCTAAGAGGGAATGTAATCTCAATATTAGTAGATTTTTTTTTTTTCAAAACTTTCAAGAATCATTCAGTTTGTAGTCTGTTAAATATCAGAAATGTCCCATCCTATACATGGTAAAAGAAAAGATTTGTCCCCATTTGAATCTGTGTTTAGTAAGGAGCAAAAAGAATTGTAGTATTTTTTCCCCCACATGGCCAAAATACAGATTTTATTAAACATATATAGGCACGATATTTGTACAAGGGCCATACAGAGTTCAGTAAAAAAAAAAAAAAAAAAAACAGAACTTTTTGTATCAGGGATTTTACATTGGAAAAGTAGAGATATTAGTACCAACTATGAATAACTAACATTAAATTGTTACTTATGCAGCTCAAGTACAACACAAAGTCAGAACAGCAGTGGCTATAATTCTGCTCTGACATGAATAGTAGAAATAAAGGCTAAGTGAAGATATAAGCTATAGCTTTGTCACAATGCTATGTTTTACTAAGAACGCACACATCAAAATCGCTTAATCATGCTCAATGTAGAAAATGAGATTCCCTGATACCATACTTGTAATCACCAGATTAATTAATATTCACGATTCAACAATTCCGATGCAGCGACCATTTAATTCGATGTAATTCATTTTCCATTTGTGTTTTACAGCTGCGTTTCATAATTTATTGATTTTTAACAGGGTGATAATTTCAGCCTCTTTTCCTTTTGAATTCATGAACAACAGATATAAGTGTAGGTTTATCAAGCCTGAGGCCATGCATCTGAAAGAGCAGGCCATTTTCACCGATTAAAAAGTACGGTAATAAATAATTTGGGGCGTTGTGGCGCACCTAACATTCCTGGTTCGATTTTTGGCTCCTCCCAGCGTGTTGAAGTGTTGTTGAGCATGACAGAGAACCTCTGACCCTGACAGATGGCAGCTGCTCAAGGTTTATCCATGATGGGTTAAATGCGGAGAAGGAATTCCCCCGTGAGGGATTGATAAAGGACAAATTATTATTTATAAATTTTTTTTTTCATGATGAGCCTTGACTGATTAAAACATCCTCAGCTTCGGCATCACAACTCTGCATGAGCACAGTCCAGTTTACAACCACAGCCATCAAACTGAAGGGCTACTGATGCTCCATTCTCACTTCATGGCAAGCGGTGAAGGACTCCTTCTGTCATGTTCCCTGAAGAAAGTGCGACTGAAGTGTTTGCATCTGTTTATTAACCAGGACAGACAGGCTGCTGCTTGTCTACTTACAAACAGGGGTTCCTTCTCCAGTCTATTCAAAGCAGATTATATTCAGAAATTCAAATCATGTGCCTTTAACCTCCAGTTTTTCCTGCATAGCATGCTTTGTTATTGTTCACTGGCACATCCTTCCTATTTTTTAATTTGTTTTATTAACTGTTTGGCGATGGCTGGTGTTTGTGGATTTTGCAGCATCATGCTATAGCCATAGCACACCTAAGCTTTGGAGGTTGGCAGCGTCATTTTCAAAAAAACCTGTGTACAGCAGGCCTGAAGCAGCCGGACTGAAGGCGAACGGCATACTTCAGTTTACCGATTCCGTTCGGATACAGCGACTTGAAATGTCGAGCTTTAAAAACGCAATTGAAATTTATGTAATCGTTACCAAATGGATCAGCACTGTATTCATAAATAGAAATGGAATAAGAGATCCACACCAAGATGTCACAAGGATTACTGAAGGAGAAAACAAGCTTTGTGCCGAGGCCATTTCGTAGCTCATTTAATCTATTTCTTCATTACCAGGAGGCACTCCTATTTCCTGAAGCGTGAGACTTAATGGCATTAGATAAGGAGAGGAATATGAGCTGAAATGAAGCGGTGCTCTTTATTACAGTTGGCCTTCAACCCAGCCAAAACAAACGCATTGCCCTTAAGCGTTCAGGAGACCTTAAAAGACAATTGAGATAAGAATATTTAATGGAAGATTATTTTGGAATGAGACAACAATTATCTAACATCAGAACGAGCTACCTCACTTCCTAGTTTATTGGTCTATTTTATATTCTGTGATGGGAATCTGTGTCCTCACTTGTGACTTTTATGCACACAGTGATGTAAATATAACAGTTAACGCCCGAATGTTTTGGCCTGGACTGAACAAAAGCCTGGCACTTAAACAGTTAAACAGTACTGTTAAACAGTATTTAACTGTTATCTCTACTAAAGGGATTCTCTCATGTTAGTTTGGGATGTCGAGGGTTATGTTCCACGATTTAAATAGTTGAAAACATATCCTGACACATATCCTGACACAAAATCACTCAAACAAAAAAATCAAATATGAAATCCTGATGACTTATATATAACTTATAGACAACTTTATTGGCATTTTTCAATTTATTCACTTCAATCCTGATTATGCCTCAATAATTATCTCAGTTCTGACACAGATGAACGTTGCCTTTAAACCCCGGTATCAGGGAATGAACACTTTGTTAACAGATCAAGTAACTGATGAGTTTGGACCTCAGTGAACACATGCTAAGTTGTTTGTTGTCCTGATGATCTTTACAGAACATTAGTCTGATGCTCTTCCTGTTGTCTTGGTCCTGGTGTAGGATGACGTGTCCTCAGGTGTACACTTAGACATCACATGGTGCTGCCTGACCTCTACTGACATGAGTCCTAAAGCAAGCAAGCAGGGCATGATATCTGCTTATTAGTGCTCTTTTGCCTGCAAAAAGAACCACTGCAATTCACCGTGATGTTTTTTTAAAACTTGCTGTTATTGATATGGCTTAAGTACCACATGCAGTCATCATGTATAGGAATAATTCTAATCAATAAAGATTCCCTGCATTAACAGTAAATTCCTGATTTGAAGATCTGGCTTTGAGATGAGTGAGATCTTTGAATTCGTGTCGGAATAGATCTCATTTAGGGGGTTGAAAGTGCTGTTGCAGTTTTATCAAGGATTATAGGGTAACTAGATGAATGAAAACAGCTGCAGTCACCGCCCAATACAGCAGCAAACTAAAAGCTTCATTAAATAATAAATGAATGAGAATGACTCATTCATCAATAACTAAGAGGCTAGATAAGTCTGTCTTCTACTCCACGATCTGATGATAGTTAATTTTCTTGCTTTTAGCAAGAAGTGTGAGATGTTTAATGAAGGTAATGATGAATGCAAAGTAAATGAAATTTGTAAAGTGAATCTAGTATTGCAGAGTAATTACGAGCGCGGCTCATCTTTCCTCATCATGAGGTCTGCGAGGGAGGAGGATGGAACAGAAAAAGCAAGTGAAAAACATTTTTTTTAACATTATAGTGTACATGACCTTTGTCTAAACACGAGAAATGGCTAAAAGTTTGTGTCTAGCAGCACATGTATACATTATTTTTTCCAACTGGATGAAATCTGATTATATACAATGTATTTAAGCAGCTGGGCCAATTGCTTGTGTCAGAAGGGGTGAGTTTAATATCAAGTTTGGCCAATGGCTCCTGTATTTTAAGGTAATTGATGCATCTGATTTTATCAATCTATCTATCTATCTATTAGAAATAATTTCACACCTCATGTTGCAGTGGTTTGCGCTTCCGCCTCACAGCAAGAATATCCCTGGCTTGATTTTTGCAGGGGACCTTCCTTTACAGAGTTTGCATTGCCTGCCTTGGATTCCCCTCGGCTCACAGGTTTCCTCTCATATTCCAAAAATAATCCAGTTGGTTCATTGCAGACTCTTAAATGAGTAGACAGTCGTACGTCCTAATGTGATTCTGTGATCGACCGGTGCCCGATCCAGGGCCTTGCCGTGACCCCGAGTCCAGGATAAGTAGAATAGACATCGAATGAATTAATGGCACCTCATGATTTCGCTGAGGAGAAAGCGATTGCTGCTTCTGGTAAAGTGCACGCTTGTTTGGTACTAGTTCATTTGCTCTACTTTTATCTTTTTTTAATGGGTTTAGCTTTATTATGAGGTCTCATAGTCATCTAAGGATCTTATAATTCCACAGAATGCTGTGCAGATACTGCACATCCGTGTGTTCCATATATCTATAGGATGGATTTTTCTGCCTCTGCCTCTCGTCTCCTTCTCAAGAGCTTGCACTTTAGAACGTAGCAAGCAAGATTTATCACCGACGCTCCCGATCCCGCTGATTCATCTGTTTCTCGTCTCTCCATTTGTCTAAACAGATATGTTGTCTTGTTGCGACAAGGAGAAAAGACAGTAGATTCAGCTGCAAGCAAGCAAAGCATCTTTAGGAAAACAGATCAGCCCCATTTACCAAGGAATAAGAGACCCAAAAGTCAGAGACACTTCAAATTGAGTAGAATGGTTTTGCCTCTCCTTCATACTGCATGACAGGAGATTTAAAGATCCCTTTGTGGGGGAACTTGACTGAGCTTCTTGGAAGGGAAACAATGGAGAGGCCCCAAGTGTGTCTGCATACATCTACTGACAGTAGAAGAGAGCTAAAATGGAAGAACTAAAAATTTAATATCCTCACATCCACAAATGCACTGTGATATGAGTCAGGGGGAGCGCAAAGAAAGCCTTTCCAAGCAATTTCGTATTCTTTACTCAGCGGCTTAATGGATTTTAAAGTGAGCTCTCAAGAGTTTAGGCAATGGTGCTGAAGTAAAGAAAGAAAGACCTGTGGCAGCTTGTTTGCCGCTGCCACCCCCAAGTGGAAATAAGGACCAAAGTCAGCATCTCGGTGTTCTCCTCCAAGGCTGTGCGCGTACCAAAAAAACAGTTGAGAAGCCACCGCACACTAGCTTACTGTTCGTGAGAACAGTATTTCCTTTTTTTGACATTATAACTGTTATGCTGCTATGCAAAGAAATTTCCCCTATGGGGATCAATAAAATTTATCTCATTTTATCTTGATATCTCATGTTGCATGACTTACACATCCAACATGTAATCCATGAAGTGATTTTTAGACTTATTAGGACCTGTGGGCATTGGTAGCCTCTGTTGCTACCTGTTTGCAATCTTTATGCTAAGCTAGGCAAGAATCAGTCAGAATGAAAGGTCAGGTGTGACAGACATCGAGTGTGAGATTTTCTCGAGATTGGATAAGAATGGATAAGATCCTCGCTGCAAGAAGGCTGCACGTCCTCCGTTCCTTCTGCTGTCAGGTTGTACCACACCACAAATACTTGAACATCTTTCTTTGACTGTAGCACGGTGTTGCTGCTACTTACAGGCATCACCAAAATATTTTTTGCACTACCCCACTACTTACCACTCGCATGCATGCAATATTTATAGTTATATTGTATTTATAGTATACGTAATCTCACTTTACTCATTATCATCTAATTTTTCTCACCCACATCTCTTACTGTTATTTCTATAATGTTTCCTGTACAAGGTAG
This sequence comes from Fistularia commersonii, assembly GCF_037954325.1. NCBI lineage: Eukaryota > Metazoa > Chordata > Actinopteri > Syngnathiformes > Fistulariidae > Fistularia > Fistularia commersonii. The sequence goes on from NC_141315.1 coordinate 3,309,068, forward strand.
TTATTTGCATTTTTTTTTAATATTTATGTATTCTAATGTATATATTGTACATGGTCTTTGTTTGTATCTGTAACCTTTTTGCATACTTTTCTATCTTGTAATTCTGCTGTGCCAAGTGAATTTTGCCAAGTTGTGGGACTGCACATGTTTTATGTTTTGGAAGAAAAGTCAGAGAGGCTAAACTGAGATGGTTTGGAAACGTCCAGAGGAGGGATAGTTTATATATTGTAATAGGAGAAGGATTGTAGAAGGCAGCGGCGAGCCGTGCATTTTACACCTAGGCCTTCAGAAGTGCTCCGAATCAATCCACTCCCCAATAATTCGTTTATAGCTATAAAGAATCCGCTGGACGCGTCTCAGCGGATGTCCAGAGAGGGTGAACGATCTTCACGAGGTGACATTCATTCTGGCCCGGGATATCTCGTAAATGTATTTCCTGACTTTGAATAAACCATTCTTGCTTGATCAGTTCCTGACCATTGTGACGTTTTCCCCCGAATGAAATCTGAACACACCGGGACAACAAAAGTCCGGTCCCATGGCGGGAGCCACAAAAATGGACAGTAGCCATAATAAATGCCTTCATAGTAAACAGCTGCAACACATAAAAAGTACCAATAATAACCTTAAAAAACTTGCAGTATTATTTAGGAAAATAGCAGCATTTTACTCACCAAAAATTCTTATCATTTGTAGACAAATTCCATCCTCCTTTTTTTCCTCAAAAAGAGTTCAATTATTCTGTCGTACAGATTATCCGTGCGCTTCAGCTCCAAGCACTCCCAGTAATACAATTTGTAGTTCGTGGCTTAAAAATGTCGGACAAATCTTTTTCCTGGTTGTGACAGGTTTGCTAGCTTAGGAGTTGCCCGACCTTTCTTTACTATGTCCAGCTTTTCTTCAAAACTCCACGTAGAAAATGACTTTAACAATATATTAGCAACTAAATCCGTTTCTTCTCCTCCTGCAGCCATTTCAGGTTGACAAAACCGATATTAAACAAACATAACTATATTTCTATTTGCAGCTTGCTAGTACGCTTCTCCTGGCTAATACAATAGTCCGCTCTCTGACTATCCAATCAGATGGTGTGAATACGCTGACGTTGCTGTCGCCTGCTGAAAGGCTCTAATGTCACCAGCTCAAAATCTGATTGGTTGAAGCAACAGCGTCATCAAGACTTATTTTTTCACGTAAAGGGCCAGCAGAACTGATTGTGCTGGCCCCCCAGGCAGATTTCTTTGACTTTGACCCTGCTTGTCAACAGATGATGGCTGAAATGTGATTGGTTAAATGCTTTAATGTGAAAATGCATGTCTGGAAGCGGCACAACCAGGGGAAAAGCTACGAAAGGAAGCGAACAGACCATTTGGAATTATTCATTGAGTATTCATGGACAAAATATAATTAACATCTGTGATTCAGAGATTTTTTAAGCCAGCAGAAAAGGCCTTCCAGGCCCTGACCAATGGTAGAAGGATGCTGAAGGTGGAACTGCTGGGCGAGAAGAAGACCAAAAAGAAGATTTATGGATAGAGGACATGAAGTTAGTTGGTGTGATGAAAAAGGATGCAGAGGATTGGTTAAAATGAAGGATAATGATTGGCTGTGGCAACCCCTGAGGGGAGCAGGCAAAAGGAAAAGAAGATTTTGAAATATAAATGGAATGGGACAGTCAATGAATGTTCACAGTATTGCAAATGCTGAACTCATTCTGTTTAATCTCAATATCTTATGGTGTAATATCGGGCTAAATACCTCAGAGCTTAAAGTTGACCTGAAAATGAACCTTTTAAAAGCAAGAAATCTCTTCAACTGGTTTTCTGTTTAACACCAGATTGCTTGCGGGGTAATACTTCAGTAACGTAACTCTAAGTCCAATTTCCACCAAAAGCAGCAAGTAACCAGGAAACCAGGACACTTACCCCCTAAAAAATGTGTTTGCACAACCATTAAGGAGATTGAAAAGGTCCATTTTTTTTACTGATGCGAAGTAGCAGCTTAGTGTTGAGATAAATCATTCGAGTCTCTACTGTTATTAGTAGGGATGGACACTAAATATAAAGTAAGAGATGAAAGCAGGCATGGAAATTTATCCACATTAGGAGAGCTGGCCCTTTCAGCGAGGAGCCTGTCCTCATTAACCCCATCCCTCAGTCGCATCGCTTGACCTCCCCTGATACTCTTTGGCAGTCAAGGGGCCAACAATAACATCAAGGTGAAGAGGGAGGGGAAGAAAACATAGAAATGGTCACCACAGATGAAAGAGAAACGCGGTGGAGTTTAATCCTATTGAAGTGTGGAGGGGAAGCAGGTGTGGAGGTGGGCCGGAGCCGCAAGAGTGGAACTTAGTGCCGAGTTCTTGTGTGATGCTAAGGGCTTAATTCAGCGAAACATCTGTAATTACCAATAAAAGAGCCATCTGGCATACGGATCCTGGTCCTCGGTGAATTCACCCCGGCTGTAAGGACAAGTTAGGCTGTAAGGATATCAAAGACTGCAGTGGTAGGTTGACGAAAGTGCATGTTTTTATGAAAGCAACTGTAAAGTTAGTTGCTTGAGAAAGGTGTGTAACCATTCCATTCGTTGTTATTTATTTTATTTGTCGCTGGTTCAGAAACAATGTCATTATTCATTGGATCAACTATGAAAGGTGGATGTCAGGTCAATGTTCTACACATCAGCTCCTCTGACTGGGACCATCAATTTGTTCAAGGAAAGGTGTTCATTTTCCACTTACCGGGATAAAATTGGTGCGTGTTGCTATGACTGCTTCAAGAGCAATCAAACTTTGGTAACGCCAGTCCAAGTAGGGCTGAAAAACAACTTCAAGGATGACTCTCAAGTAGCCATCTCATCAGTTGTGTAATTTAGAGAGCCATTTAGAAAATGAGCATATTACTGCAGCAAATATCAGATTTTTGGGACCAGATCCAGGGTTCAAATGCCATTTTTATTTCTGTAATAATTGAAATTTTGCTGAAGTGCAGGCTCGAGCTTAAGTGTTAATTTGGCAGCAACATGCTGCACACGCGCGCGGACACACACACACACGCACACGCAAAGGCTAGCTTTAAACTTTAAAAATTTCATGCAACGTTAACTTGAACACCCTCTGCAGCAACCTGTCGCTGAGAAGTTCTTGGACTCTCAGCCGTAACAGATGCAGACACATCTATTTATTTAAAGTATTTTCATGCAAAAGCCAATGACAGTGAACATTTTGTGCCGGGTGATGATATCAGACTAACGCTCGTGACCTCTGCAATGCAGATATTTTTTTGTTGTTTTTTTTATTTTGTCAGGCAGCTTTCGTCACGTGACAACCGCGCAGTCCCTGTTGTAACACATGCAATCGATTCTAACATCCATCCATCCTCAGCTGCTTGTCCTGCACTCAGGGTCACGGCGATGCTGGAGTCTATCCCAGCTGTCATCGGGCGAGAGGCAGGGCGCACCCTGGACTCGTCGCCAGTCAATCGCAGCTCCACATACAGACACAGACAACTCACTCACTCAGGGCAATTTTCCCAATTTTTTTTCCAGTTAACCTGCTGCATGTTTTTGGACTGTGGTCAGAAACTGGAGAACCCGGAGGAAACACAGGCAGACAGGGGGAGAAAGTCCGCACAGAAAGGTCTCCTTACTAACCACTGCGCCAACGTGCCGCCCTCACTCATTGCAACAATCACTGCAAAAAATGATTGGATGTAAGATTCAAACCCTCACGGTAATGATGCCGCTCACTTGGTTACAACCACTAGGAAAATGAGGGGGGTATGAGAAAGATGAGGAATAACTAATACCAAAGTCAAACCTTATTTGTAATTATTTGAAGAAAAAAAAAAACAGTTACAATTTACATTAATGGCGGATTAATTTGATCGATCAAACTCATTCGGGACATGAGATTTCCGTAACTATTCTTTCCAGTTATTAACCTTAACCATAACCACTGAATCTTTATACCTAAACTCATTTGAACATATCAGATTGTTTCTGCATCTTAAGTACATTTCTTGAAAAGTGATTTCCTTCTCTCTGTAGTAAATATCTTTGTAATTATTTATTGTAATTATTTGTGAAAATCAATTGGCCATATTACAATTATTAAAACCAAATCAAAATTCGGTTTGGATACTTAAAAGCCCGCAGAGCACAGATCGATTTCCATCAAGTGAAACTCACTAGAAAATTAATATATACATACATACGTTCCTTATGAATAAATGTCTCTTGATATCATATCACAGTGTGTTGAGAAAACAGTAAAACACTCATGGCCATGTATAAAATTTGTATTCTCCAGACACAAAGGGGAAAGGAAAGATGGTATTCCTCAAATGCGGTGCAGCTTCAAAGATAGCTTTCATGTGTCAACGCCGGAGCATATTTCCCTGTCCTCCTCAACCTCTAACATTCAAGTTCGAGCATATTCGCCGACTGTCCTCTCTTCAGATGCGGGACTCTGTGTTCCATCTTTTACCTCTGGACTGTGCCATTTGGTGCTCAGTCCTGATACTGAGGGAGTGTTTGTGCAAGCAGCATCCTGAGAAAGCGGAGATGAGACCATGCATAAAACATGTCGTGTCTATGTACCGTCTTCATTTTTAATGCCCGGTTGGCCAGGGGTCTCAAAAAATGTAAACATCGGTGCACCAGGGAGGTGGTGACAGCATAGTGGCGGGGAGAATGAAAAGGCGAGTTGTATCTTAAGACAATCACAATCCAGACATCAAGTGGGCAACTGTAGGGGGCTTATTGGTAGGGTACACACACACACACACAGATACATATATAGGGAGTCATTCATTATGATGAAATGAAAGCCTGTTGACCAAGTGACCTTCGCCAAAATTAAGCTGGTTTATTTAAAGTGAATGCAGATTAAACAATATATAATCCTGTGTTTCTTCAAGAGGTTCAAAATGTTATCATTTCACAAGTGCCCCTGCAGCCATTTCCTTTCTCAATGCAACTGTGTCTGGTTTGCTGGTTTGTAAAAGCAAAAGGGTCAGTTTGTAACATTTGGCACTTTCAATAACTACCTTATCATAACCAAATTTTTACTTTACTGTAAGGTAAAGATAGAAGTAGCAAAAGCAAAACAAGAGATGTACAATGACTTGTATGCTCCGTTGGACAGTGAGGAGGGAAAAATGATTCATACACAATGGCAAAACAGAGAGATAGAGATGGAAAGGATATGCAGCAGGGCTGGGTGATTGAGGATAGAGAGGGAAGTGTATCGACGGATGTTAGAAGAGTGATGGGAAGATGGAAAGAGTATTTTGAACAGCAGACGAGTGAGGAAAATGAAAAAGAAGGAAATATAGAAGAGGTGACAATTGTAGACCACAATGTAGTAGAGATTAGTTAAAGGGAAGTGAGGAAGGCATAGAAGAGGATGAAGAGTGGAAAGGCAGTTGGTCCTGATGATATACCTGTGGAGATGTGGAAGTGTCTAGGAGAGGCAACGGTTTCTGCCCAGATTATTTAACGGGAACTTAGAGAGTGAGAAGATGCCTGAGAAATGGAGAGGAAGTGTGATGGTGCCCATTTTTAAGAATAAGGGGGATGTGCAGAACTGCGGTAACCATAAAGGGATATGATCTGAAAAAGAGAGGAATGAAGGGTAGTTGCAGCAAGACAGAGTATATGCGTGCAAATGAGAGGAACTCGGGTGGAACGGTGAGGCTACAGGGAGTGGAGATCAAGAAGTTGAAGGATTTGAGGTATTCGGGGTCAACAGTCCAGAGCAACGGAGAGTGTGGAAAAGAGGGGAAGAAACAGATAGAAGCAGGTTGCAATGGGTGGAAAAAAGTGTCAGGGGTACTATGTGATAGAAGACTATCAGCCAGAATGAAAGGAAAGGTGTACAAGATACTGGTGAGACCAGCGATGCTGTCTGGCATAGAAACAGTTCCAATGACAAAAAGACAGGAGGCAGAGCTTAAGGTTGCAGAGATGAAGATGCTAAGGTTCTCTTTGGGAGTGACCAGGATGGATAGGATCAGGAATGAGTCTATCAGAGGAACAGCACATGTTAGATGTTTTGGAGAGAAGGTCAGAGAAGCCAAACTGAAATGGTTGGGTCATGTACAGAGGAGGGAGAGTGATTATGTTGGTAGACGGATGCTGGAATCGGAGCTGCCAGGCAGGAGGTCCTGAGGAAGACCAAAGAGAAGATTTATGGACGAGGATATGAAGGTAGTTGGTGTGAGAGAGGAGGATACAGAGAATAGGATTAGATGGAGAGGGTTGATTCGCTGTGGTGATCCCTGAAGGGAAAAGCCGAAAGGAAAAGAAGTGAAGAAGCCAATGTTCTTGTCAAGTCATTGTTTACTGTCATATCAGTATGAGGTGTAACTTCAAGCCAAGGCCAAATTCCTTGTATTTATGAACATACCTGGTCAATAATTTTTATGATTTCATCACACCCACCAAAGTGAAAATAATAGCTGTATCTGGGTCTCTGTGAATCCATGGTGAGTCCTCCTCCCGGGAGCCTGCCATGTTGCATCAGCCGCACAGACAGAATTTTTCAGTCTGGGTGCTTTGGCAGTTGTTCTGCTGTTATTTCTTTTGTCACACTTGTTTCAGATGGGGTGGTTTGGGATAAAAGGGTGTAAAGTTCAGTAACTCATGAGACAGGATTGAATGATATTAGAACTAAAGTTTTTTTTTTTTCTTTTGGCTTAAACCAGAAATGTTCTCTCTTTAAAAATGCATTCCAAGTTTTCCGAACAACTGAATATTTTGGACGGTGTTGACAAACCAGTCAGTTTGTCAAACTTGCAAGAGAAAGGCTGGCAAGGAAGGGCCAAGTAAATCATTCTCTCTCTGTCTGTCACATTCTTCTACTGACATTGTACAGTATTACGCCGAATAAGGACATCATTCATCCTCAAGATGAAAAAACAAGATTGAGGATGAAGAGATACAGAAAGATAAAGACATGCAAATGTGTTCTTGATTGATGGAAAGGCAGCTTTTTCAAAGATTACCGGAAATAAACATGATGTTGATGTAGATGACCCATAACCAGAGCATTATTTTCTGCAATATGTAGCATCCAGTGAATAAAATGTCAGAAACAGAAAGGGTGCGGTATGGGGTTTATTCTTGTTTGTCTGACTCAGGGGTCTAGAAAGCTTTTATTCTCAGCTGACAGAGCCTTCCTCTCCTTTCCTCTCAAGTGAGAGCACACACTGTATAATCAAGTGCTATTTTGAGCTCAGATTTTCTTCAAGAATTTGCATTGTTGTTGTCCCTGCTGTGAACACTCTCGTGCTGCGATCATCACCTCTGCAGTGAGCGTGTCTGGCGGCTGCAGCACTTAAAAACCATTTGAGCATCAGCATTTAAAGAAGGCAGATTATTGTGTTAAAACTCACACTTTGAAAAATGTTGCAAAAAAAAAAAAAAAAGTTTGAAAATTTTTTTTTAAAAACGTTGCTTAAAATGTTGCTTAAAAATATTTTTGAAACATTTTGGTATTTGAAAGGTATTCCATCCCAGAACTAAAGATATCAGGTTTTTCCCATGATGTCGATACATGTTTGAGAGAACCACGAAAATGATATGCTAAGGAAGAAAAGGTAACTCGGTCTAATGTTATTCCTTCATCCCTGCCATTTGAAAGACTCTCCTTTCTGTGCTACAGTACATAAGATGAAAGAGCTCAGTAAGTGGCGAGCATCAGGCCACCACCTGCCATAAAGTCAGGAAAAATGATAAAATATATGAGCAGCTTGATGAACTGCAAGATGCACACATTTTTGTGTCCCTCTGTAGAGACAAAAATCACATTTGATGCAATTTGATAACAGAACTGGGTCATGATTTGAGAAATGTTCTTCACACCACAGCAGGCGCACACACTACACACAGACACACAAAAAACACATTCGCGCAACACTCTTTGCCAGCTTAGTCTGAAGCCTGCCAGCAGCTTTTCCACTGCCAATTAATTTTATTTGGAGTTAATCATTTTATTTATGGTCATTAAGAACAAGCAGTCTTCTCGGGCTCTGGCTTGTCAACTGTAATGAAAGTGCTTGGATGGTTGGAGTGCTGTAACCGTCAACGAGGCATTTTCTTTTGGAATTCAATGGCTTATAAATATAGGTGTGAAATGACTGAACGTGAGAGAAAAAGTGTATAATTTCACATTTAAAGTGAATTGTGTTTCATGCATACCGTGACAAGAAATTGCTGGAAAGGGCTTCTCTTTTGAAAAGCACCAGTTTCAAAATTTGGCATCTTGATTATTTCGAGAACACACTTTGTAACACCCTGTTTTGATGGCCAATGCCAATTGGGAATTATCGAAAAAACACTCAAACATAGCTGGCCTTCATCACACTAATCACATGCAATACTACTGATGTCTTCACCATCAGCTTCATCGAGCGTTAACCGTGTGTTTAAAAGCCCAAATAGTCCACAATCTGATTATAATTCATTTACACCTGGCTAGAGAACACGTACGATGTGAAAAAGGCATACTCTGATACATAGTCCTGACTCATATATGAAAGTTGGCAGACATCGTGATAAGGTCAGCAAAAAAAAAATTAAAAAATTAGGAAAATTAACATTTTGGATGACCTTTATATACCCGAAAAAGTATAAAATAAATATAATCAAGTACAGCTTCAGGTATAGCTAGTTATACTCACAAGGATCTTCAGGTCACCAATCACCTGTGTTTTATCATGTTTAAATACTGGTATATATATACATTGGGACGATTGCATTTCATATATGAAATATACTGCATTGCAGTTAATATTTCACGAATAAGAGATTACACAACATGAGTTCATCCAAATTTATTGAGAGAGTGAGGGTCACAGGACAGCTAGCCATGCAAATAACTAGCCTGGTAGTGGTACATCACCTGGATAAGGCCGATCCTGAGCCAATTTGGGTTCTAGTCATTGACAGTAATGTTTAGGATTAGCATGGCGCAAACACACATCATAAATTTGCACTTGGTCCAAGCTGCTATGCTCTCAAAACCAGAGTCCACATTTTTATACAAACTGCCAAAGCAAAGATATACATTGACACGAGTGGTTATGTGGAGTAGAAAATAAAGGGAGGGACTAGAACTATTGTGCATAGTGTTTTAAGAGATTTGTGCTGAAAGGGCTCAATTATAGCTGATGTCATGTGAAAGATTAATGAATGGTCTCCTGTTATTGGTAATTGTGACGTTAATGCCCTCAATTGTTTCCTGGATAGCTGCAAACCTCTTGGTTTTGAGTGCTAGTTAATATATATTCATAAAGCTATTTACAAATACTATCATACTGTTATTTACAGATATTGCTCAAACAAAAGGCAGTCTGTCAGTGCCTTGTGGTTTGTAACAAAGCAATAAATCTAATTCTTTTTGGGGGGATTTCACCTTTCATCAAATTTAAGAGCAGTAATGAGATACCTAGACTGTGATTGACCAAATTACAGGTATTCATATACAAAAAAAGAAGAAAAAAAAAACAACTTTTTTTAGACCCCCATTTTTCACCCTCTTTTGACAGACAAAACCGAGTTTGGTTTATAATCAAGCTTCTTGGATTTTTTTGGCTCTTTCCTTGGGAAAAAACAAAACAAAAACACAAGCATTTCAGATACTCTGCGTGGCACACCATTCTCACTTTGTAGAACACGGCCATATGTGACGCCAAATATTGCATGACGTTACATACAGATAACCTCAATGACAGGAAGCAGATTCTAATGGTTTGATTTATAGCCACACGGAGTGGTGTGAACTGTAAAATCCGAGGAGAATAGAATTGAAGGGCAGACTGAGAGACAAACTCCCTGAAGTGCACACAAAGCATTTGTCACATCAGTGCTGTGAAGAGCACAAATGTGGTATAATCAAATCACTTGAGAGCAGTCTGAAACACAGATACCCTCCCCCAGAATATGCGCATCTGTGTGTGTTGTGACTTTCATTTGACTGCGTGAGCAGCAGAAAAGACTTTGCTTCAAAATCTTTACATCCGTTCAGTGTAGAACCTGAATTGTTTCCTCGTCAGACTTGGAATGACACATATGTACATGGCGAAAGTCACACTGCAACAGATGCGTTTACATTTAGAGCAGCAGCCTGCACGTACAGTGCAAACGTGGCATCAACAAATAATTCGATGTCAGGGCTTAGGGGAAGGTAAAACAAAACGGGAAAACTTGTATACACAGGAAACCATGATAAACATCTACAATCATTCACAATCTGATAGGTCTTGTTTTTCACACCATGTACAATGAGATGAAGACAGTTTGCTTGCAAAGTCTTGCAAATCCTGTCGGCTTGGAAATGCCTTGACATCATAGTAAGGTAGTCCTCTTGCCTTTTTCTTAGACAGATGGCCAAGTGAGGTAGCCAGACTTTCTTCACATGATGCTACATCTGCGTTGTGCATGTAAAAACACACATAATGTAAAGATATGCTACAAGAAAGTAGCTCTAAGTAAGCCCCTCGCTAATATCTCACTTAGCCTTGGAGTATTCTGCGTCCTAAAGCATAGTTGTTGACCTTTATATCTGTGGCCACTCGAGATTTTGCTTGCTGCCACATTCTGGAGAGGTGGAGGTTGGTGGCGATCAGTGAGGTGCTGGATAAACACTCCTGAGTATTCCTGTCTTCGTGAACTTTACTACCAAACTGGGTTTCCAGGAGAGGCCATCATATTTCTAGCAGATAATTCACAGGGACCAAGCCTCTCTTTTTTCCACTGGTCAGCCTGAGGAAACCGTCCGTCTCCTCATTCTTTCCCACACAGATCTGCAGTTAAGGAGTGTTGGGAGGGTAGAGGGTTGGGGGGCAGGATGAGAGGGGGAGGGGCAAATCAGAAATGTTGTCCTCTAATTTCAGCACTTTTCTGCATTAATTTGCATAAAACTATTTAATGTATTCAGAGGGAGTGCGAATGATTGTATGCACATTCACCTGAGCCTCTTTCACAGTCATCTGGCCTTTGTCTCTGTTGCCATGGAAACCAGCCGTGACCTTCCACACCCGCTCACCAGGACGGACCCGCTGCACAAAGTTGGCTGGGAAAAATCCCACCTTGTTTCGGCTTTTCCCCTGAAAATATGACCAAGCAAAAAGTTCTGCACTGTTCTTATCTCAGTGCTTTAAGTACAAAAATCCATGACTCACTCTGATGGTTGTTGACAAAAATTCACAGCTACTTGTGCATCACTGCCTCCTGCCTCTGAATGACCGCAGGCCTCGAAAGTCCTTGTCCTACTTTATGCAACCACACTTGATTTTGATTGCTGCATTTGCTTATTAACAAACTTTGGACCACATTTCTATGATGGTGACAAAAGTGAATTTAAAACAAACCACTACAAGTGGTGGGAAAATGAGGATAAGAACATTTTGGCTTTTTAGGCCAAAAGCTCTGTTTGTATCGTTCTAATACGGCAATAAGTTTCTGGTACACAGATGTATAAAGTAATTTATGATTAAATTGACCTTTTTTTGTTTCTACAGGTCATTACACATACTAATCAAAGAAAAAGGATATTGAGACAGAAAGAGTATAACCATCAAATCTTTGATTGACATTTTTTTTTCTTCTTCTACTCCTTTCTCCTTTCGGCTTTTCCCTTCAGAGGTCGCCACAGTGAATCAACCTTCTCCATCTAACCCTGTTCTCTGTATCCTCCTCTCTCACACAAACTACCTTCATATCCTTGATTAACATTTTAAAGCAGTTAATTAAAGCGACACATATTCATTTATTCAAAAGAAAGCTTTTTTCAATATTGCTTATGTGTCTATTATTCATCCCTCAGAGAAAGAAGGTTAAGAGCATCAGCTGAAATCTCCTGTCCCACTTTATGTTTCTACTTCATGAGAACAGCTAAATCTGCTGTGATCCACCACAGCCTCCAACTCTGAAGAGACTGGCCTTTGACCAGGAAAGAATCAGCGAATCGCATGCGTGTCTGACTGGTTATTCCACCATATCTAATCTAGAATAAGTTAAATGGTCCTGAGAGAAATAAAAAAAGAGGGAGGGGGGTTATTCAATAGTCTACCTTCCACCAATCCTCATTGGAGTCATCTGTGACTTGGACTCTATCACCGGGTCTGCAAGAGACAGTAAAACAGAGTACTTAAAATAAAGCAGAGGGATACGATCATTAAAGCATTTATGAGAATTACACGAGAAAACCCAGCATCTAAGTAGTTTGCTTAAAGGACTATCAATAAGGTACACTCTTTGACTTTAAAATCTATTTTTCCATTAAACAAATCTACTTTGGTTGTTGGGTCTTCAATTAACTGTTATCTAGTTCTCTCTAAATCAAGTTTCAGGATCTGGATTTTTGCCAGTTGGTTGTGACTGAGGTTAAGTTGCCTTTTTCAAATAAAATCAGAAAATCAACAAAAGTGGGTGACTGACACACAAACATGTATTCTTTTACAATCTTCAATCCTTTAAATAATCTGAAGGCTTCGTCCACCTGAAAACATGCAAAGCTCGACTCACTTTCTCGAGATTAGTTGTAGGCCGTCATAAAACTACTATTTCTTGTTGTGTTTCTCACTAACAGCGGTTTGTTTCTCCAGCTCTTTCCTCATCCCACTCCTCCCAACTCAAAACCCTTCAGCTCCCTCCAATTGTCCCACTGAGATGGCAGATGGTGTATATACGCACATCCCCAATCTCTCATCAGTGACTCTTTGACCCCCCCCCCCCCCCACACACACACACACAGAGTATAGAAACTTACTGTAGTTCTAAGTCATTCTTTTCCTGAGGCAGAAACTTATAGAGAGCCACATAGGTGTGGATGGAGTGAACCTCAACCCGCTTGGGAGTCTAAAAAAAAAAAAAAAATAGTGGACAGAAAAAAAAAAGAGTGATCCAGAGATATGAATATTGATAACTGTAGGTTCCTCAAATTGCAGTCCAAAAGTGAGTGGAAAGGGGAGAGAGTTTAAAGGGAGTTGACAGGGTGCAGCTGCACCGAGAAAAAAAAGAAAGCAGCTGAAAGATGAGAGGAACGCTGACTACACACCTTCAGGCTGACCCTGTCTTCTGAATCAGCTTTCTCGCTTTCAGGAGGGGTGAGCACTGAAAAGATACACAGGCAGATAGGTAATTATAGGGTTAATCAGAGTACATGTGAGAGGAGGACAGAAACAGCAAGAGTGAAACAAAAAGGAAAAGAAAAAAGGGGACAAATATATAGAGAGAAAGAGAGAGGGAGAGAGAGAGAGATGTCTTGTCAGTTGCAGCAAACAGGAGGAAAGCAGGCACCAAGGTCATTTACTTTTAAGTGGCAGCAGTAAAAACAAACATGATCCCCCCTCCTGGGACTCAAGACAGTGGGGGGATTGTGCTGCCAGGAGGACGAACACATGCAGCGAACTGTACGTTCCTGGGATTAATGTGGCTTGCGTTCAACAATTTCCAAATCATGGGCTCATTAAAGTACGTCTCATCTCGTTCTAAAATGTTGCTTGTAATTCTCCTTTGCAAAACAAGTCACATTTTGGGAGGGATTTAACATTTGGTCTTCAGATATCAAAACAAATCATGTGATCAATTTGTTCCTGGTTGAAAGTATCTCATTGAGAAAAAAATCCTGATAGTTTGATTTGTTCGTATTGTCTAATGCTGTTATTATATGATGTGGTCGTGTTTCAATCACGTGTTAAAATTCTTGGTTTAGTCACACTGGATCTTAGATGCAAAGAATCTACAAACTATAATCACAGAGGAGCAAAATGTGCATATTGGAGAGAGCAATCCAAATGGGGCAGAGATTTAACCTTAGGTACATCTTGCAAAGATATGAGATTTTCATCGTATGATGATCTAAAAAAATAAATAAATTGAGTTTTACAGTTTATTAAGCTATACAAATCCTTTTACGGCACTCCTGTCAGTCAGAGCTCAAGAACGGTAGACCAGTATGTCGACCCTCTATTCTATTGTAATCAGACTTGGTTATGGTTGTGGTTATAAGTGTGGTTAGTATGAGTTTGAAGCAAAGAATGGATCAGACCTGGGAGCCAAATGGACATTCCTGTTCATCCTTTCCACAGAGGGCCCTTATCAATGATGCTTATGAACCTGCTATTTCATCGTATATTGTGAATGTAGTAAAAATCACCCTAATTTTGGAAATAAAGTTAGCCTTAACAAAACAATTGCCTTTTGTTCAGTCCAATTACAACCGAGCCTCCTGAAGGCCCAATATACACATATGGATAGCGTGACCACATTACCATACCACCTCTGACTCATTTTGGGCCCAGAAAGACCCAGCAAATAGCAGGTGGCAGAATGAAAATGCTAATAATGAATCTTTTAATAATGAAACGCATTTTTGCTTCCCCCCTTTGGCATCGTACATACATTGAATCATAGTGTCCTCTTTGAATAAGTTGCCACCTTTTCTCCTAAACAAACCCTTCCCGTGGACATCCCAAGAATGCATGAGCATGACTTGGGAAAATGCAATTTTGCAATCTACCAGCCAGAGGAGTGGGACTTTTGGATTGTTGCTTTCATTCCCATATACCATGCCTGGTTTTTAGGCGCAATTGAGTTTTTCTTTATTGAAAATGCAGTTGCTCCTTTTTCTAGATTTATCAAACCAATCTGAAGCTCAAAACCCATACAAGGAATTTAGCTGTTCAAAATTAAGACTTTTACATATCCTCAACCGCAGTCCCCAAACTGGGACCAAACGGAATTACAGTCAAAGCAGCACATTAAACTCATCTTGCTCTTTTACCTGAAGTAAAATTTCTGTCAAAGTCTAGAAAGTACAGGTCATAAATAAATCTGCATGATCAAGAATTTAGTGAACCCAAAGCATGGGTTGCAGTTGACCTCAACTCACCATGAGTTGACTGCCTATATTATGGAAAAAAAACGGGGGGAAAAAAAAATACAGTGCCTAAAAAGTTATAGTGCATAAAAGACTATTCAACTGTGTGATTTCCCTTAAAGGGCTTTTTTGAAAGCTGCTATCTCTTGACAAAAATAAACGTATGAATAAAATGTATGAATTTGTACTTCCTGGGATGGCTTCCTCTTCAGCAATCGTCTGGTTCTCCAGTTTGTCATGTATTTTATCTGCCTATAATACAGAAAGCCAGCAAAGTCAACAAAATTCTTCATGTGATCATTTTCTTTACGAGATTATGATTTGAGTTGTCCGTATAATTTATGTATGTGTGTGTGCGTGTGTGTGTACGCATAGTATACCTCATGACAGGGTGACTCTGAGATACTGCTGAAGCTGGAGCGACTCATCTGAGCCAGTGATGTCCCATAGCGCAATGCTTCATACACAGGGTCAAGACTGCCTTTATCTGCCTCTGCACAACCAGACAAGATGGGACAGAGGAACATATGTACAATTTGACAGCTGACACTATACTGACAGTGACACACACACACACACACACACACACACACACACACACACACACACACACACACACACACACACAAGTCTGTCACACGTCAAGGGATGAAGGCCACAGATGTGGCAATTAGTCATCCTTACAGCCTGCTACTGTGATAAATCAGCCTGTGCTTCCATCACTCACCCTGCGCTGCGGGAGCTTCTCTGACCACGCCCAGGGGATCGGTGGTAAGCAGCGGAGAGCTGAAGTTCCTCTTAAAAGCCCCTGTCTGAGAAAGTTAGACAAGAGAGTGGACATAGAGGTGAGATTGTAGCAATGATAAATAGCGATTGAAGTGGAAAAGAAAGTCGGAATGCTTTTGCTGCGGGACAGAATATTGAATCAAAAACAGTTCCACTCCCCTGTCCAAAAACTGCAGTAGAATAAAAAGCACTTTAGCCTGAAAGCATTTTCAGACCTAACATCTTTTGTCTGTAAAATAAAAGGATAGATTTGTCTGCTTCTAATGGAAGCAATGTTAGCAATGTTGATGTTATACATTGCTAACAAAAGCAATGTATAACATTGCCCCTTGGCTAGCTGATAGTTTATAAACAAACATTCAAACAGTATGACAATCACCACCTCTATTGCCCCAAGAGCCATTTCTCTCACATTCTCAACGAAAATCTATATACCTTTAATCCGGCTCTTTCCCTCACAATGAAAAGCTCTGGACCACTTGGTGAGCACAATAATTGTAATGAATCCCCAGATGAGGGAACAGGCTCAAACATCAAGCATATGATCCAAATAATTAAGAGATATTATTCTTTTTATTAGAAATTATCAAAATCTACATGGAAACACCTGAGAGTTGTGCTGAATTAGAAGATGGACTTTCTCATAAAAAAGCTGATATCATGAGTGAGCAGAGTATGACATGTAATGAGTTAATTAGACGGAGGACCTGAAAAATGTCTCAATAGTATTCAAAATTTTATTAGGGAATCGTAAACGCCTCCAAAAAAACGTACGATTGACTCAGAGATGATGTATCTGTAATTAACTAAAAGGCACTTAACTCTGAATATAACAGAGCAACAGAGTGTTTTACCAGTCCAAAACTGGAAAGAAGAAAACTTCTACTCATGCGAATGGAAAGGATAACCACAAAAAGTAAGTTTACTTGTCTATTCCAACAGATGTTAGCTCAGTCAGCTAATGTGAGTTATTACTATAGCCTCATTACCCACTGCTGGTGGTAGATACTCACCAAATGTCTCCAAATACTGCAGTAATGAGGCATGACTATGTTTTTCCCCTTTTCTTTCCAGTAAATTTAGACCACATTTAGGAACAAAAGAGGTCTGTCACTGTCAGACTGGAGATGATCAACCAATGTAGATCAGGGACTGAACAATCTTTGATATAGGAGTCCGTATCTTTATTTAGCCTGAGAAATGTGTTGAGCTCCAATATATGACTCATCAGATAACATTTCAAAGTCATATTTTTCACTGATGCACCCATGAATTTGTTCAAAATTCTCCATCAAGAAACCGCTTGCAAATATAGCATCAAAAAGGTATTTCATCTCATTTCTGCAGAGCGTCCGCTCTAACTTGTATACGCCGAAAATAGCAGTCCATGAAAAAATTCCTAATTCTTTTTTCTTTAATTTTGAAGGCAAAGTTAAATAATAAATAATGCAATGAGTGCATACATTATGCTGCCGACAATGTGCAATTATGCTGTGACTGGTTATGTACAGATGCAGCCATTCGAGTGGACATGTGCACAAAGTAGACATTGAAAAAAGTGAAACTAAACAAGGAGAATACTGAGTTACTTGTGCGTCATTCCTGCCAGTTTAAGTCAAATGTGACGTGACTAAACAAACTAAAGACTCTGATATTAGATTGAATGAAAAATAAATAAGTAGGTGTCCTATTAAACCAATTCTGGCTATTTTTG
This sequence comes from Fistularia commersonii, assembly GCF_037954325.1. NCBI lineage: Eukaryota > Metazoa > Chordata > Actinopteri > Syngnathiformes > Fistulariidae > Fistularia > Fistularia commersonii. The sequence goes on from NC_141315.1 coordinate 3,326,455, forward strand.
TTCTACTTTGAAAATAAAAATGTCACGGTAAAATTAGTTTTATTTTGGAAGTGAAGTATCACTGGCTTTATAGATTTTGTACAATTTTATGTGTTTCTGCCAGCAAAAAAAGACCAGAAAAGCTCTCACGTGTACTTATTTGGCAAAGCATGTTTGAGTTTGTTGCATTTTGCTTACTATTGCTTTTATGATCTTTGGTTTAATTAGTTTATGTCATGTGTTTCCTGGGACACAGTTTTGTGACAAAAATAAAAGGACTCTCCTTAAATAAGGTTGGCACATGCTTCATTTACTGTTCGGTTATGCTAATTGGCAAGTGATAATTAGCCTCATCTCCTCTGGCAGTGCTGCAATTTGAAATGCATTAGGTATTGCAAATTGGAAGTAGATTCATCATTTCCCAAGTGTTTGAAACCTTACATTTTCTCTTCCACACAGGAAAACAAACACTAGCCAGAACATTAGATCTCAACATCTCATCAGTAGTGAGTGTAAAGGATTACTGTACAACCTTTAAGAGATTACAAACGCCGATGTAACACACATTGCTTAGTAGACATCTATAGAATGCAGGAATGGTACTCGTGCTTGAAGATGAGCACAAAAAGTCTAGAGTAGATCGGTGTGTTTTGCCATCCTGCAGACATCATTATTTTATGCAGAGCTAAGCAGTCTTATTTCTGAAACATATCTCAATTAACATTGATTTGGAAATTGTCCTGATTCCAAAAGAAATGAAAGCTGCTTTATTCAGAGAAGATTTTAGGGCAGTTGGTCATTTATGGGAGCACTCAGCAAATGGGCTGAAAGCGAGCCAGAGCAGGTGCAGTCAACACACACACCCACACACATTCTTCTGCTGTAACATTATTTTGTCGTAGTGATACTCGCTTTTGAACATGGTGCTTTCACCTCTTGATGATAGCGTTCTTCTCTTGCTTTTTACTGGACTCTGGTGCCAGCAGATACTTTACGCTTTCATTCCTGCAACCACATTAGCAATTTCTATTGTGCAAATTCTTTCACTCCCACAGGAGAAAGATTCACTATTCCTATGTTGATATACAATGAGATTCCAGAAACAAAACAGAGTCCATCTGAAAGAATATTGGTTTTGCATCACTTTGGTTGACAGGCATATGTTATGTTTCTCAGATGTATAGGAACCAGCCGCCATTTAGGTTCACAAAAATTCCTAATCCTTGCTTTGATGAGTGTGCAATGATCGAAAAGGACACTGACGAAGCCTTGGCGAGAGCTTGCCGTGTCATATCCTCGAGGGATTGTGTGTGCTCAAACACACTGAATTTCACACTGAATTAGCCAGACCAGCTGGTACAGGGAGATATTGATTTTTCCAACAGAGTTGAGAGGGAAGGAAGGAAATGTAGCACACAGACAAGACAGAGGACAAGAGAGGAAGAGAGAAGGGCATTATGAGAGACAAACACCACATGCAAGGGAAGACAAAAAGGCTGAGTGATAAAATGTTGGGACCTGCCCATTGGAACCTATCTGTGTCATAACTTTTGTTTCTAGAACAAAAGTTATGGTATTCATTGCTGGGAGATAATTGTAGCCGTTACACTCCTCTGATATTTATGTCGCAAAGCTCTGGTTACTCCAAATTAACTTCACAATTGTTTATCCAAGCTGGTTTTTAGGAGACTTTGTCTTTTTCAAACAACATGGGGACAATGAAGCTACTCAAATCCTCCATCTATGGAGGAGTAAATGTGGTTTCTTGATTTGAAGGGCAAAGTTACAGCCAAGATAAGATAAGAGACATATTGCTTTCCACATTAGTCTAAAGTCACAAGGCACTTCATCCACTTCAATCAAATTGTGTATTAACAATTCATAAAAAATTATTTTTGGGTGGGAAAAATCTTGCTTCCCTAAGCTGGACTACAGTCACGGTAGAAATGGAGCTGCAGCTATTCAGCAAAGCAACTGAGTGATACTGTTGAGATCGAAAAAACTTGTGAGGTTGCAATGAATAGATTAGTTGATACAAAACCAACCTGTCCAATTACACAATTGCCATCAAATGATAGCGACAACTTGCTTTCAATCTACACGCCAGTAGCTACTTGGTAAAGAAGTAAAATATTAACACATGTCAGAAAAATGACTGTTGAAGGGCAAAGTGACATGTCAGAAAAGTTAGACAACAATTTAAGATTTGTCACACACACACACACACACACACACACACACACACACACACACACACACACACACACACACACACACACACACACACACACACACACACACACACACACACACACACACACACACACACAGACACAGACTGCTTTTCACACCCCTGTCAGCACTAGATGACAAAATATTGTCTTCAACCTAAGTGTCAGATGCCAGTCACGTACATAACACTTAAAATTCTATTTCTGTTTATTCAAGGTGAGAAGTAAAGTTAAGTGTTAAGTTTAAGTTTTATGTTCAAAAGGCACAGAAATGAGACTCAAATTCAGAATGTTCTGCTCTTACCTTGCCATTACAAGGCTGCTGGGACAATTCAGATGAGCACCAGAGATGGGCAGCCAGCTTACAGGCTTTGCAGCGAAGCCCCTGCTTCGAGTTACCTGCGTGAACATCAACATCCATTTTATCATAGTATCAAAACTGTTATCTGTTAAAAAAAAAAAGAAAAGAAAAAAAAGGCCTTTCCCCACTATCCAACATTTGCAGGATGCTGCTGTTTCTGTTGTAGTATAACAAATTAATATATGTATTAATAGGCTATAATTGCTTGTCTTACCACCATTCAATAAGCTGAAATGACTTTTCTGAGTTACATATCCACACCAAGACAACACCTATATGTTAATATCTGTGATGAATTACAACAGTTTTATGGTATTTTAACAACCAACAGGAGCTATAAGATTGCATTTAATCCTACAACGTTCAGTTTCTGTAAAAGGACCTGCCCTGACATGGGCCAATCATGAATAAAAAAAAGAAAAGGAAAATAAATGCATTTTCTGTCATTTCAAATTAGCCTGCACATGTATTTATCAATAGAACTGTTGCAACAGTGTTATGACAAAAAAAAAAAAACACTGTAAGGGTGTAAGGGTGCTCCTTAGTAATCAAATAAAACATCCCTTTTTCTATTATGATCTTTGTTTGATGTGTGTTTAGCATTAACTTTGATGATTATGAGGAAATGAATGCAGGTTAGGCTCTCTCTCAGAATGGTGTTTGGTGGGCTTTGAGGACACACACACACACACACATATATATATATATATGCAGAACACATTAGGTAGGGAAATATAATAACTGTTTGTATTATATTTCAAATGTCTGTGTACAGATATCCATGCAAAAAAGATTAATCTAAATGTTTCTGACATGATTTTTTGTAAATACTGTTTTTTTTGTACTTGTGTTTATTTAAATAGCACATTTATTAAATAACACAAATGCTACTCCATGCTTAAATGCAAATATCAGACATTCATATTATACAGTAGTAAATATCATTATGCATACACTCTTGTATCTGATGACAAATCAGGAATAGTACATAGGCTATTCAAAGGAATGACTAATGAGCTCTTGAGAAGGTTTTAATAGTTTGCAAGTGGGCCAGTGACCTCAGGTACAGGCTTTGAGTATTTATCACAATCCTATACTGAGCCATGAGAAACGTCAAGACTGGCCATTAATCAGGTGACTCTTCATAATGAAAATTCTCAGTAAGGTGCAGTTTCTCCGCCGGCTTTGTTAAAACAGTTCAACAATACAAAAATATAGCGTTTACAATGTGATAGACACTTCAAAAACAGCGAGACATTACTTATGCAATTTGTAATTTGACATGTCTTACAACAGGCTATTCTGTCGTTGTAAAACTGGTCGTAAACTCTAGTGTTACTGGAATCTGTCACAAATGAAAATAAGGCTCTTATTTATTATGATTTGACACATATAGCTGGCCAATCAATTTTTATTGTTGGCTGGGAAATAATCCAAGACAACTGCTCTGTACAGTAGACTGGGTACTATGAACAGTTCCGCTGACAAATGTCCACTTTAGAAAAGACTATACTACCCCCAAAGGAATTCTGCTTCTGGAACCCAACATGAGACAGCACAGACTGTCAATTTAGATAGGGACTAATGATTTTTTTTCTGCCTGATGATACAAAAGAATGACAACTCCAACTTCACCTTTCTTTGACTGGATAGTAGAGCTGCAGAAACCGGTGAAAATTTTACTCCAATTACCTGCTTTACTGATACTTCATGGCTGTAACTGATAAAATGTATTTATTGGGGATTTCAGTGAACCAGTCACAGCCAATTTAACTCAATGGCTGTTTCATCAACTGTTCTTTTGTAGAAACTTGAGGAGTTTAGTTTAGTTTGGTTCTGCATTTGTACATGACAAGTTCACATGGGAAAAAATGAAAAAAAAAAGAACTATTTCTCCTACAAGAATGAAATCATTCAACTTTTTTTAAAAACATTTTTTGAATGTCCTTCAATATTATCATATTATATTATATTAAGGTTAACAGTAGGTTTTTACATATTTCTGCTAATTACATCCTAACAGTTATTAATAATGGAAATTAAGGAACACAAGGAATGTTCAATTAGTTAGACCATATACCGATACTGTGTACAAACAAGGATGTAATAGGTCTAAATTTTTTTCTTTTATAACTTTACACTTGCTTGTACTGTAACCCACCTTGGATGACATGTTTGCATCGATGGCAGCTGCTTGGTCGACGAAAGGCATGCTCCTGAAAACAGTGCGTCTTGATTGGCTGGGCTTGGACCTTCAGTTGACTTTTGGAGGTGAGTGACAGTGAGGGACTGACGGCGGGGGAATGTGTAGTCTCTGACAATGAGGGGTTTGGACTAAGAGATGGGGAAAGCGTAGGAGATCGCTCGTAGGCCAGCGGGGACTCAGACGGAGGAGGAGGTGATTGTGGGGCCGGAGGAGTGGTAATAAAGGTGGAGTGAGAGCGAGAGTCACCATTGCTACGCTGAAAAAAATTGTCCACACTCTTGCTACGAATGACTGATTTGAAGGACAAGGAGCGCTTCAGCCGCTGCAGCTGAAAGAGAAAAGCGAGACATTCATTAAAATAATATAAGACCTGAACATGAAAACTACAAACCGTGTTCATGCCAAGTAATTGAATGGGGTCCAGCTCTCCCATTTATTTTTATCAACAATTCAACAATCAGTATTAATAATGGTAATTATTCAGAAAATAAGTAGTATAAAATGCTTTCTGTAACATTTGATACAGGCCTAAAACTCAAGATTTAGATATTTACAATTTAGAATTCCCTCACATTTTAGGATTTTCATATGACTGATTCAATTGATATGCATTTGTGAAAAAAATGTTATTAATAATACAAAAATGTACAATGGTTAAACATTTTCACTGTTGCTCAGGACTGCCAATTTCATGTCGCATACTGGGTAGTATGCAGTAGTTCTAAAAGTTGATTCTTAAGGATTTTCAATTGTTACACAATACTTCTCAGTGTTCAGGAACTTCAAACTGATTATTGGTGAAGACATAAAAACCTTTCTAAAAACCTCAAGTCACGCAGTGCATAATTAAAGGTTGGTAGGATGTTTGGTCTTGAAAAATGAATAATTGTTCACCCCCTATCAGCTAGTTCTACCTTTTGACTGTCCTCGCACCCCCACCCCATCTTTAGATCACAAATTTGCTAACCCTTGTGAATCCTACCTAATCAATATCCCTTGAAATTCACATTTGATTAGTTTCATTGAGCGATCTGCACCTTGGCATTTGATGTAATCCGTGTGTACAACAAACACGGTTAGTCCAACACGCTACATGTCTTACATTACCATATGACCACCATTCTTTATTCTTTGCCCCATTACAAAAATAAATAAATGCATTAATTAAATACAATCCTGATGACCCCCAGGACAAAGGATCCAGGATACGCAACTTTTTGAAGATTCATTTATCAAGTGTGAGGACAAAGATGAAATACATCTCAGGGAAACCTGCACAGGTTGTGTTAAATTTAGCATTTATTGTGCGTGTCCAATATTCTTCAATTGCAGACTCATTAATGTGTACCTATTTTGAGCATAGTGCTTCACAAACAGTACAAACAGTTTGATTCATATACCTGATTTTTTGTTCGCTTATGAGGAAGGAGGTAGTGTTCGCACCATGTATATTGCACCTTTGAGCTTTGAAAGCCCCTGCATTACCATCTGCACTCCTTTGCAGAAAATCTGATCAATATCATTGAGCAGATTCTTCTTTTACTTATTTAAGCTACAGATTCACATGTGCCAATTAGCTTGAGTGATGAAGCGTTTTCTCCGTTGACCCATTTTGAGAAGGGCTCTCGTAAATGTTTTCTTCAGGGAGCTGAGTCCACATTTTCCTTAATGGCCTCCTCTTGGCTCAAGCTTGTGGTCCCTTTGGTAATGGATGTTTCTCAATTATATTTTTAACTTGTCTGGCTGTGTTAATCTGCTTTGCAGCAAAGGCCAGTCCTGTTCAGTGCCCACTGAAGCTCTGCAAGCTTACAGTAAAACACAACGCAACACAGATCTGATATAATGAAGTCTAAATAAGTTAAACAATGTACAAATACTATTTAAACACAACAGCTCTATGCAGTTCCTCAATAGATTAATTAAAAATAGATGATTGCTGAAATGATTACAATCTGCGGACCCATATTGTACAAAGTGTAAGGAAAATAAAAGCTACTATGCTCTACTGTTAAATGGAGATTGTAGATTTATCATTTCAGTCAAGACAACTATTGCTTGCAGGTATAAAAAAAAAAAAAAAAAATACCAGAGTCAAGTTAAATACTCGATTTCAGTGGACTGGGGATTGAGACCACCGACCGTCTGGGGGCACAGATTCTTGCAATTGAGACACAGCGGCCTGACTAATACAACTTTTTTATTATGTTAAGAAGGAATAATTTCTGAAAGAGAAGAGCAAGAGAAAAAACTGCTCATTTCTCTTTAAAAGAGTCTTGAAAATGTTATTTATGGATCAAAGTGCTGGAGACCCAGCACACTCTTCACTACTCACAGCAATTAATTCATGACAATGCAACTAGATTTGGAACTGAAAGCAATGTGGTTTTGAGGGAAATGAAGAAAGAAAAATAATAGAATAGTATGGGGTAGATGAGTTAAGAGGAAGAAGAAAAGAAAAACTAGAAAAGGCCTAGAAAACAGGAAAAAGGGGAAAAAGACCAAACCATCAACATTAACTGCCAGTGTCTTTTGAAGCCTCACAGTGAACCAGGGTCTCTCTATCACCCCTAAGAGCCGATGTCTTGGCCTTGTTCTTTGGTCCAAGTGAAAATGAGCACTGGGGTGTTTGCTGGGGGCTTCTATAAATAGGTTGTTGTGATGAATGCCTGGATAAATTAATGATTAGGGAGTGGGGGTTGAGTTTTCACACAAGATGCCTGTGAAAGGCAAAAAGTCATCCTACTGCCACTACAATCCAGTCAAATCGCCTTAATTTCTTAATTTCTACAGATGCTGCTCACATAATTGATTACAATTTGCTGTAAACAGTGATTTCCTTGACAGAGTCTTGAGAATTGAATTCTATTTACATCAAAATCGCAGTTGTAAAAAGGACAACAACAAAAATGCCGCATAAAGGGAAGGTATAATGATGAAGAAACGATTGTGTATGTGTATGATTGTCAGGCTATAATGTTCTGTTTGGATGTGATGGGAAATTACTAGACTTTTGTGGATAAGCAGGTGATTGTGAAGCATGTGTGTAATTGATGTCAATCAGCCAGCGCAAGCGTGACTTCAGGCCTCTGCCAGAAAAACTATATAACGGTACATCATGCCATGAGGGGACAATAGTGAGTGGACAGCTGAGGAGCTAGATGACAAAAGAAGGGCTGCATTTTTATATAGTTCTAACTTGCTTAACATGAATAAAATGCAATTTTCCTCATAAACGGGTTGAGGCAGTCATGCAAGGCTGGCTTCAGCCTCAGAAGTCAAGGCACAGGGTTCTACCTGAGCACTGTCTGACAGGGTATCTGGAAAAGTTAGGCATCAAAAATGCAACTCACTGGTTGTGGTAATTATTGACAGGAAAAAACAGATTTGGAAATGAAGTGACAAGACAACAAAGGAATGAATATGGATTTGAATACAGAAGTGAAGAGGGCATTTAAGAGGATGAAGAGTGGAAAGGCACTTGGTCCAGATGATATCCGTATGGAGGTATGGAAGTGTCTAGGAGACGAAGCTTTAGAGTTTCTGGTTAGATTATTCAACAGGATCCTAGAGAGGGAGAAGATGCCTGAGGTATGGAGAAGAAGTGTGATGGTCCCCATATTTAAGAATAAAGGAGATGTGCAGAACTGCGGCACTTTTAAAGGAATTGAGTTGATTAGCCATGCAATAAAGTTATGGGAAAGAGTAGTTAAAACTAGACGGAGAGCAGAAGACAGCATTTGTGAGCAACAGTATGGTTTCATTCCTAGAAAGAGCACTACAGATGCAGTATTTGCGTCACGAATGCTGGTAGAGAAGTAAAGAGAAGGCATTGTGCTTTTGTAGATCTAGGGTGCCAAGTGATGAACTACGGTATTGTATGAAGAAGCCTGGAGAGGCAGAGAAATATGTTAGACTGGTGCAGGACATGTATGCTAGCAGTAAGACAGTGCTGCGGTGTGCTGCAGGTGTGACAGAGAAGTTCAAAGTGGAGTAGGGATTTCTTGTTTGCAGTGATGATGGACAGGCTGACACATGAGGTTAGACCAGGGGTGGGCAAACTGTGGCCCACTGGTCTTCATGCAATACATGCTTTTTAATACTGCCAAAGATCTGTACAGAATTCATACTTGATGTGAATGATTCGATCAATGAATGTGAGAGCTCAAACAGGAGATTATTTCATATTTGGAGGTATTTGAGAATTTTCCTGAGCTGAATGACACATCGGGTTTGTGATTTAGCCCAGTGATTTTTAACCAGTGTACCGCGGCTCACTAGTGTGCCGTGAGAGATTGTTCAGTGTCACGTCTGTGACACGATGACGTAGAAGTCAATGTTAGAGTTAGTGCTGCGCGACAGTGATGGAGATGGACAAAAGAAAAGACGTGAGCTCAAGGCAATACAACGTAAGCTATCTTTCATTTGGATTCACTTTCACCGGGGATGCAACGGCACCGACTCCGCTGTGCTTGGTGTGTGGTGAGAAGCTATCCAATAGCGCCATGGTGCCAAGCAAGCTTAAACACCATCTCCAAACGAAACACCCTTCCATTTGAAACAAGCCTATGGGCTAATTTGTACGCTTACGTACAAACAATGAGAAACGGGCAATTTTTTGGGAGAAAAACCACAAAGGTAAACAAGAGAGCCCTCAAAGCTAGCTACCTTGTTGCTGAACACGTAGCTAAATTAAAAAAGTCCCATAGTGTGGCCGAAACATTAATACTGCCAGCTTGTAAAGCTTGAGCAAGAGCTTCGTGTGTCATTCTACCATTACTGCCAGGATATCCATTGTGTGTTCATCGAAACAGCTACAGGTTTCACACTGAGTATAAATACATTAAAACTATATTATTAACTATATGTATTACATGTACAGTGCACCTCTGACGCAAGGGATTGCTTTCATTATTAAAAAAAAATAGCTCAAGAAGTCTGCATACTTTTGTTGAGGCATGGATAAGCTTGGCACTCTCTTGGGGGTTGTATACTCAAGTAGCAAGACTTGAACCACCTTTAGTTGTCATTCCACTTTTTTCCCCTTCAAGTTGCTGAGTCATTGCTTGTGAGGATTAAAAAGCTCTAGTCTACTTTATCTCCCAAACATCTTATCCAAAGACTACAACACTACATGTGAAACCCATGGCTGGAGGGGGGGGTCAGTGTCTGTAATTATGGATCCACTAACCAATGCTTTTTACACAAGGTTGGTGGGAAAATGGGCCAATATGCAACCAGTTTGCTCAACAATTTAGTCAGCCATGATGGTTTAACAGTCACAACTTCTTGTCACTAAAAGTGAGGGTTGGAATAACAGTCAGTGATGGAATTTCCCCTCAATTAATGCCAAAGATGTTATCAATTCTGGCAATATATGGTAATATATGGTAAATGCAAAAATATCCTGGTGTAAATGTTTTATTCAACAAAGCCTTGGAGGAAACTGTGACGATAGTATATCATGGAAAGTTTCAAACTTGAATACTTTTTCAGACAATTATGAGTTTATCATAAATTCATTAAACTCTAAACAACATACAACTATTAGTTGCTTAGCAACACAAGCTTTCTCTAAGGAAAAGACTAACTTGTATCTGTATCATCCAATGAGTCTAGTCATTTTCAACTATTTCCAAAGTGACCATGCACACATCCTCATTATCTTAATAATAATATGGACTTTGACTTTAAGGGAAAAAATAGCCACAGGAAGTTCAGTCACAATAAACCTAGGGTCAACAAGAAACAATGAACTGAATAAACTCCACGCTCATCCTCAATGGACAATCAAGGGCAGTAATTCAATAACTTCATCATTAATTTCAACAGCACAGTGTAGCACTGGATACATTCAGGGTGACTCCAGAATTTAAATGATACTTTCATGAACAAGACATTTTAAATGCCCTCTCTTCAAACTTTGTTCCTTTTCTTTACTGGTGTAACTATCTAACTTTATCTGTCACTCCGAAAGCTTTCTGTTGTGTGTTTCTTTTGCAGACTACAGTTTGTTTTAAAGGCCAGTGCCTCAAGTCAATCATTCTGACAGGAAGAATACAATCATATCATTGTTTGTCAGAGGTTTGGTGACTGAGAGACCCGCCTGCTAACAGTGATACTGATGAAACAAACACCACGAGAAAGAATACACTGTGCTATATACAGTAATCTGTTCAAAAGTGGACATGTGTGACAAAGGATCCACACGCAGTCATTTGTAATCAAAAGAGTTTGGGAGCAGACATATCCAGAAATTCAGAAGTTAACGAAACACATTATGTTTCATAAAAGAACACATGAATTTGTCTGCCAGGGTTTTGGAAAACTAGAAATGGAGATAAATAACAGAAACCTAAATGAAAAATGAATGCTAATTCAATCCTGAATAATTCTTGTGCTGATCACACGGGAACATTGACACTTTTTTTTCTTCTCTCATTTTTAAAAGTGAATTTGTTCTCATGTGCCAGCTCATCTCCCCTCATTTATGTTTCCCCTCATTTCTATTTTTCGACAACAGTGCACTTGGCTCTTCCCGACCGCTTTTTCACACCCCTTTCTCTTGGTCATTACTTATATGACCTGGCTGGCTATCTTACTCTTAATTCACCAATTTTCTCCCAAGCACTCAGGCAACCACCACAAGCCAGTCTTCTAAAATAGCTCTTTGGCTGTAAGGTAAATTTAATTATAAAAAATCCTGCTAAGCATGTCTCTTGCCATTCAAATAACCAAGTGTATGTTATTTTAATCATTTTGCTATATATAGATTAATTTCAGTATATTTCACAGGGGTAATAGGACAAGATGGCTACATTTTTCACTTGTATAATAATCAATTCAAACCATGATGTGAATAATGAAATATGGGTCTAAAGAGGAAGTACACGAGGAAATACAAGACAAAGAGAAGTTGTGAATGGGAAACAGTCAGACAAAACGTGAAAAATGCGTATTGCAGGTTACAACAATTTAATAAATGAGAGCAGGATGAGCCATGGTTTTTGGGAATCCTATTGGAACAGCATCAGGATAGTAACAATTCAAGGAAGAGAGCATGAAGGACGAAAAGGAAGAGATGTGTGGCCATCATTTCTCCTAATAAAAATGTCTTTGTGTTGGCTGAACAAGCGATGGGCTGTGTAAATGCCCTGTGGACCAGGGCACAGCACCACATAGTGTTATCAGCATTTACACCTACTGTCTTTTATGGACCTCAAACTTTATGCAGCAGGGAGTTGTGAGCACAACTATATTTCCTTCTGCACAAAACCACAGCTATATGAACGATTGCTTTGATTCGCCAAAATTCTCTGCATCCACAGCAATGATTGTCACTATCCATGTGCTGAAGACAGAATATTTTTGGAGACATTGTCTTAGGGTTGTTATGGTGGTGGAGGTGGAATAGTGATTTATTTTACTGTCACGGCCTCTATTAAAGCCACTTCAGAAGACTAGTAGGACCACTTAGCACTGTAATAAATACTCAGAGAAGACTGACAGTGGATAGGGACTCAAGAGTGGAGGACGGTTGATGAGTGAAAGACTAACAAAGCCAGTGAAATGGGAAGAGACAGAGAAAGGCAAAAAGGCAACAAGAAAGGTTAATACTAGATGTGTAAACCTATAAACATGATGATGGAGAGCAATGAGAAAAAATAGCTCTAAATATGTTTTGGAACAGCATACTCAAGAAGATAGAAGGGCATTTCCAGAAGTCAAGTTGTAATACATATTTAATCTTTCATTCTACTGTGGGATGTGGGCTGGTTGCAGTTGCCAGCAGGGGCTTGGCAAACATGGAACTACATGGCTGACACAGCTTGGAGGATTGTTTCCACCCAATTCTGTTTTGTCTGGGCAGCTATTTGCGTGAAATATGACCCAACCCCTAGCTAGTCACACCAAACATCTGCTAGTGTATTGGCTCATAAATTCATGCAGCACCTAAACGCCCACCATCCATTGTGCTGTCTGCAGTCAAATAGAAAAAACAACAAGCCCACCCTGCCAGGCTGGTTCCGAGCTCCCTTGGTGATGACCAACAAGAGTATGCCATAATGTGATGTGCAGCTTTGCAGTGCCAATTAAGTCTGTAATAGTGCTTTTATAAAAAATGTATATCAAAAAATATGCTGCAGAACATTTAGGTCAAGTTAGTAAGTGATAATCTGAAATGAATTTCTGGCAGAGAGGAAATCACTTAAGAAAAACCAAGATAAATCACAGATGTGATTGAAGAAACTGATCATGACGCCATAAAGAAAACAAACCTGTATTGTAATATCATGTCACCTCTAACAAGCTCCAAATTAAAAGAAGGTGTGATAGAGGAATTTACCTTTCCTTGCTTCATTGGCATAATGTTGACTAAAAGGTTCTCTGGCAGAATTGAAGGATTGATTTGAAATTAACTTAACAGTATATATGTATGTATGAGTGTATGTGAATTGTATGGGTAAACCAATTGTAAAACAGACATATTGTGAGTATATCAAACCTCATTGAGTCCGTTGACCCAAGTTTGTTTCATTATCTCGCACCCCTAAAAAAAACTGTAATTTCAAAAGTGCTTTTATATCTCAAAAAAGGTAATATCCCTGTTTCCCAAAAGCTTCTGGTGCCACCAAGAGATTCAGATAATCTGTGTGTCATGTGGTTTATGGTTTTTATCATATAAATTCAACTCAGAAATATAAAAGAAGCGGATACAAAGAATAGGGTTAGAAGGTGGCTGATGATTGGCTTTGGTGACCCCTGAAGGTAACAGCCAAAAGGAAAAGAAGATTTAACAGTTAAGACTTTGAAGAGGCAGTAGAAGGAAATCTTTTACATAAATTAGCAATAACAGAACGCACACAACACATAATAATGGTTAGTACTCCCGCTTCGCAGCAAGCAGGTCCCTGGTTTCACAGGAGGAAGGTATGTTCAGTGTCCGCATGGGTCTCCTCCGGATTCTCCAGTTCCCTCCCACAGTTTAAAAACATGTACAAGATTAACTAAAGAACTTAAATTGCCTAAATGTGCCTAAATGTGTGAATGATGGACTGAATGGTTGTATGTCTCTGTCTGCGGATGACTGGCAACCGGTGGGTCATGATATGGGTAGTGAATGAAAGAATACACAGCAACAATCTTGCAAACCCTAACATACTGTCACAAAGGGCTTTCTTCAGTGGTCCATTTGCTCGTACACCAAAGTCTTGTTCATTGAGTCAGAAGCAGTTATTGTTAAACACAGGAATATTGTCATAGTAACAGAACCTGTTCAGTTTTTTGTTTGGTAAAAGACTGGTCTCACTGGTCATGTTTGTTTTTTTTCTTCATGCAACACATGCTGTTAATCTAAAGAAGATATAGTGCATTAAGTTGCATAAACATATTTACAAAACATTTAAAAATATATAAAATGGGGCAATTTTGGGGGATGGGGGATTTTCATCATCACTCATCACTGACTAGAAATTGAGTCTGCGATGGTGTCAAGGAATAATATGGTGATAAAATGTATTTATAAAATCAATTTGGGTAATCCAAATGTACTCTGTAAAATATTCTAACAGACTAGCAAAATAGTGAAACTGTTAGGACTGTATGGCTGTGGACATGGACCCCCGCATCTAAATCCATCCATGTCTTTCATCCTATTCCCTGGTCTCAAGGTTTTTCCCATAAGAGAAGAGCCAAGACCATCATCCACTGGGCCATTCAGAGGATAGTATATTAGAGGTTTTATCCATACTGATATTAAGAGGAAGGAAAACAAAAGCAAAAATGTTTATCTTGTTGGAGCACCTGCTATTCATGTGGAGTGAGCTAAACTTATCTTATGCCATAGCAGTTTAGATAGCCAATATTTTCAAAATTTAACAATATTTATCACCAGCACTTCCAATTTCTTCATTATGTTCAATACTTGATGCTGTAAATACGGCTCAAAAACAACATGATGTAGAATATTGATGTTGATTTTTTCAATATCAGCACACGTCAGCCAGCATGGACGCATATATCTCGAAAGACAACACAAAACATCTTTCTCAAGCTAACCTCAAGTAAAACTCAAGTTTTGTTTTCCTTTCTTTTTCTTTTATTGACATTTGCTTCACTGTATATGATGATGTTTTGTAAGTTCATGATACTTGAAACTTCTTTTCACAGTTGTTGATGAAAAAGAAGAAAAATTGAAATCACAAAAAAAAATAATAATCCAGGCGGTGTATGACCAGCATTTGTCACATCACAACCGGTAGAGCTAACAACCTTGTGGCAAAAGCATTTAAATCCAAAACGTACTCTTTCCAAAAATTGGCTTCCTTATATATGCTGGAATACAAACATTCATAGTTGCTGTGTTATTTGTGTTTGCAAAAGGAATTTCACTGAGACAGAGATGCAAACCACAATTCTTAAATGGCTTAATTATGTGAAAGGATATTTCTTAAACATCTGTATAGTATCTAATCTAATTCTAACGGACTAATTGAATATGGATGCCATTCAAAGTGTCTAGCATTTTATGCATCCAGTGGGGTTAACATGCAACTGAAGCTCGTTGATGTAATCTCTGACCCCTTCAGGGTCAGGCAAGTTACAAGAATTAAAGCTGATTAGTTTTGTTACGCAAGACCTGTAGCCACGACTGAAATAGTCTCGTTAGAATTAAAAACAAGTTGTTTGAACGCAAAGCAAACGGTTCACACAATTCTTAAAACTGAAGCCCCACACACACACACACACACACACACACACACACACACACACACGTTACCTTTGATTCAGGCTGGCTGGGCTGGGGTCTGTGAAGGTTTTGCGGCTCATTCTCCTTCTCGCTGATTTCCGTCATCTCAGAAAAAAAATACGTATTCTATGAAAAAAGTCACATAAATTGGAAAAATAAAGTGTGAAATCCACGGCGAATAAGAGACGAAGAAACTAGGCGGACACACGTTGAAACATCGCTACAGTCTCTAAACCACAGAGGCAGAGCTAGTTTTAGTCGTCGAGTCGTCTGTAATGCGCTGAATTCATCGCTAATTTGGGGGAAATTCCGCGAGGAAGACAGACCTTTGGATTTCTTTTTAAATAAATGTCGAATTAAACCGCGTTAAGTGGGGAGAAAGCATCCGACGGAGGGAGTGTTCTGGCTCGGTCCTCTACCCCCCGCTTCTCGGCGGATCTTCCCCCCACCCGCTTCTCGTACTCACTCACACGCGCTCCACAACAACTTTGATTTCACCGTGACAACGTGGCCGGCTCGTCCTGATTGGTCTGCGTGAAGTAGACCACGCCCAGAAGACCTCGGGATTGGCTGAAAGATGATGACGCTAAGGAAAGAGGGTGGTAAACTCAGGTGGATCAAACCTGAGCTAATGAAACGTGTGAAACTCGATAGCTGACGCATAAAATAGGAAGAATAGCTTCTCTACCAAAGGACTGAAAGTACAAAATATAATGTTATATTGAGTGTAATCCCAAGTTTCCATAGGTTATCCAAATAATGACCTTATATTTTAAATTCAGTGTTATTCATACAGCTCCGATTCATGGTACCTCAATGAAGGATACAGGTTCACATCACATTTGTAAACTGTATGACAATATCAGTTACACTTTTAACACAAATTGCAGATGCTCGCCATGGTTTTTCGAATTTGCATACAACACCACCAAAGCAGGACTCATGTCGATGGAGGAGGAGATGAGACAGCTCACAGGGATGAGACAGCTTACAGGGATGGGGTGAGAAAATTGTCTGCACGGTGCTTCAGGAACAACCTCATCCTCAATGTCTCCCGGACGAGGGAGCCGATAGTCGGTTTCAGAAGGAGGGAATCGAATATTCAGCCTATCCTCATCAATGGCGACATCGACATCGATGGAGACAAGGGTCCCAGAAAGGTACCTGGGCACTCATAGTAAGGAGGACCTGACCTGGACAACAAGCACTGCTGAAAAAGGCAAACCAGAGCTGCATTTCCTAATGATACTTAGGAGGAACAACCTCTCCAAGAAGATGCTAAAGTCCTTTTCTCGCTGCGCTGCGCAGTCCGTCCTGAGATGCAGAATCTCACCATGGTTCTCTACTCGCAGAAAGGAAGGCACTGCAGAGGACCATAAACACCGCCCAAAAAATTGATTGGTCATCCCGTCCCTCCACCTGAGAACATCTATAACACAGCATCCTCAGAGATCCATTCCATTTTTTTAATATTTTTGGTCCATTTTTTCTACTTTTTAAGATTGTTTTTGTCTGTTTTTAATTCCACTTAACCTGAGAGCTGCTATCTCTAAATTTCGTTGCACTCTACGTCGTGAAAATAAAAGTCTTGAATCTGAAGCACTGATAATAATAAAAATCATCATCATTATCAACACATGTAACTCATATCACAATGTGCCAAAGGAAGGATGGTGCAGGGTGTCAAATATGCAGTAAAGGGATATGAATATGTATGCATGGAAAGGAAAGAGCCCAGTGCATTGTGGGAGTTTCCCCTGGCAGTTTAGGCCTATAGCAGGATAACAAGGGAGTTTTAAGTTGTAATTACAGTAGAGGCTTTCTGCTTCCCAGATCCAAGCTGGAGGTTGGTTCCAGCCTGATTGCTGGAAGCTCCTACCTACCTTGGAGACTTGAGGAACCACACCCAGCTCCGTTTTTTTCAAGTCAGAATATTGTGGATTGCTGCAATTATTTCCCCGCTCCATATGGGCCCAGAAGAGATGTGATCCTCCTGTGTGTAAACCAAAATAACAATGTTTTTGGCACACAGTATCCTCTTCAGCCCTCCAGTGAAACACATCAAGGAATCGGGAGATTCCAGGGGCCCACAATATGCACAGATGCTGGTCTTCTCTAGACACTCAAGCATATTTCCTTCTGCAGTTACAATGAATAAAAAAAGTGCAGGTTCATGGATTTTATCACCCAACACCAATGTTGTTTATCTCTTCCTCACTCAAGTATGGAATAAAGTCTTTTATAAAGTCTTTTTATACTATAAAGTCATGGCTCAAATCAAAACATGTAACCTGAAACTCGAGATGATTGTATTAAATTTGAAGGAAATATAGGTGATTTACAGCAAAATGACGAATGACTGGGCAGAAACAACAATCTTCAGAGAAGCAGTAGTTGATCTTGAGTAGCTGAATCAGCACCAAGGACAGTTCCTTTCTGCCTGCTACCCTGCTGCCCTGCTGTGTGTGTGTGTGTGTGTGTGTGTGTGTGTGTGTGTGTGTATGTGTGTGTGTGTGTGTGTGTGTGTGTTTGTGCGTGTGTTTGTGTGTGTGTGTGCGTCTACATATGCACGCACACATATAAACTGGAGAACCCAGAGGAAACCAATGCAAACATTAGGCAAACAAGCAAACTCCACACAGATTATATTATTATTATTATTATTATTATTATTATTATTATTGTTGTTGTTGTTGTTGTTGTTGTTGGTGGTGGTGGTGTTGTTGTTGTTGTTGTTGTTGTTGTTATTATTATTATTATTATTATCATTATTATTATTATTATTAGTAGTAGTAGTAGTAGTAGTAGTAGTAGTAGTATCTATAAACACAGTTGTCAGAATCAATCATCATCATCGGTCTGGAGTGGCTTGACAGCTCATTCAACACCCTGCCGTATTTCCGTCACAGGATGTTTTTGTTTTTGTGCTATATAATTTTATCATAAATGCAATACTAATCTTTAAGGGGTTCTCAGGGGCTATTGAGAAAATGTTGAATGATGAGGAGGGAAATGTTATCTAAAACGGGATCATAATGTAAGTATCATGTAATTCCAGACTATATAACACAACTCAGCCAGACTTACCCAATGCTTTAAAGTTAAAGAATGGGAGTTTTGACTCTGAGTGTTTCTTCTTTTTTGATATTACAAGTGAAGGCCCATAGGACCCCCGGAATTTATGTTTCCCATTGACAAACATCACAATCCTGCATTACTCTTTCATGAAACAATCCTGCATTACTCTTTAATGAAACAAAAACAGAAGAAAAACAGTGATAGGCCTTGTTTAAAGTCATGCCAGAGCTTTTTCTGCTATCCATTTTGCAGTTCCATCTTTTATTAAAATCTTTGGTAACATTTTTCATGCTCTACTTAAGATTTCTGCCAGTTCCTTCCATGTTTAACCCTCTGTGTGAGTGACACACACACACACACACACACACACACACACACACTCACTCACACACACAAATACTCATACAAACATTCATTAAATTTGGCATCCACGGAGAAATGTTGAAAGATGGCTAATTATGAGACATTTTCATTTAAAAAGGAGTAAACACGCAATGATGCCAGCCAATGCGTTTGTTCAAAATGTTTAAATTAAATGTTAAAACTATTCTATTTCATTTGGTCTATTGCTTTCTCTCTTGGACCTCAAAGTATTTAATTCATTTCAAAAACACATGAGGACTTTGTCACATTTATGTAAATATTTACTTGGTTGTATGTGTGTAATTTGGAGCACAATTTAATTATTGAAGTGGTATTTTCATTCATTTGAAATTTCATTTGAACACTCGAAAATGCTCGGACCAAAACAAATCCCAGCAAGGAAACCAGAAAAAAAAGGCAAAAAAGATTTAAATAACCAGATCCTGAAACAAACATAAAAACACTCAAATGCTCAGTAAAACAGGTGTTGGGATAATTCCTAGTTTGATTCCTGTGCTCCTCTTAACCTGCTGGAGTGTTGTTGAGCAAGACACCAAACCCCTGACTGCTCACCTGGCGCCGATAAGTGGGTTAAATGGCTTGGACATATTTTACTGATAACATGCTGTGTGTATAACTGAATGTGACAAAATACAGGACAAGAAAGACCAGAAATTTAACATTTGAAATTTTATGTGTTATGCCATTGTAACATGATGTCACGTGAAAATCTAATTCAATCCTTTCTACTTCTATTCAGATTTTCATTTTCTTGATTCCACGGGGGTGCAGTTCTGACAGTGCAGTATAACAATTGTGTATATATATAAATAAAACAGAGAGGTAGAGAGGTCAGGTTAAATACATGCATAAAGTGCTTTTTGGAGAGGAGTGTCCAACAGCTCGATATGGATTCAGGAGAACATTGAGTTCAAGATGTAAGAAATTATTCCATGCAGAAATTTCAAGATGTGCTCTTAATTATTATATGTTTTAACAATGGTGGAAGGGACACCTTTGAGATCCTACTAAGATGACTGACCCTTCTGATGCAAATGTTATCTTAACTTCAAAAAGAGGGTTAGAGGAGTCAATGAAGTGATTGCAGTCCACATCGGAGGACTGTTAGATATTCCCTGCACGGTGCAAACAGATATTATGCAAAGGTACAGCACTTAATCTGTGTAAAATGATGTAATATACAGACTAGTCAGCAGCTGGCCTTGCCAGTGCAAACAAATTATTAAGAAGAAAAAAGAAAACTTTTAAAAAAGAGTCAGAGAAGTGAACTGAAAGCTGATGACCAAGGAAGTCAAGGTTATGACTGTGACATATCATAAAGTGCTTATCCCCTTACTTTAAGTATATTTTAGGCCTGCACATATGGAATTAATATTGGAATGTAAATGTTTCAACACAGTGGTTCAGTTATTTTAGGAATGTGTTAAATTTTATTATTTATCGTTTCTAACGTAACCAAAATGTTGGAGATCAAGGCCACCAACATAAAACAAAATAAACAATTGAAAGGATGTTGAATCCCAGGTCAATGAGCTTGGTTCTCAAGAACTGAAGAAGCCTCTCCAATCAGAGGTGAGATGTCTTCGACCAACAAATAACACAAGGGTATAATACCTTACCACCAGAAAATGAACATTACAAAACAAATCTTTTTTTTGGTAAAATGAAGTATCTTCTTCACCCACTAAAACTGTAAGCATGTTCAATTTAATCCTGTATCATTTAAAAATGTGGGAAAAGAAGCAGTTTATTCTTTTTGTATCTCAATTCTGCTGTAAACAAACGTGTGACATCATTTCAAAGTCTAGGTCTGGATATGTGAAATGAGACATTTCATTTCATAATTATAGACATAAATCTGACGAATAATCATCGTTGTCAAAAGATGATATGAAGTTGGCTTCTTTGTATAAAAGAGATTGATAGATTACTTGCAGACTCAGTGAAAGAAGCCAATTGCGCGTGGTGGTTAAAGATTAATGGGGTAGAGATACTGTATCGTGCATATAGTTGGCCGTGACAGCTGAAGCCTAACCACTATTACAAGTGGCTAAGCATTAAATAACTTCCTAAGTGAAAAATCATATGATGAAAAAATTATATATGAATAGTGGCGATAGTGGTAAAAATAAAATCAGTACCAAAAATTTTGAAAGCTGAAAGAAATGTGACAGAAAGTGATGAATAATATCAAGAGAACAAAAATGGGCACAGTGAAAAAAAAGAAAAGAAACTTGACTGAAAATAGATTTAAAATGTTCCATTTCAAACAGAACAAATAAGAAGTCATCTTCTTCCCTCAAGGAATTTAATGGAAGAGCACTGGCATACAGTACATTTGACTCATGCATTAAATTTTCCAATAAGACGATATAATATTCCACAATATCAGCCCTCTGTTTCCTTTTATATGATAAATACCATGAAACAAAAAATGTTTACGGTTTATCATCGTAATCAGTGTTCTGTACATTGAGGCTGAAAATCCAATGATGTGAAAAGGTTTTCAAAATACAGAAATGTGTTTGCTTGTTGTCTCTGAAAGCACACAGCTGCACCCATTGCTGTGATGACGAGTTTTAAAGACCTTTTTCTATTTAAATGAGAAAGCTTAATTTAAACTCTTTGATGTTACGAACTCGTGCGGATCGCTGCGGTATCTGGGTCAAACGTTAACCTCCTAATTCCTGATAGGAGACAAATCTCTTTCATGATGTAACAAGCAAACGTTTGCTCATGTGTGCAACAGCCTTGTTTTTTATTCAGCACTTTGAAGTTTTTTTCACAGTCAGCCCACTCTGTGTGGAATACATGGCCCACTTCTTTCCCTGCATGGAGTGGTCGCGTGTGTCTGTAGATCCAAATTGTGTTGTTTGGTTTGTTTTTGTTTTGTTTTATTCAACAAATCTATATGCGTGTTTCTCTAGTTTCAGACCAAATAGCCGATGAAAGGATTAAAAACACCAAATCTTTTATACCAGGTTACCTATGAATTACAAAAAAGTGGTAGCCTATTGCTTATGTCAGATCAATATATCAATATATATCATTCATACAGTCGGTTTAAAAATATGAAAGCAATTGACTGGCATGCCTGCTAATCTGAGCAAGATATCCCCATGGGGGATTTGTTGACAAGAAAACATGTGTAAGCAGTAGTTCGATGTAAATCAGATTATACAAAACTATTGTTGATGTGATGAGCTGTCTTAATTTGGAGGTCACACAGATGTTACTCTGCACAACAATGAAAGGTGTTACTTAATGATGCCACTTTGTTAGTGCTCAATATGCAGCCACCTCAAAAAAATATGACATCTTGGATGTGTGTTATCAGTGTGAGGTTGTCATGCAAAAAGCTGCAAAGTTCTTTCATCTTTATTTTATTAATCACATTAATCTTACACTGCACAAAAATGGAAGGTGTTACTTAATGATGCCACTTTGTTTTGCTTAATATGCAACCACCTCAAGGAAATATGATATCTTGGATGTGTGTTATCAGTGTGAGGTCGTCGTGCAAAAAGCTGCAAAGTTCTTGCTTCTTTATTTTATTTTTCTCAGAATTTTTTAACTACCTTTATTTGAAACTTCAAATTTTTCTTTTTATTCAGTTTACAACAGCAGTTCTTGCAGATGACACTAAGCAGAGAGAGAGAATAAGAGATTAATGTGCAGAGCCAGAATAATTTGCTCCAGAAATGTGATGGCTACATTTAGCTCCAGAGGCAGACTCACAGTGCCAAGTGGTGTCTGCTCACACACTGTCAGCATCTGAAAATGTGTGTGCGTGTGTGTGTGTGTGTGTGTGTGTGTGTGTGTGTGTGTGTGTGTGTGTGTGTGTTTGTTTGTTTGTTTCCTCTCACTCACTGCACTTAAATAAAAAGAACCTTTCAATTTTGAATTCATGTTTGAAGTCGTTTCATAAACATTTTGATATAACGTATTTATATATATGACTATCTATAAAAAACTAATGAAACAACAGCAAATAAAATCCCTGATACAAGGCAGACACTTTGCAATGTAACACAAGTCCAAGTCATGTTCGGCAGAGCACAGCAGGTCCTTCTATCACTGCATCTTTATGAGTGATGTGGATGAATTCATACAGTGAAAGAATGAAGAAGAGGACAGACAGGTGGCCGCAATGACATTGGAGTTTATATTTGACATGCCAAAACTTGCTGGCTCTGCCATCTGATGACTCACCCCGTGGACACACAGGGATTATGAACACAATGGTCTTCCATTTCTTTTTAATGAGCACTGCAGATGCAGTTTCAGGCATGTCACTGCAGATATTCAACCAAAGACAAGGGCAATAATAGGAGGACGTGTGATAGATGTGTGTCTTCCCATTGTCCATCAGTACTTACTTAAATGCCTACGGGAAAATATTGCGTGATTTGACTTCATATCAAATATCAGATGCTGTGTTTTAATATTGTTGACATTATGTTGAAGAGATAAATCAATTGATATTCTGAATGTTGAGTAAGATTCAGCCTCCCATCCATTATCCATACAACTTACCTTGCACTCACCGTCACGGGTAGCAGAAGACACGTGCATCCCTGAAAGATCGCCGATCAATCACAGATAGGCAAACCATACACTCTCTCTCTCACAGAGGGTCTCCAGTCATTGTGCAGTTTATTTTTGAACTGATTCAGGGAGAGCACGCAAACGCCACATCGAAAGGCCCCCTGTCCGAGAACGTTCGGGCGGTGAGGTGAAAGCGCTCACCACTGCGCCGCTGTGCAGAGGCCCGTCTTTTATTTGGTTTCATTCGCTACAAATCTGACATTAATACCTATTATTCACAGAAATATGTCAAAATGACAGAAGGAGTGGAGAATGCATGGAAATGTATGAGATATTACCCTTTTCAGTAGTTCATTACATAATGCAGTCAGGTACATAAATAACAGTGAATGATGATTACCTCAGATTTGATTTGGTGAAGTTATCATGAATTGCGTGTGCCGGGAGAAATGACATCCTCTTCCATCGCATTGGACTGCAGTCCTGCTTTTCAATCGCTTTCAGTGTCTTGTCAGAACAGTTATTATTCAGCTGCCACTTAGGCTGATTTACATGACCATAAAAATGCAATTTAGAGGCAAAGTGCCCAACCAAGTAAACGTGTAATAAATTTAAACTCACTTTGCTCCACATGCAGCATTCAAATTAAGACTGATGTTGTAAGCTGCTGCTTTCCTTGACAGAGTAAGTGGGGTTTGTCTGTGGCTGTCTTGCCATAGCAATAGCTTTGGTTACAAATGCTATATTTTCAGACAGAAAACACATCTATATTTGGTTCCTCTTGTTTTTTTCCCTTCTTCCTCAGCTTACCCCCCGTTTTTCCTGCTCGTCGTCCACAAGCCGACTCTGCACAGCTATAAAGCTTAACTAACTGGCAAATGACTGCCTCTTCTTCCCTGCTTATCTACAGGATGAGCTGTGAGGTTGTTTCCATACCACGGTGCCATGGAATGCAGCTTTTCCTTATGTGCAATAAAAGACACCAGAGGTATAAAAAAAATCACATAACAGAAATGCTTCATGATTGGCGAATTGGACAGATAGAGGGTGACACACACTATCAAGCAAAACAGATGAGCATGGCTGCAGATCCAGTTGCTGCGTTGTCCTTTACCTCCTGAATATAAAAGTCAGTGAGACGAACGCGCTATCCGGATTAAGTGGACTGAATGTTATTGGAATAAGAATCTGAATTGAATCTAAATCCAGAAACGGTACTAGGCGAAACCACACACTTCCATCCATCCAGTCCTCTATCAAATATATACTGTCTGCTTCTGCTTTATTAACAGGATGAATGAAAGGGACATCTTTTATTTCTTAGTTTGTACAAACACACGGAGAATTGCGCTTGAAATTTTGACAAGTTTTTACTTACCCTACAGAGACTTAAAACTACACAGTAATATGATCGATCCACTGTTGGCCTTGTTTTTAAGAGACAGTGAAAGAGTTCACAAAGGATGCAAAGATGAAGGAAAATTGACATTGATATATAGCAAACTAGGAGATCATGTGTAGAAGCAAGGCAGACTTTCTGAGTGGCAGGCGTTGACAAAAGAGGAATTATCTGTGCTGGCGAGAAGAGCAGATCAGCAGATTGAAAAGCTTGAATAGAGTCAAGGAGCGACGGGCGGGGAAAAAGAAAGCACAGAGCTCACAGACTGAAGCTTTTAATTCCAAGAGCATTGACAAAGATGGCTGAAGAGGACTAGTGGTAAATACACAAGTTGTAAATGGTAGTAAAAAGGGCATTGTATTATGCTTGTGCGTGAGACTTTCATGAAAATGCTATTAACAAGGGGGCTTTTAAATTGAAAATATTTTCCGTCTTTTTGCAGGATTTACATTGATAAATAGCAATGTTATAATGGCCCTTGTACAGAGACCCCATAGAATCCATTGCATGTGCATTTTCCATGCCTCTCAATCATCTACTGTCCTCCTACTTGTGTAGTTGATTGAAAACCGCAAACCCTCTTGAATAACCAATACTATTTGGATCTTTAGGGATAGCAGGGATATTTGAAGGGCAGGCTGTGCTGGAGTTCAAACGCGGGAGGACACCCCTGATATTGCCATACAGTGTACGAGTGATGTGTTCGTACAAGGACAGATATGACTTGTGGCAGTGGTGACATTCAAACAACCTCACGCGGTGTTGTTTGCTAAGTATTTAGCTGAATGGGACAATTTCCCACATCCATCCTCTGGGCAAGTTAGTATATATACAGCAGTACAAAGGGTTAGATGACCTCCCACAGGGGCCCTTCAGCTGAACCCTTTAGGACAATGCCAGCAATGGGAAACCAACCAACCACTAAACTGATGCCTCAGGCAAGCTGATGCCTGTTAAAGTCACAAAATAAATAATGCTCATGCCATGAGCTGAGAATCACATTTCTCTGAAGCAACTAGGTTCACCATAAGACACACTCACATAGACATATACATATATATGACATGTATGTATATATATATATATATATATATATATATATGTAGTTGTAGTATATATATATGCCACAAACACATACCATTAAATATTCAGCTTTTGCTAATTCTGGGGTAGTCTAATGTTACTCTGAAGATACATTCAGAGCTACTACTACTTCAGCAAGTAAATACCAAGCTCATTTAAAGTTACCAAATACATATACGCATTTGGAGCACATTTTAAGCACTTTTGATGCAGAATCATTTTCCAAACTTCAAACTACAGATTTTGGTGGATCATTTTCATAGAAAACAAATTCTCTTGATGTTTTAAAAAAAAATCACATGAAAATACTGAAAAGAAATCTCTTTGTAGATCACTAATATCCTTTTTGCATGTCACCAGTCTGTTTTATTGTGCCCTGCATTATTTCCGCTTCATCCCTCGAGTGTTCATGTCTAATAGCCATGAATGAACGTGTGAATATTTATTTAACCTCTAAGCACTGCCTCTGGGAATGTGAGTAGCAATTGTGCAAGACGAAGCGGGTTGATACACTGCTGCCGCCTAGTGTTGGATCTAAACCGAGGTCTTATCGCCACATGGTTTCCAATTACTAACGCCACATCTGAGTATTTATCTTGATGGTTGTGCCTAAAAAGTTATTATTGCATTCATTGCTACTGCTGGACACACAACTGCTTGTTGTCTTATTCTTACATTTTACCTGAAAATAAAGAAAGAATATAAAAGTACAGAACTCTACACAGAGTGTTTCCCAGAATTTTTATTTTTATTTTTGGCATCCCAAACTTTAACAGTTAGAGGGGAAAAAATACCAGTATGTTTCTTTTCTTCCATTATCACCAAAAATGTTGCTGTATCAAAATCTACAAATATAGTAGAAAAAAAGGCAACTTATTGCAGTCCCCTTTTTTCATTATATCATTTTCTCTTTGACAGACTTCTTTTGTGGCAGGTTATTAAACAATGACAGTCAGCCAACCACAGAACAACTGTGCAAAGACATAAAAGTAAAGATTTGTTGTGTGTAAAAGGAAACTAGTTATAACTAGCAAGGATCAGGATGACAGAGAAGTAACTACTTTCCCACAAGCCTGGTATCCTAACCTCTATACAATAATACTCAAACTGTAAAATAGAACATTAATATAAATCTTTAAGAGTCAGTGATCATTTAGAGCCACAACATTATATCCAGTTCCAACATGTGAATTGACTAAAATAAATAACAGTTCCATTTTTATGTTCAAAGGCATGTTTTTTTCTCTCCAAAAGATGACCTAGTACAGTAAAAGTGAAGAAATAAAACTAGAGGTTGCCAGTGAGTGCTGAATCCATAAGATCGTCATCTTCATTTCTCATGTACATGGGACTTGGTCTGGATGGACGCTCTGAAGTGAGCATGGACAAAGAGGAATCTGAGGCAGAGATGGGTGATCGTGACCAGCTGTCCGCTTTTATTGGATGGGAGGACGGCCCCATGGACATGGAGGACTTCTTTTTGTCCTTATCCCGGTCCCGTTCTCTGTCTCTGTCCCTTTCCCGTTCCTTCTCTTTCTGCTTCTTCTTATCCTTTTTGTGTTTCTTGTGCTTCTCCCCTGAGCTAAGGGGTATGGAGCTCATGTAATCCTGTGTGGGAAGGGGGCGCATCGTCTGGTCGTCATCCGAGCTCGGGCTGTTTTGGTGGGACTTCTCGGCGACGGAGCTGCTGCCCGACTCACTCTCGCTGTCGTGGTTGAGCGGGGTGTATCCTGGCGAGCGGCTGTGGCTAGGTGAGGAGCGGTCATGTTTGGGAGTAGACCCACTGAAGAGAGGGGAAGCTTTGAGACTTGAAATTTGAGGACGCATTGAGTCACCAGCTCCTTCCCCTCCTTTCTGAAGTGTTACTTTGGCCTTGATGCTGGGTGAGCCACCATCGGGTTTGCTAATGATAATTTTGGTCAGACCAGTCCCACTGCCCCCTCCTGTTTTGGAGTCCATCATCTTTTTATCTCCACTGTTTCCCCCTGACACAGACCCTTTCGCTTTACCATCTTTATCAGACTTTTCTCGCTTGTAGTCCCCACTTTGGGAGGACGGGGCATGCTTGGATGGACCCATGTTTGAAGGTCCACTGCCGGTAACATTTGCAGGAACACTACCTGGAGCTGATCCAGAACTAGTTCCCCCTCCTGGTGTCCCGACCTCATCCTCTCCCACGCCTCCACCGCCTACACTCTTCAGTTTGTCGATAACTGCTGTAAGAGAGGGTTTCTTGTTGCGACTAGGAGACTTTCCTTTGGCATTTGGGTTGTTTGCATTGTTCTGACTGGCTCCGCTTCCACTTCCGCCACCTCCGCCGCCCCCTCCGCTTCCACCCCCTCCCCCCGATCCTCCACCCCCTCCACTCCCACCTCCCCCATACTGAGACTGAGAGCCTCCAGAAAAGCCCATGGAACCAGATGAAGATGAAGAGCTGGATGATGATGATGACGATGATGATGCAGAACTAGAGGAGCTACCTCCAATTGGCTTCTGGGAGCTGATACCCCCACCAGAGGAAGACTTTGAACCACCAGAACTACCACCCCCGGAGCCCATTGGTGATTTTGCCTTTGAGGTAGGAGGTGTTCCCGGAACCTGTGACTGCTGGATTTTCATGGGGGAGGACAATTTTTCACCAGAGCTGCTGGAGCGAGAGTGAGAAGGGGAGATGTTGGGCTTTATGCTGGGATTCATGAGAGAACCAGGAGGCTTTCCCCCCTGGTTCTTAATCTTTCCACCACTCCCAATTCCACCTCCGCTACCTCCCGGCCCGGACAGCCCATGTTTGGTTATTGGAGAGGATCCTGGTTTGCCCACGCCCATTCCCTGAGAGGAACCTTTCGACTGAGACGGTCCACCTCCGACGCCCACTCCGACACTGCCTGGCTTGGAGCTGTTGCTTTGTGTAATGGATCCATCTTTGGATTTGATCTTCCCGGAGGAGTGTGAATGGTGACTTTTGCTGCTACTATTTCCCCCCGATCCTCCTGTGCTGCTCGAGGCGGAGCTGCTAGATGTGTAACCACTATGTGATGACGTTTTTCCCCCAGTAATGGTCCCTTTAGCGATCTGTATTGTGATTTTGGGAATTGGTGGTGTGGCACCACCAGGTGGAGTTTGCGAGCGTCCTGAGCTACCGGGAGACTTAGAGCCTCCTCCGCTCAGGCTTCCCCCAGACCCTGAGCCACCACTCGGAGGCGTGTATGGCCGCCCCCCAGAGCTATGAGAAGGGGACTTCCCATCTGGGTCTAGCTTTTTTCGTTTAAGTGGCTTGTCTTTAGATTTACCCTCACTGGACGGAGTCCTGCTACGTTTGACCTGTTTGCCCTCTGATGAAATGCTCCCCATTCCAGAGCTACTCCCTCCACTACCACCATTCTCATCCTTTGGCCGCATGGGTCCCTGTTGCTGTTTAACTTTGGGCTCTGCACTTTTATACTCAACATTTGATGCTACAAGTCCAATCATGAGAGGACTCTGAGATCCTCCACCATGAGTATCTCCCAGATCAGGTGCTTGCCCAAGGAGTGGTTTACCACCTCCACTGTTGCCCACAAAAACAATTCCCATATCAAAAGGGTCCTTCAATGAGGGCTCTGGGGTGCTCTGTCCATGTGACGTTGGATTCTGAGGTGTGCCTGATGGGGTATTCTGCTGACTACCTCCGCCAAACCCCTTGACCAGGTCAATGTCTCCATCTGCACTTGGAGAACTGTCATCAAAGTAGTTCTGAGAGAATCCATGGCCTGATGTCAAAAGGTCTGGGTTAAAGTCTGAAGCATCGGGGAAAAAGTTGGTGGAAGACGAGTCGCTAGTGGGTGTAGCGGCAGTTCCAGTCGCCTCAGCAATTAGATCTGCAGCGTCTGTGAAAGGATTCTCATTGCTGTTGGTGTTGAAAATGTCTGCCGAGTCAAACACCGCACTTCCCTGACCTGAACTTGAGGAGTCGCGAATGGGGGTGCCTAGGGTGCCTCCATCCTCTGCGCCACTACCCAGGGGGTGCTGGCCATGACCTCCGCTGCTACTTTTGCCCGTTTGCTCAGGTAAATCTGACAAAATTTCGGTGATATCTGGTCCCATGCCATCTGAGTGCATTATGCGTGGTGGACCACTACCTGGTGGTGGCTGAGACTGGACATGAGCTTGTGAATAAGGCATGCTTGGGCCAGAGGGTGGGGTTCCACATTGACTAGGAGCTGGAGTGATGCTATGGGGTGTATCCAACCCATCACCTGTCAGGTTTACGTCAAAGATATTTTGCGATGGATCCACATCCATAGAAAGGAGCTCGCGGTGGAAATCGTCCTCATGTGTGACTTGATGATGCTGGTGGTGCTGGGACATGGAGGAAACCTGTTGTGACTTCAGGCCCAACGCAGCACCTGCACCACTCGCAGCTGTTCCAGGCAACATGGCACCTTTCTCAGTCACTCGTTGGCGTTTCTTCTTGCCTTTGTTGCTACTTCCCGGGCAAGATCCTCCCATGCTGTCCGTGCGTGGTGAGCCAGAGGAAGAATTCTGCCTCTCTAACGGACTGGAACCATAGAGCGTAGCAAAATCTTGTGTGGGGTTATCTTTCAATAGGTTCATCAACATCGGGTGATTTTTAGTGTTGCTAGCAGGCGAGGATGTTGGAGGTGGAGTCTGATGGGGTGGCGGTGCATTCTGGGAGCTTGGGCTAGAACCCACACTCCCAGTAATCTGTAAAAGACTTGTCAGGATTGGATTCTGGGTGACTTTGCTGTAGTCGTCCGAATGACCTTGACCAGCCTGTTGCTGCAACTGCTGCTGAGCATTCACCCCGCCTTGGGTTTGACACTCTGCCCCCTGGGCTTGCCTTTCTGAGCGGGAAATCCCAAAGAGAGAAGTGATTGGGCCTGTAAAGTTTGGTCCTCCAGGGGGCCCTCCTCCAGTTGGTGTGCTTCCTCCAGTGAGTCCAGGTAGTCCCATTGTGTTACTTACATCTCCTGTAGCCATGTTATAGGTGGGACTGCCAGATGGCGGCAGATTATTCTTCACCATAATTTCCACTGTTTGCGCAATCAGAGAGAGGGCTGGTGTGTCTGCTTGGATGGTCTCCGCTTTCCTCCGGATCGCACGCATTGTCACAGGGATGGACATACATCTGTAAGAGGGACAAAATGATGAATAAAAAGCAACATTTCAACAAAAACATAACAAGTGCATTAAAGAGGAAAATAACGACCTCACCTCTGGACCACTTTGGTAATAAATTCATCAGTGCAGATCAGAGCATCTGAGAGTCCTTTATATAATTTGCAGGATACTTGTCTTGAATCTATCACTTCCATTACAACTGGAAACAATGGAGGAAGAGAGGGTTTAAATTTAAAACAACTCATAGTAATAATCGCAGACTCGCACAGGTATGAACTATTAGTCAATTCCCAAATATGTCGGATTAATGACACTTTAAAAGGAATGAGTGCTTACCACAGACTAATGATTCATTGACCGGGTGCTGGAAAGAGACACTGAAACTTGAATCGGTCAGAGGGCATACTTCAAACTGCAGAAGACTGGCATTGTCTGAGCATGAAAGGGGACAAATGCAAGTTTTGTAGAAAACCAAAATGGAAAAGAAAAAAGAACAGCTTTATATTGTCATTGTTAAGTGCAATACAACAAAAAGAATGTGCAGTCTGTGCTGATCGCAGCCTTGCTCACACTCACACTCAGCACATGCACAGCTCACTTTTACACAAGCACACACACACACACACACACACACATACACACACACACATGCATGCATAAACAAGTCTCAAATTAACACCCACAGTAAAACTAGATACATACACAGTGAATACAATATAGTCAGAAGTGAGATATTGTCCAGATTTCACATATTTAGTAGATTATTGCACATTGGGATGACAGTATTATTGCACATAAAAAGGTTGAATATTTAAAACGAATTCCCCTCAGTAAACCAAAAATCTGAACAGGTACAATTAGAAGAGAAGCAAAATCGATTGACTTGGACACAAAATATTCACCTTCTTTGATTGAAGTCCGTTTCACACAGCTACCAATCAAAGTGTTGTAGGCTGCCTGGTGTCTAATGATATCCAACAGAAGTGGCACCTGTGCTGGGTGGCGAAAAGGGATCTTGGTCACCAATGCTCCTTGAAGAGAATGGCCATCCTGCACTGGAGCATCACCATTCAGGAAATAACAGTGCTGCTGGTCAGGTAACACCTGCAATGTGGAGCATTTTGTATGGATTAGTATTTTTAACATTGGTGTTTCAATATTAGCTGAGTGTATTTTCTTTTCTTTATTCATCTTTTCTGTCATGCAAAGGAAATTCCTTAATCAAAGACTATGAATTTATAGATAGCCTTTTTCAGCAAAGGAAGAGATTGAGGGCTTAGAGACAATGAAATGCATTACCGCAATCACTTAAAATGATGTGCTGGCTGGTTGTGAAAAGTGACAAAATATTTCAATATAATATCCAGTGAACGCTACAAGTAACGCGGATAACTATAATCCATATGTCATTGATCTACTGACAAATTAGCCAATAGAAAAGTACCCTTCAATGGGTATATAACAAAATACATTTGGTGGCAATATTTCACACACAGCTAAATTTCAGACCTACAGGCCTCAAATTAAAACATTCGATTCTAGCAATATTGCAACCTCTTTAACTAGGTCTGTTGTTATGTGAAAATGACTTTAAACACTTGGGCTTTGTAAACTAATGACTGGTCACATATGAACAGTCTTGTGAGTAGCAGTGATGATGTAGGATTTAAAAAGTATATTTTTTCTTTGCCGTGTATGTGTGTGTGTGGTGTAATTTTGTTCAGCTCACTGAGTAGAAGTGCATGTTGTGTGAAGGTAGTGGTGCGGTGCTCCCCTCCTCCAGGAGCTGAAGCTGGCTCTGTACGATCAGCTGATACAGAGGCAAAAGGCTGGGGGTAGTCTCAAAGACTGGGATAGCTGTTGGAGAAAAGTGGTTAATGAAAAACTTGGTTGGATTCCTGGTACGCCTGGTACACTTGGTATTTCTGTACGCTACGAATCACTCAGCAGTCTGATGCATTTGATGAAGAAATCTGCACTGATTTTGGGACTCAAAGGAAACATTCCTGTGGTTCTTAAGACTCCTTCCTATCACCAACTTGCAAAAAAAAATGCATAAAACGATGATATATGGGGGATACTTGTTCTGCCTGTTAGCAACACTAAAGAAAACAAAGAAATATCAAAAAACCTTTGACAGCCATGAAACTTACAAGTTGCGTTGCCCAGTCTCTGAACAAAGGACAGTGAGAAAGGCATGGGGCGGTTCATCTTGAGGAAGAAACAGGCTGGCAGGTCCACACAGTTGGAGTTTGTGACAGTAGAAAAGGAAGGCGTACTAAAAGAAACAAATTACAAACCTTAACGTCAGTGCTACGACTATTTAGTTAGTCATTTCAAAACTGAAATGAAGCACAGTTGGACAACAATATAGTATTGATTCTGATTAAGTGACAGGCTCACCCTTACCCCTTGTTGTCCACTGGGTGGGATCCAGTGATGAGTGGAGCAATCGGAAGCTTGTAGGCAGCATTTGTTCCCTCGATAGTGACAGAAACACTTACACCCACAGAACGTGGCACTTTAAAAAGAATCAGTGTTCACAAACATAAGCACACAGATGTCACAGGCGGGTTTGTACATCCCTTTACCATACAACAGACTCGGTGGCAAATGTTGAGGAATTTAAAAATGGGTCCATCCCCTCTGTGAACATACCATTGCTGTCTGTTAAGTTAAGGTGTATGCCTGTTCCCTCCTCAAATATGTCATAAGGGGATACATAACACTGAAGAGAAACAAGGTGGCCACCACTCCTTGCTGTTAGCAAGCCCACGCTGCCATGAAGAATAGTTTCTACTGTATTAGCATTGGTTGCCAACCTGCAGATAAGACCAATGAAAAGCAGTCATTGGAAAGAACAATTATCCTGTTGACCGTTATAGTCATGTCAGTCATAGTGTGACGGAATTTAATGAAATAAACGTACAATTTGTGTAATAGAAAAGGCTTTGGAAACTCACCTAAACATGTGCATCATCTTTGTAAGATCAAGCTCTAAAGACTGCAGCGCTATATACATCTTGGTTTTCAATTTACTGGAATACATAGATTGAGTATGTTATTATGCATAATAGACAAAGAAACCAAAGGACGTATGAAGCGACGTATCAAATGTTTGAAAATGTGAATTGTAATATTCTCAAACACCACTAATACAACTAATACTAAGAACATGGATTTCATGTTTTCAGCAGACACACATAAAGCCTATACGCATGCTTACTTATCTCCAGGAAGCTTGTACAATTCAACCAGTCCCTTCAGATGTTTGGAAAACTCCTCAAAGTTCTTCTCCCTGATGATAAACCAGAAAAAACGGTGGGGCTTTCTAACAAATATGAGTATTTGGTGCCTGCATCAGACGATAAAACTGAAAGACGACCTTATACTTGCTCCCATTCTTACCTTAGATGCTGAATTAGCTCCGGGCAGCTCTGTAACACAAATTATTGTATGATTTATTTTGAAATCCAGCAAGTTATTCTAGAAGTGAAATTTACAATTTTTGGACATTGTATTTTATTTGCACTGCAAGTGCTTGCTTGAAAATGAATCAAAAGGAATGTAAGACAGTGAGCTGATTACTAAGTCTATTATATATGTTTTATACTGACTGTAGGGTTTTCTCCCTGATGGGCCACTTTGACGTCCACTAACAGGCCACTACTGTCAAGTTGCACCTCTACGTAAAACATGTCTGAAGTAATGTAGCACTCAGTTCCAGATGGGCTAAGGTGGGAGCCCAACCTGCGCAGAAGAGACAATACATTTTGTAGAGATTGTAATAACACTGCAACATATAAAATAAAAATATTTAAAAATAAAGATTTGCCTGACTGCCCTAGTTCAATTTGTGAAACCCAGCATTACACTTTCTGTTGCCCTTTAAAACAAATTAGTAATGAATAAGAATCAATAAACACAGATAACATGTTGCTGCGTTATATCTAAAATAACACAAATAAGCATTTTTCTCTATAGTAAAAAATATGTCCATTTCAGTGCTAGCAAGAAGAGATCCAGTACAATGATGAGAAATAAGAGCCAAAGAGAGAAAACTCACATGTTTTGACGAGCGATGGATTCAAGACGATCAGTCATAGAGGGCAGAGAAGAGACTAGAAAAAAGAGGGGAACAAAAAATATGGATTTTGAGAATTGTACTATGAGAATTTGAGAATTGTTCCTTGACAAGGAAATAGGATTTTTGGCAGAGTTCTTTTGTCCATGAATTCATATACTGTATTACAACCTAAGCGCAACGATCAAGTTCGCTACAACATTGTGAGCCAATCAGTTTACCAATGCAACAAACACATATTCCAGCAGCAATGGAAATATATTTCATTCAAAATACAAAAACAAGTGTTGTTTTCCAATTTGAAACCACAAAATTACTGACTACAAAATATATGTAATTGTCTGCTTAATACACAGATGCCCATATGCACGCACATTGTCAAATATAAACTTTTTTTTCCTTAACCCTATTAGGGTTCTAATGTGATGTATGGAATGTTAGAATTGTTGTTATTCAAGATACTATGAAATCAAAGTTTACTGAAAACAACAAACCAATAATTCAATCAGTACCATTACAACAATAGTCAAGTACAATTTTTAAGTCCATCCAATCAGAATCACAGCAAATGCAAATAGTTGAGAAATATATGTTTTTAAATGGTATAGTGTGAAAGAAAACGCTCTCTTGGTCTCACCTTTCAGTGCTCTCTGTAGGGTCTCCAGGCAGGTAAGCAACAGCTGGTGACCAGCAGCATTCATCATACCTCGCTTCTCCTGAGAGAAAGCGTAAACAAAAACATTCAGTCAGAGAAGCATTGGAGAAATGTAACCTTGCTTTAAAAAAGATGTAATATTCATATTCTTTTTCATTGGCTTATGTCTAATTAATTAATTTTGGTCCTGTTATTCAAACTGATGACTGAGAGATGACTTCCCTGTCACCTGGTGCCACAAACATTCTGTTACACACAAATTAAAATGGTGAATGGGATTTGCAAGCCTGACGTCCTGTTAATATTGGCCCTGAAATGAAAAAAATACTAAAGGCCTTCCACAAAAAAGGCAAGACATGTTAATCAGATGTAGTTGCATGATAGATGAAATATTCTCTTCTCTGGTTTCACCAAACCAGAGGTATGTCGTGTCAATGACAGCCACTTCAACCGCTGGCATCATAATGAATGGCAGACAGCTTTTAGTACAGAACTCACCGGCTACCAGTTAAAACGTTGCCTTGTGAAAGAATGAAAATGTCTGGCAGAGCAAAAGGTCTCACCATGGCCTGACGCACGACTTTGCATGTCTCCTGCCACGGCCGTGAGGCGTTGTGTTTGGTATGAAGCCTCTCCAGCAGAGCAGCCATGCGAGTTTGCTTCTCTGCCTCTGCAGATAGATAAAAAGATGATACTTATACTTACGGCACTCAAACTATGAAATGTGTCCACAATGTCACTCTACTCTCAATAAAGTTTCTCTTTCATTGAAAAAAATACAAAGGTGAAAAACGTTCAAATTTCCTGAAGATGCAGTTTTGCTTTCTCCAAGACAGCTACTAAATCAGACCTGGGCCACATCCGTCATGTTTCGCTTTTTTTATCTGGCCCGCCAAACAATTTTTTTTTGACTATTTTCACAAGTATTTTTAATAAATACTAAATTTAGATTTGTTCTTTTATTTTGTTTAATTTCGGATGGATGATTGTGTACAAAATAATGTCAGTACATTTCTATGATCATTAATGATTTTAAAGTTGAAATAAAATGCCCAAAAATTTTAGTAATTCAATTGCAATTTTCATTTTGTTTCATTTACATGATACCTGGTTGACCCGCGCAAAAAAATTAAATAAGAAATGTGGCCCGCCAGCCAAACTAATAACCTCGGTACTAAATCAAGTCAAACATCTCATCCTTAGAACCAACTCTGTCACCTGAAGGAACTATTTAGACAGATATTCTGGACGCTAATCGTACAGAGAAAAACATTTAATACTAAGAGAATGCTTTTTCCGATCATGTATTTTAATACCCCAAGCGCCTAGATTTTTACTTGAATAGAAGACGATGCTAAAAAAGAAAACAAAACAAACGAAAGGCGGGTTGACGCTGAAGCTGAAGCGGCGACTGTGTGTCATGTCACGCTCCGTTCAATAGTTGGAGCAAAATGACTGTTTGCTAACTAGTTGTTCACTTTCAATAGCTAACGTAGCTGCACCCTCAGCAAAACAACATATCAGGCCAATTCTTTCTGAAAGCAACCGTGCTCCCCTTGTAATACGAAAGGGAATAGCTGTAATAACGTAGTCATAACCTCGAAGAGATGAGTTATAAGAGGTGTTATTTGAAGCTCCGCTGCCGGCTAACAAACCGCTAGCCTAGGTTTCCTTCCCCATCGAGCCGTCAGCGTGCTAACAAAAGACAAGCAGGCTGAACGGAATATCAGAAGGCGTCGCGGTTACCTGTCACCTCCTCGGTTTTGACACGGTCCCCGTGGCTTTGGTTTCCTCCGGGTGGAACCGAGAGGGAGAGTTCGGTCGCAGGACTGCCCTGCATGGACACACCAGGCCCGGCCGCCATTGTCCCCGCGTCCCCGCGTCCCCGCGCCCCCATCCGGGCTTCCGTACTGCCGCGGAGCTCGATCTGTGGATGCTCATTTATTATCACTTTCGTGCTCACATTCTATCACATTCTTTATTTTTTATTTTCAAAGGTTAAAAATTGCCCATCAACAGTTGCCCTGGTTTGGGAATATATGCTTTTCTGGCTTCTAGACAGGAACCCGTTCTACTCTTCAAACTGCACCAGTTTTGTTATACTTACAAAGAGGTAAAATTCTTTGCCACATTTAATAGTCTT
The DNA here is from genome assembly GCF_037954325.1 of Fistularia commersonii. NCBI lineage: Eukaryota > Metazoa > Chordata > Actinopteri > Syngnathiformes > Fistulariidae > Fistularia > Fistularia commersonii. The sequence goes on from NC_141315.1 coordinate 3,364,474, forward strand.
TTCTGGGTAACATTTAGGGGCATAAATGAGCTAAACATTTAAATGTTCTTCAATCGTTTGACTCTGGGAAAACAGTGAACTCCAGATGGCGTACGATCGCCACGACTAGAGGATTCATGTTTTGCCAGGAAAAAAATCTCAGCGCCAAAATCCAAAATTATGATGGAATAATGCCTGATGACCGTATTTACGATGTGTATGTTTATATAATATGTCTTGTTTGCCACAAGTATATCAGACTACTATGTCACTAATTAAGAATTAATTTATAGGTTTTAAATAGATAGATAAATAAATAAGTATGCATGTGTGTGTGTGTCACAAAAACGCACATTTATAAACACACACACACACACGCACACACACACACACACACGCACACACACACACACACACACACACACACCTGAGCCTATTGCCTACAGCTGAGACTGCCAGTAAGTGCTCTCTGGGGAGGATTTTCCCACCAACACATTATGACCTGCCCAAGAGAGGGAGCAGTCTTGTGTGTATGAATACGTGTGCAGTAATATACACAAAGATATATTTGAAAACATGATCCAAAAAAAAAAAAACAGATCAGAAACACACACACACAGTCATACATGCATGTGATTAGCAATAGCTATGAGCCGCAGTGGTGATGTAGAGAGAGAGAGAGCAGATTGGCATGGCCTGAGACAGGGGACAGACACACAGATAGACAGGAGAAAAGAGGGGAGGTGTTGCTATGTAATTGATGTGCCCACCAGGAGCTTTAGCTGGCTGCCTGGCACAGAAGAGAAGGTGGGCACTGCTGCCAAAACAGCAGTAGGAGAAAGGAAAGGGAGGCACGGGCCACGGGGAGCACAGTCGCGGGCTGAAACTATGCCCATCAATCAGAGGCTAGTTCACCTTGCCATGCCAAGTGGGAGCCCCCCTCTGTGTTGAGGGAAGGGGTGGCACGGGAGCAGAGCTGGCACACTTACTAAACCGCCACTAATCCGCATGGAAGGTGTGTGAGTGCCATGTCTGAATGGGAGTTCAGTGGGCAGAGTCAAACACGAGCTCAAGAAAAGAAAGTTAAACCCTGCTTCCGAAGGCAGTACATGTTTAGTTTATGATGCAGAAAAGTCATTAGCATTTTGACTCCTCTGATATAGAAAGAAACGGACTCCCAGAATGATGCTGGGGGCGTCATGACTCCCTCCCTCCCACACTGGCTTTTGCCATATTCATATCTATTTCACAAGTTGTTTATTTTAATGGTTTTTAAATAATTTCCCCGTAATCATCAGGTTATATTTAATGCTGCCTTTTTCATTTTTGCTGCCCAATAAATTCACAATTTATTGTCAGTTTCTCTGATTGGACAGCGATTGTCAAAATCGCTGACCATATGTTTCAAGTAATTTCCACCGGGTTATCCTTTTCATAACATTGGAAAGACCAGTGTATTGAAAATTCAGGATTCAAGATTTTTAATTGTCATCGTGCAGGCACAGTGAAGTTTTGCAGTGAGTGCTCCTTAGAAGATAATAAATAGACAAGTGATATACATAGTGCCTAGGTACGATATATACAGTATGAGGTTATAATTAACAAGCATATGGCACAAAATTAGCAAAAAAAGTAATAACTTCCATTATTAGTTCATATCTTACTATTTATACGTTATGCAACTGTGCTCTTTGCAATGACTTTAAAAATAACATTACTAGACATGTGTTCCGATTTCTGATTTTTTTTTAACACGTACCCCACCTCAGTCTTCTGATTTCGGTTTGATTTCATTTATTCATGACTTATTAATGACTTCATGACAATGTTTAACACTGACATCAAATCTATGATGGACAGAGTGGCTGTCTTGTTAGAAATGCAAATGTATCTTTTGGGGCCACAAAACGATACACAGTTACCTTGAGGCCCAATAATTGGCCATCGAGGGTACGATATTATAAATTGTTCCTTGGGGGACCAAAACAGACTCATACTGTAGCCCTCATTTCTGACTGTGTTGAAGGAGATGACTGTGACACCTCTACCAACACATGTATTTGATTTTCTCTGCATGTTTCCAGCTTTAACAAGGGACGGCAGCTTGGCAACCTTATGAGCGCTTTGAAGTACACAACCTGCTTTTCCACCATCTCCCTTGGTGAGCTCATAGTTTACCTGCTGTGAATGAAGATACCCCATTTGATGCATACATTTGTGCTCTACACAAGCTAGCAAGGGACAAATTAAAGGGAAGGTCTACACCATTTTTTTTCTTTCTGACATTTAAAAAAAAAGAAAAAAAACAGAAGCTTATGGTCAAATGATCAGTTTATTAACATTTTTAGTAAGCTGAGTCTTGTAAAAATGTGCCAAACAAAGGGAACTGAATGAGCCTTTTGCTTTTTGCCGATCCTATCATTCTGAAATCAGTGAGCCTAAAGGCTGGATATGGTCCAGGAAACAGTGGAGCATTATCAGGACACAGTTTCTGCTTCTTTGGCACCAAGTGCCTTGAAGTGCAAGGGCAGCTGGGAAGACTCACTAGGAGGTGGAGAGAGAGGAAAGAGTGAGGGAGCGAGGGGGGGGAGGGGTCGCCCCAATAGGACCATTTGTGATGAGGCTCATTTGCACAACGGCACTTAATTGGCTAAAACAATTAATTAATGTGTTGGAAAGTTGGCACAAAAAGTTCATTTAAAGGGGCTTTAATAAGCAATTAGGGAGAAGTAACCAGTGAAGTAGAAGTGAGTAAAAATGGTGCTGAAGTATTTGTACAACTCTAGTTTTCCTGGGCGCGATGGTGCCATACATGTATAAAGGTATGGCTCAACCTAATGGGAGGGGGAGTTTAGAGAGCATCCCATCGTGAACAGCAAGGATATGAAATACAGTATTTTTACCCCGTACTTTTACATACCCAACTGTTCTCAGTATATACATTCCAAAAACAGAATTGTCTCCTCTCCTCCTCCGTCTCCCTCCCACTGTCTGCATCGCTCTCTCGCTCTCTCTTTCTCTTTCTCTTTCTCTTTCTCTCACTCTGTGTATGAAACATCGCATGACTAATGAGTGGAGCAGGTTGAAATCCTGGGGAAGATGTCCTTGGAAGACGAATGCATTTTCAGCAGAATAATTAACTTAATTAACAAATTCACATGCATATTCATCAGCCTATTAATGTCTCCTCTGTGCGGCTTGATGAGCAGTGGGGTAATAACCATCTCATTTGCATAGCCTGTTCACACGACTCCCCCGTTTTAAAGACAAAATAAGGGAAGGGAGAGCACAGGAGGAAGGAGGAGAGATATTGGAGAAAGGAGACAACAAATAGAAAACAAGGGGAGACGCTCAGCGGGGTGACAATCACACGTGAGGAAGTGACGTGGGCTGGCTGGAAATTCTTTCATGTGATGGATGAGAGACATGAGGGGAGATGCGAACATGGATCCGACTCAGTCTTCCCTTTCAGTAGACCTCCGTGAACCATTTCCTCCGTCCCACTGCTCCCTCTAGCATAGTCTCTTTGCTCAAATCAGAAGGAAGCCAGTCAATGTCTTTTAGTGACCCTCTTACATCCAAGTCAGAATGCAGGCGGGTATCTTCATTGTTAAACTGGAAACATCATCCAGAGGAAACTGCATGATCATATCACTGCCCTCTCTGTGTTTCTCTCCCTCTCTGTCTGACTGCCTCTTTCTCTCCTTGCTCTCTCTCAGGGGGAATCTTCTTGGCATTGCTCCACTCCTTTCTTCTCCACTGCCAGGCTGCTGCCGCTCTTCTCTGTCTGCACACAACCTGGTGCCCGCCACCTTTCTCACACACACTCCACATGGCAGGCCGTGTTTGTGCTAAACACACACCTACTGTTTACAGTAGGTTTTATTGTCATTCTTATGTTTGTGCTTCCGCTAACATAAATCCACAGCTACTTAAAAGATGAGTGTTTATTTGAGGACTTGAAGAGGAAACAAAAGAAAATAGCAAAATCAATAACCCTCCGTTTTGACGCTGCTTTACTTTGGAGCTGCTGTATTTCTCTGTAATATACACAGACTTTAGTTTTAGTGAATGAGCCAGATGAATGATAATTACCGGACTTGCTGAGGCAATTATATCACCTTTTAAATTCCCTGGGTTACTGTATAATCACAAGACTTTCATATTTACCCTCAAAAAATCCATGATCGGTTTGCTGTGTAACAAGTATCTGAAAATGTCATCTTCTTTGGTTCTCGGTGTGAAGCTAAATCTTAGCGTTGGCTACTTTCTGTCTACAACAATTATTATCCAAAAATTATATTTAAAAATGTTCCTTACAACATCCGGCCACTGGGATGCTTGTATCGGAGTCGACGACTGATGGTCTTGAGGTTTTATTTCACTTCACTAAATGATTTGACACACTCACAATGACAGAAAAAAAAGCCTAAATATTTTATTTACAAAACAAAAGTCACAACAATAGGTTCTGCTTAACAAGCTCCGATGAAGCAGCTCACACACTAGGATGTTCTTGCTTCATCCTTTTGGGCTTCTGATTTGCTCTCGTGGCCAAGCCCTTATCTAATGCCTCCTCTTAGGTGTGCAATGCTCTTGGAGACTGTCTGTCATCTGCATTAATTTTAATGAAACTCATCTTCTAAATATTCCTTCCGACATGTCAGTGAGAAAACAAGACAGTGCAGGAATAGACGAGAAACTGCAAACATGTGCAGCGTTAGAGACCACATCACTGCGAATTCATTTACAAATATGAAGCTGGATTGGTTGATAATACTCTGGCACTTTGTTTGCAGCTTCAGGCTGCAACAAAAGGTCAGCAACATCAATGTTGCTGTTACTCAGACCATGACGTGTCAGGCTCAATTTGAAAAATACTTAATGCAATTTGAAATTTGAAATTAGTAAGGGGTAAGACTCAGAATCGCCCTGCTTTAAGGCACAAGTGTTGTTTCCATCAGAGGGTGCCTTTTTCTTTACATCTGGAAAGTGAAAGTGAAAATAATTAACTGAAATGACCATTTCTAGAGAAATCCTGTTTCCACAACATTGTCTGCATGCTCCAAGTTACTTTCTCATAAGGAAATTGGCAATCTATGGTGTTTGGCAAACCAAAAACATGTCGTTAATTGCATACATTACATTCAGACATGATCGAATGTTTTGTAAAGATATTTTTATTTGCATGCATGTTACCTTTTGACATACATAGGCAGATACCTTGCTAGACTATGACATAAAAAAAAAAAAAGACTTTTTGTTCTATGTTATACAAGTTCAACAGACTCTAAACACGTTACAGGTTACTTACTCAAAGGATTATGTGAAATGTAAGGGTATTATCGTATTTTATGTGTGGAATTCAATTTTTGCCTGAATCAAACTGCGTTCCATTTTTAGCTTCTGAAAAACACAGGATGACTTCCATGACTTACCAAGCTTTTCCTGTACTCAGGGTCACAGGAGTGCTGGAGTCAATCCCAGCAGATATCGGGTTCATTCTCGACTGGTTGCACTTTCTAATCCATAAGATAAGATAAGATGAGATGAGATGAGATGAGATGAGATGAGATGAGATGAGATGAGATGAGATGAGATGAGATGAGATGAGATGAGATGAGATGAGATGAGATGAGATGAGATGAGATAAGATAAGATAAGATGATTCAGACATAATAGACTTTTTAGCCACAAAGTTATTTGTCTTTAAATGTTCCAACAACATCTCTCGTTGAACCAAAGTTCTTGCGATTCTTTAATCTTGAGTGAAGTTTAGTTTTGAGTGCAGTTATGCATATTTAACAACTGTCTGTGGGATTTCGTTAAAATAGATTTAAAAAGTTTTGAAATTTGAAACACGCTTACAGTCAGGTCAGATCGTGCTGTTTGATTGGGCCGAGCACTGGATGGGGAGCAGCAGTCACAAATGAAAGAGCAAGGAGAGGCGATTGAGATACAGAGCATTAGCTGGTGTCAGGAGGAAATTAAAGGCCAGATCACTTTCTTAATCAGAGCACAAGCACTGCGTTAAGAAGGAATTAGGTCGACAGCTGCTGTGTCGCTGCTTACCTTGCTCTCTCGCTTGCATCCTTCTTGCTTTCTTCACTCTCTCATCCTATAGGCGACACCAATATTTTTCTCACTGGTCTTGTCATTTTTCTGTTCCACAACTTCAATGCCTCAGGTTTTGTTTTCCTCTCCTAGGAGCATGGAGCCATGCCTATTATAGTACAGTGTATTTTTTTCTCACATACCACACCTGCTGCGCTCACATAACCAAACTTTCCAGGACATTATGAAAATAAGAAAAGAGAAATCACTGCTGGAGAAGGAATATGTATTTGGAAAGATCCAATTACATATCACTTTTACTGACAGATTGCAGGAAGTTATGAGCTGATACTAAATAATGTCCGGTTCCAAAGACGATTACTCTACCTCCATTGTGCCACGCCGCCCCCTTATATATGATAATCATCTATGTAACATGAATACAATACATATTAGCAACTGCACAAATATCCCGATGAAAAAAACTGTTCACCGTGACATTATTTTCAATTCTCTTTTCTTGTCATTATATTTTGAAATTGGTTCTGTCTAAAGAGATGCAAAATTATCTTTGGGATATGATATGCAGTTTCTACAGGATGGGTATTGGGCTAAATTGTATTGAACATCACTTGGTGCTCCAGACTTTGTCTTATTTTTCAATATTTATCGCAGAGCAAGTCATGCAGAACATTGAAAATGATATTTTCAGCCATTGAGTTGATAATAAATCGGTGAAAATGGGTGAACTCAAAGTGCCATTCTCGTTGTAGTATCTGTAACTCATAAATATGAAATGAAATGAAATCCTAAACGTGAGGGTTTGAAGTCACAGGAAAAAAAAAAAAAAAAAACGTGTAAGAAACTAAAGGGCGGAGGAAAAGAAGAAAAGAAAGGAGAGTGATGATAGATATGGATGGGTGTTGGTTCTGTTCCAGGAGACTCAGTTGTGCCCCCTTGGCTGATGGATGAGCTGTCACTGTTGAGTTCCTCTATGTACACCTGAGATGAATGGACAAACAGCGCCAGGCTTTTTGTTGTCTATCCATCTCCTCCTGTTTGGAAACAGTCTGTCCCACACCCACACACAGAAGGGCCTTGTCAGATATGGATCTCCGAAGATCATTGGCATTATTTTTAGAATTCACTTGCCACCACCCTGTGTCGTTTGCCAATTTTAATCGTATTTCTAATTTGAACATTCCATGCCAAATGTGACGCAGATTGAGTGTTTCCCAGAGTTTCTTCTTCTTTGACTAAATGTGTCTTAAAGACTCCAAAATGCAACAGAAAAGCTTAAAAATTAGATGAATGAGATGGATAAAATGACGGCTGATTAATACGCCTTTCATTTCAAATATGCTAAACATTCAGAACAACACACTGAAAATCCATAGCAGTAACTTGGATCTCAAACATTATTATTGCAATTTACAGCTGGTGTCTGACAATAGGCTAGTCACTGAGGTCAGGTGTCACCGAGCAAATGCGGCGTATAAAAGTTAATTTGTTGCTTTAATCAGCTGAATGAACCAGAATGACCGGGAGCCCGGTTGCCAGCTTCTTCCTGGAGACTTCAGTTTATCTGGCGTAATGTTTGGATCAGGATGAAAAGACTTTTAAAAAGTGGACTGACAGATTGTTTGCGATGTCACTATCATTCTTAGAGATACCTATAACGTAGGTATTTTATTTGGATTCGGGGAAACCTGATGTGAATGCTTTGTCATCACATATTACACGTATGTAAAACATGTTCTGTACATCTTGAATAAATTACAATCATTTTTTTAATACAAGAGTGTGAAAATGTCTCTGAAAATGTTCAGTTCACTAATAAAACGCCAAAAAACATCTTGACTCTGGTGGTTGTTCCCATGTCGCTACAATGGCGATAGATTTTGCAATAACCTGTCACAGATATGTAAACATTCTCTTGAATAATGTTGGACTGATGGAATGTCTGTAATGCTGTCAATTTCTGTCAAATTGTCCAAATGTGTGAATGAGGGGTCGTATACTGGCCCTGAGATCGACTGCCAACTGGTCCAGGGTGAACCCCGCCTCTCGCCTAACGCCAGCTGGGACAGGCTCTGGTCATGATCCCAGTGCAGGATAATCGATAATAAATGAATTAATCTCTCTTTGGAAATCTCTTTTCTGTCTCATTATGTATGTGAATCTATCTATCTATCTATCTAGCTATCTATCTATCTATCTATCTATCTATCTATCTATCTATCTATCTATCTATCTATCTATCTATCTATCTATCTATCTATCTATCCTTTGAGGTTGTACATAGGTACATACTGTATGAACTCCACTCTCTGTGGCCCAAACTCACCAAAACTACTCTGCATCCTCACCGGGGGGGGATTTAAAAAACATTTAATTAGGCTTTTGGCAGGGCTTCACTTTTGGCCTAGAGGTGTTGGAGGAGATTTACTTCATCCCTGGTAGAGCCTCGCAGATTAAACATTCATGAGAGCAATCAGCAGACCCTATGTGTTTGCTCCTGCTGTACAACTTCATCTATAGTTTGCACGGTGGTGCATCATTTTTCTGTAGGTTTGCATAATTGATCGATGCACCCGTGGGGTAAGCAGACTCTCAATCTCCCCCCACGGTCACGATTGTGAGCCGTTACGCTATCAGTCGATAACATTGTGATGCGATTACACTCATTTTCAGCTGTGTTCGCATGTTTTTCCACATCCATCCAAAAGAAAGGTATGTTAGGAGATAGGCTGTGCATAAAGACAGAGGGAATTGGGGGAGAAGGGTTGTATGTTGTTGGGGTGGAGTGGAGGGTGTGGGGGGGCAACAGATGGTACGCCACGCTGCGAGGGACATCGGCTGCCACGATTGGGGCGGGTGGAGGGGGGCAAGTGGGGGCAGATAAATGGGAGTGGGTGGGGGTACTTTTCCCCAAAGTGCCAGCAGGGATGACAATGGGGGGGGGGGGGGGGGAGGATATGTGTGTGTTTGCATGTTTTGCGTGCTTACATCTTTGTGTTTGTGCTTGCATGTGTGAAGGAGAAGTCGAACACTCGGACTTCACTTTCTAATGATGTGTTGAGGGGCGGTTTTACTCAGGACACATTTTCAACCAAGACTCTATAAAAACCAAAGGGTGCTGGAATTACTTGCAACCCAGTTGCTGAGATGAACTACAAACGGTGATCCTCATGTCAGAAGCCATAAATCAGCCTCCAGCAAAATGGCCACATGTGAAGGAAATTTAATAGCTCTCGCTTGATTTTCGGCTATTTTTCTTAAACAAGGCTGTATTTCATGGGCTGAGAGTTGCTGACTGCGGAGCCTAGGGAAGCAAAACTGAAACTTACCCTGAATATCCGACATCCCTCCTGAATAGCGACCGCCCCTCTCTTTGATTCCCTTCTATTGCCACACCTATGCGTGCACGGACGGCACACATGCTCGCACACATGCACATAAATGCACATACCGACCCCCAATTACAGCGGCTGCCTGTAAACCCACCAGCTTCGTTGGTATATATGGTGCTGCCTATTGAACAGATGTTGTGGAATTTAAGATGCAAGAGCCCCCCTCACCCCATCCAACACACACATACAAATACACACAATCACCATCTCCATCCCCCCAGCTGGCCCCGCCATGAACGTGCCATGTGGCGCTGCATTCCCCCTGGCATTCCGACTCTGGTTGTGCCAAGTCCGCCACGTCTGGCTGCTGCCAACTGGAAAGACCAAGAAAATGGCAGACTCCAAATGTATACTTTTTGTCAGTGTCTGGAAGTGTGTACCTGCACAAGCCTCCCAAACCAAAGTTGCCAATCTCCATCACTGTAACTGATGATTCATAGAACAAAAGATAATTCTATTTCAGTGTTTAAAACTATCCTTTGATGTAAAAGTGTAAAATGTGTGTGTCCATATTAAGAGTTCCTTTCCTTTGTGCGTTTGCTCGTGTGTCATTCATGCAGTCTCAAAACACCAGATCGCACATAGAGTGTCACACTATACATACTGGCTATGAATTCACTTGGGAATGGCGGCGGAAATCCTGTTACCATGGAGATGTCCAAGCTCATCTGTAATAAAATCTCAACTTGAGAGAGATTAATTCAGGGGTAAGAGTTGATTTATTCATCCTGGTGGATACTGTTGCACTTCCTCCTTCGCTCTGATGTTTTCAACTGTGATAGCCGCCCATTCACTGCCTCTTTTTGACATTTCATGTCAGTTGTTGCCACTGCTATGCTTTTCCCCGAAATGCAGGGCATGTTAAAAGAAAAGTTGAGTCATATTTGATATCTGTCGACAAATACCCTGAAAAAGGGCAAGGAGCTAACTACCCAAAATGTAGATTTGATCTCATGTACATTGCTGTACAATAAACATGCAAAAATCAAGGATATTCTCCTCTATTGTATATTTCGACCTGTATATATTCAATCCCACTGCTGTAAATGCTTCCCCGTGCTTAAAAATCCACAGGTTAAAAGAACTATTATTCATACATTTCAAAGAAATATGAGCATTTTGATTATTTAGATGTATTAATGTATTCACCACAGTTAATTTGGTTTCCCTTGATGAGTGTTGTATTTGTCCCCACCAATTTCTTTTTCATGCATATTCTCCTCACATTTTTCTTATTTCCCCCTATTTTGGAGCAGATGAGCTCTTGTTAGTTAACTGCCGTCTTTAAACTCCCTTCATGGTTCAAATTATTATTTTTTTTTTTTTCGTTTTCCTCCCAAAAGTGATTGTTCGAATATGCAGAGAAAATAACAATAGTTAGTGAGACGAGCCATCGGCAACGCACACAGAGTGTGTATTGTTGTTTTCTGTGTTTCCAGGTTTCCTTGACAAGGACAAATACACATGTGGCTCCTCGCAGTGTCGACAGACAAGTGTATTCACCTTTGGCCAAAAAACAAGTTTGTGTGAGTTTCATATATTCTTAATACAAAAAATCTGTCTGACTCCTAAACACTTTCAGGGGCTTAGTGCAGATACAATAATCTTCAAATGTAATTTGCTAAAATAGATACAGTGACATTCATACATTCATATGTGACTGGTAGACCCTGACAAAGAAAACAATTGTTATCGCACTATTTGAGGGCAAATTCAATAAAACATTCATTTATTTTTTCATGAATCTGCAGAAGAACGCCGCTGATGATCTCTCGTGCTAGCTCATCCTGTTATCACACATGATAGAATGCGAAGTGCATGTGTTTTCATCGGAGTTGATAAGTTGATAAATCGCTCATAAATGAAGTGTTCTGAGTCCCGTGCTAGTGTTTATGTTTGTATCAACATAAAGTCATTCATGTGTGCATATGCATGAGCATATGTTCAATACCAGCAGGTCTCCACGCGACCCTCAAGTCTCCCTTTAATTCAATGGATGACCCCCACACCTCCCTGTCCCTCCTGCCCTCCCTCCCAATGAGAGGTGAGCGCTCCTCTCATCTTTCCACTTCCGATAATCTCTTTTATTCTGAAAATGTGGGAGCCGGCGGTCTGTTAGTACCGTTGCCCGGTGGCTGCCATCAGGACGCACTTCACTTTGTTTACTTCGGGGTCCAAGGAGGCGCGGAGGGTCTCCGAGACAGGAGAGACAGCGAGGAGGCAAGATGGAGAGTTGAGACAAGGCGGGAAATGAAAACAAGAGGCGAATGTAGAGGAAGTGGGAAAAACCTTTGCCGCTGTGAGAATCAAGGCGGCAAATAGGTTTGACCTCTGATAAACAGCACAACAGGGTTTAAATTAGAATGATAAAGGTCAAAATAAAGGTCAACAGCACTACCTAATTATCGGAACATGACTGCCAGTTGTTTGCCAGCTGCTGCTTGATATAAAACAGAACAATTCATTTTTTATCAGTCCTCAGCTAATCAATCACAGTGCATAAAGTCATGTTACCATGACAACCATATGTCTAAATGCTCAATTTGTCATAAAAACAAGAAAGACAGAGGTCATGATCATAAGGGCTTTGCATATGAAAACCAAAACAAATACAGTCATTCAAATAGTCTGCTGAATTACTTCATACACACATTTATTGTACTTGATTACGGACACTACACGTCATGATTTAATATTCCATTCTTTTTGTTTTCATTTCCTTTCAAAATTATAATTGACATGATCAGAAAGGACCTTGCACTTTATGTAAAATAAGAATAATTGTATATGGTAGAATGTGGTGCAGTTATTACACAGCAATATGCTATTAAGTTAAAATGAAAATAAAAATTGAAAATTAAAAAAAATCATCCACAAATGATCATTACTTACCCACTAAATGTGTTTAAAGGTCAGTGAAGAACAATTGCGCCCCATTTATTAGCTGGATAAAGCATTTAAAGGAGCAATGTGTTTGGTATAAATCAAACAAAACAAACAAACCAAAAAACCTTGGATATCATGCCTGATTTGACAGGGAAACAAGTAAACTTAGCTGTTATGTGAAATACTATTGCACATGTTATCACTGTCAATCAAAGGCTGTGATTTATTGTTCAGTATAAAAACAGAATGTCCCAAATGTATAACTTCTCCTGAGCCTTTGTGACGGACTTAAAGTAAGTAAAGAAGTACACACAGTCATATGCACTCTGGAGGTCAGATTCTCACAAAGTCAAAACCTGTGCGGTGGCTGCTAAGTCAAGGCCAAAGAATCTGTGTGTGTGTGTGTGTGTGTGTGTGTGTCTGTCTCTCTGTGTGTCTATGTATGCATGTGTGTGTGTGTGTCTGCGCATCTCAGGGACACTCCTGTGCTATTTCAGTATGCGTGAGAGAGTGTTTAAATTCAGTGACAGCTGTTCATTAGTCCATTACAACCCCACGCTGCTGATTCCTCAAAGCAGCAGGCATCGACAGAAAGAGACGCCGTGGAATGCATGAACTCTGCAGGAAGTAACGAGATATATTTCATTAAGACAGAACAAACGGTAATTAATTGTGTGTGTGTGTGTGTGTTTTTATTCTGCTTTTTTTTATTTGGGTAAAAATGAGTTGTTGAATAAATGTTTCTTTCTTTGATATCTGCTGTCGGAAAAGTGGTGATTCCAATAGATGAAGCTTGTATTTTTCCGTTTTATGTTTTATCCCGGGTTGCAAGAAATGGCCCTCCATTGTCTTTTCGCAATTTCTCTGCCTCTCTCAATCATCAGACCTGATTCGAAGCTGTAAAAATGAAATAAAACATGCCACATCTTGTGCATCTGTGTGTTTTGTCTCATGAATAAAAATGCCGGAACGCTTCATATCTCCTGTCAAGGTTATGTTAATAGTTTACCTCCTCAAATGTTGTGATATTTGCCGTGCGGTGTGCATCTGGGGTCTGTCTGTGGTGTGTGAGTGGGAAACATATGGGCAGACACCAGCACGGACCTATTTCACTGGATTTTAAATGAAACCTTCACACCTGGCAGATACCTGGCCTCTCCTATAATCAGTTACAACCGGTCTCATCGGTTTGAATTTCCATGTTTTCTTGTTCTTTTTCACGATGTAGATACAGCATACCTTGCTCTGTTTGTGTGTGTGTGTGTGTGTGTGGGTGCGTGCGTGTGTGTACGTGCATGCCTTCACGCGGGTGACCAGCCAACAGAGGAGCCTGTCAAGGGTGTTATGTACTTTAAGAAGTTGTTTGATAGAAATGACCATGTTGCATTAGTGAGAAACAAGGAGGAGAAGAAAGTAAAGTGAAGAGAAAAAGGTGAGGAATAAATGGATACGCTGAAAGGGGGGAAAGTGTTGCGGGCACGAGAACTGAGGAGTGTTTGATTAAAGAAAAGGGGAAGTGCGAGGGAAGTTTGTGAGAGGGCTGGAGCAGAGACAGTGAAGATGTTTGCAAGGGGAGGGAACAGAAAAGAATCAAACATGCCAGAGAAGGAGATGGAGGAAGAGAGAGGAGAAAGGAGCAGAGGAGCGAGGGCAATGAGTTGGATTGAATACCATCTGACAGGTCCAGCTGGGAGTTTGCCCACCCTGCAGCACCGCAAAACCCCTCAATATGGAGGCCAATTACTGCTGCCCGCGTGACCAAGGCATGGCAGCATCAGAGATGCAACCCTCCTCCTCGCCTCTCCTTTTCCTTTTCCTCTCAACTCCCTCCCCTTCCTCATTTCCTCACCCCCCCCCAAAATAAATAAAAAACACTCGCCATCTGTGACAACAACCTCTATACCTTTAGCAATCACAAAATCATAATTGACAGCACACACACACACGCACACACACCAAGCATGATAAATTGTCAGTCAGTACATTACGAGCTCCTGTACTTGACAGTAAGCCCGTGTATGTGTGTTCCAGATATTTAGAGCCATTTAGAACTAGAGATACTTTCACACCTTCTGCCCCCCCCCCCCCTTTTTTTATTTTTTAACGCACAAACTTCACTCCAGCACAAACTGCTTTGGCCACACGCAGAATATCAACACACACCAAAGCACTGCTGCCGTGCCAACCATGCAGAAGACTCAACATCTCCACTTTATCGTCAGACCTGCATGTGGTGTGTCTGGGCCGGGGAGGAGAAACGGAGGGTGGAAGCAGGTGGTGCGATGGAACTCGGTGTCCAACAAACATTTCTATACAAGTCATATTTATGGGCCCTTATTAAAAAGAATGATACCCGCGTTGCATATCACGGAGGTGAGACACGCAGAGCACATGGTGTCACATTTTCATCACTCCAGAGGTCATCTGGCTGACCTGTTAATTTCCTGGGGGATCTACTTTCACCCCCCGCCAGGCCTCACTTAACCTCTAACTCATGATTGAATGATTTGATATCATGCTTCTATGTCCAGAATAGGGCCCCATTTAAGCTGATTTTGTGCCCACAAGATGATATGGTACACACACACACACACACACACACAAACACACTCTGATCAGTCTGTCATATTTAGAGATGAATTCCAACATAATTAATCTGATACCTTTCCCTCTCCTCTAATCTGGTAAATGCAGAAAAACTTTCCAGATGGGCAACCTGTGAATCATTTATTCATTTATTTAGTTTTTCTTTTAAATTACGTTTTACCTACCAGTCATTATTCATATAGCCTTAAAATCAAAGCTAATTATTTATGGGTTTAAGATTAACCTCCGTGTCATATATACGGTATTACATTCATATAAATATCACATCTGTAGTAATCATCGTTTGATGTTAGTAAAACCAAAGTAGACAAAGGGAAAAAAACGGTTCAGTTACGATTCTTGTATGTCTTGTTTTGTTTTGTTTTGTTTTGTTTTGTTTTGTTTTGTTTTGTTTTGTTTTGTTTTGTTTTGTTTTGTTTTGTTTTGTTTTGTTTTCAAAAGCGCGCATCGGTTAACGCGCTATAATCGGAGTGGCTTAATTAATCATAATTAAGATAATTTAGTGAATAACAATATTATAAATTCATCTCTAATTAATTGATTAGCTTCACTGAATCGACTCCATCAAACGAGAGCCCCGCGTGGAATGACTAATGGGAATATTCCACGGGGTTGAACGTTTCACGGACCCCCCGCCCCCTCCCACGCATGTTCGATCGTCCGCAGCCTCCCGCGCGTCCGTGACCTTGGGAGCGGGGCCTCCGCTCGGCCGGGGCGGACGCTCGGACTCCTTTGACGGCGGAAAATAATGAACAGATGCTGGATGAATTAGGAAAGAAATACTGGGTTCCTCCCACAAGGGCCACTTTGGCAGGGGCCGCCTGGCTGCCACGTGGCGCAGCTGGCATCGGGGCTGCCGGTGCCGCCGGTGCCGCCGGTGCCGCCGGTGCTGATGGAGCTGCTGCTCTTTTTCTTCACTGGCTTCGTTGCAGATCAGACATTTAGTGGGTTGGCACCCTGTGCACCTGTCCGACACCCGAGTCCCGGGCCTGAGTCCTTCCCTCCAGGCCCCTCCGCTCCCCACGTCCATCCGTGGGGAAGTTAAAATGACTTTCACCTTATTATACGTTTATTCCGGTGCAGTTGACGGGCTCCAAATAAAAAGCCGACCTACACACCCCTGCAGTCCCGTGTGCGAATTGGGAATCCATTTTTTTTTTATTTAAAAAAGAAATCTCAGAATAGGGCATTGTAAAATCTTGATATTCAAGCGCAATAATACCTATGCTCCCTGCAGCAGACAGATAGAATACTTAATTGAAAAATAGTCAATGTTTTTAAACTATCGATGTCGTTTTTATCAAATTAAATTAAAAATTAAAATGATTTTATTAAACCCTTTTACACTATATCCTCTGCATTAGAGTCATTCATCTCGGGTGAATTGTGAATGACTCAATTCCCCTTGGTGATTCTGTAAAAATGGTTTGAAAATATTAGGGTAAAAAAAAAAAATGAAGAATTCAAACATGTTTGAGATGAGAAGATAAATCTTTCAGAAAAGAGGAAGGTGAGCATTTTGTTTTCTTCTAATCTAAAGTCTGCGATTCCTTCAGAGCCTTAATCGGATTAGATTTTCAACAACAGCAGTGACTGGATGTCGGACGGGCCTTTTGGGTTAAACTCCGGTGAGGGTGAATACAGAAGGAATACCGCAAGATGTGTTTATATTTGGTCAGCAAGTACTGGTGCTGCAGGACCGGCCTGCTCCTCCCTGTGGAGCTCATAGATGATTTCCTCTGGATGTCTGTGGCAACATAT
Source organism: Fistularia commersonii (assembly GCF_037954325.1). Classification (NCBI taxonomy): domain Eukaryota; kingdom Metazoa; phylum Chordata; class Actinopteri; order Syngnathiformes; family Fistulariidae; genus Fistularia; species Fistularia commersonii. The sequence goes on from NC_141315.1 coordinate 3,381,174, forward strand.
GGGTACAAGGGCAGCGGTCCAACACTGTGCCCACCGATTCTAGAATAAGCGGTGATGGGATCTGACCTGCAAACCTAAAATGAGAGTTTTGTTGTATTGTTTTTATTCTAACACGAGAAGAGTGAAAATAGGTCAGTTTACGTATAGATTTTTTTTATTTTTCTCTGAGCCTTCAAGAAAACATTTGAAATTAAATATCCCAAATTACTTGATCAGAGAAAGAAACCAGGTCCACTGTCCTATTTCTGCCATTTTGGGGAATGACACTGGGATTTTACAGTTTTAGTTGTACTCATGTGAAGAGCATTAAAAGTGAGTCCAGCCGCACTGTACTGAGCTGTAGATGACACATGATGAAGATCCCAGTTACCCAAAGGTGTATCGCTGAATCTTCTGCTTCTAAAGGATTTGTGAAAAACAAAGAAACCGTTTAATCAAAGTTGATCAATTTCAAGAAACATTTCTTTGGATTTATCGGTGTAGTTTAAAACACTAAGTAACACATGTAAGACGATACACATTAATTGAACTCTAATCAACTGTATTAGCAGCAAGTCTTATTTTAAATTGTTTTTTGAAACTGTTGAATTCTGTAAGAGAGCAATTTATTCCCAGACTTCAGTCTTTCTGCATACTTGTACTTATGATTTATGTCTTTTAATACACAGAAATAATTATAATTAGAAAAAAAAACTTCTGAAATTATTTCGATTAAAAACAAAACAGATTTAAGTCTTTTCATGTGTTCTCTCATTTCTCCCATTGCTACATTGATGCTCGGGGTGGCAGAAAAAAAAACCTCATCAATAAAACAAATACTGTTGCAAAATAAATCTACATTACAATCAAATCAATATAATTACTTGATATTTTATATCAAACGATAATTGATTGATATTTTCATCAAAACGGTTGGACGAGTCTGTTCGAAAATATTATTCTTGTAGTTGTTGTTGCTATAATGTTCTGTTACGTTATTTAAATTGAGTTTTGACTGGTTGAGTCGTCAGGTTTCAGACCTATTTAATCTGGTTTTGTGACGGGATTTCGGGCCTTTATTCCGAGTTCTCAGCGATTAATTCCCGATATGCAATTCAGTACAATAGAATTTCATGAAATCTCTATTTCTACATTTATTGTAAAATCAAACCCTGGGCAAGCATGAGATTAAATTAACCTACCTTTATCGAAGCTTAACTTAATAAAATCTTTGAAATCCGCCATTGCAGTTAAAACGCATTGGAGATGTTCAAGTGTTGAAAGTGTGTGTGGGGGAAAAATCGAAATGATAAACTCCAAAAAACACGGCAATACTTTTGGATTGCAGATTGTTGTATTTCAGATAATATTTGCTGAATATTCCAAAAGTTTAATGCAGTCAATTTAATGAAAGGCGGGGCCACCGAGTTCTGCCTCCGATCGGAATAATCCCCTTGATAATCCGATTATTTCATAGCAGACAATTATAAAACACTCTTTTATTTCCGGTATATGTTGACAACATGTTCCTCGAAGGGGCCTTCATCCCTCTCGTCATCCTGCGCGCACACACACACACACACACACACACACATACGCACACACACACACGCACACACACACACACACACACACATGAGCACACACACACTAAACACTGACAGAATACACAACAGTAAGGATGACGTCAGAATACAGAGGGTTGCACGTGAGAGGTGCCGATGTCAGTAACCGGAAACGGAACCGGAAGCGGAAGTGGAAGCGGAACAGGGCTCTTTTGACGGGCTCAGTTGTGGAAAAAGGCGTTGAGATCCTCGTACTGCTGCGCTCTGTCGTGGTGCAAGTGCACGTCGTGGAAAGGCGGAATGTTTTCAGAGTGCACGCCACCGCCGCCGCCGCCGCCGCCGGCGCCACCGCCGCGTGTTCCCGAGGGGCCAAACGCGACGTGTCCGGTCCGGGAGGCGCTCAGTCCGGAGTAATGCATAGAGTAGTGGTAGTTCCTGTCCGTCTCCGACGACTCCGGTTGCCTCCCGGGAGCGGCGCCGTTCAGGCAAACCGGCGGGCTGTGCTGGGCCTCGTAGTCCGGGCTGCTGTAATCGGGTGACGCGCCGCCGCCTTGCGGGTACACGGCCTCGTACCCGGAGCCGTACGCGTGGCTCCGCAGAGCGAGCGCGCCCGATCCGGGCTGATAGTGCGGGCTGGCCAGGCGGGAGCAGCGGTAGGAGTACGGGTGGACGGAGAACGGAGAGCTGGGCATGTGGAACCGGGCGCCGTCGGCGCACGGCTCCGTGAGGAAGTTCCGGGTGTTGAGCTGCAGGCAGCCGGCCACCAGGTTGGTGGTGGGCTGGGAGAGCCCCTTGCACAGCATCTGCACGTAGGACACCACGTCGGGACGCTTCCCGTTGCGCAGGATCTCCCCGAGCGCCAGGATGTAGTTCTTGGCCAACCTGAGCGTCTCGATCTTGGAGAGCTTCTGCGTCTTGGAGTAACACGGCACCACTTTACGCAGGTTATCCAGCGCCGAGTTCAAGTCGTGCATGCGCGTCCGCTCCCGAGCGTTCGCTTTGAGCCGGCGCATTTTGGAGCGCTGCACATGCGCCGTCGTGGGTTTGCGCTTCTTCGGCCCTCGCTTTTTGGCTTTCTCCCCGCCCTTCTCGTCGGCGCACTCCTCTTCCTCTTGATCTCCCTCCTCCTCGTCATCCTCGTCCTGGTCGTCGTCGTCGTCGACGTCGTCGTCATCGTCGTCGTCGTCACCCGCCATCTCGGACTCCGCCCGGCTGCTGCCCTCCCGCGCCTCCTCCGGCTCGTCCGCGCCGCGGGAGAACGGATCGCGGTCCCCGGCCTTGGCCTTGCACCCCTCGCCGTCCGGGTCGTCGGCCCAGTCCGCCGCCAGCCGCTGGACGTCCGGCAGCACCTCGTTGAACAGGCGGCTCAGCATCGCGCAGCGAACCTGCAAGATACGCACACACGGTCAACGTTGAGACGCGCAAAAACATACCGGATGGTTTCTTTTCTCCAACAGATTATTTCAGACCATTCATCCCCAGTCGAATACAGTGAAAGACGGTAATTGGAGTAATCACGTTTCAATAAGCGTCTCCTGACTAAATGTCACGAAGCCCCCCCCCCCGTCGTCCAACATGTTGCTCTTTATCTCCAGAAGTGCATCCGAGTCTCATCCGATCAGATGGACTGAAGAAACGCCATTTCTCCTCCGAAGACTCACCGGCCTCCTTCTGATCCCCGCTTCGGACAGCGGGTCATCTGTGACCCCCCCCCCCCCCCCCCCACCACCACCACACACACACACACACACACACACCAGGAGGGATTCCAGGACATTCAAGGCCCCGCGGACTGCATAGGTCCTTCAAACCCCATTCCAAGCAAGTGATTTCTCAGAACAATACAATAATACTGCGATATGATTTTTGAACCGAATAATTAGTTCCTGACAAGGCCGCATGATTTACTAATCGGATAAAGGGTTATATGATTCAGAAGCAATAGACGATTCAGAATCAATATCAAATCTATATTCGATCAGAAACCGTGTGCTCTTGGAGCTCAGGTGCGCGTTGAGGCCAAGAGCATTATTCTCCAATCTTGTAAGCACAATGTAATTAACGCCAACCAATATATTGTCAATTAGCCCCTGAAACCTCCCCACGGTCCAAGCGAGAACACACACACACACACACACACACACACACACACACACACACACACACACACACACACACACACACACACACTCCTTTTAAGATTTTCTATTATAAGGAAGCTCTGCCACTAAATGAACACGGTGCGGTTTTCACGCACCTGGAGATCCCAGGTGATTCACCAAGACCGAGTGTATCGAATAAAATGCAGGTGGAGTAAAAAAAAAAAAGCCAAGCCCCCTCCCCTCCTTCCTATGGGACAGTGCGAAGATCCTTGAAGAAGAGTCACGTCAAATCACGCCGAAAACCATCTTCCCCTGTCTCTCCATCAGAGGAGCTACAACTAAACAAAGAGTGATAAATCACCCGGAGGAGGGTGGGGATGGAGAGGGTGAAGGTTGACACCTACCTCCGCAGTGGAGCTCCAGTGATGGGGCAGTGTGGGGTTTGTTTACACCATCGCTCCCCGGGTGGGTTACCGCGTCCTCACGCAGCGCGCCGACGGCTTCTGCGGGCGAGGCTCTCCTGCGCTCCCGCTCTCTCTTCCCCTCTCTCTCGTTCTGTCTCCTTCGGTGACACACACGCAGCTTCCCCAGCACACACACACACATTCACACACACACGCACACTTCTCCTCTTCCTCCCCTGTCTGCCGCGATCCTTCGGCGCAAACGCGCGCGTAGAGGGAGCCGTGTGGCGCCTCGGAGGCAGGACTGGGTGGGTTACATACCCGCTCTGATGCCAGGCCCATATGGCTGGCACGTCATTGGCAAGAGCCATCACATGAGAGCCGGTGATTGACATGCGGCCGCATTCACAGAGACTGGCTTCCCCCTCGGGGGAAGGAACTCGCCATCTGTCACCGAGCTGAAAGAGAAAATGGAATAAGCAGTGAATGGCACAAAAAAAAAACATACTGGATTCAGAAAGCTTCTGTTTGCGTCCATCTTTGGGAAAAAAAACGGGGTTAATCTCATATAGGAGGAATAATTGTCATAATCCCGTAATAATCAATTTTAGAGTTGCATAGGAATGATTTGACTGTTAAAGGATTATTTAATGATGTTGATTGGGAATAACTGGTAAACAACATAATAATAATAATACTTATAATTGTTATTATTGTATAATGTATTATTATTATTATTATTATTATTATACATGGCTTTTACTGGTTGTAGTGCATTCAAGTGAGTGAGATGCATTCAATAGAAAACTGAATTATTCTTAAAGAAGTGACCCGGAGGGCTAAGATGTCCACGGCGGGTCGTTGACACGGCGTGGAACCCACGGAGACCCCCGAGACGCGCAGCAACTGCCTGGGCGAGTCCACTGAATAGAGTAGGCGGAGGGACTGGGCTCGGGTTGCCAGGCTTGGCACCGGCCCGGTGCCAAAGGTGGCCGAGGCTCAGACTGCGGGGATTGGCGTGGGGGGGCGTGTGGTGGGCGTGGGGGCAGACAAGGGGAAGAGACAGAAGAAGGTTCAGTCCCTGCATCCGGGGAAATTAACGTTTGTGTGACAGATTGTCAGTGTTATTGTTGTTGATTGTGTGTGTGTGTGTGCGTGTGTGTGTGTGGGGGGGGGGGGGGGGGGCGACTAAATAATGATTATTTTCAGTATCCAATAATCACTTCATTATTTGTCTTTTAAACTATTATTACTTCCCAGACGCTGAGATGACATCATTACATGCCCTCAGCCCAAAGATACCCGACTCACTGCCGCAAAGGGCCATGAATTCAGAATTTATTCAAATGATGTGATCTCAGAGACTTCTGGTTTTTAAAATATAGCACGGGGTAAGTGAAAGAGAAATCGATGGCAGTTCACTCAGACGCTGACGACAAATTGACTATTAATATGTCGTTACAGTTCCACTGGGGTTACACATGGCATGTCCATAGTGGATTCATCCTGATGACAAAGCTGATGCAGCTAATTCAACTGTAATTATTCAAAATTATATCTGGTCATTTACCTAAATAAATGTTAATATTCTAAAATGTCAACTTATTGTCAAAAACTTAATCAAATGTATTACCAGCAAAGTTTACATGTGTTCCCAAGTAAAAATACTAATTGGGTCTGTGTTATATTAACAAAGAGGATCATTTTGTGCAAATGAATGTAAAGAAATGTCACTGCTGTATATTTTATGGATTTAGAGATTTCAGGGTTTATAAATTTGTTGCATATAATTAAGTGTACCATAGGTTTGTTTAGCTAACCTTTCAAGACGTACATTTCACACAGATTTGTATCAGAAACAAAATAAAATAGTCAAAGTGTAAACAACAGAATATTCAGTCTTAATAAATATAACTGTTCCATTTACAACCATTTGCCATGGAATGGATTGGCGTTGAAGGTTTATAAGATTATAATTGAACAGAATCATGGAAGCATACTTCATTTTACAGCATGAAAAAGTCCATAAATACTTGTTCATCTTCAAATCAGTTTCATTGTCTTGTTGCTGCGGTTGAATATCTGGGCTTCGATGGAGGTGAAGAGTGGACGCAAGAGGTCATGTATTTATTTAAGATTATAAACTGTAAAGAAAAGGTGTATTGTAAATGGCTTGAAAATCTGATAGGTCCAATTTCCACCAAAGTCTCACCAGGCTTGTGTCCGGAAGTTTACGTATAAATCTTGTTTTTTTTCCCAAGAGGGAACGGTAATAGCACATATTTTATTTATTTTAAATGCCAATTCACACCATAAATTCAGTAGAAAATCTTTGCCTCAATTTATTATAACAAATTAAGAAAACTTTAATCAATTAAACCACCAAACTGCAGCAGGGTCACACAAGTATAGGAGACTCTCTTATACATTAACAAAGACGTATATTTTGATTCATTTAAATGTAAACACTGGGAAGAGCCTTGATTTGTAAATAACGCATAATCGTTTTGTAGATTATATGACGTCTCTCTGTAAAACCAGTAAGAATTGTGCGTGTCTGGGTTGGAAATATCTCTCCACTTATATGTGACTGACATCTGCAGGTGATAAATGGCTATTGCAGATATTTTATTCTCACATCCTTGAAATAATTCATTGGAGTTTTGTCGATTTAAAGAAGTCAGACCCGGTAATGGTGCGTGAACCGGTCTGATATTGTATTACTATTTTGGTATTGAAGTGCTGCTGTGACCTAAACAGCTGACAATTCATTTATAAAAATTGTTTGAGCGTTTATTTGTTTGCTTTGAAAAAAAAAAAAAAACCTGTCTCACATATCCTCTCCTCTGCGCTGCTGCAGAAGTTCATGCAGTTTTTCAACCATGTAACTGTTTCTAGTGCTGTTACTGCTGCCTTGTGGTAGAATGAAAAATAACACCAGCAGTTGGTAACGTTCAATGTGTTCACAGTTTGTTGAGATTACATTTTGTAATTGTCCTTTGTGGAGCCAAAAACTAAAAAACATACATATGACACACAAATAGGCTTTGCAAGGTTCATGTTTAAAGACTAAAGAAACCATGTTTTCATCCCACTTGAACTATTTTTTTAGAGAAATAGCATAAACAATCTGACAATGTGCTTAAAAAACAGAACACTTTGTTTGTCCCACAGAGAGCAAATTTAGGAAAACACGATGACATATTCAATTTTAAAATAAAGGCAAATATGATCAGTATTTTTATATTTGCTGGCTGTCGATATTTGACCCCACAAAGGAACAACGGAACTGGCCAGTCCAATTTCATCAAAAGACACCTGTTATTCTTTGTGACGACAAAAGTAATGGCAACTGGAATAAAAGTAAACAATCCTGGTCAAATACATGGGGCATGATCAAAATAACCTGAAAGAAAATGAGCGATTAACCACAAATAGATAAAATACCATTCTGTGGTAACTAATGTAGCACTGATGGGTAAATACAAGTATGACTGATTCATGTATTGATGATTGAATAGTATAGTACTCAGAAACTCAAGAGAGCCATTATACATAATTCCAAGACAGACATGACGTGAACATTTTTTAATACTATAATTACGACCCGGCACCAATTATGCAATCCAACCTTCACATCCCAATACTAATAACTGCACCTTTAACTTTTTATTTCTTTGTTTTTTTTTGTCTGAGGATGCAGGGCGGCACAGTGGCACAGTGGTTAGTGCATCGGCTTCAGAGCAGGAAGGAACCCTGTTTGACTTTTCTGTGTGGAGTGTGCATGTTCTCCCCGCGTCAGTGTAGGTTTCCTACGGGTTCTCCGGTTTCCTCCCACAGTCCAAAAACATGCAGCAGGTTCATTGGGAAAAATGGGAAAATGGCCCCGAATGAGTGAGTGAGTGAATGATTGTCTGTCTGCATATGTGGCCCTGCGATTGACTAGCAGTCTGTTCAGAGTGTACCATGACTGCTGGAAGAGACTCCAGTATCTCCCGCGACCCTGAGTGCAGGATAAGCGGCGGACGATGGATGGATGGATGGATGGTTGAGGATGCACTTAAACACAGCCCAGACATACACACTCACATTAGTCTCACTCTCAGTGAACAGAACTGAACAGAACCTGTTGCCATGGTAATGTGTGCAGTGTTGTTATGTAAAATGTTGAAACTGCATGTAATTGGTGATTTTAAGCACGCAGTTCAGATAACCTACAGAGGACCAATGGAAACTTGGCTACTGCGAGTCAAAGAAGGAGAGGAGGAAGGCGTTTCTATCGACAGCGAGAGAAGAAGATAGGGAATTTATTTGCAAATTGTGGTGGGAAATAAGTATTTGGTCAGTAACAAAAGTTCATCTCAATACTTTGTTATAAACCCTTTGTTGGCAATGACAGAGGTCAAACATATTCTGAAAATCTTCACAAGGTTTTCACACACTCTTGCTGGTATTTTGGCCCATTCCTCCATGCAGATCTCCTCTTGTGCAGTGATGTTTTGGGGCTGTTACTGTGTACATGGACTTTCAACTCCCTCCAAAGATTGTCTATGAGGTTGAGATCTGGAGACTGGCCAGGCCACTCTGGGACCTTGAAATTTTTCTTACGAAGCCACTCCTTTGTCGCCCGGTCGGTGTGTTTGGGATCATTGTCATGCTGAAAGACCCAGCCATGTTTCATCATCAGTGCCCTTGCTGATGGAAGGGGCTTTTCACTCAAAATCTCACGACACATGGCCCCGTTCATTCTTTCCTTTACACGGATCTGTCATCCTGGTGCCTTTGCAGAAAAACAGCCCCAAAGCATGATATTTCCACCGCCATGCTTCACAGTAGGTATGGTGTTAAACGGATGCAACTTGGTATTCTTTCTTCTCCAAGCACAAGTTGAGATTTTACCAAAAAGTTCTATTTTGGTTTAATCTGGCCATAGGACATCCTCCCAATCCTCTTGTGGATCATCCAAATGCTCCCTAGCAAACTTAAGACGGGCCTGGACATGTACTGTCTTAAGCAGGGGGATACGTCTGGCGCTGCAGGATTTGAGTCCCTGGCGGCGTAGTGCGTTACTGATGGTAGCCTTTGTTACTTTGGTCCCAGCTCTCTGCAGGTCATTCTCTAGGTCCCCCCGTGTGGTTCTGGGATTTTTGCTTATCGTTCTTGTGATAATTTTGACCCCATGGGATGAGATCTTGCGTGGAGCCCCAGATTGAGGGAGATTATTAGTGGTCTTGTATGTCTTCCATTTTCTAATAAATGCTCCCAAAGATGAATTCTTCACACCAAGCTGCTTACCTATTGCAGATTCATTCTCCCTTGCCTGGTGCAGGTCTACAATGTTGTTTCTGGTGTCCTTTGACAGCTCCTTGGTCTTGGCCATGCTGGAGTTTGGAGTGTGACTGTTTGAGCTTGTGGACAGGTGTTTTTTTGTTGTTGTTGTCAACCAGTTCAAACAGGTGCCATTAATACAGGTAGGTAACGTGTTGAGGACAGAGGAGCCTCTTAAAGAAGAAGTTATAGATCTATGAGAGCCAGAAATTTTGCTTGTTTGTAGGTGACCAAATGCTTATTTTACCCTGTGATTTCCCAGTTAATTCATTAAAAATCCTGCAATGTGATTTCCTGGGCTCTTTCCCCCCATTCTGTCTCTCATAGTTGAAGTGGACCTATGATGATTGTTACAGGCCTCTATCTTCTTTTTAAGTGGGAGAACTGGCACAAGTGGTGTTTGACTAAATACTTTTTTACCTCACTTTATATATATATGTAAAGATAGTGTCCGATAGTGGATGAGTCTGAGACTAGAAACTGAAGTCTAGAAACTGAAGGTGTGATGTTGAATGTTGATAGTGGTTATGCCCTGCGGGTGGGATGTGAGTTCAATGAGAGGGGGAATTTCTGGTGTGATTTACATGAAGTGATGCAGAAGAGGTTGAGGAATGTGGCGTTCCTTTCGACTTCAATGAACATGTTGGTAGAGGCAATAGAAGTGATAGAAAAATGATGGGCGGGTTTCATATCCAGGGCAATATGATGGAAAAAGCTGTAGTGAATATTGTCTTCCCGAAGAAGGAGGGACATAGGGCAACTTGTAAGAGTGAATATAGGAGCACACAGGTGGACTACATCTTGAGTAGACAATGTCACCTGAAGGAGATCGGTGACTGCAAAGTAGTGGTAGGTGAGAGTGTAAGTGTTACAGTTTCCCCCCAGGGGGACAGACACAGGTACGTAGGATTGCAGGTAGTTTAATGGGCCTTCAGTCCAGGATGTTCTACACAAGTAGCGTTGAAGACAATACGAACTTCTCATACTAACGAGATCAGACAATGACTGAAAATTTGGGTCTGCCTTTATACTCCCGCCTGATTATCGGGATTGTTCCCTGGTGCGGCGTGGTCACCAGGTGCGGAGGATAATTGCTGTGCCGCTTGCCCGGGTACCTGATGAGTCGTGACAGTACCCCCCCCCCCCCAGCTTCCTCCTCCTTGGAGGAGGGTGCACGGTGGTGGGGACAATTGCGGGGACACGGAGCCGGTTGCCCTGGATGGGTGCTATGAAACTCCTCCAATAGCCCTGGGTCCAGGATGTCCTTGCGGCGGACCCAGGAGCGTTCCTCTGGCCCGCACCCCTCCCAGTCGACCAGGTACTCCAGTTGACCCCGGCGGCGTCGAGATTGGAGTATCTGGCGGACTGTGTAGACGGAACCCTCGTCCAGGAGGAGGGGCGGTTGAGGAGGCACAGCAATCCCAGGGTCTGCAGCGGAAGAAGAGTCAGATGAATGGCACGGTTTTAACAGAGACACATGAAATACTGGGTGAATTTTATATTCTGGTGGGAGCTGTAGGCGAAAGGTAACCGGATTGATCTGGTGGGAGATCCTGAAGGGACCGATGTATTTCGGCCTGAGTTTTTTGCAGGGGTGTTTCATTCGAAGGTCCCGTGTTGAGAGCCACGCCTTCTGCCCCACGGCATAAGTGGGTGCCCGTGATCGGTGGGCATCCGCATAGCGGCGGCCTCGAGCTTCTTGCAAGTGCCGGTGAGCTCTGGCCCACACTCTCTCGCTCTCCTTGAACCACTGATCGACAGCCGGGACTTCCGAAGATTCTCCTGTCCAAGGAAACAGGGGTGGTTGGTAGCCGAGCATGCACTGGAAAGGGGTTAATCCGGTGGTTGGCTGCTGGAGGGAATTCTGGGCATACTCTGCCCAGGGAAGAAATTGACTCCAGTTCGCCGGGTGGCGCTGGCAGTAATCCTGAGGTAGCGGCTAACCTCTTGTATTTTGCGTTCCGTTTGCCCATTGGTTTGGGGATGGTACCCAGACGACAAGCTCACGGTCACCCCCAGAAGGCGAAGGAACGCTTGCCAAAACCTGGATACGAACTGCGGCCCCCGGTCCGAGACTACGTCCTCCGGCAGTCCAAAGTTCCGGAAGACCTGGTTGAAGAGGGCTTCTGCAGTCTCTGATGCCGTAGGGACTCCCCTCATAGGGATCAACTTGCATGCCTTAGAGAATCGATCTACGACCACTAGGATACTCGTGTATCCCTTGGAGGGGGGAAGGTCAGTGGCATAATCAACACCGAGATGGGACCAAGGTCTATTTGGGATTGGTAGGGGTTCCAGTTTCCCTGCTGGTAGGTGACACGGGGTTTTTGCCATGGCACCATTGGGACATTGTCTGACAAATCTTCTGATGTCTCAACATTCCTGGCCACCAATATTTGTCTTGAAGTATGTTCTGTGTCGCACTCATTCCTGGATGCCCAGTACCTGGTGTTGAGTGCGCAGAGGTGAGGAGAGATTCCCGGATGGTTTGTGGTACGTAGGTGCAGTTGGTCGCAGTGTTGGGTGGAGCGGGATCGGACACTGCTGCTTCCCGGATTTCCTCATCCAGACTCCACCGGAGGTGGTAAAGTCGGGCCTGAAGTGAGGAATCCCCATCGGGAAGGCTGAAGACCTCTTTGAAATGGCCCACAAAGTTCTGCACCGTGGCTGTCACCGTGTCCGGGGAATTCCAGATAGCCTCAGCCCACTGGAGGGCCTTGCCGGACAGGAGGGAGATGATGTAGGCAATTTTTGACTTCTCCGTGGGGAACAGAGCAGGCTGCATCTCAAACCTCAGAGAGCATTGGAGGAGGAATCCCCTACAGCTCTCCGGGCAGCCGGAGTACGTAGCCAGGCTGGTCAGCAATGCAGCCTGCATGACTTGTGGAGGCTGATGTGTTGGAGTGCTTGTGGGCTCCATACCAGGTCTGATCTTCTGTTATGGTTTCCCCCCAGGAGGACAGACACAGGTACGTAGGATTGCAGGTAGTTTAATGGGCTTTCAGTCCAGGATGTTCTACACAAATAGCGTTGAAGACAATACGAACTTCTCATACAAACGAGATCAGACAATGACTGAAACTTTGGGTCCGCCTTTGTACTCCGGCCTGATTATTGGGATTGTTCCCTGGTGCGGCGTGGTCACCAGGTGCGGAGGATAATTGCTGTGCCGCTTGCCCGGGGACCTGATGAGTCGTGACAGTAGGTTTGTCGGATGACTCTGGTGACAAGGAAGATCAAGAGGACAAAGGCAGAGCAGAGGACAAAGTGGTGGGAGCCGAAAAGGGAAGTGTGTTGTATGGCTTTCAGGGAGGAGTTGAGAAAGGCCCTGGGTGGTAAGGGAGAATTTCCAGATGATTGGACAACTACAGCTTGTGTTATCAGGGAGACAGGCAAAGAGTACTTGGTGTGTCATCTGGAAGGAAAGTAGATAAGGAGACTTGGCGGTGGAATGAGGAAGTTCAGAAGTATATACAGAGAAAGTGGTTAGCAAAGAAGAAGTGGGATACTGAGAGGACTGAGGAGAACAGACAGACTCCAGTACAGGGAGATACAGCGTAAGATAAAGATAGAGGTAGGCAAAACAAAGGGCGTACGATGACTTGTATGCTCAGTTGGACAGTAAGGAGAAAGAGAATGATCTATACAGGTTGGCGAAACAGAGAGATAAAGATGGAAAGGACGTACAACAGGTCTGGGTGATTAAGGATAGAGAGGGAAATGTATTTATAGATTCTAGAAGAGTGAAGGGAGGACGGAAATAGTACTTAGAAGAGCTGATGAATGTGGAAAATGACAGAGAGGCAAGGGTAGAAGAGGTGACTATTGCAGACCACAAAGTAGCAGAGACTAGTAAAAGTGAAGTGAGGAATGCATTGAGGAGGATGAAGAGTGGAAAGGCAGTTGGTCCTGATGATATACCTGTGGAGGTGTGGAATTGTCTAGGAGAGGGAGCGATAGAGTTTCGGACTCTATTATTCAACAGGATCTTAGAGAGTGAGAAGATGCCTTAAGAATGGAGACAAAGTGTGGTGGTGCCCATTTTTAAGAATAACGTGGATGTGCAGAATTGTGGCAACTATATAGGGATAACGTTGATGAGCCGTACAACGACGTTATGGGAAAGAGTAGTGGAAACTAGACTGAGAGCAGAAGTCAGCATTTGTGAACAGCAGTATGTCTTCATGCCTAGAAAGAGTGCTACAGATGCAGTATTTGCTATAAGAATGCAAGAGAGAAGTGCAGAGAAGGCCAGAGGGAGCTGCATTGTGTTTTGTAGACCTAGAAAAACCATATGACAGGGCACCAAGAGAGGAACTCTGGAATTGTATGAAGAAATCTGGAGTGGCAGAGAAGTATGTTCGACTGGTGCAGGACATGTATGCTTGCTGTGAGACAGACAGTGGTGCGGTGTGCTATAGGGGTAACAGAGAAGTTCAAGGTGGAGGTGGGACTCCATCAGGGATCAGCTCTGAGCCCCTTCTTGTTTGCAGTGGTGATATAGAGGCTGACAGATGAGGTTAGACGGTGATTGTGATCTGTAGTAAGAGTAGAGAACAGGTCTGGGAAAATCTGGAGAGGTGGAGGTATGCGCTGGAAAGGAGAGGAATGAAGGTTAGTCGCAGCAAGACAGAATATATGTGTGTGAATGAGAGGAACTCGGCTGGAATGGTGAGGCTACAGGGAGTGGAGATGAAGAAGTTGGAGGATTTCAGGTACTTGGGGTCAACAGTCCAGAGCAACGGAGAGTGTGGAAAAGAGGTGAAGAGACGGGTTCAAGCAGGTTGGAATGGATGGAGAAAAGTGTCAGGGGTACTCTGCGATAAAAGACAATCGGCCAGAATATAAGGAAAGGCGTACAAGACAGTGGTGAGACCAGCAATGGTTTGTGGCAGTGGGGAAAAATAAGAAGCAGAGCTGGAGGCAGCAGAGATGAAGATGTTGAGGTGCTCTTTGGGAACAAGTAGGATGGACAGGATTAGAAAAGAGACTATTAGAGGGACAACATGTTAGATGTTTTGGATGCAAAGTCAGACTGAGATGGTCTGGACATGTCCATTGGAGGAATAGTGAGTAGAAGGGTGCTAAGGTATGAACTGCCAGGCATGAGGACTAGAGGAAGAACCCAGAGGAGATTAATGGCGAGTGAAAGAGGATATGAAAATGGTTGAAGTGAGAGAAGAGAATACAGAGAATAGGGTTAGATGATGCACTGCGGTGACCTGGAATGCAGCAGCTGAAAGGAAAAGATCAAAAAATACAGTGATTGCATTCTTGATGAAATTATTAGCATGTTGTCACTTAAATTTCCCCCAAATTAAGAATGAATACATTGAAAAACGTGATCATTACATTACATTATAGTCATTTGGCAGTCGCTTTTATCCAAAGCGACTTACAAAAAGTGCAATTCAAGGATTATTATCATGATTGTAATTTGCAGGATGTCATACAAGTGATTAGTCTAATATAATTTATGTCTTTTCTTAAGTTGTCATAAACTCTGAATGTGATGAGTGAGGGAAGAGTGTGACGAAACCACAGAGATGGTCGCATTCAACTCCCAGTTCAAAAGCATGAGATTTTTATTTCCTTTTCATCCCTTTGCACTTTAAGTTTCAATATCTGTACGATGAACAAAGGATCAAACACATGGAGAAATTGTCATGCCTTAGGTGAGGAAATGAACTTAGAGCAGGCATACGACATGTGGCCAAAAGAACAGAACAAAAAGAGGAAGGCAGTATAAATAGCCTCTCATTAAGGTGAAGGGATCACTGCAGAGGGTGTGTGTCCCTTCCCAGGCAGGGTTGCTTATTTTGTTTTCCGTACCTCAGGAAGGAGGAGAGAAAAAGGCAAGTTCCTGATCTCCATTGTCCTCCTGAAGGCGTCTGTTCCATGGCAAGCGTCCACCACTCTTCTCACAGACTGTGGGAAGAAGGAAGTTGCAGATCTATAAAGTGAACAACTTCGAGTTATCATTTCAAAGACGGCTAATATTTTTACAGGCTTTTAGTTTGACGCGGCTTCTGCCAGTCACATGACTGCTCAAATACACGGGCTGGGTATATATTGTACGTATTATGTGGTTCCGATCGAGCGCAGATTTGGGGCGAAGGAGTTGAGCAGTGTTGACCGTTCCAGTGACTGATCGAAGGTCGCTGAGAGCACAAGTCTGCGTTAAGGCCCTTCGCTTTCATTCCCACCAGGGATCTGTCCAAATGGATTTTATCTGTGACTTTGCATCATGATGTGACTTTCCACATGATGATTTGGGGGGAAAAGTGGCAGAGAAGACGTAGTTTCTTTCAGCACCTTCGGACATGAATGCCGTTGCACTGCCAGCCTAACAGTTGTCCAGACTCCACACGAGGCGCCTTGGTTTCCACAGGCCTTGTGGAAATAAAGATGATGGTGAAAAGAGGGAATCACAAATCAGCAGGTGAACATTTTTCCAGGTTGCACCGGTTCGACCTTAAGTAAGAAATGGTCCCCAGTTTGATTCCAACAGTGGGTGTTTGCATGCTCTCCCACTTGTCTGCATGGGTTCCCTTCGGGTTCTCCATTTTCTTCCCACAGTTAAAAACCATCCAGTAAGTTAAGTGGCGATCCTAAATTGCCCAGACTTAAAAGAATAAAGGAGTGAATGTTTCCGTTCGTGACACGTCTACGATGTTGAGTGAAGGAGAAATGTTAGAGATAATGAATGAATGCATGAAGGGAATGACTGAGACGTGTTTGGGAAAGGGGCATTACTGTTTATCTTTTCAAACATTTTTTTTTTGGCAATTTCATCACCACAAGTGATATACCAACACCAGCATCCCCAATTATGAATCAATTCCCTTTTTTTTAAACAAAGGGAATCCATCCTCACATATCTGTGTGGATGGATCTTTACGTTGGATCTTTTTTTGGGCTTCTAATTGTCTCTGACCATTTCCTGACTACACTTACTGACCTGAGACACACATTCATGACCCCCCGCCCCCCAACCACTTGTTCACAAGTGACCCCCCTCTTGCATCTCACAGTCACTCACACAAATGTCACGATCTCTACAAATGTTGCACGGCTCAGACATTCAGAGTAGTTATTCTGACTGTTTCCAAACAGCTCGCCCGCTTTATAATAAGGGAGGGACTGTCTGTTACAAGCAAAGCAAAGAAATGATAAGCGACAAAAAGAATAAAAAGTGCACAACCCATTGATCTCTGTATACTTATCAGGCAATATTCCTTTTTTGGAAGTGTCCGATGCAGGATTGCAGCTCTTGAACTTGAATTTAACCTTCTTTTTTTTTTTTTCAAATAAGGCAGGGGTCTAAAACAGGAAGACCAGGGGCCCCCGGGTATCTTTAATCCGTCCCTGGCTGCGCGTTACACCGCGATGCTTCCGCCAGCAGCCGAGAGCCTCATAAAGCCTCGGGTGAACCGAAGCATCTCCACTCTGAGTTCCCAGTCGAGCGGGAGGTTTGAGCAGTGGGAGGAAGAGGTGTGATGAAGGAGAGCGAGAGAGAGAGAGGCAACTCAGTAGTCCAAAAAGATCGGAAGGGGGGGCTTCCGAGCAACTTTACCGGGCGGTCTTGTGCGCGTCGGGCTGCGGAGGAGAGAGCATGGAGCCGCCGCTGCACGCAGTGACCGGGACCGCGGAGCGGGACGCGGACAAAGACGCGAAAAGAAAGATCCAGTTCTCCGTGCCTTCCTCGGTGCCCACTCAGCTGGACCCACGACAGGTGGAGATGGTGAGATCGGCGTTGGTGTATGTGTGCGTGTGTGTGTGTGTGCGTGTGCGCAGAGGTCAAACCCCACAGAGGATGCATTGACGCAGAAACCCAAACTTGAAGTCCCTTTAAAATTAAGAGTAACAGATTCCGAGCTCATGCCTTATTTATTGGAATTCCTTATTTTCAACTTTCATCCAAACTTGCAACCTAGGGGTGAGCCCCCCCCCACCCATTCCCATGGCAACTGAGGTTGACAGACAGTTACATAACTAGTCTAGCACTTTGCAGAACTCAGTATTTTGATGTAGGGCATTACGCTTTGGGCAACACTGGGATTAAGCAGAGCCGGTGCAGACTCAAATTTTGTAGCCCCTGAAAATAACGTGGCATCTCTCTGGCCTGAGCATACAGGGTGGAGGAGGAAGTAAGGCATAAAGCGCAGTTGGTAGTATCAGAAAAATGAAACGTGCCTGAGTAATAGAGAAAAACACGTGTGATACAGAATGTGGAAGTCACATTGTTGGTCATCTGGAAAGAGGTGATGGGTTTTACTCTGTGAAATTGATTAATCGGGAGAACATTTGCACAATTGTGCGGGTTTCTATCCAGGGTGTAAAAAGACTAATGCGCAAAACTCAGATGTTACTAAAGTATCTGTTAATTGTAATCCACAGCAATGGAGAGTGTGGAAAAGAGAGGAAGAAACGCATCCAAGCAGGTTTAAACAGGTTGAGAATGTAAGGGGTGATGAGCAGTAAAGGAGTATCAGCCAGAATGAAGGGAATACAAAGATGACTAGCAATGCTGTGTGGTTTGGACAGCGGCATTTAGGAAAAGACAGGAAGCAGAACCGGAAGTGACAGGGATGGAGATGTTGGGGTTCTCTCTTGAGAGTGATGAGGATGGATAGGATCCAGAGGATGGACAGGAACGAGTCCATCAGCAGGGGTAGCACATGTTAGATGTTTTGGAGGCTGGACATGTACAGTGGAGGTGGAGTAAGTATCACGTGAGAAGGATGCTGAGGTTGGCAGGAGAATTAGCAAAGAGCGGATTCAATGAAAGAGAATGGGGTTAGATGGAGGGAGCTGATTGGCTGCGGCGACCCCTGAAGGGAGCAGCCAAAAGAAGCAGCAGAAGAAGATCTCTTGATTGTAAAGTGTTATTAATGCCTTTCTTTCATTTCTTAACAGTGTCTCATCCTTCTTTTAGATAATCTCTAAAATACCGTGACATATTCAATATGACCTTAACCACCATCATCCTGGTATCTAGGCCATTTCACACATCCTTTTCAACCCACGACAGCGTCATGTGGCCATGCAAGCTGAGTCGACGGTCTTCCTAAGACTCCCCATTTTGCAGCTTGCTGGCTCAGGACAATGTGAGATTAAACATAAAACTCTGTCAAAGATTGAAAACTGAATGATTACAATTAACTTAGCCCAGATTCTCCACCGAAGCACGCAAAACCGTTCCAAGGTTTATAATCATTAGATATATGAGGATATGTCTTCATTTTGCAGTGAAACCAACTCTCACTGTTAGTTAATATAATAAACAAGGGTTTAGATCCTGTACATTCTTTGTCATTTTTCTCATTTTCCTACTTTTGATTGCCGACCAAGGCGCGAGTTATAGCTTTGATAGAGAACTGAAGAAGGTCACTGATTGGCTTAGAAGAGGCGCTTAGAAGATATTTCACCGACATTCATCGCCAAACTTGATGGGGTGTTTACGGACAAAATATAAATAACATATTGCACATATTTATCAGCCCGGGCTGTCACTGCCAACTAATTAGGTATTTGTATTTGAAGGCTGATATGTTTGATAACCGTCTGGTTTCACAAGACTAAAAATATCAGTGTGAAATGCGAAACACGGGCCTTTTTCCAAGTTCTATTACTAGTTTGTTTACCAAAACAACCCTTTGTGACAATCACGTTTTAATCAAAATATGTTTGAAAACCAGTGTGATCTTGTCATTCACCAAAGGCCGTTCACTGGAGAGACACTAGAGAGAGACATTAGAGAGACTCGAGCATCAAGCTTTTTGCACATTTTGATGAAAGTGTCAATTTGAACGCCACGGGTCGATGGAGTTCAAGTCAGGGCAGCTAAAAATCCTTGTTAAAATGTTCGCTACATCTTAAAGTGTGCGCATGTATTGATGAGATGTCTAAATCCTCGAAGCCTATGTCTGTCTTTGTCGATTCTGGGTAAAAATGAGTTGGCTGATCAAGAGCATTTTAGTGTTTACTGGCTACTTTTCCAAAGCACACAGTAGAATTGTCTTGAATGAACATGAGCTTGTCACTCGCCTCCGGGCTGCTGCCACCGCCTGCCTTATGATCTATTAGCCACCCACCGCCCGGCTCAGAATGGGAGGATTCGGCCGATGAATAATTTACTGAGGAATGAACTCTTGAGACTCCGCAAAGTCGACGCTCCTTGCGACCACTCCGAGGTCACTGTCGTCAAAGGATTCTGCGGCTCAGCCTCGGGAATGTCTTTCCCCTCGGTAACTGTTACGTCACGCCCACCCCGATTAATAGCCGAGGTTTAGTGGAACTGGTATAGATCTACAAGAGGATCTGTTGAATCCTTGCCCGAATTCCAAGACAAAAACGTAGCATGCAAGACAGAGAGGGAGGCGGAAAGAGTGTGGGAAGACGTGAATATCTGGAAAGTAGCCAAACAGTCAGTGAACGACAGAGAAATATAAGTAAAGTGGGGGTTGGGGGGGGGGATCATCAGCTGAGGAGGCATTTGATTAAAATCAAAGAGATTAGCTGTGGGTGACTGAAGCTCGAATCAAGGACGGGTACGACTATTGCCAACTGCGCTTTTTCCCCGCGGGACGTCCAAGAGCAATAAAATCCACTAGTCTTATCCCAGATACATGGGTAAAACCTCATTATTCCTATCTTAAAAACTGGGTTCAAAGATTCAAATGTATAGACAAAACACTTGTACTTGCTTTTTTAAAAAAAAAAACAAACAAACAAGCAAACAAAAAAAAAACACACAGTTCAGCTGAACTTCAATTTATTTTCATTAAAAAAAAACAGATAACAATTGGTACGTATCCATTCCGTTCCCATGTCAATTAAAATCGGATGTCCGTTGAATATTCTATTCATGGGGGGGGGGGAATGGACTTTTCTCATTGTGTCAAGACATTGAGGGATTATCAACACAATAAACTAAAAGCAATCTACGGACAAAATGGATTTTCACTTTGACTGCCTGGTTTTAATAGTTAAGCGGATAGCTTCTTCCCGTATAAGGCCTCTTTAGGTCACGGTACCCAGCCAGAGCTCTCATTGTGCAATATACACATTCAGATTAATGTATTGAATCAGGGTTATGTAACTGTGAAGGTTATGCCACCTTCCTACTTGTTGCGTGGAGGTTAGGCTGGTGGAATCAAATGTGAAAACAGCAGTAGGCGGGAAAGTAACGGAGAAACGAATATTTTATTTTTAACGCGACAAAGAGGTGAGAAGGGGCTTTCGGGACCGAAAGAATTTAAAACCGTTCTGCCCAAACAAATGACTGAAAGGAAACTGAGAGAATGAAATCATGGAAACCAAACACAATAGAACTGTGTAGACAATACGAAGCAGGTGGTGAAACTTGAGGGGAGAGCAGACGGACTGGGAACAGGTAACAAATTCAACATTTTGGGAAAGGGGGCTGTAATTCTAAAAATCCAGAACTAAAAAAAAGCATTAAATGGAGATGAAAAGAGAGCAGGAGGGGTTACGATTCGCTCTGGGAGCACAAGGTCACGATCTCCTCTCTATTTGAAATCTCTCGGGCGGTTCGGACGCTCGTATTTTGCCACATGGCTCTGCAAGTGGCGGCGAGAAATTTAGAAGAGCGCCGATGTCAATTAACACCGTCGGCCTGGTCTCTTGTCCAGCTGTCCATGCTAACGTTGGCATGGCGATGGTGTTCGCGTGAGCCGTTGCACCATGATGCCTTTCGCGCCGCTCTCGACAGTTCTCCTCACTAGACCTTCTTCATTTTGTAGGGCGAAATAAGCAGTCAATAATATTGAAGGGGATTGAGGTCGGAAAAAAAAATCTCTGCGAGAACCCTTGATGATGGCTGATGGGCCAAAGGCAAAGGATTTAAGACCAGGCTGACTTCAATTCATATACGGGATTTTGGACCTTTGAAGTTGATGATCATTGCGTTTATTTCTTTATTTTTTAGAAATCACTTGGTGATGTGAAAATGGCTCAGGATTATCCCATCCACCCCCTAAATCTCCAATCTTCCTAGCCAATTTAGCGAACCTCATCTATTATGTATTATTTGTCTACAAAATAGCATCTAGAACAATAGACTCTAGATGTCAGGGAAGATTGTGACAACAGGAATCTGACTGGCTTTGTCCGGATGCGCCGCGTTGCCTCCGACCGCCGAGCTAAATGAATGTCACCGCCAGAGACTTTGCAAACCGTGTTCATCTTAGCACCGCCATTGTTGATGTCATAATTCTTTCGATTTGGAGCTTTTACCCTCCAGGGGCTCTTGCGGAAGCAGAGAATAATTGCAGTAGCCGCGATAAATGGATTAAGTTGATGCTGAATGTATTAAATACCCAATCCGGTTCATTATTTTTCACAGGCAAACTCTTGTCACTGGCACACTTTGTTTGTCAGGAAAGAAGTCCTGCTTGTGTATTTAATTCGAAGAGGACACGGAGCAAAAATCAGTAATGGCATGTACACATCGGTCTTTCAGACTTTCGGATGCCATTGAAACAGTCTGAAAACATATTGAATAAGTGCCTCGGATGGACGTCTTTGCCCGAAGCTGTAAAGATGATCTGGAAAAGCATCAGGATGACACATCAAACGATATGTGCAGTTAGTACTGATGTTACATCCTTCATTTTACACCAGCATGGAAGTTAGTGCATTACCTAATCAATAGCACTGGAGTCATTAAATGTGCATCAAACACTAAAAAAGTGTCTCCAAATCCACAACAAGGACGTGATAAAGATAAATGATTCAGAAAAGGGCTCTGCAAGGTCCTGTGCAGCTGCACGACCCCAGCTTCACCCCCTTTGACTGGAGATTATACTTGTTAAGAGATGCCTCTTTGTATGGAACGCGGCTAATATCCAGTAGCTTTTTGTATTGAAAAGTTTTATTCAGATACCTTTTATTTAAATGCTCTTCCCCCGCAACGGCATGCATGATAAATAAGTATGAGGCAGAAGCAGTCAGAGTTTCTCCAGAGTGAACGCTGCCCACACATTTCCTGCCCACACACTCGGATGTGATTGGCCTGGCAGTCACTCTTTCTCACGACAATCTCATTATCATAATGTTATCAAACGGAGATGGCAGTGAAGTTATTGTATATTCTATAAAAACTTTCAATCACTGTGCAGAAGCGGCAGCTTCGGTATCGTTTTTCAAATCATTGAATTCTAACGTTTAGTTGGAACAAGATCAGTCCCCATGTTTCGGCTGATATTTTGCTTTCGATATATGAGAACTTAACTCTGTTTAAGAATAGTGAACGATTAAATTGTGTTGTTCCAGCGGTGCGCACACTGTTTGAGGCTCTTGTGCAGGAGTGTCAAACTCAAATACACAGTGGACCAAAATTTAAAACTGAGACAAAGTCATGGGCCAATATTGATATATATTGAAATAATCTTCCTCCAGATATAACAATGAACCTTTTCATATGGACCCAAACAAGTTTCGGAAAAAAACTAAATATGCAACGAGCATAGCTTAATACTATATAATATATAACTTAATATTGCACAGATGCAAAATCCTGTTTTCTGCCTAAGTAGCAGGGTGCCAGTATCAGCATAAGGTCGCTATGACTACTGTCAACAGAGGAAAGGGCGTTTATGGGTCCCGTTGTGATTTTCGTGCCAAAACACCGGCAGAAAATTCTGAGATTTGTAGAATTAGCAGTACATGCAGTGCAGACTAGCTCTAATAGTCATTTGGCATTGCTTTGCGGGCAATACATATTTACAGTGCGGGCCAAATTTGGCCCGCGGGCCAGAGTTTGACACCTATGCTCTTGTGTGTATGGCTCTAAATATCGTTTATTGTCTGCTCACACATAATTATTCTCAAATGTATTTTCCTTGTACCATTATTAAAAGTGTGGTTGTGATGAACATGCTAGAAAATACGTTTTTCTTTGCAGGTGCATTTCGTTCTAATTTTTTGTTTCAAAGCACTGTGAACTAACTCCATAGGAATGGAGCTAGTCTCAAGGATTTTATGTAAGCGCGTCCTGAGCTTCTCATTCTCATTTGTGTTTTATTTTTGTCGCAAAACAGATTTGAAATGCGCCTGCAGTCTATTCACTTTGAGTTAAAACTATAATCTATTATGTCGTGTCCAAATGTAAATATTTATGGTCATTAAAAATACTGTATTTCCCAAGGCAGAATCCCACTGAAATCCAGCATTTGGATTAAATATATACATTTTCAGCTTACAAAGCAGACAATTTGCGGGAAACAACGGGAAGCGACATTAAATTGTGTTGTTGACGACAAAAATGGCTTCATTTGATTCGAGACATTGGTTGCATAAGGCTTTTGGTGTTTATGACTCATTCTGCTTCACACGTAGAACGCACGAAGAGAATGAATCAGCAGATGTAGTTTTGTGTTGGAGCCTACGGGGTACGACCTAAATAGAGGCATAAAGGTCATTTAAGGAATTCAGGAGTATCAGAAACAGTTTCAGATCCAAACATTACACTCTCTTCCTCATCATTTTCTCTTATGTTAAAATCATGACGGAAATAAAGCAACTGAGACTTGAACTAAGAAATGTAAGCACATATGTATCACGGTGTGTTATACGACAAGAAATAATATCGAGTCAAAGACATCTGGACATCAGTCTCCATAACAGTATGGAATAATATGTCTCTTGTCATTACGTAGCTTCCCTCCAAGCAAAATGGCAAAACCAGATTGTTTAAAGCTGCTTGAACATTAAATACCGATTCGCTCAACATATTCTATTTGTGACAAAAATCTGTTCTTTTAAGATTCGACGTCGGAGGCCGACCCCCGCCACGCTCTTCAGGCTGACGGACCCTCCATCCCCGGAGGAGGACAGCGGCCATCAACAGGTGACCATTGAGTGTGGAGGGTGATGGATATTCCTCTCAGAAATTATTTGAAATTGGATTCAGTGTAGATTTATTCATTTTTAAGTGTTGTTGATAAAGCTCCAAAACTGATCGGCTGTAAGAGTACAGCACATTGTTTATTATTTCTTTAATTGCTGTTTGACTGTATGATATCTGCAGTGGGTTCTGGGAGAAAATGGAGTAATGAGAGCTAAGTTGGTAAACACATCGACCTACCAGCCACCTTCACTCAAAGGTACGCACGCCTTCGCTCAAAGGTACGCATGCTACACTGAGTGGCCGGATGTGTTTGTGTGCTTTGTCGAGAAAACAAAATGCTGAATTTGGGAGACCCAGTTCTGTTGTGGCAGCTGACATGTGGTCTACATCTGCTTGGAATACGTGTGTATCCATAAAAACACGAGGTGTGTGAATGAATGTGTGTATGTTCGTGTGCTTTTGTGTGTGCGTGCGCGCGTGTGTGTGTGTGTGTGTGTGTGTGTGTGTGTGTGTGTGTGTGTGTGTGTGTGTATTATGTGAGATTAGGACCAGGGACAGCTGTGAATCTGTTCTGGATCATCCTGGATTATAGGATAGGCACACAGCTGCAGTAGGGTCTCATGCACGCTCACTCATTCACTCACACACACACACACACACACACACACACACACACACACACACACACAAGATAGATACAAACTCTTTCCTCTAAATATTTATACTACACATATTTTTTGTTTGTTTCCCGAGTAGCTTTAGCCTGAGGCACAAGAGCTCAGTATGATCAGTTTGGGATTAAATGCGTCTAAAATACACCAAAATAATTCTTACCGGAATATATTATATGTTTTAGCTGCTTTCATTGATTGGTTTGGTTTCTCTCGGGTCTTCTCATATTATATTTAAGCAACAAAAATGAAACCAATAAATATCAGTTCATTCCTCTGACTATGAGATGCACAAACCTATTCAATTCTTCATTCATGAAAAGCGTGAACCTCGAGAATTCAGGTCTTCTGTAGAATTCAGCGAACTGTGATGCGAAGAAATGTGTTTCCCCTAAAACACTGGCCATGTTGTAACTTAACATGCTGTACTCCACAGACCCCTGTGTGGGCTCTTCTAAGTATTTCAGTCCTACAACAAAATCAAATAATTAGTTTGAATAAACAGGCTTTTCTTTCCCAGTTATTTTCCAAACAAAGTATTGTTTCATTTGAGCATGGAAACACATTTCCCCTGGATCAAACTGACCGATATCCTTCAAATCTAGCAGTTTATACCAAACATAAATGTTGTGCCACAGAAAAGAGTCAGGGTGAAATGTCCCTCAAATGAGAAAAATGGGTCATGATTATCAGACTCTGAGCTGCATGTCACAGGCAGGGTTTTTCCCACCATAGAAAGGATTAGCCTTAGCGCATCAGTGTTTTTGATGAGAGCCTTAATCTTATTAACATAAAAGTAATTTGGGATACATATTATATTAAAATCAAACTAATGGTGAAAAATTCCATTTTGGGGGATACACGCATTCTCATGGCCACTTTTCAGCTCAAGTGGTTCTGATATCCTTTTGAGTAAATCCAAAAATGTGTGTTACACATCAGAGTTCACAGGTTAGCATGTGTTAAATGCTTTGTGTGCTTTTGTAAAACCCTGTTTTTGTATTTCCAGATGTGCAGAGAATGGCCCAAGCTCATCTGTCGTCCATAGACGCGAGCTCCACAGACCAAGACCAAACCACTTCTGGGGAGGAAGAGGAGGAAGTTGATAAAAAGAGCCAGGAAACAGCGCTAGGTAGGGAATGACAGTCTCTGCATCAGTGGCGTGCAGTCAGGGGAGGAAGGTGAGGCACAGTCTCACGTCATTAAATTATGAAAAATACAAAAAATAATAATCTTAACATGAGATAGATATTAATAATTGTCCACTGATAGGTCTTAGTCATGAATTTTCTGCATGATTCCATTCACTTTTAAAGATTTTCTTCTTCTTTCTACCTAAATATTGCTGAATTCAAGCATTTCCCAATCAAATGCTAGGCATTTTGAAACCCGCTCAGCAGCAGCGGTGAGCCAAGCCTCCCGTCTGCACGTGCAGTCCCTCAAACCGGGTTGTGTGGCACGTGCTGGTTTCTGTGTCTCCGGATGTTGCCGATAGAGTGTCCGTAGAAAGATTTATCACGTGACTATACACACAATAGCCTTCTACAGCTTGGGAAATGTCTCTTATATATGTGCGCGACAGAATTATTTATGCTGATTGGACAATTAATGTCATGTTGCTGAGCCACACCTGAGGGGGGCGCAACTGAGCTCATCGGTGCTTGCTACTGCCATGCTTCTGTAAGAAATATAGGATAAAATACATTTACAATACGTGAAATGAAAATAAGATAAAATAAAATATTTCATAAAATAAAAAAGAGGACTTTTCTGACAAAGTAACAGAGCTTTTCATGGAGAAAGAAAGGTGCATAGATTTTGTGTGCAAATTAAATTAAGACCACAAATGTTCAACACTAAGTTGAAAAAAAAAATTTTGGGGAAAAAAACATGACGTTATTTTCTTTTTTTCTTGTTCACCTCCTGCCGAGCAACCTGAAGAAAAATCTAATAAAACACCCAAATTTAAA
The DNA here is from genome assembly GCF_037954325.1 of Fistularia commersonii. Taxonomy (NCBI): domain Eukaryota; kingdom Metazoa; phylum Chordata; class Actinopteri; order Syngnathiformes; family Fistulariidae; genus Fistularia; species Fistularia commersonii. The sequence goes on from NC_141315.1 coordinate 3,408,068, forward strand.
GTTTAAAACAAACAATAAGTTATTGGATTACAATAATTCTGGATCTTATAGAGCACATCAAGGGTGCATAGTACATTGGCTCTATCCATTGCCTCTTGGTGTTATAAAAGAATTGTTTTTCTGGGCGAAACATGTTCTCTTGTGTGTGTGTGTGTGTGTGTGTGTGTGTGTGTGTGTGTGTGTGTGTGTGTGTGTATGGTATGAAGCAGTGGTTCAATCCCCCGGCATCTCCACTGTAAGTCACTTTGGTTAAAAGTGCCTGCCAAATGACTGTAATGTAATGTGTGTGTGTGTGTGTGTGTGTCAAAGAGTGAGAGTGATGCTGATGGGACATGAAACATTTCTAGTAGTCAATATGCATGCTCCCAACTGAAAAGGTAAAATATATTCTTGCAATTGTAAATCTGACTTTCCTCACTACAAGCCACTACTCTGCCATCATCCTGCCCCACAGTGCATCATGTCGCTTACATGTTCTTCCGTGACATTGTTCCTCACTAGATCTAAGACAAGAAAGAAAGGCACTCAGCGATCGGTCTCCGTCACAGGCCAGTTTGACAGAATGCCACCATCACGAAGAGGCCAACGACAGAGACGAGTGCAAGGGAGAATGACAATAACAAGAAGGTTCAGATAGAGAAAAGAAGATTTGCTTACTGTATGCAAAGGATTTGTGTGTGTTTATGTGTGTGTCTGCGTGCACTTCTTTGTTTTTGTACGTGTGTGTGTGTGCGTATGTGTGCAGGCATCGATGTAAATAGAAGTGTTTTTTTCTGGGTTTACGGGTGGGTGTGTGTGATACGTGAGCGCAGTGTGGAAAAAGAGGGAGAGAAACAGATGGCCGGGTGTGAAGGAAGGTCAGAATATTAATGAGCATAAACATGTCAAAGTTCAACAGGAGTCTTGAAGAAAATCACATCCTGACCAGCCATTGGATTTCCGAAATTTATACTAACAAGATCCCCCCAAGCAGATTTTGCTCAGAGATATTGAACTATATTGTTATGTAGAGAATCATAATTATTTTCCACTTCACATTTTGCAGTTACAGTGGTAGCAGGGCAAAAATCTTAAAAAGTAGGGTACGTCTACTATCTAAAGGTTTGGAATGAATGCAACGGGAATATAATTATACATTTTACATTGTCTTATAAACACTGTAAAAACATTTTGTAAAAACTATTTTTCAAGGTTATGCTAGAATATGCGCAGCCCTGCACAGTATCAAATGATATAATAAAAATGTAATGATATGATAGTTTGATGTGGTTGAGAGCCAGGCCTTACCGAGAACTTAATTTGGGGGTAATAAAGAGCTACTTTCACATTTAGATGATCTCATCTGCTTCAATTTACACTTTTCGGTCTCGTACATATGTGCGGGCAAGTCCAGACAATTAGAGGATGGGTTACAGACTTCGAGTGAAGCCACGGCTAAACCAGACTAAATTAGATCAGCTCATTCTAATCCGGTTAATCAAGATAAGGCGGCGCAGTTTTTCTGGTTTAATAAACATGAGAGGACTTACAGAGTCAGAGCAGTAGCTGAGGATGGTATGTTTTGGATAGCAAAGAGGTAAGACATGCAAGTAACTCCCCACAGAACAATACCAATATTAATATGTGAAGGTTTATTTCGGCTTACTGTGTGAAAATGTTCTGTTTGTCGATAATAAAACTCCAATATTTGGCAACTGGTGTCAGGAATTTGTTCCCTTTGTAGTTTATTGTTAATAAAACTAAAGTAACTAAACCTGGCAGTGGGGAGTCATGACAACATCAGGATTTACTTGCTAGTTTATTTCTATTTCATCCATCATGTGAGCTGCAGATGTATTTTACACACGGTACAGTGTTTATGCATGTGAATATCATGTTTATTAAATGGTAAGGGATTTGCACAACACAAATGCCGTATACACTTTGTCACAGCTACAGAACTGAAGAGATATGATTAATTATAATGTGATTAGACAAAATCTAGACTCATTTGAGTCGTAACAGTATTCTCAGAATTTCATCTTTACAAATCCATAGGCCAGCACAGGTAATCTTTTAAAGTATCACTATTAACTCAAAATGTCTTAGAAAAAGTAATTATTTCACACACTTAGATCGATTAGCGTTGTCATGTTTAAGGCAAGATTGGAAATTGACAAAGTCACATTTACCATATTTTTTTTACAGATTCACATTAAAATGTTGTGGAATTGTATGAAAAGCTCATAACAGGATTCTCTGTGCTGTAATAGCATCATTTGGACTGCAGGAGGCAATGTGTGATTACATTTGTGGCGCTTCTTCTGCCATCAACTATCAGGAGACATACTCACCAAGAAGAAAAGGAATGTAAAGATGGGATCAAACGAATCATTTCATTGAACTCTTTATGAATTTTCATTTTTTTTTCCCTTTCATGGTTGAGATGATCAAATCTTAAACCCTTTCCAAATAAGATTATTGATGATAAGATTAAATCATCACAGAGGTTTAATAAATTTTGCAGCGCTATCATTGTTTTTCAACTACTCCTTTCTTGCCTTTGCAAAAAACACCCCGGTCACATCATCAACACCAACTCTCATGTCTTGAGGTAAGGTATAAATCTCCAGCCTGATCAGGGTGAAGCCGCTCTCCTTCAGACTGACGCAGACCTGGGCCTCGTTCAGCGGGACCACGGGGATCTTTACTCCAGGAGCCCCGAAGTAGTAACTCTCTCCGAGGGCTCCGATGAGCAGGAGGTGGCCACCGGGCCGCAAGAGCTTTTGGATGTGACCGAGTGCCCTTGTGAAGGCGGCCAAGTCCGGGCTGACACTTTCCAGACAGAAGCAGGACACCAGGCAGTCGGCCCCTGCCGGAGGGAGGGCGTCCGGGCCCAGAGGCTGAGGGCGGTGCACGTCAACGGGGAGGATGTCCGTGATGACCCGACGGAGTTTGGCAGCTTTCTCTGTCCACGCCGAAGGCCTTTTGGTGTCAAAATCAAAGAGTAACCACTCCTAATTAGTCATGCTAGGATATTTGTTATTTTGCCATTTGTTTCCAGGCTGAGGCAAACATTTAAAAACTGTGAGTAACATTATGCATCATAGCCAGCGGATTGAAGGATGCACAAATGTACTGTTAGGAAAGGAAGTGATTTGAAATATTAACAATTCAGAAGGCAATTATAACAGTAACGTGATAAGATTGGATAGAATATGGAGAGAATTGAAAAAACTATCGATTTCAAAATGTTAATGTAATTATCAATATCGCGGGGGATTCTGGTGCTGAAGCCTATCCCAGCTGTCATCGGGCGAGAGGCGGGTTGCACCCTGGCCTGATCACCAGTCAATCAGTCAACATATACTAACAACCATTTACTCACTCACTCATCAGGGGCAATTTTCCCAATTTTTTCCAATTAAACTGGGAGGAAACCGGAGAACCCGGAGGAAAGCCACGCTGACACGGGGAGAACATGCAAACTCGATAAACTATCATATATCATATCATATCATATCATATCATATCATATCATATCATATCATATCATATCATATCATATCATAGGAGTGGTCATATTTTTTTTTTTTACATGTGAAAAGTGAATAATCAATAGTATAAAGAGAACATCACAGGAAGTATTTTGAAATCGGCCATTTCATACCGTCGTCCCTCCAGCTTGCAGACATGTTGCAGGTATGGCGTCCAGTCTAGGCTGCAGTCCTGGTCCTGGAGCCAGCGTTTCAGCTCCTGCCGGTTGACCTCCAAGAAGTCTGTGAGGACCACCTCCTTGAACACCTCGCAGCCACTTAGCACCTGATACAAGGTGGGACCCGATCCGATGTCCACCAGCAAGTTGCCGCTCATGTCACCTGGAAATTGAAGAGATCGGAAACAGGAAATAACTGGACATGAGGCTGGTATAATTTTCAGATGAATATTTCTGCAAGAAACATCAAAAACCCATGCTCAACCAACCAAAACACATATCACATTGCACTACATTTCAACGGGAAAAATTACCAATTTTAACTTTAATTGTTTTTTTTTTATTTTTAAAACATCTTTACATGTGCAGCTGTCATCACACCGAAAATAAATATGCAACACACAAAATCACTCCCATAGTCTCCCTTCTGTGGTAACAGGTATACCGGAAAAATGCAGAATGTTTTATACTCTATGTATAAAACATGAAAATAATAATAGCAACAAGCCACAATGTGAACAATGCGGACTAATTGATTTAGATCTCTCTCTGAGGCCATCCTAAATATAGTGATAAGGGGGGGGTTAGTACTTTTGCACTGTGTTTAGCTTGTCTGAAATTGGCAGGACGAAAACGTGCGTCCCAGAGACACTGGGATTAGTGGGCATCAAGGACATTCCAGTTGATTTTCTTTTTTTAACCAAAATATTATTGCTTTAATGTAGATGATGAAATATTATGTTCTATTATGATACAATGATCAGGTTGTGTCGGTTTTGCAGCCATCTGTGATTTTCACACCTGTAGATGCAGAGCAAGGCCGGTGGTGTTCCACTTGAAGCAACATGTACTTATGTTGTTGTCAGGTTAATCGGTAATAACAACAATAATGATCCGCTGACCTTCACGCTTTCAATACCAGTTGCAAGTAAATGTGAACAGAGGTCATCAAAGGTCAAGAGGGAAATTTCTTGGAACCAAAACAATTCTTTTGTGTTGTTGAGAATTTTTCAGATTTTAAAGCCATACTGTATTACGTACCCTGTGATTTTAAGGTTTAGAAAGGACACCATAGAGACAAGAAGAAAAGTAAGAACCATAGATGCATATAATTAAATTACATTCTGTATAAAAATACCTGAGCAGCAATCATTAATAAGTCCCTTTTTCTCCCCATGTGTGCGTGGGTTCCCCAGAGGTTCTCTGGTTTCCTCCCGGTATTTTCCGGTATGTTCATCGGAGACCCTAAATTGCCTAGATGTGTGAACGGTTGCATGTCTCTATATGATGGTGTGTGATCGCCTGCCCCGAGCATCTCCTGTGACCCTGAGTGCAGGATACGCGGTATAGATAATGAATGAATGAGTAGCTCTCATTATTTCCAAAACATTAAGCAGTATAACAGGTCATATCATAATATAACATATAATTTGATAGTTTTAAGTCTCATATTTTCATATTGTACAAGTATAAATAAAATAAAATATTCATTTGGATTGTAGGTCCCTATCCAGATGTCACCAAATTCGTTTTAAAACACGTCTTTAATTGACAAGCATTTCCGCTGTGTTTTTAAAGCCCGGGTTGACACCAGCCCCCTTACCTTCAGTGAAAGCTCTATGGAGGCATGCCAGTTTCCACGGAACTATGCTGTCCTTCCTTTCAAAATCAGCACGCGGAGGAGTGTAGTTGTACTGCAGATACGCTGCCGGGTCAAATCTCTGGTAGTGGGCAGCCATGGCTGACACTCCATTTTCTATTACCTTTTCTCCCATGCTCCTTTTTCAAAAAATAAAATAAAATATATATATATATAAATGGCTATACCTGTGTTTGGCTTCGCTGACAGCTCTGAGGTACACTTCTGCCCCGAAGTCTTGTTATATATCCCTATACTGTACGTGGGTGTGTCTGTTTCTTAATGTGTGTGTCTGTCCTTTGGGCCAGTCTGAGTATCATGGTTGCAGATGGTGATTCATGCTTCTGCCTGATAACAGTTGTTTTGTTCACTTTCTCTGCCCTCAGGTACTGCTGCCATCAGATTAGGGGGCTTCCTCCAACACTGGACAAGCTAATGGACTCCTCATTGCTTTCAGGTCTTCTACCCACCTTCTACCAGTCTCTCCGTATCTACACAATCACGCCGAAGGGACTTTCAGATGGAAACAATCGGCCAGTCATTTTGTTTTTTTCCCCCCTGCTAACCAAAAAATCAGTGTCTCGAACAAAACTTTCTTTACAATTACATATAGGTGATGTTCGAGTGGAATTTTGGGCTAACTTTAGAATAAAAAAATCTGAAAATGTGTGTGTTGTGGGATTCTGTGCCATTTTGATTCAAATGTGACATTAACATTATCTCACAGCTGTTTTTCATAAGCCTTAAATTTGCTGCCTGTTTTGTCATAAAATTATTTCAATTTAAAAAAAGGAGATGATCGTAGAAATTGTTCAGATATATAGTATCTACACCAACTTCTTGATCCCAGACCTAAAATAAACATACGTAAAACAATGACTGTACTTCTTCAGATCGTAGCTCCCTCTTAGTCATCCTTCAAAACTGTTTTGATCGGGGACAAAAATTAAGTAGTTTGTCTGTAGATTTGTTTACATATTAACCAGCTGGTCACTGCCAAGCATGTATTATTTTACTATTATGAGTACTGAGGGCACATGATAATTACGTGGATTTTTAATATTCCTATAATTCCCTTCTATTTTATTGCTGCAATAAAATGACCAGTCAAAATCTGGAAACTTTCGCCACTCGGGTCAGCTGACAAAATTCTGGGATTTATCTCCTGACTGAATCAATTTGCCAATTATTCCCAGTTTACCCATGAGCAGCAGCTGAGCCAAACTGGAATACAGCCATGTCGTAACCAGACCGTTCTCTCCAAGAGTCCCTTCATACCTCGCTGATCCCTGACAGCTGAGTAAGACGTGGTGTTTGGGATGTGGAATTCCGCTGTGTGATGTTGGCAAATTCAAGGGACTTACAAGTTCAGATTAAGAGAGGAAAAAATAGTCCATTGTTTTCAGAGAAGTTTTCCAGGACAATGAATGTTTTTTTTTTTTTTTTTTAATGTTTTCAACAATATTATATTATATTATATGTTGTGGTAGTACAATATATTCTTTATATATATTATAGATTTCCTTACGCCTGAGAGAAAATAAAAAGGTTTCAATAAAAGTGATATTTTTAAAATGAAATTTTAAACTGTGTATAAAATCTGACTCGTGTTATCTGATAATTAACAAATGATAATCAAAATACATACATTGTTTTACATTGAACAGCTTTTTTTTGGAAATAGATGCGGCTGAACATCATATTCAGGAGCTTCTTTGGGCATTGATTGAATAACTTTTAATGTAAATGATGAGGTTAAGTATCAAAGGAATTAAAGGATTTTATTATCATGTCAGATCATTGTCTCAGTCAAGCAAATAACATAAAACTATGCTTGAATTACAAATATTATGCACCAAAAGAATTTTAACGGCAGACTTAAAAAAAATGCCTGATGTGCTTACAGAGACAATAAATCTTATCCTAGGTATCTTGGCAGCTTTGTCATCTTCACCGTGGCCTTCCTCCCCATGGATTCTAACATACTCCTCATGCAGGGCGCATCCTCGTGGGTTTTAACGGGGTCTTGTTGCTTCCTCAGCGCCATGACGGAGGGGTCTGGATCAGACGCTGCGCTCGGGGTCTCGGCGAGCCTCTGACCGATAGCCCCGGAGAGGAAACGTCGGAGGAGCATCCTGGCCTTCCAGTATTTCTCTAAGTGCTCCAACTCTGTCACTGTCGGCCTGTCAGAGGACACACACACGTATGCCCTCCGTTATTTAAAAAATGGGGTTAAACTTCAAAGTTCAAAACAGATTGATTGTTTTTTAAATGCACTAAACATTGGGTTGGGAGCCCACTGACCCTTGTAGCTGAGCTAACAGGGGAGGGCTGTGCCAGTAAGCAGTGTAACTCTGTCCTCTCTGCCAGTCCTCCTCCATGACGCTGCAGTCTAGCGCAGCTCCTCCCGCTCCGACAAGACGATACATCCTTATTGCATCCATCAAGCAGACCTGCGGTCGGTTCTTCTGGTGAAATGAAACACAACCAGAAATCCTGCCGGCATCATATTTCCTTACTTTTATCATCCTTTAAATTCTAAGAAAAGTGAAAAATATCTATCTATCATCTCTCCATTTTCTAAATCTTACAACGTACACTTTTATAAATCAAATGTTTGAAATTGACACATTTTTAAGAAATATAAAAACAACATTATAGTTGAATGTACATTCTTAATGAGTTGAAAAATTATGTTTGAATGGTAATGAAGTGAAATTTTCTTACTTTTCTTTGCAGGAATTTCTTTATAGTCTTCTCCGAGCGAGGGATATCGTCTCTTTCAATGACAGTGTGTCAGTCCATGTGAACGCAGGTTAAATATCAAGAGGGGATGATGGTGGGCGTGGGGTTGGTCGGAGGGGATTACATAGTTGTATGTCTGAAGTTATTTCGGGGTGGCTCTGCCAGCCCCTGGATATGCTCATGTTAGAACCCAATACCATGCTGCCGCTGTGGACTGGGATGATAAGGAGTTCAAGCTGACAGCGAATGACGTGCACAAACTTACACATGCCCTGTTTACAGCACCAAACTGGCAACATAAACTGAATGGCTGAATGGCACAGAGTGAGATTTGTAGGATGTTGTACAGGGGAAACATGTTTCCAGACCGTACATATGACAATAGACACTTTGGAGTTTGAAGGTAAGAGATTATCATCAATCATATTGACGGCACAACCTTGTACTTTTACACCCATTGCATAGCGTAGGCCGGTTTTCAAACCTGAAAAATTTCATTTGATTCTCTTCAGTAACTTTTAGTTCTATTGGAACCTCTGGTAAAGCCACAAATCGAAGTTTCATCAGAACAACTACTCGACAGAGTACCAGTAGTTGTTTAACCAACTTTTAAACCAACATTTAAAATGTTTTAACCAACGGATAGGTAAAAAACTTGTACATGTATTTGTTGTATTTGTTCCTATTTGCTGTGTCACGAATGAATCTCATTCTATGCTGATCCAATATAATTATATGTAATAAATCAGATAAAAAATGAAATTGAAAATATCGGTTTGGTATTTTTATTCAACAGATTATAGTGAAAATCTTCCCCTCCTTTTGGCTTTTCCCTTCAGGGGTCGCCAAAGAGAATCAACTTTGTCCATCTCACCTTATTCTCTGTATCCTCCTCTCTCATACCAACTACCTTCATATCCTCTCTCACTCCGTCCATAAATCTTCTCTTTGGTCTTTCACTAGACCTGTTGCCTGGCAGCTCCAATTCCACCATCCGTCTACCAATATATTCAGTATCCCTCCTCTGTCCATGACCCAACCATCTCAGTCTGTCTTCTCTGACCTTCTTTCCAAAAAATCTAACATGTGCTGTTCCTCTGATAGACTCATTACTGATCCTATCCATGCTTGTCACTCCCAAAGAGAACCTTAGCATCTTCATCTCTGCGACCTCTAGCTCTGTCTCCTGTCTTTTTGTCACTGTCATCATTTCTAGGCCATACAACATCGCTGGTCTCACCACTGTCTTGTACACCTTTCCTTTCATTCTGGCCGATAGTCTTCTATCACATAGTACCCCTGACACTTTTCTCCACCCATTCCAACCTGCTTGAACCCGTCTCTTCACCTCTTTTCCAGACTCTCTGCTGCTCTAGAATGTTGACCCTAAGTACCTAAAATCCTCCAACTTCTTGCTCTCCACTCCCTGTAGCCTCACCGTTCCACACAGGTTCCTCTCATTCACACACATATACTCTGTCTTGCTGCAACTAACTTTCATTCCTCTCCTTTCCAGAGCACCCCTTCACCTCTGTAGATTTTCCTCAACCTGTTCTCTGCTCTCATTACAGACCACAATGTCTTCTGCAAACATCATGGTCCATGGAGATTCCCGTCTAACGTCATCAGTCAGCCTGTCCATCACCACTGCAAACAAGAAGGGGCTCAGCGCTGATCCCTGATGGAGTCCCACCTCCACCTTGAACTTCTGTTGAACTGTTACCCCTACAGCACACTGCACCACTGTCTCACAGCTAGCATACATGTCCTGCACCAGTCTAACACACTTCTTGTTTACTCCAGATCCTCATACAATACCAGAGTTCCTCTCTTGGCACCGTGTCATATGATTTTTCTATGTCCACAAAAACACAATGCAGCTCCCTCTGGCCTTCTCTGTACTTCTCTATTGGCATTCTCAAAGCAAATTCTGTATCTGTAGTACTCTTTTCAGGCATGAAGACATACTGCTGTTCACAAATGCTGACTTCTGCTCTCAGTCTAGTTTCCACTACTCTTTCCCATAAGGTCTTTTTTCTTCTTTCCAAAATGTGACTTTTATGCTGTTCCAACATATCTGACGCATGATATGACTATAGAGTACTCTTTTTTTTACCCTTAACCATTCCAACTTACATCATCAATATCACAAATAGACCCTAAATCCAGTTTATAATTGAGCATTTTCCTTATTATGTGAATTGGGTCCTCATATAAGTGAACTTGCAGTAGATTTACATGCACACACACACAGGCACACACATACATGTTGTTAGTGGATTAGTGGAGCCAGGAGCAAGGTATCGTTCACTTCCTTCCCATGTGAGTCAGATGGACAGATAAAACAGGGAAGAGGAGGAGGAACACAGAGGCTCAGATAAAGAGAAAAAGTGGACAACAGAGGAAAGAACACAGCAGAAATAATGGAATAATACACATTAAACCCCAAGTACAGAGGCCAATTTAGTTATCTGTGCTCCTGAGGGCAGTGGGAGTCCAGTGTCAGTCAACTCTGCTCTTAATTTTGTCACAGCAGGTCAGCCCAGGTACTGAAAACTTTGCTCAGCTCTGTTCTTTTGTCATTTTCTCATGTCCAGTAACTGCTGTGTCAAAATGAAAGAACCACCTGTGAGCCTTAGTACTGTAAAGTTTGATATCAATTAGAGACTTTCTAGAGAGAACAAGTCAACAATTTAATTGGTTTGAACCTTTCCTGGCCATGTTCACTGTTTATAGTTCAAAACCCGAGGTAGGTTGTGACGAAAACAAAGTCCGATTTAACTTTGATGTTTTTATGTATTCTCCAGAAAATTGAGACACGTAACACTGTTATATTGACAATGAAAACTGTCCATGTGATGGAGGAGAGGGAGGTCTGGGCCTCACCGCTCCAGCTGCTGCCCCCGCGACCCGACTCCGGATAAGAGGGAGAAGATGGATGGATGGATGGCTGAAAACTGTACTGTTTATCATCGGTAAAAAAGTCCACGTCTCATTCAGTCCAGTTAAAGAACATTTTCATCTTTCTATGTCTTTTTTATAATCTGGTTGCCTTTACATGATGTTTTCTCATATTATCTGTGGTTATGGGCTGAAGCCAGTAGCAGCTGGCATTGGACGAGAACGCAAACACAGCCAGAACTCGCTGCTGTCCATTACAGGACCAAATGGAGAAACAATCACCGCCATAGAGAGCAAATGAAAGAAAAGGTTTAAAAAGGAGAAACAGAATACAAATTAGTTTTTTTCAGACGCATTTGATTGATCAGTCAAATCTGGAAGATTCACTTGGAAAAATAGAAAAATTCTTAATTGAGAGAAGACATGGATGATTTTGGTTTTATTCTAGCTATAACGAGTGACAAAAAACAATCAAAAAATAGATAAGGATATCTGGACATGTTTTTTTTTTCTTTTAAGAAAGCTGGATGTCTACCACACTGTTAAATTCATGCAAAGTCAGATTTTTTGACCTTATTGGTTTTGACATCAAGCTTGTTCATCCATCTATTCATTATCTGCCACATATTCGGTGTTGGGGCGCAGGGGTAGCAGCCAAAACAGAGAGACACAGATTTCACTCTCCCCAGTCACTGAGGGCATTCCCAGGCCAGCCTACAGACATAAACCGTCCAGTGTGTCCTGGTTCTTCCCCAAGGATTCCTTCAGGTTGGACACGGCCTTAACACCTCACCAAAGAGGTGTCCAGGAGGCATCCTGATCAGATGCCCAAGCCACCTCATCTGGCTTCTCTCCACGTGCAGCAGAACTGTTGCTCCTCCCAGATGGCTGAACTCCTCTGCTTATCTCTGAGGGAGAGCCGGACAGCCTGTGGACAAAACTCATAGATTGACCGGTAAATTGAGAGCGTCTTCACCGACATAAACCGACGCAGAGCCTGAATCAATGCTGAAGCCACATCGATCCGTCTCTCTATCTTCTGCTACTTCCCTAACTAGTGAATGAGACCCCGAGATACTTGAACTCCTCCACTAGAGGCAGGACCTCCTCCTTGAACCGGAGTGGGTACCCCACCTTTTTCCCGATGAGAATCATGGTCTCAGACTTGGAGGTGCCGATGCTCATTCGCCCAGTGAGAGCTGGAAATCGCTTCCCAATGAAGGCAATCGAACCGCATAATCTGAAAAGAGTAGAGACCCAGTCCAGAGGCCATAAAAGTGGATCCGCCTAGAAAATCTGTCCATAAAAGTTTGGTGAATTGAAGAACTGAAAAGAATTGGTGACAACAGGTGGCAGTGGTGGAGTCCAACCCTTGTCCGAAAAAAATCCGACTTACAATTGGCAACGCAGGCACTGACAGTGATCATACAAGGACCGAACAACCCCTATTAAGGGGTTCTCCACACTCTCCGAGCACCCCCTACAGGATACCCTGAGGGATACGGTCAAATGCCTTCTCCAGGTCCGGAAAAAAACATGTAGATTGGCAGGGCAAACTTCCATGCGCCTTCAAGGACCCTGCTGAGGGTATAGAGCTGGACCAATGTTCCATGACCAGGTCAAAAACCACACTTCTCCCCCTGGATCCAAGGTTGAACGACCCGGCGGACCTTCCTCTAGCACTCCCGAGTGCACTTTTCCAGGGAGGGTGATCCCCGTGTCGTTGAAGCACACCCTTCAATCCCCCTTTTTAAAGAGACAGCTCACCAGCACAGTTTGCCAATCCAGAGGCACTGCTCCCACCTTCCACGCAATGTTTAAGAGGCTTGTCACCCAAGACACCCCTACAACATCCAGAACCTTGAGGAACTCAGGATCTCATTCAACCCTGGGGGTCTGCCACCGAGGAGTTTTTACGCTCCTCTGCAACATCAACCCCAGAAATAGGAGAGTCCACCACAAAGTCCCCTGACTCTGCTTTCTCATTGGAAGGCGCGTCATCAGGAGCTGTGCTGCTTTCCTCTCCTGGGTCGCATTGTGAACCAGAATGTCCTTGGAGTCCTTGGGTTCACGCCCACAGCTCGGGTCTGCCGCCTCGACGATGGAGGCACGGAACTTGGTCCACTCGCACTCAATGTCCCCTGTCTCCCTTGGGACATAGTCGAAGCTCTGGCGGTGGTGGGATTTGAAACTCTTTCCGACGTCAAGCATGTTCACAATAAATATTGAGTCCCATCTAGTTTCAAGACATATGTGATTCCACAAATCATGCTCATTTCCTCTTCTCTTAAAATCAGTACATCAATGAAATCAGGACTCAGTTTCTGCTTTCATGAATTTGTATCATACCCTACACTTTTTTTTGCAAACAAATACAGAAACAGAAAAGTGTTAAAAGTCCTCATCTTCTTCTTCTTTCGGCCTTTCCTTTCAGGGGTCGCCACAGTGAATCCACCTTCTCCATCTAACCCTATTCTCTGTATCCTCCTCTCTCACACCAACTGGCAGCTCCAATTCCAGCATCCGTCCACCAATATATTCACTATCCCTCCTCTGTACATGACCCAACCATCTAAGTCTGTCTTCTCTGACCTTCTCTCCAAAACATCTAACATGTGCTGTTCCTCTGATAGACTCATTCCTGATCCTATCCATCCTTGCCACTCCCAAAGAGAACCACAGCATCTTCATCACTGCGACCTCAAGGTCTGTCTCCTGTCTTTTTGTCATTGGAACTGTTTCTTGGCCGTATCGCCCGTCTCACCATGGTCTTGTACACCTTTCCTTTCATTCTTGCTGAGTCTTCTTTTGCATAGTACCAATGACTCTTTTCACTTAAACGTGTTAAAGTCGTCATACAGATCATTTTTGACAATCAACATCATGCAAAATAATGACATATAATACAATATCAAAAAGCTAGTGTCTAAAGATAAAATTATAGTCTGCAACTTCTTAAAACGAGAAGATACTATAATCAGTGCCATAGAGTGTTAAAGTAAATTCAAATACAGATGAGGGTTGAGTTTGAATTTGAAAAAAAGTTAAGCGAAATTCAAGTTTGGCGCGCGGGCATGGCGTCACATCCGGTCCCCTCTCCGCCAATGAGCAGGCCGTGCGCCTCGACAACAAACTTCCCCTCCCGGCCCGTGGCTGCCGTGGAAATGGGTAGCTGACGTTCGACGTTTACCGCTCGGCCAAAGCTAGTGTTTAGACGCGTCGGTTACGTCCTCAGGATGGAAGCCGACGCTGCTCGCAAGCAGCTTTGACAGTTTCATCAGCAACCGGCTCGGGGGAGGAGTCTCGGCGCCGGAGCCCACCTCCGTTTGAAGTATGACCGCCGTCCATCCAAGAGGAACGCTAACCAAGTGCGCGAAGTACTGAGGGCTTCTCGAGTCTGAGTAAGGAACACCGAGGTCTAAGTCAAAATGGTCGTAAATATCAATTTAATTTGCATTCGGTCTCTTTTTTACGCCGTGTGTTCTATCAGAAAAGTCACACTTTTGATATAAATAACAAGAGTTCACCCGTGAGTACTTTTTTAAACCAACTTCTGCGTGTTTCCTCCCGCTGCTAGCAAAGAGAAGAGTGAGCATGCTGCTGCGGAGGCTGGCACTGGCACAGCTGGATTCCTCCAGCCACGTCGGCGTGCTCCTCAGCAGGCCGCTGTCAAAAGGCAAGCAGGGCTGGCTGCAGTGCCACATAGACACACAGAGCAAAATATTTAGGCACAATCTGAAGTCCTCCGGCAGCCCGGATTACTGAGAATCCACCACTTTTGGAAGATAATAAAGCATTTTAATTACTTGTTTAATTGACAGAACATTCGAGGGAAGCTACACGTCTGAGACTTAAAAAACTAGGCATTTGAAGGACATCACCTCGGGCTTAAAAAAACAAAACATTCATGACATTTTCTCCTTGTTTGGATGTCGTAATATGAATCAGTGTGAGAAAGGCTGCAAGTAATATACTGTTTATAGCGAAAACGTGTTTTGCCCCGCGTGGAATTGAAATATTTTGCAGTTTCATACTACTTTGTTTGAAGAGGTTAGCTCTGACTGTTTTCACTGGTTGTCAATATTTTTGACGGGCACATCGATTCAGCAAATATGTCAGAGACTGTCCAAATGTGAAATATTGTGCAAACTTCCGTTAAGTCCTTGTAAGTAACTATTGTAATATTGTATCCCTAAAGGCATGCTTGATGTTTTCATAATTACAATTTAATTGCTACCCTATTTCACATTGACGTCGTATTACAGTTGTGAAGATGACCACAAGTTAAAAGAAAACAACTACAAATCTCACAAATGTTTGTTCAAATGTAAAAGAAACGAGCCTCTAAGATTTAAGGATTCATTTTGTGCACATCATTAATGCTGTGAAACGACTTCTGTCTGAAGACATTTGTTGAACAGCGCAGCCTCAATTAAACTGTTACGTGGTTAAAATATCTGCCAAAATTTCTTCAACTTTGGAAGAAAAATCGGGAAAAATCAGGATAACTTTAAAAGAGGATTTTAAGTATCTGAAAAATAATAAAGGCTAAGGATTAACAGCCATTATAATGTGTGTCTGCAGACACTGTGAAACCCAGGTATCTTTTGGTAAAAGTACATCAGAAACATGCAAAATTGGAAATGGGAAAGATTGTATCTTGAGTTTTTTGACTTGCTTTAAATTGAGACAAGATGGCAACGGTTCTCTCTGCCTGTCTCTCTCATGCGCCTCATTGCTCCAGAGAGATGTGTATTGTCAGCACAAGCTTTCTGCTTTCTCTGCTGATATAGCAGTTTATCAACCGTGACCGTTTCCCGGGTTACAGATGGATTGGGGGAAAGTGAGGGGGGAGGAGGGGGGTTGTGTTTGCCTGAGTGATATAATTAATTAAATAAAAACTCTGCAAAACATGTTTGTTTTTACAGATGTATGATTGCAGTCTGGTGTGGAAAAGTAAACACCATTATACACCAGCCGGTGTGAAACATGCAAGTTTCTCACAGCGCAGATAATTTATAAAACACATATTAAAATTACAGGAACAAAATGAACTAACATAAAAGAATAAAATGTTGAAAGTAAAGAAAGGACAAACAAAGTAATCAATAGAGGTATAAATATTATAGGGATTACATTTCATAACTGATAACTGATATATCACCACATTTCAAAAGGATACCTGTTTTCATTATTTTTCATGTTTTTGATTTGTTTTTGGTCATAATTCTAATTTTCTTTATCTGTCTACACGGTCTTGAATCTGCCTCTACACAGTTCTCCAGGGGAGGGTCTATGGCAGCTCGTTTGCCCATCGTGGTGAATTGCGCCAAGCAAAGAGGATCGTAGTCAAGCTCGGCAGCGCTGTGGTCACGCGGGGTGATGAGTGTGGCCTGGCACTGGGGAGGCTGGCATCCATTGTGGAGCAGGTGACCATCAAAATGCAAACAAAACCACCTTTACTAACCATGAATTATTACTGACTTTTCCCAACATTTCAAGTTAAGGAATAGAGGTCATTTTTTACCTTGCCCAAAAATGAGTAATGATTTTTAAATGAGTTATTTTTAGGTTAAGTAATGATTTGTAAATGATCCTCGTTAATAAGTCTTCCTGGTATTATATTCTATATATATATAACAATTCAGATTATATAGAGAAATTCAGAGATTATTATCTTCATTCATTTAGTTGTAGATTTGTAATCCATTATTTTCTAAATTGTATCATTTAAAAATGTATAAATGCCTATATATGTACAAGAAATAACGTTTAATTTAGCACGATGAACAAGAATGTGACAAGATATCAACAAGAAGTAACGTACCTTAAAAGTATCAAGAAAGAAAGAAGAAAGCATCTGAAAATAAGCAATGGATGGCCTGAAAATCATCAAACACTTACGATGAAATCATTATTATAGCTCACTGTTTTGTACTTGCATTGAGCATCTAAAATGTGGATACCTAAAAATGGATATTTATCGAAATAATGGTAAAAATTGTGGTAACCTTTTTTTCGCCATCCAACCTAACTTTTCATGAAAGGTTAGATCTACCTTATACTGAGCCAACTCAAATTATAACCTAAAAATTAAAGATCAGTGAAATGAAAAAAATATAGAACAGTTTGACAAAAAGTAGAGGTTGGTAAGGTGTTCTTTGCTTGAACTGAACCTTTAAAGTAGAATCCTTTGTGATATAATTGCTGTGAGCTGTGTGATCGGTGTGTCCTAATTGGTTGTCTTGTTGTCCAGGTGGCTATGCTGCAGAATCAAGGCCGCGAGATGATGATTGTCACCAGTGGAGCAGTGGCCTTTGGCAAGCAAAGATTAAGACACGAGATCCTGCTGTCTCAGAGTGTCCGGCAGGCCCTGCACTCCGGACATAATCAGCTGAAAGACATGGTAAGAAACAGGGGAGGGATGAATTGTTTTGAAGCATAAAACAACTCTGAATCAAAAACATTGTGTGCCCTCACAACTGAAAGCTCTAAGGCATTTTAACATAGTGTGTACTTTCTTGTCTTATGGGAGATGGACATTATTCCATTTATGCATTTAACCCTTTTTTGAGCAGGTGAGTCTAAAAAAGTCAAATACAGAGAGACCATTAAACAATTACAAAATATTATGTTTCGGATACGTTTTTAGTGAGGGTTTGACCCCACTAGGGCTCCCTTTTGTCACCAATTCTGTTCATAACTTTCATGGACAGAATTTCAAGGCACGCCCGGGTATTGAGGGGATCCGCTTTGGCGGCCTCAGGATTGGGTCTCTGCTTTTTGCAGATTATGTGATTATGTTGGCTTCATTGGACTGCGATCTCCAGCTCTGGCTGGAGCAGTCCGCAGCTGAATATGAAGTTACCGGGATGAGGAACAGCGCCTATAAATCTAAGACCATGGTTTTCAGCCGGAAAAAGGTGGAGTGCTCACTTCGGGTTGGGGAGGAGATCCTGCCGCCTGAAGTAAAGGCTTCAAGATCAGCTGATTCATGCAATTGATGCACTAGGGTGCTTACAATTTTCTCACTACAGTACCAAACTCTCCTGTGGAATCCTTCACCTCAAACAAGTTGGAGTGAGACAAAACCTTTTTTCAAACAAGCACTTAATTGTCGAGAGGCCATTTCTACATTTAATCAAAAATGTGTCTCTAAAATATGAAAAAGGGCGAAGATGTTGGCGGTAGTCTATCCTGCAGCCGCTACAGAATTTTATTGAAATATTAGCCACACTGTTCAATAAGCTAAAATGAATGTGAAACAAAGTGAAGCAGTTGACTTATACACTGATTTTGGAGTTGCATTTTATAGTTTATTTTTACTGGAAAACATTGTGCTTACGGAACAAGAATGAATGGAGTTTCTTTTTTTATTTATCTGAAACCAAAATGTTCATTCTGTCACATTTGTTTCAGTCAAGAACCAGTTCTTAGAGTTTCTCTAATATATTTGTTGCAGTCTCTGCCTGTGTTGGAGGCGCGGGCCTGTGCGGCAGCAGGGCAGAGTGGTCTGATGGCCCTATATGAGGCCATGTTCACCCAATACAGCACCTGCACTGCCCAGGTGTTCTTATACGTTACCCTACTATATATGTATATCGTCAACAATCCAGGATTTTTCATTCTTGCCGCCTAATCTATTCCTTAACCTATCTTTGTAAACAGGTCCTCGTTACAAATCTGGATTTCCATGATGACCAAAAGAGGCAGAACCTGAACAGCACGCTGCAGGAGCTGCTGCGCATGAACATCGTGCCTATCATCAACACGAATGATGCTGTGGTGCCCCCGCCAGAGCCCAATAGCGACCTGCAGGGGGTAAATGTGGGTAAAGTTAGGTTGGGGGAAAGCTGGTGATGGTCATGGTGACAGTGGCAACAGGCTTGTTGAGGAGTGGGATGGTTTTCAGAAGTAGCAGTGGGAATACAAGTAGCTCTTTCTACTGTCACATTACTTTTACCATGCCAGTAGTGTCATTACAGCTGAATACAGCAATTCTTTGATATTTAATCTACAGTATTTCAGGACATTAAATTGATATAAGTGTACATATACGTATGTTTAATATTTCTATAATGCATTAAGCCCTACTACAGTTGTCATTACTTTATTCCGATGAACCAAATATTCATAAAATCATACTCTGCAGGATTTTTGATCAAGAATATTAGTGCTTGGTAAAACCTTATTGTGGCAGAAAGTCTTGTGATGTATTCCAATGAATATATTTCATCTCACCCCTAGTTTATAGAGTCCAGTGCTGATCTCCACTGCCACCCTCCCCAATTTCGTCAGCTCTACCCCCAACTGATAAGGCATGTGCATGCAGGGACGGTCTAGCTAACAGTGCATGCGGTCACTGAAGAAGGGAAAGTGACTAACCTCTCAAGTAGATGCCTCCTTTTCTCCTGTTCATCCTGCAGAATCAACAAATATTTTGAGAGCACATACTCTAAATGATCAGTCTCATTTAGAGTGTGATGATACCTCACTGTATTTTGCAAATCTGTCAAGATAACCTCAAAAGTATTTAAAAAAAATTAGTCATTACTGTATTCTTACACAATTTACTCATGCAATATCAGAATCAGAATTAGATTAACTTTATTCGTCCCCAAGCGGAAATTTGAGAAAACGTAATAAAAAATAGTTTATATTTTGGCCATTGATTTGACTCTAAAATTTTGTACTGATGCAGCTCATACGTAATAGTAAAATAGGCTGATGGGCCCTGTATTCTCAGCCATCATTGTTAAAGTTGTCGCTTGTGTGATAACACTTGGTGGCGTTATCACACAAGCGACAATTGTTTCATTGTTTAGGTAAACTAGTGAGTTGTTTCAAAGACATTTCAAAGGGGCTCCATGCCCTTTTCTTTATTTTTTTTCTCCCTGTGTGTGGTAAGCTAGGATATTTTAGTGCTGGTCTTTATGATTAAATATGAAAACAAATTAATCATTCCTCAAATATTTTCAGAGGTTTGTGGACATTGTTAACTGAGCTACACCAGCCTTCAATTTTTGGAAAAGGAGTACCATTAGTTTTTGTGACCATGGCAGTTCATGTGGCAATTGCATCATATTTTGCCTGTATACAGTAGGGCAACAACTAATCTTTCTGCTTCAAATCTTGTCCTCTCAATTAGAAATGGAAACACTTTTTTTTCATCTGAACTATGTGTGAGACAAGCATCATCTTTCTGAGCCTTATTTGGGACCTTAACGTGTCATTTGTTGTGCTGAAAGAGATCACTGAGGAAGTAGTTTGTTCTGCT
This sequence comes from Fistularia commersonii, assembly GCF_037954325.1. Taxonomy (NCBI): domain Eukaryota; kingdom Metazoa; phylum Chordata; class Actinopteri; order Syngnathiformes; family Fistulariidae; genus Fistularia; species Fistularia commersonii. The sequence continues at coordinate 3,428,324 of NC_141315.1, forward strand.
CAGGAGATGCAGAGGAACAAGAGGCACAGTTTTTCCTTTACATGATCAGGTGCAAACATGGAAGCAGCCAGGTTGGAATCTACCTGTTTACAGGCATGGAATGGTGCAGCGGCAACCACTGTAGAAGAAAAAGCACCTTCACCTCAGTTTAAAAAAACAAAACAATAAACTTGAGAACTTTGACCATTTATTTTTTAAATGAAATGAATTGGGGCTAGGTGAGACAACTTTGTGACTGGCAATGTTGTTCAGCATCTTTCAAGAAATATTCTCACAAGAATGTTTTCATGTTCACTCAGCAAAAAAGCTCTTGTGTTTCAAGGCAACCTGCAGTGCCAGATCTGCAGCCTCCGTAGGGCACTTTTCCTATCGAGGCACCATCTATGGAATTTAATTGCTTTTATTAGAGAACGTTAGTGCAGAAAGTAACATAAAATAAAAATATACGACTGGTAATCTTTGAAGAGTAATAGTGATAACAGTTTATTAACAGAAAATATCAAGTCCCAAAAAACTGAGGCAAATTAGACTTCAGGGTCTTTCAAATAAACAATAACTTCAAACTATAAAGAAAATTACTTAACAAATTTAAAAAAAGAAACCAACTCTAATTATACTGACTAACCAGAGAACAGGAGAGAAATAGTATAGAAACAAAATGACAGATCTTCTACAAAGATCAGTTGAAATGGTTTGTGGCAGATAGGCCAGAAAAATTCCCCAGACAAGGTTAGAAAACATTTTCTTCTTCAATTTAATGATTATAGTTACTGTAAGTTTGTTTCACATCTGTCATGTGAAAGTTGTCAATTATTCCCTCCCACACATATATCATTTTATTTGGTCAGCATCCCAAAAAACAGCTGATAAAATAGTATTTAAAAATGGTGTGTCTTACATTCATTCCTGCTTCATTATCCTTTAGAGTACTAATAGACAGATCAAGGCGCAGGGTGGAGCCACTGCTTTTGTCCATCAAGACCATCAGAATCAAGACAAACTGAAAGTTCCTTGATTAGACTTTAAATTTATGTATCATTTCTGATTGAGTTTCATACACAATCCAGAGCGTATGTGCATGAATTTTATCTTGTCTTACTAACGAAATGTTCGCTGTTTTTCCATTAATTATTTACCAATAATTATTATTTAATAATTAGCTACCCTGTCATGTTTGCCTGCTATCTCTGGCAAGGTGTCTGCCTGTTGAGTAGAAGTGAATGTTTCACGAAAGTTTTTTTTATAACATTCTCTCTACTTTTGGGTAAATATCAGACAAGTGTTGGCCTGCCAGTGCTTCTGCCATTTGGGGCTTACATCAGCAATTTCCTGGTTTTGTAGGTGATCAGCATTAAGGACAACGACAGCCTGGCGGCGCGGCTTGCCGTTGAGATGAAGGCCGACCTGCTCATTGCACTGTCTGATGTGGAAGGTATGCGTGTTATCACAACAACAGTGGGTCAGCTGTTGGGTAATAACACCATCTGCTTGTGCTCTTCATTAGGAAAAAAATGCTCTCAGGGTCAATTGAGTCTTGACTAAGGCAAACACATAAGTTTGAAACTGACGCTGACGGAAGTCGACACAAGGCTAATTCATTTTGTAGTCATTTTTGTATAAAAAAATAAAATCTTTGATATCTTCATTGTTTAAGTGTTAATTATGAAAACAACTTTTGTGGTGATTTTTTACAAATCTATATTTTGAATTCGAAGAAAAAATGGCACTCACTGTGTGTGCTATCTATGTTTTTGAATTGTGAATGAGAAGAGAGTTTGTTAAAACCTGTCTGTTGTCCAGGACTCACTGTGTGTGCTATCTATGTTTTTGAATTGTGAATGAGAAGAGAGTTTGTTAAAACCTGTCTGTTGTCCAGGACTCTACAACAGCCCCCCTGGAACAGATGACGCTAAGCTCATTGACATTTTCTATCCTGGAGATCAGCAGTCCATCACTTATGGTACAAAGTCTAGAGTTGGGATTGGAGGAATGGAGGCCAAAGTATGTAAACTTCCCATCAAGCCTGCCGAAAGAATTGAGTCAGGCCTCTTATTTTTGTGTGCCTATGTTTGTTAAGTATGACAATAAGCCAATTACAACTTTGTTTTATGTCATGAAAGTTTACATTGAAAATTCTTTTTAGCTCATATGCGTGGTAAAAATGTGTTCTGTAAGTCTCCTGTAAGATCTTAGAAATGTAATTATCTGATTCTGTTTGTGTCTGTAGGTCAAAGCTGCCATCTGGGCTTTGCAGGGCGGCACGTCTGTGGTCATCGCAAACGGCACCCATCCCAAAGTAACAGGTCATGTCATCACTGACATTGTGGAGGGAAAGAAGGTGGGCACCTTCTTCTCTGAGATCAAACCTGCTGGTGAGTTTGCCTTGGATATAGTATTTATTTTATTGTTGACAAAATCTGAATGAGTCAAGGGTTATTTTAGAAATTGCCATCAAGTAGACATATATTACGTTTATCTGTTATATTATTTATTGTGTTACATTGTAGTTCAAAAAAGTTATAGCCCAGTAATAGACAAGCTTGTGTCATTTTGAATCATAGCAACAAAGAGGGGATCTTTTGTCCCCAAATTGATTAATCTTTTTTAACGAATGTGGTTGTAGTTATGCGCACCTCTACCACAAGTAAAGATGCTGGTCTTTCAAGATAACATTCACATTTAGAAACAATATATTTTCTTTATTGCTCTTAGTATAAACAACTTGCTATATTCATCCGTGGTTATGCAACATGCCAAGATTGTTTAAACCATTTTTTGCAACTGAGTATGAGACAGTTATAGTCAAGTCCATAACTAATGTACTACATTTAAATGACAAAGGCGCAGTGCGGTATCTAACATGTAAATGATCAGCATGTAGACCTAGTGAAAATGAGCCTATCTGTTAGCATTCAAATGCTTCTATTTGTTAACTATACAAGTTCTTCAGAAATTAAAAGAAAATCAGGCCAGAAAATATCTTACTTGACCAGCAGTTTGAAAGCTATTGACATTTAACATGAATGGAGTGAACATCAACCTCAGCATCTTCTGTACGAATCATGACTCCATCCATTTTCACTTCAAACACGCTGAAAAAGAAAAGAGATATTTAAGAGTGAACATAATCTGTGTTTTTATCATCACCAGGCCCAACGGTAGAACAGCAGACAGAAATAGCAAGAAAAACCGGGAGGGTACTTGCATCTCTGCACCCTGACCACGTAAGAATGAAAATATTCAAATCTGGGCATTATTTCATCACTGCAATGATCCCTATTTAAGGGCTGTTTCACACCCTTTACAAAAGCGTCTTTGTGTACCGTGAAAAGCGCTATACAAATCGTATGTATTATTATTATTATTATTAAAAACATATCATAACAAGACCTTAGATCACAGCCATTCCTTATTGGATACAGAGAAACAGCACCCTCTTGTGGAAAGCTCAGGCTTTTCCAATATTACTTTTTCAGAGGAGTGAGATCATCTGTCATCTAGCAGATCTTTTGACTGAGAGGAAAGATGAGATCCTTGATGCCAACAAGATGGACTTGGACCTGGCTGTGAATGCAGGTCAGTCAGCTAATGTGAGATGATGCAGTAATGACGCAAATTTATGTTGAAGCTCATAACTTTAAGCCATTTTTGCTTGCGATGAAGTAAAAATGGTCTGTAATTGATTGCAAGCTTTGCATCTCACCCATTGTAGGGCAAGGGATTGGCCCTGTGTGTGGGGGTTAGATTTGAAATGAATACACCAGTGAATTATTTTAAAATCCCTTTTCCGCGGCAGGTGCAGCTATCGGCCATAGATTTTGAAGTGTTTGTCGTTGCAAACATGTTATTTTAATACGTGTTGGTATTGAAATCATACTCTAGCACAAGGTACAGCACCTATCCAATGGAAAACTCAAAGATTCTGCATGGACGATCTAGTCTATATTTCTCCACTAGAGGGCGGCACAGTCACACGTCTTCCCTCTGCATGGCTCAGATGCCCCTGCTCCTCCTCTGTCCACAGGCGTGTTGCCACCGGCCATGGTGAATCGTCTGAGCCTTTCAACAGCCAAACTGAACAGCTTAGCCATTGGCCTTCGCCAGATCGCTGTTGCTGCGCAGGAGAGTGTGGGTCGCGTGCTGCGCAGAACAAGGGTGGCTCACAACCTAGACCTGGAGCAGATCACTGTCCCCATAGGGGTTCTTTTGGTCATCTTTGAAGCTCGACCTGACTGCTTACCTCAGGTATCAAGGGTCAAATGTCTTACGTATCACTGACAATTCCTTTTTGGTTAGAAGACGCTGCCTCCTTTAGTGCATACAACCTCACACATTTCCAAACCTGTTCTTTTAAACTCTAGGTCTTAGAATTCTTCATATTTATCTTTAAGGATATCCTTATAAATTGTATAATTTTTTTTTCTCCTAAAAATACCTCCATCAGTGTCACAAATCCTGTGTGTATCTGTCTTTTCAGGTGTCAGCCTTGGCCATAGCCAGTGGCAATGCTCTCTTGCTGAAGGGAGGCAAAGAAGCATCCAACACCAATCATGTCCTTCACCGGCTTACCCAAGAAGCCCTGTCCTTGCATGGCGTCAGAGAGGCTGTGCAGCTGGTACCCCAAGTCTCCTATGAATTTGTTCCCAGACAATATTGTCTTTAAGCGGCACAGTTCACAGACAGGGGCATTCTGGGAAAAGATGTATCGCATCAGTCGGTTCATGCGTAGCCTGAGAACTAGCCCTAAGAAGTACAACATAAACTCATAAACTCTTAGTTGTTCCATTTGACGCACTTGTACTTTTTTACTAGGTGAGCACTCGCGAGGAGGTGGAGGATCTGTGCCGTCTTGACAAGATGATTGACCTTATTATTCCAAGAGGGTCATCTAAACTAGTGCGAGACATTCAGCACGCTGCTAAGGGCATTCCAGTTCTTGGTCACAGTGAGGGAATCTGCCATGTTTATGTTGATGCTGATGCAAGTGTTGACAAAGTCATCAAGATTGGTTAGTCAAACAATTGTTTGTAATCCCAATTCATGTGTGTAATTATGAATATAACTAATCCTTTTTTTTTTTGGTTCAATACATTTGTTCTTCACAAGCCTGTTTATGATAGGAGATTATTATCATATGATGTTTTCCCATCCCAGTCCAAGACTCCAAGTGTGACTACCCAGCTGCTTGTAATGCCATGGAAACTCTTCTAATACATCGTGACATCCTCAGGACCCCACTGTTTGACCAGATCATTGACATGTTGCGTACTGAACGGGTAAATATTGTGCTTTAGGACCGTAATTGTCTTAACTACAGTGCAGACGCAATTTTTCTTCTCATTTCTGTGTGATGCCACCAGGTTAAGATCCATGCAGGCCCTCGGTTTGCCTCTTACCTGACGTTCAGTCCATCGGAGGCGAAATCCCTGCGTACAGAATATGGTGATCTGGAGTGTTGCCTTGAAGTCGTGGACAGCATGCAGGAGGCAGTGGATCATATCCACAAATACGGGAGTTCCCATACAGACGTGATTGTTACTGAAAATGGTAAGTGAGTGCCCAATATGCTAGCCCAAGATAAAACACACGATGGTCGTGTCTCTGTGGAAACTCCATTTTTGCACATTTCAAAATTGTAGAAACCATAAATTTTAAGACACAGTGTTCCATTCTGTTTGTTCCACTTTGTTCTTTCCACTTTCTGCAACAGTGAGTGAAGAAATCTTTCCTTATATGTGTCTCCAGGGTTAGGGCCAGAGTGCATTTAAAACTGTCATGTTGGCAAAGTCACATTGTTTAAAAAGTAGGCACTGACACACAGTTTATACTGATGTTTTATTTGTGTTTTCTTTCTATTCCGTTTTTATGTTTCCCCTTTTGTGCCACATAAACAAATACATTTTTGTATTTTCCAAAAAAAAGCACTGCATCGATTTACTGTGTCCTTACTCGCAACAATTTAATCATGCAAGCATCAATCTCAACTTCAACATAAACAAGAACACATGTAACATTGTTCATGAATTCCCTTTCTATTGGTTTATACACCGATGTCCGTCAAGACGATGAATATAGGCAGAAACCAGTGTTTGGTCAATAAATTGGCAAGTCCCTGTTAAAAAGTCTGTTTGTTGTTTTGGGTCACACAACATATTTCTGTCTTTCAAGACAGGCATTGCTCTGGATCTTTACTGGCCTGTGTTTGATGGGCATATTCCCTGGTTTACTGATATTCATGTACTGTATCAAAGCTGTTTTCATATGTGTGACATGCTCAGTTGTCAAGCTAAAAGAATATAATGATATCTTGTCGAAAAACACAAGATATCTGAGAGATTAATGTTTCATCATATTTTACACGGTACTGCTGGGGTCAGTGCGTCGATAGACTACAGAAGAAAAATAAAAGGGGTACCTAATTCAGATGTCAAGTATACGATTTACCGGTTACTGTGAATATGACTCTTTATGTGATCAGAATAATGAAGTTCTTTGACGCATTGAGGATGAAGGATTTTAAGAATATGATAAAAACTATGACCTAAATATTTAAAAGGTGAGGATTATTTTAGTTTTCAGTTGAAGGTTGGCTGTCTTCATCTCAGGGGCAGCTAATTTTTTGATTGTCCACGTTAATTTGTGAAAAAAGATCATAGGGGAGAACTAGAATTTATTACAATTTGTCTGTTGCGTTCCGGAAAAATAGATTTGATAATTATAGTAGATGGACACTTTTACAATGTGTCTGTAAACAACCTAACTATTAAATATCTGCTCATGCTTTTTCTGCAATAATTAATCTAATTTGTCCAATTAATATTCGGAGCAAATCACATTTCTTTTAAACTCATCTTTCAGAGAGCACTGCTGAGCAGTTCCTGCATCACTTGGACAGCGCCTGTGTTTTCTGGAATGCTAGCTCTCGTTTTGCAGATGGTTACCGCTTTGGACTGGGTATGTTGTGGTTTTATTTGTCTATGTGAAGGTTTTCAGCCATTCGGTCGTTGTCAAATCTTATTGTGGCACGTGATCTTGGTTTTTCTCCTTGAAGATGTTTCACCTCTCACCCGAGAGACTTCTTCAGTTGTCACAAATTGTGGAGAGTTTCTGGTATATAACTGCTTGAGATGGGCATCAGTCTAAGTTGAAAGGGTTTATTTTGTTAATGAGAGTTGTTATGCAGCAGGTGGTTTAATTCCAGTTTTTTCTGCCCTGTCACCTCTGCTCTCTCAGCCTACAAATATCCATGAATTAGCCTGTGCTTATCTCTCTGACAATAGTGCATCATTTCATGATATTTGAAATGGTGGAGCCCATGGGTCGCATTAAAAAACGAAAGGCTATTGGATTTACGTACGTTTCCCAACAATTTGGAAAGGTTTATATTCCAAAAAAGTACCAGAAAATGTTGAAAATTACTGGAAAATTTAGAGACAAATAATTAGCTGACCTATTGATAACCCTACGTTTCTGCATTGAATGTAAAAAATATACTTAGTTTAGCATTTTACAAATGGATTTAATTTCCAAAAATAATAAAGAAGTTTTAAGACGCAAAGAAGTGGCTTGCAGATGTTTTGGTTTGCAAACCATTGGACGTAAAGTGCAACTATAATGACTTCATTCTCTTAAATATATGGCAATTTTTCAAACAGAACACCCTCTACTGTCTATCGAACTGTGTGTGAGTTATGTGTTTTTTAACATATCCCATGAGACTTTTCCTCCACCGTTCTCACTTGCCATTTACATACTACCTTTCTGGCTTTCGTCTCTAGGAGCAGAGGTAGGTATTAGCACTGCTCGTATCCATGCCCGGGGACCAGTGGGCCTGGAGGGTTTGCTCACAACCAAGTGGGTCCTGAGAGGGGACGGGCACGCGGCGGCTGACTTTTCTGAAAATGGTTCCATGACATATCTCCACGAAAACTTGCCTGTTGGGCAGCCTCTTGTGGGGCAGAGAGACAGCAACTAGATTACAGAAATGCACTCGGCCTCAGAATTGGTAAAAGGTTTTTACATTGCCCATGAGCAGTTCTTCTAGACTCACGTCGCAAACTATGGTTGATTTTGTTGTTTTAAACCTGTGAATCATTGAGTGTAAAAACAGTCACAATCCAGTGGTCCATTCTGTTGCCACTGTTGTCCCTCTTGTTACTCTGCAGAGCGAGTTTACAATGTAACAAGGTTCTACCTCAGCCTCTGATATTATGTTTGCAAAGTCATTCCAGTTAGCTGGTGCTGCAGCACATATAGTAACACTGAAATGAGTATGAAACTGAAGCAAACTGAGCAAGAACTGAGATAACCAAAATGATGTGATCATACACAGAAAGTGTCTGATGATGTGCTTGAACTTTGTTTTTTTTACCAGTACAAGCTATTTTTTCTAATGATTATAAATTTGAAACCGACGCTAATCCAAAACGTGTTTTAGGATTTTTCATTACGAAATCTGACTTATCCTTATCTTGAAACTGCGCGTTCTTATTGTTACTTGACTGTCTTAAGGTTGAGATCACCCTAACATTTGATTCCCCTTTGGTCAAATATCAGCCTTATCTCGAGCTCCAGCTTATTTAAGCACGGTATTTTGTGAACTTGTGAAGTCTAAAATATAAATTTTCCACCAATCTACTGCTTGCTTCGTACTTGTAAACAGCTTAACGTGGCTGGTTTGGTCAGGTGACCATCCTTCCCCTACCTTTCACTGTTGCACCCTCCACCTCCTCTGGGGGACTTAATGGAGTTTCCAAGCAAGATGTCACTTTTCCTTATCGGACAGTAATGTCTTGGAGACCATCAAGAAGATGTTTCAAAAGCGTCTCTAGTAGGTGATAGGCTTGAGAAGGAACCCCTTTGGATATAGTCACTTTATGTGAATAGCTGTTGAGGAGTTTTGGTCCCCCAGTCACTATAGATAGTTTTCAGTCACTATCCAAATTCATATTTAAAAATTAAGTGGCAATAATAGCCAGTAATAGGGACCCTGCTATTGGTACAATGTGCTCATGCTCATATGACCAACAATTGAGACGCTACATGGGAGGTGATTGTGAGAAGCAATCTGCCCTTTTCTGAACCCAAGCAATCTTTTTTACTGGACTTTTCTGTTGGACATGGACTGACCATAACAATGATCATGTTTTTTAAACGTGTGTGTGTGTTACTTGTGTAATGGAGAAACCATCAGATTGTTGTCATCAAATCTGTTTATGTATGCTCTTAAAGCAGTGACTTTTTTTTTATTCAAAGGAAGCTAGAGAGCTTGTTCTGAAACTGAATCTCTGGCCTGTTGTTGAACTTAAAACTCAGGAGGATCACTTTAGATTTCTCCTTCCAGCCAGAGGCGGTTACTTGCAGATACCTCAGCAGTATTGGCAAGTTGATTCTGTAGTTAAACAAGTAAATCTAATTCTGTTAGAGCAATGATCTGATTTTTCTAGCGCAACCAGATGACGTGGTAACGGATTAGTTTATTTTCTCCTAGTTTGCTAATTACGGCTATAATGTATGAATGCTTTGCCCAAATATTACAAGTTTTTGACTGAAGTGAAAAAAGTGCAGTCTGATGTTTTGTGTGATTAAAATATTATCTCTCCTCCAAATCCTGAGAATCCTTGAAATCCCCTGCTTTGATATTGATAGGTACAAGCAGTATAAATTGAAACTAGAGATCAGAAATCTTCTTGTTACAGGAGTGAAAGTTAATAACACGTCCCTCATTCATGTATCCATTTTATTTACTATTTTCACTTGAACTTTGTCACAAGTAATTTTCATTCCGTGCTTTGGAAAGCATGCACGCTTTCCTGCCTGTTACGTGTCGTGCCCAGAGCCTCTGTCAGAGCAGGAACCGTAATTGACATGCTGCCTCCTTCAAGCTAGAGGGGAGAACATGACTGCTTTTAAATTAAGCTCTGTAACATTCCAGCTTCTGGGCTCCTATCTGATGTCTTGCAATGCACATGTAAGGATTGGTTTGGGTTGTTTTAATAGCAGTATTGTAGAATAAAAAATGTCAAAAGAATGTTTGGATATTTTTCTTACTATCTTTGATTTTTTTTTTTTCTTTCTGTTGAATTGCTTAGCATTTTATACGTATGTTCATCTCTGTCCTGGCACTAGTCTTTCTACTTTCACAAAGAACACAAATTAATGGGGAAAAAAGTACTACTGATCTGAAAAACAGATGTCTAAAAAGGGCCTTTTTAAAGATGCCCATCGGGGAATTCACATAGCTGGAAGTGGGGCAAGTACGAAGGAAGACAATACTATAGAGGTTTAATTATCCAGCCATCAGAAATGAAAAGAGGGAGAACAAGAACTGAGACTAATAATGGAATCACAGCCTTATGTTCTCGGTTTCACTGTTTCTTTTTTCTCTTTTCTATCATCTAAAGAATTCATTCTCCAAAATGCACTACTTACCCTTCAATCAGCTTCCCATCACCAAGTCCAAAGGGTTCAGAGATGAAGCGGGAGACAAAACTCGGATCTCACACTTTTGTCCTTTCATGTGTGAAGTGACTGAAAATATCTAAATGACTTGAGGTATAGAGGAGGCACAATCAAGGGACATTGAGCATTTTCTGTTTGATGCAAAGTGTCTTATAGAAATGTACTTATAAAACACCAGACGTATCAGTTGCTTGTTGCGGCATCATACCTGTTCAGCTGTGAAGCACCGAGCTGATAGATACTAAGGCAGTAAACTCTTGAAGAATGTATAATGTTGCTCTATCGTAAGAAACGTTCAGTCGGAAAGGACAAATGACGTATCCCTGTGCGCAAATTTTGAATCTCAAATCCAACCGAAAGGCCGTGGATGAAAATTTAATGTTGGACTAATAGTTGCGAACGAACACGGTGTCACCGCGGTAATTGCGAGTAATGTAAAAGTAAAAGTCATTTCAAAAAGGGGACAAATATCCTGTACAGGATCAACGGGATGTGCCAGTTCCTTTTAGGCCTTATTTTCACTTATTAAAAGCAATTATTGCCAGGTCATATTTAAGTAATTAAAATCCCATCACCACTGACGTGTCTTCCACTGAACTCTTCAAGCATGAAAAGCTTCGCGTTACGAATTTGCAGTACGTTTGAAGCCGCCGCCCCTTCGGAACCTTAAATTTACTCTTATTGACGGCCGAGGCCAGACAGCCTGTGAATTGTCTTTCATTGCCTGCAGACCTCGGCTGAGAGGACTCCACGTTCCACCCTGCTGATAGCGTGTTGTCTTCTGGGTATTGTTGTCCACAGTTATAAAACGGATGATGGGGGCAAATCACCGGGCTTGTACAGCAAAACCGACAATCCTTTAATTGAACATTACTCAAGGCCATAACTCATATTTCTTATTGTGCTTGATCTTAAGAGACTCTCAAATGCACTCCCCACTGGGCTGAAAAAATTTTTTGAATCAATAATTAATAGTCAGTTATTTATTCATCTATATCTTCGCCAATTACGCGGCCTCTAATTAACAATTTCAATTATTGATATTTATTTCTGAAAGGGCTCCGTATCTCTGGCTGATGAAAAATGCATGAGCAGGGATGTGGACTGGGTTTTGGGTTTTGTTTTTTGTTCTGAGAGAGCTTGATGCTCGGGGCTAATACCAGGCCACTTTGACTCCAGCTCTTTGAGTTGGCTCTGGCCCTGTGATGTGGATCTAATATGGGCATCTTTCATGGACCCAGAGCGCTTACTCTGTACCATGTGATCTCATAAAGACTCCTACATGCCCATCCTCAGATACCCCTTTTTTTTAGTCTTTAATATTGTACTTCAAAGAATAAGCTTCTGTTTCCTTGATAATTTCTTTGTGTGCACGGAAAGACGATATCAGGGCAAACTGTAAAAACTTGTGGTCTAACCAATACCTCGGTGGTTATACTTCTATATCTAACTCTCCGGCCTCATGAAACTTAAGTTCAATCGTCGCGCCCGAGGAGAAAAGCTATCTCCCAAATTTTCGACTCGCCGTGCCCCGCCCCCTAAAACTTTTGATAGTGTCATCTGTGTCATTAAATAGAAAATTAACAAGCGACTTTGACTTTGATTAAGTTTTACTTTATTGTAATACTAGTAGGGTAAGAGGTTGGGGACAATGAGGCTGACCATTTTGCCGTGGGACAACCGAAGCAAAAAAGATCAAATTTACTGTGAGCACTGGTCCTGTGCCGAGTTGGGAAACAACTTTATCCAATGATACACAGCGGCCTCACAAAAACCAGAGCTCGACATCAGACGCACCAAAACCACATCGTTAAAATATATGATATCTGGTTTGGACGCCACACATTTAAGACCACACCGAGACAGCGCAAGCATTCGGTGAACACGGGGCTGGAGAGAGTAACACGGAGGCTCAGGGTAAAAGGGTAAAAATGCAGCTCTCGGCATCAGTTGGCCTCGGTGACGCGTCTCAGGGAGCCGATGGTGGGGGTGGTACTTCCCCACTCGCTGTGCCTCCTGTACTCTCCGGGGCGCAAGAAGTACTGGCGACCCCTATAATTGGGGTGTTCGTGCAGTATCCAGTAGCCCTCCATGACGTTGACCGATGAGATGTCACGGGTGTGGAAACGCTCGTTCAGGTCCGGGCAGTCATCCATTAGCTCCAAATTCTGACCCCCGAAGTCAGAACGCTCAAATATCTTCATCCTGTAGTTTCCATTATACTAAGAATAAGAATAAGAACAACTTTATTAATCCCGAAGGAAATTGCTGTGCCAGAGTTACAGAAAATATAACAGTAATAAATAATAAAAGAAAGGCAGAATTAGAAATAAAAATAAACTATAAAGTGTCTCAGTGAAACTATAAAGTGTCTTAGTAAGCAGTGATAAAACTATAAGTGTCTTAGTAACAAGTGAGGTAAGGAGTGCACAATAGTATGATAGAAGGGAACATTGTAGTGTAGCTGTTATGAGATGAGATGAACTATTGCACAGTGTAGCTGTTATGAGATGAAATACTAGCGAAGAAATATTGAGAAAAGGAGGATTTGAATCAATACGTGCTGACATAAAGTGACCGACACAGTTTTCTTCACTTTTCCTCACTCCCAACACCCCTTTCGCCACCGTGACACAGTTTTTAATGGTTCTAGGTCAAGGCAAAAGGAGGCAGGTTTAAAATAGCTACAGGTACTGGCACCGGTTGGGGAAAGCAGTAGGACTAGGCTCGGGTTCTAAATGATCCCGGACTGGCTCTCCTACAGAACGTCGTTGCAAACGAGGTCGGGCATCAGTTAAAACTCACAGGTGGCACCATACGGCAGGAGCGGATGCAGTCATTGAAGCCCGCCCAGCGCTGATAGTCCGGGTACTCGCCCTTGTGCAGCATGTACTGGTAGCCGCCGTAATTGGGCTTCTCGTAGGCCACCCAGCAACCGCTCTCCACTTTTATAGAGTTGCAGCGGCTGAAGTAGTTTTGCATCTCAGGACAGTCAGTGCTGCACTCATAGTGACGACCTTGGAAGTTCCTGTCCTCATAGAAGATAATCTGTACACAACGGGTCAAAAAAAACAACAACATTCTTTTTAGATAAATGATCCATGACCTAACCTTTCTAGGAATGATACTAAATAGATTTTGTTTCGCATTTAGTACGGCACTCTGAGCTGTGGGTACACGTGAGTTTCGTATTAACTGATTATTTGTGTACAAAGCGAACGATGGGTACCATATATGCTCATATTTTGCATTTTGGTGCTTTCATTTTGTCTGACTTACCACCGAACGACAGCAGCGAAATCAATGACTTGTTGAAAATCGCTAATGTTTCTTATGAAAAAAAAAAAAGAATTATTTCTGAAAATGCACATCACTACACTTAACATGAAATACTTTAGTTGATGTCAGGGTAAAAAAAAAAAAAAAAAGAAATTGGACACTTACCTTGCCCATTGTCACTCCGTTTCCTTTAGACCAGAACGGACACTGGGCTGCCCCAGACCTCTTTATAGACCTTGCTGGGATCAGGGTTTTTCAAACGCCAACAAAGCTTTGTCATGTCAGCACAATACGTTCAATAGACTGCACAACACTTTTGTACTCGTGAACTGCGGCGGCCGCTTTGTCTCTGTCAAGCTCTCTGTCTGTGAAAAAGACTGTACAACTGCATTTTCTCAAATTGGGACACAAAAGTTGCCTTTATTATACTACATGCCACAAATCGACATACAGACCGTGAGGGTAGAAACAGCAAACAGAAAGTAACGACAAATCACCCGAGTGAAAACGGGTTTTTTTCAGGGTTAACAACAAACTGATCAAGCATTTCAATCTCGTTTGCTTCTCGCCGGGACATGGATTAACTGAAATAAGCTCACCAAAGACGTGGTTAGTTGAAAATCAAGAGTTTAATGTGTAATTGAGTTGCGCAGAGGTGGAGTTTAGATGAGAGTCCTCATCCTTCTGAAAGAGCCCACCATGGGGTTATGGCAGCCCCAGTCGCCACAGGCCCTGTACTCTCCGGGCCGCAGGAAATACTGGCGTCCCCTGTAGTTGGGGTGCTCGTAGAAGATCCAATAACCCTCCATAATGTTGCAGGAGTAAATGTCACGCGAGCGGAATCGATCATAGAGATTGGGGCAGTCGTCCATGAACTCCATGGCGTGTCCCGTCATCTCAGGCCTGTTGTAGATCCTCATCTTGAAAGATCCCCTATACTGTGGAAGAAAGTAATTGCAACATAATTATCATTCTATTTTGGTAGGTGTGATCCCGAGAGAAAACTTTTTTTTTTTTTTTTTTCCAAACCCCCTGACCTGAGCTGATCTTTCACTTAAAATTCTAGCGACTACTCGGTTTCTTAAGCAACTTACCACAGATGAGAATGAGCGGCATCTCTGTTGGGCCTGACAGTATTAGACTCTCACTCTCTCTCTCTCTCTCTCTCTCTCTCTCCCGAAACTGCCAGAAACATTCAGTGTGATTAGCAGAATTAGAATGAAGGCGCCACGTCTTATGGGGGTTTATCATATTCCTTTTAAAGACTGACTGGTTCTCCTTGTGGGCCTCACAACAGAGGCTTTAAGCTATGACCTGCCTGAGCATCTGTAAATGGAATCAAAAGGCCGTTGATTGACATGCATTTCAAAAACGGTATTTGATGTACAAGGTGAGCGGAGTGTGTGGGGGTCCCTATCTCTCCTATCTGTCTTTATGATTGACTTACAGGGGGGAACATCTGGCAGGAGCGGATGCAGTTGTTGAAGCCCATCCAGGAGTGGTAGTCGGGGTACTCGCCGGGGCCGAGGATGTACTGGTAACCCATGTAATAAGGCTTCTCGTAGGCCACCCAGTGACCGCCGCTGACACGGATGGAGTTGCAGCAGGTGAAGTGCCTGAAGGTGTCCATGCAGTCAGTGCCGCACTCCCAGTGGCGGCCCTGGAAGTTTCGGCCTTCGTAGAAGATTATCTTGGACGCAAAAAAGAGAGGAAAGAGTCACTCGCGTCGTCGGTATGCAGATGGACCGGTTCGTTGTGATACTCAGGACCGGGCTGTAGGGGACACTGCTCTACCTACAAACAAGCTATGCTACTTTTCCAGCGCCCTTCTCCGGTGTTATATATATTGGAATATTAACGTTGGTGCTTGACAGGTGAAAAAAAAAAAAAAAAAAAAAAAAAAAATCAAGTAATTTGAAACTATTTTTCAGACAACTTTTATTGAAGGTGGTCTTGTAGGCGCATCTAATCTAAGAAAACTTCTCAAACTGTCAGTTTCTCAAGATTCAGAACACTTTCACCTTAAAAAAAAAAACCCAAAAAGTGTTAATTTACCCCTCTAAAATAAATTCCCAGGAGATAGAAATCCGATCTAATTCGCTCTCGCCTTCCCCGCTCCGGTATTAAGTATTCCTTCTCTACGTTATCAAAGCTGTTGACATATCGCACGTAAGCTCATACCTTTCCCATGGTTGGAGGGCTGTGGATATTTGCGCACCATGGACCGTAATACACCTACAGGTCCTTTTATACTCTCCTGTTGATGATGAGCCCCATGTAACGTCAGGGACCACTACCCTTTACCTTTTCAGATGACAACCACTGTTCCCTTTGTCTGATGGGCAACGGGGAACTTATCTCCTCTCTGCTAGAGTTTACCTATAGAATTGACACCTATTCTGTGGTCGAGTGACCCCTGTTTAGCCGTGACCCAGTGATGCAGCCCTTTGAAATATCAGACAAAGGGCGTTGGGTATGTGGCCTCCCGGTAACGTTCGGTGTACAGTCGGGGTACACGAAAGCGCTGTTAATCATTTTGAATTTACATTTCTGAGAAACGATCCCGTAAGTCACTTTTCACTCGGTTCCCGCATACGTGAGACGGAATCGATAGGATCTCAAAGAGTTGTGGGTCACAGTATAATTGTTGTTCAATTCCGGTTAGGGTAAGCGATGCTGATACCGCGGACTAAGTCAAGTTTTTTTTATTGACGTAATCTATAGTGATCCGTTTTCTCTGTTTGCTTCCATAGCCCGCAGTCGTACTATGATGCCAGACGGGACCGCTCTGTTTGCAGATGTACAGACAGAACTGCTCAGTGTGTGTATGCATGATATAAAAGGAGGGGTTCGGGGCATCTGTGTGTTTGAGTCTTTTTATAAAGTGATAGATTTTTGGACTTGAGTCTTTGGCTTCTAAGCATAGCCCAGAGCTGAAGGGGAAAAGGCCAGAAAGAAATGCCGCCATGCATTGTGTTCCTAAAGCCCAGCTGATGCCAGAAAGGTCAGTATCATCCTTTAGCCTTTCATCAGGATAAAGAGCTTGTGCCCCCTCTCCACTTTGTGTGCTTTTTGCAGCTTCAACTCCGTATAAAGGCACAGAAAACACAAAATCCATTATGTTACCGGGCAAAAACAGTGATACTGCGCTAATATATCCATAGTTGTATGACACTTTTAAGGAACAGTGTTGAATAGCCTTTGCTCTTTTGATCACTCATCGACTTGAAACTCTCCTAGGCTTCAATAGGTTTCATGTTTGAAGCTGCACTCTTTTTCCATGACATAAGTAGATCATTGATATCCTTTCATCACAATGTGCAGCATAATTGCGGTAGATTATCAGATGGGGTGTTGTTTTGTTTTCCGGAGTTTCTGGCGCCTGTTTTCATCCCGACTTGAGAGACACAAATGTTTAGATTCCCCTCTTATGTTCATTCATTGATTCATGATTTCTTTCACATTATGTGTGTTATGTGTAATATCTCTTAACTCGTGGGTGATGCGAGGGCGCGGCGGGACGACGGGGAAACCGCACACGCTTCCCCGTACGCCGTTTTGTTTTTTTTCCTGCAGGGCGAGCTCCGTGGCTCCTGCTCTACGGCCCGACTCGAGCGGCGAGCGTTTGGCGCGTGCCTACGATCCTTAAGATCCTTAAAACCCAACCTCATCCGGAGAAATGCCATTGCGGACGCACTTTTCCGGGGAGCGCCCGGTAAACCGAACTCGTTAGATTGGACCTCGGCTTTCCCCTCATCCCCGCGGCTTCCGGTGAGGAGCCTTGTCTCCCGGGCCCCCAAATGATGATCTTTAGTTGTGCTACAAGACATCTCCTCCCCACCCTGAAGGGAATGTAACATCACAGAGGCCCTTGCCTGCTTCCTCGGTTCCCCCCGGAGGAGAAGAAAGCTTCCCACTGCGGCGCGTTCCACTCTTCATCTCGGAATGACGGAAGAAGCGGAAAGGAGAAGCGAACGGAGTGGGGGGGCCAGGTTTCGCAGCTCCATTGTGTCCGAGGATTTCATTGTGCAATCTGTGAAAATCGCTCGGGAGATGATGACACTATTAGCCCGCGGAACGCCTGACAGTCGGGGACCTCTGTGATCGATTGATGTGGCTCCCACAAAGATAAGGAGAAACCTTGACAGATATCAACCCTAGCACGCGTTAACTCGCAAGCGTTCTCATCCCTCCGGCTTCCGGAAGAAAACGCCGTTCTCGTCGCTTACACCTAATTAGGATCCGAATGTGCAATTCGCCCAGTAAAACACATTTTGGACCAGAGGAGGCGCCTTTCTGTTTCCGAACAAGCCGTATTCCTGCGTACGCGACCATGTTCTCCCCGACCCCGCGTACGCGCAATAAGTCTCGCCCCTAAAATGTTGTCGGGCGAGATAGGAGAGTAGCCGCGCTCGCCGCGCCTCCAGTGTGCTCTTTCGCTGAACAGTCATTATGACAATGCCGTCGTACCGAGGTGTAAACAAAGGCTCTCTCTGAGTTTTGCTCCTGAGAACCGGCTAATCTGGTGCTGAAAATGCGGTATGATCGGAAAGCGCGCGCCAAAAACGCCTCCCTCGCCGGGAGTAGAATGAGGACCTCTCTTTTGCTGAGAGATCATCCTCTCCATTCTTTCTGTCAGAAAATCTCCAGGCATCCTCCCTCTCTTGTTACTGCCAGCGCACAGGCTCTATCGGGACTGCCAGACGCAGGAGCCACTATGAGCCTGTGCCAGGGCCAGGATTTACCGTGATGTGTCTGATGTGCTCCATCTTTTTGCTGGGGGATAATTAAAAGAGGAAATGGTGTTGGAAGAACAGAGTGGAAAAGCAGAAGGAGGGGGCTTGGACCGAGCAAATGGATGCAGCTGTCAATTATGTTGAGTTGTTGATATGATGTTTGTTTTCCCGTCTCTGAGATTTTCTTGCTAAACACTTCCCTATCAGGATTTAGTTTGAAAGTTTCTTGTAAATCTCCACTTCGTACATGTAATTAAAAAACACTCAGGATAATGAAGAACTTAGCGACGAAGTAAAAAGGGATGTTTTTAATCTACACATCCGTGCAATATCTGAGATTCTGCGCGTGTCACCCTGACATCCGAATTTAAAGAAGTTTACGATTTGCCGAACGCAAAAAAAAAAAAAAAAAACAGAAAAACGTCACATTCGTTTTATTAGAGCCGCACCAGATTGCGATCAAACAATTTAATAGCTGGTTTTCAGATATCAAATTTGAGCTGTCATCCAACGACCAAATATGCGCTGGGAGGGTGCTCTTCAAGGTGTGGCAGCTAGAACAAGCTGTCTTTTAAGAGCTTTCGAAACGTTCAAAGGTTTTCGACTAAATCGATTTGGGATGCTCCACCATACAGCATGACCCGAACTCGGTGAAAAGCAGGACGGCTCCTTCGTCTTTCATAAGACACACCTTGGGGATTGATGGCTTTTAGTCACTCTCACTCCTCATCTCCACTCTGTGTTTTGACGTGGCATGTCTCCCGCACCCCAAAGCTTTAAAGGTTTAAAGAGCAACTTTTCACCCTGTAATCCAGGTGCCTTTCAAACAAGTCACGCTGTTTACTGACACATGACAAAAAAGTTCAACCCCCTCTCATCTCTCTGCTTACAAGACTCTAACTCACCTAAGAGGTTGCTAGTCATTCCTCCAGAGCAGTTAGAACAAACAGAGTCTCGGCGAGAAGGGGGCCCCTGCCTTTCACCACTCGCTAAATTTGTAATCAGATGTGATGCTGTTGTTCACTTCTTCAAATTTGTCATCAAAGTAAATGTGTTCTGACAACAGCTAGTGACAAGTGCACCAGAGGAGAGGCGGCAAATCAGCGTTTTCGCACCGCATATCAATAATTGATCGCGGTGCCCCCCCCCCCCCCCCACACCCCCCACACCCGCCCACCCTTCCCCTATCCCCGCTACCCCAGCAAGTAGACACCTTGTGATAATGAAATACATCAATTTAAAAAATAAATAATAAAGTGGGGTTGGCTCCATTGTTGCAAAGCTTTACGGACTTGATTGACTGCCTGCACATTTTCCTGGTTGGCAGTCAGGCAGATCAAAGAAGGGCTCCTCATATTGCCCAAGGCCACTTGCAATTTATTTAGAGGAGATGTGCCGCTGTCCCAGCAGGTAACATTATTGGGCAGAGACACTCTGGATAATCATAGCTTTGAGATGCCTCTCAAAACCCCACCTCTGCCGGCTTTGTCATGCATGTGCGAAAATACACGCATATGATTTGCAAAAGCCCACCTTATTTTAGGAAATTTCTCAGTAGACAAAATCGCATTAATATCCTTACACGCTTGAAGACAGTGACCCCTTGTCCCCTGGAAATGTAGTCGCTTCTGCTTCATATGCTAAGATGTTTTTGCGTTCCATATTTTTCACTTCTAAAAAACTGACTGCATAAACTAGTTTGCAGGGTTTTATGTACTGTAAGTAATATTTTTGCACATGATAGTCATGTCAGTCTCGGGGCCAGAGGCATTTTTTTTTTTTTTTACAGCGAAACAGGTTCCAGTGTATGGTAGGTTGAATTTGATATTTATTTATTTTAAAAACAATTGCGGCGCACCGCGTTTTAATAAACAACACCGGGCAAATGATGACAAACTTTTGAAACATTTGTCGAACGAACGACTGGTTTTGAGTACATGGTTTGAAAGGAAAAGGTTTTTCATTAATCTCCCCACTTACCAAGAGACGACAAAACTAGCGTAGCTTGTTAAAGGTATTCTTTGAGATTTTTTTTTTTTTTTCGTCCCCGAGAGGGTCAAATCATTACGGATCGGGAAAAATAGTGATATCCAATTAAGCACGATCTTTAAATATATATATATTCGTTTTGCAACTCCTCATCTCTCAAAGAAAGAGAAGTAAGATTCTGCTTACCACAGAGGGACCGTTTGAGAAAAAATAATCTTTTTTTTTAAACGTTTAATCAAGTCATACCGGTATATGTTATGGTTCGCTGTTGTGTTTTTCCTCAATTATTAAACCAGAGGCTGCCTTTTTGTCCCTGCCGTCCTTCCATTAGACAACGCTTTAAAGAAATCATTTGGAGCTCTCTCAACTTATTTCTGCACTGCGTGACCATCGTCACATTTGTGTCTCCTCGCTCTGCCAGGACCACGTTGCAATAATTCTCTGCGCCGCAAGCACTAGAGGGCACTAGAAGCCAAAGCATCGCCTTTCTACAGAACAGTTCCTTTAATTTCTTTACACAACAGCATATCTCCATGCATCTTTTATGTGTGTTTGCTTGCTTACATGTATACATCTGTGAGTTTGGACACACATGCATGTAAACATGGGGCAGACAATTGCACGCATTCATGTGGGCTGCATATGTGTCACTGTCTTAATGCATGTCTGTGCTTGTAGCCTGTCAGCATGCGCGCAGACATTCTTCTACCAAGGGAGAGGCAAACAAACGGGGAAAAAAAAAGCATTCACTAACAGGCTGACATGACCCACGTCCCTGCGCTCGTGCCGCCTTTCCACTTGTCTGTGTGACACACACACACATACGTACACACACACGCCGCGGACACGAAAAAACGCAAACAGCATTGCTGGAGATTCGGAATTCTAGTTTCAAACAAACTCAGCCCTAGACACATGCGCATAGATGCACTCACACAGCATGGTCAAAGACACAAACAGACAATGAACAGTTAGCTTTGTAGCAGTTTCAAGCCAGTTTGTGGTTTTGAACTGCAGATGTGGATGCTGACTGAAGGATCAGTGCACAAACTGCAGGACTGCAGAGATGGCAGTTCTCCCATGGGGACTGGCACAGCCCAGGCCTTTATGTTGTTCCTCATTTGTACCGTTCGTTTAGCCATGTTGAAGAGGTGGCGGTGGTCTGTGCGCATGTGTCGTGCGGGTGAGCTTGTGCCGCGCTGAACCCCGTACGCCATTTGTTCGCTCGGAGGCAAAGGTTTGTTGAGACAAGGTGTTTTAAAATGATTTTCACCCTTGTTCATACAGGACAACAGAGTGAGAATCCAAATTGAGTTGTCCGTTTTTTTTTTTTTGTTTTTTTTTTTCACGGGATTCGGAGCTTCGCATTTTAGATTCATGAATTCAACAGAAAAAAAAAAAAAAAAGCTTACCTTAGTGGTGAACACTGGTTTCCATTTTCTTCTGGGAATTAATCGCACAACCGCAAAGAAAAGGTAATGCAGGATGGAAACAAGAACGTTATTAATATTTTGCGCGCGGTTGTTTTGTGTGGAAGGATACAGTAGTCGGATGCTAAAAGAGGCTTAACGTGATCCGCGTGAGGCCTCAGAGGAGCAGCAGAGATGCACTCTGGTCCCTGGACTACGGCTTGAAAAGTAACGGAGTCCTGAGAAGACTGAAAAGCTCCGCTCGGGGGAATATCAGCCAAATTACAAAACAATGACACACCGAGGGAAATCTAATTCCAATTCCCATCATCAAGACCAACATTCCTCACTGTTTTGCTTTTAACTTTTGTTTTTATTCTTTCCCTCTGTCTCTGACTCTCTCTCTCTCTTTTTCCCCTCTGCACTGTTGTTTTCTAGTTTGTTTTCCACCCGTACTCCTCTGGCTGTCGCCGAGCGCTACAGCCACTTTCAAAGGCTCGGCTGTCACGCGCCGCCTTTGAGTCCCGTTTGAAATTTGAACGTACATGTTGTCAGGGTACCGTCAGGAGTGATTGACAGGTCCGTCCCAGAGCAACACCGGGCTTGGCAGGCTGGCTGTCTTTTGTCAGAGGCAGCCGTGGAGAAGAAACAAAGGAAAGCAGCTGAGGAGGAAAAAACATACATAAATAAAACAAAACTGCTCTTACCCATTTCTCAATAAAGACCAAATTAGATTAATCTTAAGGCAGGGCAAGGCAAGCAGTCAGCTGTGGAAAAAGACTTGATATGTTTGCTGGCTTTGTTCCCCGCCATTGATGGTGCACCGCTTAGACACTCGCTCAACAGGACACCAAAGGCAGCACAGCAAGAGTTGTATAAAGAGCCAGCTGTACATATTAATGTTCATTATCACCTTCCTTCAATGCAGAGAAATTCCAAAGAGCCGAATTTGTCCTACGCTCACCTTGTTGGTTTTTTTTTCTTTTTTTTTTTTAAAACGGTAGAAGTGATGTTTGTTGTCTCGTCGGCTGAGGTGTCTTAAATAAAAACCAACGGCAACTCGGTTGACTCTGGCCGCGGGATAAAAAAAAATATATATATATAATGACTCACAAATATGGCTTCATTTACAGCACTTGTTCAAGGCAGATAGGGAAATGTGCCTTGAAATTAAAGTAATGGACACGCCTGAAGCTGACCTGCGTCTCTGACCGATATTTAAAGTTCGCGGATCTCCGCTGGCGACGACTCGATTTTCGGCCCCCCGGAGGAATTCAAGCATTTGCGGTCGTGCCGTAGGTAGCATCTCCGCCGAAAGCGGCGCATCTTAGTACTGCAAAGAGCTCGTCTGATGTATTTACGACGATGTATCGCGCAGTTTATTACGAATTTTACCCGGTAATAGGTCACCGGGACTACATTTCTTATTATTTTTAAGATGAAAGTCATTGATTACTCAGTGCCTCTTTAGACAATCCAAGAAGCAAAAGTGCAAGGGGAAAATATTCAGTGTAACACTTCTTTGAGATTCATATCAGCTGTCGGTGTCAGAGTTGCAGGGCAGGAGCTGGGCTCGGGGCCCATAGAGGCAAGCACCCAGTATCTTTGAGCAAGACACTGAATGCCTGCCAGCTCCAGTGTGATCTCTGACCCGCCTGTGCAGCGAGCACAAACAGTCTCTCATACTCTCTCTCTCTCTCTCTCCCTTTCTCAAAAAACAAACAAACAAAAAAAAAAAAAATAATCAAAAATAATGAGAATAGAAATGTTGGTTCATGTGAAAGTTGTTGAGAAGTTTGAGCGGCTGCAGTTGATGATTGATTTTGCGGCGCGGATGAAAATGAACGGCATTAATGAGTCTCGCCACTTTGAAAATCAAAGATGTTGTCATCCCATCTCCCTCTTCTCGCTCGTGCCGCTCGACGACGGCAGCCACGGGAACTGGAGCACCGGAATTCAACTGTATATCCAGCTTTCCTGTCAGTCCAGACCAGTGGTGACGACGCGAAGTGCCTACGGGCCGCATTTAGCTATAAATGGGCCGCCTTAAAAAAGAACCCTTGAAGAATTTAGGACTTACAAATGTCCACGAACCGAAGGTTGCGCTCTGTGCGTTTTTATCCCGCACACATGAAAACGTCCTTTTTTTTTTTTTTTAGGTAACGCGCAAAGACTATTTGTAAACTCGGCTTCGTGTTGCAATCCACCAAGTAAATAATTCCCTGGCATTAGGTTTTTTTTTTTCAGATCCGTCTATTTGGGTTGAAGACAACTTATGTCAACAACTACAGATTTGACTCAAGGGGGAAAGTGTAAGCCTTGTAAAGAGCAAGGTTTTTTTTGTGTGGAGTGCTGCATGTGATAGGATGAGTGACTTCCACTCACTCGTTGAAAGGTTAGGCTTTTCCTCCTGCTGGTATCTTTTTTTAAAAGAAAACATGTCTGCTGTTTGATAACTGCTTGACATTTGACAGTCCTTTCAGACCAATCAGACATGCCGTTTCTTTTTTTTTTTCCGTGTTAGCCGTCTCGAGGAGCTCGACTTGGTGAAAAAAAAAAGAAAACTAGTAGTATTGTCACTTTTTTCAAGCCTTTCAAAGGCAATCTTTCGCCGCGGCTATCAACATCAGATACCTCGGCTGCTGTGTTCGCTCCGGTGTTTGTTTTCGTCTTTGTCTCCGTCCCCGACATTTCTGTCGAGACCTCGTCTTCGCCATCGGAGCTGAACCGAGGAAAAGAACGAAATCATTTTCTGGTGTCAAGTGTCAACCGTCCCACCTTAATGCGGCGTAGTCTCAACGTGAACGCGCGGCGCTCCGTATCTCCGCGGCACTCAGAATCGGCTCAGTCGGGTTGCACTGAAGTACCGGGTTTTGTTCTCTGTGGGGCATTGTCGCTGTATCTTTCTTTATAGTTTCAGAATGTGTTCTACTGTAAATTATCAACTGTATGTTATCTTGGAGGAAAAAGAGAAGAGCTGGAGGGAAGCAACAAAGCCACCAGTCTCTCCAGTTACATAATTCATGTCAGCCATATTCAAATAAAATTTATCACATTGTCAATCATCGGGAGGCAATGGCGTGTGTGGGTGTGCGTGCGCGAGAGCACAGATAACTCTGAAGTTATAAATTAATAACGTCCTGTCATGGGAGCATGTGAATGAGCATGTTTAGTCATTCTGTTTGACAACAGAAGGAAACGGCCTATTCCGTGGGGTAGGAATCAAATTTCACACTTTCATAGATATTGTTCCCTCCTCCAAATGTTTAAAATATGGAGCTTTGCTCTGGCAAGGAAGTGGCTCAAACACTACTTTGCACTGAAATAACTTTTGTTTGGCCACAAACCAAGAGAAGCGTCGTCGAAAGAGGGAAAGAGTACGCGCTCCAATGGAAAATACTGCTGACTGCAGAAGAAGCCGTCAGGACCCTGAAAATGCTCGACTTCATTTCGCAATGACCGCATGTGGATTCCCGTCTTCGCGTGTCAAACGAATACATAGATATTATATAACCGCGGTTCAGTGAACGATCACTACCCCATGCCGTTTAATGAAGTTCGGGTTAAAAAAAACAGAACAAAAAACAATTGAATATCGATCTATTTAATCTCGCGTAATCATTATTCATGTGTCCTTAAACCCAAGCTGTCTTCGCCCGCCATCCCCACACCTGCTCGACAGCGAGACGCCGTTCTCCACGGCAAATGTACAAAGGAAGGATCGTCTTGAATGCACGGGCTCCAACATGTGACGAGGGACCGAACGGATGATTAAAAAAAAAAAAAAAACAAGAAAAAAAAAAAAACATGCAAACTTTCAGCTCTGAAGTCCGCCAGCCAGGTGTCGAGCGTTCGGTCGGTATCGTTTGAAAAAAAAAAAAAAAAAAACGACGGAGACGGAGAGAGGGAGCGAGCGTTTTGGGACTCCTAACGGATCGGGAGCGGCAACGACGCGGCGCAGATAAACAAACCCCTCAGATCTTGAACTGGAAGTCTGAAACGTGTTTGGAATCGGCTTAAGATTTATATATAAATACATATATACTGTACATATGTATATATAGATAGATATAAGACAAGCCCCCTCTCATTAGCATGGCAAACATATGGGTTCAGCCTGCATTTGCGCACAGACGGCCCACCAACACCAACACCTGCACCTTCTACCTCCTCCGTTCCGTCCTGCCTTGCACATGTGCACCAATAAAAGCACGGCTGACGTTTAAACGGAGATATCGCCGAAACGCACTCGTTTCTCTTTTTCCCTTTTGTTTTCTTTTGTGCGCAGCCAATATGACCCCTGTCTTGCACCAGGTGTGCATTTCCTTGATCCCTCTCTCCTTCAACCTTCCCCTTCATATTTACACCCCTGCCGCCCGCAATGAATGATTCACTTGGAGAGGCTCCCTTCCTCCATCAGAAAGCTTTGCAACCATACACTACAGCCCAGCCTCCATTTCTCTGATCTCACTATGTTGTGTAACGCTTGAAAAACCCTTGCGTTCTCGTACTTGTTTCTTTTTTTTCCGCATTCCCTCTCTTGCTCTTTCTCTGAGTTACATTCAGTATTGACTGTTTATGCTTTTTAATGTTGCGGAGAGGGCCCGGGGCTTGCGGATGGGGGAAAAGCGCTCTTCTTGACACACTTACGCCCCCGTAGTGAACTCTAGCTCCCAGCACTCTAGCAAGTACACAGACCTTCTTCTTTTTCCTCTCCCTCCCTTTTCTGTCTCTTTCACTCCCTCTTTTTTTTCCCTCCACAACTGGGAGCTCCTCTGAGCAGCAGCACCCCGTGTTCCTCCCTTCCAAAGATCACCTTATGGAAGATTAAGATGCTCAAGTGAAATATTTGCACAATAACCCCCCCCACCCCCCCTCCCCCGTTGGCATCAAAGCGGAAGCGGTGCGGTTGAGCGGAGTGATCTCGGGGGGGTGTTAGGGGGCGCCAGAGAGTGCAACAGTCACCTCTGAGCAGAGGAGGCCTCGGTCGAACCTGACAGTGAACAAACGTGATCTCTCCATCTTCGGGTCCTCGGCGTGTCTTCGGTCTGTCGGCCCACCTTCAGATCCCCTTTTGACTCGTACTCTTTTTCGCGCACTTACTTTACCGATCGATGGGCTGAAATCCCTCCGGCCCGGTTGTGATGAGCAACGACTGCCGCGGACGATGCTCGATATGAACGCGCAGACTTTAATAGCGCTTTGTCTGCCGGCATATTTAACTCCGATCCCTCCTTGGCTGATTGCGGGAATGCATTCCTTCCTTTGTCAAAGCATCTTCATATTACGCGGGTATTCTCAGAGGGGCGGTGGGGAAATAAATCGCACGCTACGCGTACCGCGTCGCCCGTCCGGGGAGCCGCGCGTCGACCGTCGTAGGCGGCTCCGGTCAGCCGAGAGACTCGACTGAGTCTCCCGACGTGCTGAAAACGGGATCCGGTTTCGGCGCAAACTTTCGTCCTACGGCGGCGGCTAATGCGGAGCGACGGTGAGCCGCTCGCGGGAAGGCCGGTGTTTGCTCTTTGTGTCTTTTCTGATACTTTTAATGACCGTCTTAACAGTCCTCGCGGGGTAACCCGCGCACTACCGCTTGATTTTTTTTTTTTCTCCTCGTATCCCCGCCGCTTTGATACGCCGTGATTGACTCCTCACAGGCATTTTTCGAGAGAGAAAAAGGAAACTTCGCGTCCCGTTCGTCTTTCAAGTCCCGTTCATCTGCGTAAAGAGCATTTCATGGTCAAAAATTGCATTCAAGTTCCTTGTTCTAGAGGCAGCCACTAATAGAGTCAGTTTGAAGGCTGTTTGGAGTGTGTTTAATGAACACTCGTACACAGTCAGATCCATCAGCGCCGGCTCTTTGGCGGTGACAACCGGATCCTGTAATGTCGATGTTTGGAGATAATGCGACAAATTAAACAAGCACATCTGTCCTACTGTGCCCACGGGAATATACGTTACAGTTCACGAAACAATGAAACGCAACTCCGTCCCAACATGTGACCAGATAGATAGCTATGATAAAAAAAAAAAAAAAAGAAAAAACATTTAATCGGATTGTAATGTGAAAAAAGCCGGGGTCTGTTTCTACTCCTTAATCACTGAGCCCGGTGACAGACCAAAGAGGATGCTTTCACCGTCAGACAAAAGAGGAGAGAGAGGCTGAGTCTGTTGTGGCTAGCGGAGGATGGAGGTGGGGAGTTTGGGGGGGGGGGGGGGGGACACACACTGCACCCCTCCCTTTTTAACTAAAAGAAGACATCATTATGAGTAAATGACATGAGGCGGTTGGTTCTGTTCCACTCTTGGTCCCCAAAGGACATTTTTGCCCCACTGTGTAGTTCATTCCCTCCCTGCTTTGCTGCTGGCCACGGGCCTTCAGAAGCCCGGGCTTGGGCTGCTACTCAAAGAGATGGACGCTCGCACGTTATTGATTGGACACTCGATAAAAGGTCACGGGGGCCTCCTATGCTGTGGGGTCCAAAGCTGTGAGTAAGCCTCTCGCCATCCAGCTTTGCTCTCTCGCTCCCTCCCCTACACACACACACACACACACACACACACACACCACTGTCCCCTGCATCAGCCACCTGGGGGTTAAGCAGTGCTTGCAAACAGGCTAATCATTTTCTCCCCCTTTTTCTCACAAGATACACACACACAAACACACACACACACACACACGCACCGCAGTTTCTGAGTGGCTGACAAATGTCAGAATGGCTTGTATGGGATTTTTTAAGAAAAATTATTTATTAATTGAACTGGTTAATTAGGTCCCTGAGGCTTCCACTCTAATTGAGAGCCATAGAGCTGGCGAGGCAAGAAAGCCAAAACAAAAGCAATGGCTCAAACAAATAGACGAGCACTCGAAAACTGCTAACTCTCACGCTCGACACACACACACACACACACACACACACACGTACATACATTCACACTCGCAGCCATCCATAAATTAATGAAAAAACAAACAAACAACTGTTTAGATTTTTTTTTTCTTTTTTTTTTTTTAGTCGCGGGCTTCCCCTTTTCCTCGCATAATTTTGTAACCTGCCAAATGCTCTCGTCTTCTTGATGTTCCCGTGATGGAGAGAGACACACAACCAGTGAAATCTGCCACATTGCACAAAGCATCTGTCTCCGCACAGCACCCTGCATTCATTAAGTTTGTACCAATTAGCAGCCATAGCTTATAGCACAAACATCCATTTGTGCCTTCCACTTTGAAAAAATCTTTCTAAAGTGAGCGTGTCCCTCAATATGCCCTTGTGTCACCCAACTTTATCTTCACAAAGTCTCTTTTTCTTGCATAATTAGAGAAGAAATCCATTTCTTCTCCTATCTTCTCTCAGGCTCTGTCTTTGTCCCTTTTTTTGCGTCGC
Source organism: Fistularia commersonii (assembly GCF_037954325.1). Lineage (NCBI taxonomy): Eukaryota > Metazoa > Chordata > Actinopteri > Syngnathiformes > Fistulariidae > Fistularia > Fistularia commersonii. The sequence continues at coordinate 3,457,580 of NC_141315.1, forward strand.
ACTCGAGTGCACCTTGAGAGCGCGCGTGTGTGCTTTTGTCAAAAAATCACACCAAGGTTGTCTGAAAGACTTACGAGATGGAGTCATAGGCGGAGGTTGGTTCGGGGGACCGGAACACAAGAGAGACGCGCGCTGACACTTCGACAGTTACACCTGTTTCAACAATTATCCCGCTTTCTGATAAGAGCTGAACTCCTTGGATGTGTGCTTCGTCGAGTTAACGGAAAGTTTTCATTGGTGACAAAGTCGTGTGTATTCATACTTCCAAGCCCCAGTTTCATAGTATTTGAAGGTTGGGTTATTGTGCAGGAGGAGGAACTATGTCGCTAATCCTGAACATTATAAATAGATCTGTAAATCTTTTTGTATTTTAATTTAAAGTGCAACATAGGAACATAAACTTGTCGTCTTTGGAGAAGACTTGAAAGGCTCCAGGGGTTTAATTGGTAAGCTCACAACAGTATTGATTTGCCGTGTCAAATAATGAATGATTTCCCAGAGTCTTAGTAAACACCAATGTTGACGGGATACGTCTGGGATTTTTTTTTCGGGACCGCATATTTCAATTATTGCCGAAAATAATTTTCTTCATTTGATCAGATTTGAAACTTATCCGATAAAGTTAAACAACACACACACACACACACACACACACACACATATATGTGTACATGTACTTTATCACAACAAGGCTAAAGGAAACTTGCATGAGGTTAGTTCCTGATCCGAACCCCGCATTGTTATTTTAACATCGTAGCTACACGCTGTCTTAAAATAATAAGGTCAGCGTTTGATATCAGGGGTAATTTCGAAAAGCCCTTAAATCGGTTCTCCTTAACATTCATAAGCAGAAATGACCCCAACAGCTGGAGCGCTATCACGTTGTGATTATTCGCTCGCCTCTCCCGCATTGCCAGAATTGCCCCCAACCCCTCCCCAAATAAACTCTGCCTCCAACCGGCATTCCCTCGCTCTTCAGGGAGTGCTTGCACTATGTCTCAGAAGGGGGAGTTAGACGGTGGGGGCACCGGGGTCAGCTGCTATTGAGCGATGCTTCAAATAAATGTATGAATAAATTACTCGATAAATGAGCGAGCGGACTGAAATCGCTGGAGAAAAACCAATGATTTAAACTTGACAAAGTAGTTGTAGGGAGAAAAAAAAAAAAAGGGAAAAAAAGCCATTCTCTTGTCTCAGTTTGGAAGCTTACAATTACGATTTTCTGGTGGTAAAAACGCAGTTCCGATAAATTAATATGACTGAGGCCGAATGCCGGGTTGTGTCATAAATCTAAAATTGCCGTCTTCTCTTGGTGTGATAACCTGAACATTAAGAGCAGAGAAAAGTAAATGTATCAGAGTCAGGCCGCGCGGTGCAGAATATATCCAAACTCGGCTCAAAAATACTTAAGATGTACTGAAAAGTGTCTGCGGTTTGGTGAAAAAGTGAAATCCTAAATATTTAGCGTGCGTGCCAACGTTCTTATGTCTTTAGCCCGGGGAAGCCGGGTGTTACAGTGATTTAGCCGGAGCCGTGTTTTAGCCTATGCGGGATGATGGGCCGCAACAGTTGATTATTTCCTGACCCGAATCTGTGAAGCGATGCGCACGTCGCGATGCATCATAAATGAAAGAACTTTGCTGCTCATATTGCCTCGCGGAGCTTTCGTATCGCAAGTCGCAAGTTTGCGTTCGATGAAAAGACACCTCCGGTTGCGTTACGAGAGTCCGAAACCGTCAGGCGAACATCACAAACTCAAGGCTTATACCCCTCTTATAAATCGATATGAATCTACGGATTGATATTTTGAAAGATGCCAACATTAAGGATGTGATGTTACTAACCAACCATAATAAAAAAAGGTTCTCTATTCTTAACTCCATTATGATATCGATAATTTACAGATATAGATACAAATTTATTGATAGTGGTTCACTTCTCTTTTAGGCACAGTGTTGAACAAAGATCATGATCTGCTTGCTGAGTCTTTCTCTGGACTTGAATATATATCCATTCATTTATTATCTATATTGGTCATCCTGCACTCAGTGTCCTAGCCATCTCTGGGTCCACCGCGGACCGTCACCAGTCGATCACGGGGCCACATAAAGCCATGTGCTCGGTCAGGCGATTTCGACTCTCCGATAAACTTAACGCACATTTTTGGACCGTGGCGGAAAAGCGTAGGAACCCCTCGCAGACACGGGGAGACGACAAACGCCGCCTGTCAGAATCCAACCAGGGACCTTCTTGCTGTGAGGTGGAAGCACTAACCGTTTATCTGAGGGTTAAATTGTAGTGCTATTGAGTGGGTGGTGGGTTGTTTTTAAAAATGTTACTATTGTAGCAAATGATAATTTCTTGTCCTAGATTTCTACATATAGAAGTGCTTCTACTCGTAAACTAACGGCCTTTACAGGCATGACTTATACAGCTAAACGTGAGTTTGTGAGTGCAGGCCTAGCCTTCCATCCTGTGTTACACAGACGCACACACACTCACACACACACACACAGCTGGTCTGTTCTACCATAACATTTACCACACTTGTCACCTACGGCTGGGTCGGAGCGGGGATAATTTAAGGGTGCGCCGTGACTGCTTCAAAATCCCCTCCGCACGGCAAGGCCCTCCTGTCCCGATCCCCGCGGACCGCGGGCCCGATCGATCGGCGGGTGTTATTGACATGACACCCGCCGAGCCGAGATTTAAGCTATCGAAAGCCGATGCGGTAGATCAAAAATTGGATGCTGGCTTTCATGTTTGTAAACAGTATCGATTTGCATAATAACCTTAAAAATTAGTTCCCGGGATTAGACAAGGACAAACCTGTTTCAGCATTTGTTATGATGCTTGCAGCACAGGCCCCGCGCCTAATTAGAGAAAAGAAGGCAGGGGCTGTGATCGGCTTGAAAAACAGTGTGTGATCGGCTTGACAAACCTGTGCGCTGCTGTCAACACCTTTTGGTTTGCCGCTGTTAATGAAATACTAAAAAAAAAAAAAAAATGCACCTCTAGACTTCTGCGCAGACAAAAGCGCTGATGCGTCACTTTTTACACAGATGCAAATTATCGCTGTGTGTCACAATCATTTATTCATGATGGGCCGGGGGGTCGGAGGTGGGGGGTTGGTGGGGGGGGGGGCTTCTGTTTGCACGGCGGCTTTACCTGCACCACGGAAGTGCTCTTTCCCGCCTGGCGCCGAGAGACGTCAGCCTCCGGGATCGACGAGGAGACAGATGCGCTAAAGCGGTGACATGAGCGTCGCTCACTTCGCTAGACGGGTCCGGTTTAAAAGAATTACGTACCTTATCCGCGCACTCCGTCACAAATTTCTCGTATTGACTTCTACATTTCCTGCCTCAGACACGCCGTGACCTTGTTGGATCCCAGATGCCCCGTGTTCCACTCAAGCTCATTATCACGATATTGACAGAAAGGATGTAAAGCGCTGGTCATTCGCTCGCTGGCGCGTTCGCTAATAAGATTCCTTAAATTACGTTAGCGAGAATTAAATCTGTCGTTCTGTAATTTGTATGTATTTTAATACTTTGGCACTCCAGTGCAGCAGCATGCAGGCATCACAACAAAAAGATGCTGCTAGGCAGAGATGAAGGAGCCTTTCCATTTCAACTCCCCGGTTGTGGACATTTTTTTTTTTTTTTTTTTTTTTGTATAATCCATCGCAACACCATTCCTGCAGCAAGATATTCCCCAGCGAAACAATACAAAAGATTAAAAAACAAGAGTTTATGGAGAAATAAAGGGCTAGTGGTGTCTGACAAGCCTTTTAAATCTAGGACAGTCATCCCAAAGAGGAATGCACATACTCATTGCGAGGACATAAAAGCGGAGTTTTAACTGTGCTACGAGGGAGATGGAGACGGTAGGCCATTAGTTGGATTGTGTCCTCACAGGCTGCGAAGACATCTCCAGCACCCCGCATGTTTGAAAAATATTGCGTCTTTTTTTTTTTTTTTTTTTAAGCTGCTTCTCCTTCTTTTTTTTTTTTTTTTTTTTTTAACAAGCCAAACACATCTTCGCTGGATGCACGGATTAATGGTGTCAGAACAGATTTGTAGCCGTAGATTGAGGGAAACAGAAAAGAAGTATTTTGCGCGACAACGCGAACGAGGTTTTGTTAATAGCCCGTTACGTGTTTTTCCGCAATTTCCTTTTAACCAAAGGCCGACACCTATTCGGGTCTCGTCGAGATAAATTAGAGAATAGAGCTGAAGATGGAAAATGATAGAAGCAGATTAGTAGTAAGCGAAGAACAAGAGGCGGCGCGGCAGAGAAGCGGCAGAACGCTTTCCGCAAGAACCACCTTAAGAAAACACTAACATATGCCCGGGCTTATTTATGAAGTTCTGACACCGGGGGCCTGAAAGAATTAGTATTCTGTTAGGTAAACCCTTTCCTCCAGGCTCTGTCGCCGCAACAGCTTACAGATGTTTCAGCCATACAGAGAAAGAGGCTTTTCTTGAATGAGAAAAAAACAGCGCGTCGAAGGTTTCGGCCCGTGCCGAGTCCAAGAGTGATCTACAGCTTTTTGCTTCGCTCGCACTTTGCAGAGTACTGACCCTTTTCACCGGCACGGGGGAAAGGCGTCTGACACCGACGCCATTTCGACGCTCCATTTCCACGCGCATAGAGAGATCGGGGGCAAGTTTTGTAAAAGCCGCCAGCCTTGCGGCGACAGATGTATTGGCAGCAGTGGAGTTCAAAGAAAAACAAACAGCGCTGCGCTGTGCAGACGTGTGAGAAATATGCTTCCGTGCCTTTTTTCAAAATATGATCGGATTTTTTTTTTTTTTTTCCTCTCAGGTAATTAGTTTAGTCATAGAAGTGCCGATTCTAAAAAGACCCGTTTCATTTTTTTATTTTTTTTTTTTGAGATTTTTCCTTGTTTCCTTCCTTATGTAACTCACACACACACACACACACACACACACGAGAATAGGAACAAACACGCAAGCACTTAAAGACATGCGACTCTGAGAAGTCGTAAAAGCAAATGAAGGCAATCTTGTTTACAACGAGCGGCGCAGGACCGGTTGACTGTCGCAGCTGCCGAGCCCCGGTCTTGACTCCCATTTACCAGTGCAACAAACGGTCCGGGGAGGGGGGGCGGAGGGGCGGGCGGGGGAAAACATCGTTATCAGCAGGCCAGATAAACCCCCTCCAGAGGTAGAGCTGAAAGGCAGCCCAGTCACCGGGCAAATAGAAAGATCCTATCTGGTCCTTGCCTTGAGCCGGTAAATCAGCCCAGTGGAAGCAGGGGGAGTGACGTGTGCGGAAAAAAGGAGTCCGGATCGCCGTTCCGGGTTTGTGTTTTTTTTTTTGTTTTTTTTTTTTGGGTGGAATTTGAAAGGAAGTCAGATTTCAGGCCATCTTCTAGAAGAGGGGAGAGGCCTTCGCCGAAGCTCCGGAGCGTGGTTTTTTTGGCATCGCGGTTCATATGTGAGCTCGCAGGTTGAGCCCGGGACTGAAGAGGTTTCTTGCGGAGCCACTTTAATCCTCCGCAGCTTTCGTCACCGCAAAACCGTGTTCCTTGTCTGTTTCGCAGATTGACCGATTCCAGTCATCGACCTCATGATCAATATTAATAGTGGATCGGCAAGATTTGATATTGATTCTCGGTAAATCCGCCCGTGAATGTTCATCATTCATGAATAATTTGGGATGAGGTGTTTGTGCGTAATTGCAGCCATTACATAGATTTGATAAATAAAAGATCGCTTCTGCCTTTAGCCGTCAAAACTTCTGCAGTACTCGCAGGTATCGGGAGTCCGGTGTGTTATCGCTCTTACGTAACGCTTCTCAGGACGGACGATTCGCGTCTTTTGCCTTTCGGTCGAATGTGGAGAACACTCTGTTCGGCCTTAAATATACCGCGTAAATCTGCGATATTGCTCCGCCGTCTTTTCTCAAAACTCACCGACTTCCATTTTCTCCGCGGAACATCAGATGGGTTTCTTTTTGTTCATTTTATTTCCTTTCCGGGTGATTTATTTAACCGTTGTCCGGACGTCTTTTTAATTGGTCAAATATCGAACGCGTTCCTCTGGGTTGTGATTGCTCGAGCGGAGCTCAAGGAACCGCGGTGACTCCTTTTATTGTAACTCGAAATAATCTGAACAAGAAATATTTTCATCTGCTATCTCTTTCTTACAATTCTTACGTTTTTCTGTCTTTTTTTTTGAGAGGATTCTGCCATTTCTTTAGAGCTCAGGCTTTTTCAAGCAAGAAAATAAGAGAAAGATGTATATTTTTTTTTTTGTTTTTCTCTCTCTCGATTCACAAGCGACCGCGTTTCCGTTGGGCTGCACGTACCTCGAAGGGTACGGCAGCCTAATATTCCTCCCCTTTCCTCTTATCCGCTGTCTATGTGATACACTCAAGACCAGAGGTAGAAATTAACTAGTTACTTCTGAAGCCGTTTACCTCTCTGTGATTCAATTTGAAAGCGTTCCCATCGTTTCATTCAGCCCGGCGACGCTTTGAGAAAGGGACACTTACCGAAGCGATTGTACTTGAGTAAAATATTTCTCTTTTCGTCGCCTCTCTATTCCGGGGTTTGATTTTTGGTACAGGGAGGGAGAGGCCGAGCTCCTCGGCGACAAGAAGGAGGCACATTTCTAGAGGCAGGAAAAGAGGGCTGCCGGGTGAAGAGGCCACAGCTGTCGTCGCTCGTCTTTATGGCGAGCTGGCGTGCGCGCAACACACACGCAGGTGCGACGCGGAGACGCACGCGCCTGCGTATCCAGGGTAAAGTGAGGAAGATTTGGCGTGAAAACGCTCGCATACGTACGAACCTCTCTTGCACAAAATACACAGGAAATGAGGGGAGGAGGAGGAGGCTCGGGATGTACACGTTAAAACATAAGTACTAGATTTGTACACAGATGTGCACACTTACACACTGCATGAATATGTATTCCTTCATATTCAGGAGGAAGCACACAGCCGTGCACGCAGATGGCTCCAACGCACAGACACACACCGTTGCACGCCGAGCGTCGCCCGTGACAGATGTTGGCAGGAATATTGCCAGGAAGAAAGTCCTTTCATTTCTTTTTTATTCTCTCTGTATTTTGGCATGCCTATCTCTGTACATAGTGTGGCCATGTCACCCGAGCGGTGTCTTTTTCTTTTTTTTTCCTTTTTTTTTTTTTTTTTTAGTCATCATAAAATTGTAATCATTCGTGCCAAGAGAGATCAGAAGCGAATCGGGGCAACTGAAGGGGACATTAGCAAAGATGTGTTTGTCAGTAATGAGACGACTCTTTGTTACGCTCGGTTTACGGATGTCTAATGATGACGTTTGTACCGAGAGGAAGGAGCTAAATCTCCAGAGTCCACGAAAAACCCGGGGCTTTGGTGCAACTCTTTACTCTATTCAATTATGCAGATGGGCCTGGTGAGAGTTGGCCGTCACTTTAATGATGACGTGGGTAAACAGACATAGCGGGCCCGTCCCACCCCCAACACCAACGTGCACCTCCAGCCACGGTTTCTTATTTTGCACCTGAGCAAAGTTAATTGTCGCAGTCATTAAAGAAGTATCAGCTGTCAGGCCGCTGACAAAGACGTAAAGAAAATGGAAAGGAGAGAGAGAGAGAGAGAGAGAGAGAGAGTGAGACGTGAGGAACAGAGAGGAGCGAGAGGTTTATTTTTTGCCTTCCGGGCCGGTGGCGAAGTATCTCCCTAAGATGCAATCATCATGCGTCGATGCCGGATGAGAAGTGATCAACCTTTTCCAAGCAGAAGTAAAAAAAAAAAAAAAAAAAAGATGTTTCTTCTGTTCTCTCAAGCAGCCACCGGATGGCAGAAGAGCACAAGGAACACAGGGTTCTTTGAAACCGCCCGAGCTTCACTCACCAGAGACAAGAGGCGAGGCATCTCGCCTGTGTGCAAAGCAACTTCAAAAAAGCGTGCCAACAGCCCTGGAAATGACTGTTAAACTTACAGTCAAGGATTCAAATGTAATTTATGATCAAATTGCGGCAATAGCACAGGTTCCAGCGCGTTATTATGCAAGTTTTATTTCTCTTAAAATTGACCCAATGGATCTGTAAAAGCTTTCAGCGCACAGTTTCCAAAGAAAAACGGTTAGCATCCGTGGCTAGTATCAAAACAAGACATTTCAATGGATACAGTGTTATACGGGCTGAATATATTAAAAAAAAACAACAATACAAAAAAATATATCATAAAAGAAACTCATGCTTCCCTCTTCACTTTTTTTTTGTCTTCAAAGTCAATTTTGCAAGATTGAACCTCTAAATTGGTAGTAACCTATCTATCCTGTGTATCAACTTGAAACGTTTTATCGGAATCCTATCCAGGTTAAAGAAAATTATGATTTACATCCCGCGCATAAGCGAAAATCAATCACAACGATGCCAGCGGCTTCTCCGAAATGACTTTATTTGACCGCTTTTCCGACACACTTCGGGTTTGCCGTGCACGCGACCGTGCGCGTGTCTTTCGAGGGGTAGAAAGCAAAGAGTCGGCATTGATTGATGAGTGATTGAGTGTGAGGATATTGTGTAATAAGAGGCTCTGACTGCCGCCTGGTATTTATGGATCTTAACTTACGGCCTGGCCTTTAGGTGGATACCGATCAACTAACGTATCAAAGCGGGAACATTGTTCAGAAAACATTTTTTTCTGTGGTAGCTGCCTTGTCTTTCTACTGATTGCACGGACGCCCTCAGCGCTCGCGACTGAAGACAAATTAACTTGGGAGTGATTGTCACATCAAAGTCTGTCTCTCCATGCTGTTAATTTAAGTCTGCATATTGCAAGCAAAGTTGAATCCTCGGAGCTATAAAAAAACAAAAAAAAAAAACAAAACAACAACAACAAAAAAAAAAAAAAGGAAAAATCACACTCCGCATTACGGCTGATCCGGCTGTCAGCCTCCTCGGACGGTCGCCGCGATTCAACCCTTAAAAGTAGCCGAGGATAAAGGCTGTTTTTTTCCTCCTCGCCTCGCTTTTATGACTTAAATCTAGATTATAATACTTCATCGTTTTGCAAAAATGTATCGGCGTTAGATGGCGAACAGGGAGCCCCTGCTTTTCTTTGTGCGGCTGAAAACAAAGCCATGGCTGTAGCTCTCAGTTGCTTTTTTTTTTTTTCCCTATTTTTTTTTTGTATTTTTCAGACCGACATTACAAGTAACGCTTTTGTTTTTTGGAATTATGTCCATTCCGGCACCTAGATTTTTTTTTTTTTCAGCACGCTTCTTATCCCCCCCGAAAAAAAAAAATAAATAACAACCACATTTGGGTGACATTTTATAAATCAGAACAACCTCCCCCGTGCATGAAACAACCCTCTGGGGAACAAATACTAAGTGAAAGCATGTAGGTAAGAGAGGCAAACTGTGTGGGAAGGATGTGGCTATTGTGAGTGTTTATTGGACGCCATCTTCCTATGATGTGACAGGGGGGTCCGATCCTCTTTTCTACGCCGCGCATCTCAGCGCACACAGCGGGGAGGCTCACACTCCCCTCGCTCCCCATCGCCACTGCCAGCCGTCTCTGCCGAGGTGGTGTGCTAATCATTTTAACAGCCCAATCAAAGGCGATGTGATGTTTCACACAAGGGAGAAAAAAGGAAGAGAGGAAAGTGATTATTAGTGTTTGGGAGAGGCAGCCAGTATGATTGAGCTGAAGGGGGACTTTGATTTTGGGGCCCTCTCGTTGTTTTTCAGAATGGCATTGGGTTTAGCCGCCAGGCTTCAGGAATCTAGAGAGCTGTCAGCTTATGATGGTTAACTTTTTTTTTTTTTTCCTCTTTTTTTTTTCGGCACAATCGAGTCCAAACAAAAAGAGATTCGCTTAAAAAGTGTTTATTGTTGTGGACTGGCAACGGGGGCAAGAAATGTGTTTTTTTTTTTTTTTTTTTTTTAATCCTTGAAAATCGGTTGTACGGAATTGATTTTTATTGTTGCTGTTTTTATTCTTCATTGTTTGAGAAATAATAAAGAAACTAAAAAAAAAAAAAAAAAAAAAAGTTTGGGGGAATAGTTTGAAAGGAAAAAAAGGGCACCTCATCCTGTACTCGATTTCTCGATTTGTTTTTTTGTTTTTTGTTTTTTTTTTTTAATTTTTTTTTTTTATTTGGTCACACCCGCATCATAATCTCCAATAGAAATACCGCCACATCGGTGGAGCCCGGTGGAGATGAATCACCTTGGCCCGTCAAGAGGTTGGTTAATAGACACATTTGATGTCACGAGCTGCCCAATTGTTGAAAGGATTTTGTTAGTTTGTTGATATCACCTCCCGTGCATAAAGCTCCACTTAAAACAATAAACAGCAATGAGTGCATCCAAAGCCCCTGCAGTTTAAACTCTATGCCTTTGATATGGGATACCTATTACTGTTGGCTTTATCTAATGGATTGAATTCACACACCTCATCTCTCTCTGCTGTTTCAAAGCAATGAAACCTTCAAATGTAATCTGTTATCAGCGCATTAGCTGCTATGACGTTTTCTTCGGGCGCAATCTAAAGCCATTTGAGGAAAAAAAAAAAAAAAAAAAAGGACAAGGACGTGACCTTTGAACGTATTGTACGGTGCCGACCGGACTCGCCGCGTTCAAAAGATCATCTGAAGGCACTTAAATTTTCCTCAGAAATTCACTTGACTGTGTCTGACTTGCACCTGCTCAAATGGGACTCAAAGGATCAGAGAATGTTTCAGATTCCACGGAAACAGCTGTCTTAATTTCTTTGCCAGTTTGCTCGACACAGAGCAGTAATTGTGTTGCCTGTAGTTTTATCCACTCGCTTCTTTTAACAGTCCCATAGCACTCGTAGGATGTGTTTGCTTTTTTACCTCTCTGACAAAACCGAGACTTTACCTTCAGGATACTGATCACCTGAGCGCAGTTGGATTAAGCCAAACAGTGCAGAATGTCAGCGCTGAACTGAGCACATAAAAGGAGTTTGACACAAATAAAGGCATCTCTTACATGTTAGGCTGTCGGGTGAAGCTGCTCGCTGCACTTCACAGTTCCACTCGAACTTGGTTCAACACTTTGAAAGGTGTGAGTACAAGATGAGTCATAGATGCCATTAATACACCTGAGGATGTTTAAATGTGGTAAATTTATAAAAAAAAAAAAAAAAAAAAATCGACACAGCCCATCCGGAAGCCAGTGTCTGCCTATTATTCTACGTTTAAAAAAAAACAAAAAAAACGTAATAATATTTCCTTACAAAAATGTTGACAGCAGATATTAAGAATTCACATCTGCAGTATCTATTTCCCCAAAGACGGTTTCCAACAACTCCGACCGGAAGGCATCTGGATTTGCAAAGCAACAGCAGCAGGTTTTTCCTTTTCTTTCTTTTTTTTCTTTCTCTTTTCTTTTCTGTCTACGGTCGGTCATTCTCAACCACGTTTGACTTTAAAAGACTAAAATTCATTTTTATTTAAAAATGATATTTTTGCCTAAATCAACATAACATATGGTTCAGTGTTGTGTGTTATCTGGTGACTATATATAAATGTAAATATATATACGTGTATATATATATGTGTGTGTGTGTGTGTGTGTGTGTGTGTGTGTGTGTGTGTGTGTGTGTGTGTGTGTGTCCTTGTCTGACTGATCAAGAATAGGCTAAGACCTGGAACTTACTGGGTTTTATTTATTTGAAAAGGAGATAAGAGCTCCTTGAGTCGAGAAAAAATAATACACCATTTATTCAAAAGCGACGTATCGGTCTACCCTTTAATTTAGAAAACTCCCACATGTTATTCTGCATTTCAATTGTCCTTGATTTTCGAGAAAAGACACGTTTTGTTTTGTGAACCGCGCCGTAAAAAAGCTTTTTTATCTGATATTTCAGACCAGACGATATTTAGCAAAAAAAAAAAAAACGGATCCGGTAGTTAGTAGTAGTAGTAGTCCATGTTACCCACTGACCTCAAAGCAACTACATGGATTAAAATGTCCACCGAAGGTCCTGTAATTTCGCCTGGAGGGAGACAGATGTTTTGCTTCTCTGATTTGTAGTGGTGAACCACAAATATGTTTTGTCGAGGTGGCAGCGGAGAGCTTCATCGGACCCGGCGTGCACTCGCCATCGCCTGGACGCGCGTCCCCGACTCCAAACCCGTTATGTTCCCCGCTTTTCACTTTGGGACATTTTTAGATGTTCCCTGTAGGTGACTTAGTGACTTGTTCTGCCTTCCAAAATAACATAAGAGAAAACAGCCTTCATCATTATTCACTTTTTATGATCTGTGAACACACTGGTGGAGGCCTAGTTAAGTTTAGGCACACAAAAACAATTGCTTAAGGAACAGGAAAGTATGGTGGTTGTGGCCTGGAGTTTTTCAACGTCCTCAAATGGGACGATCCTCCCGCATCGGGCGACTCGGTGCCAAAAAAATAAAGAAAGAGATAAAACTGCATTTGTCTCCGCATCCCCGCAGTTCAGGCAATATATACAATCGAAAAACAAAAACAAGTATGAGTTCCCTCCATGTCGGGAGTTCACGGATCAAAACGCCTCCCGAACGAGTTTTAACCGCATATCACATTGACCGCGTGTTTACCCACTCGAACCTGGATGTGTTTTGTCGCTCCCTGCAAACTAGCCGGGCTGCCATGCCGTCACCGAAGCCAGCGGGGCGAAACGTACAAAACGGCGATGAGCGAGAGCGGCGTCGACGAGGTATAGGCAACCGGAGATTGGCCTAGAAGGCAGCGAGCCCAGTGCATCGCGGTTGTTGTAGGTGTTTTACACGCCGGGCAAAATGGCATAAGTCTACCACAGCCTTGTTTTCTCTATAAAATTTATTGCCCCTCTCTATTGCGCAGACAGGCTGGTTTTATGAAAATACCATCTTTCCAGCGCTGAGAGAAATTCTTTGAGGTTATATGACTTTTGTTGTCATGGTTATAATAATACGTTGCTCTCGGGATTATGATAAACGAGCGCTCGGAAAGACAAACAAAGAGCGGTCCCGCGCCGCGAGCTCCCGAGTTTTCCGAAAAACACGCGCCTGGAAATTTGTTTTGACCGGTTTGTAGCGAGGGCGACGCAAACGGTGTCTGGCGCTCATTATAGTCGCATTCAAACTTTCACAAACGGCCCGCCATCCGAGGATCGTGCTCGGGCGACTCCCGCGGAGTCGCAGTCCAACACGAAGTGCCGCCGACCAAGTGTCAGTATTTGGCCGGTCGGGAGTGAGAACGTGACGGACTTCTATATTTCGCTCTCGCTCTCGAGTGCCTGAAATAGGAGTGGTGAAAAAGGGGCCCTGCGAGATCCCGTTTTAGCACCGCTCGATAGTTTTGGTTAGCCTCAGTGGCACGCTGATTCATTTCAAAATGCTCCAATTAAAATAAATGGGTAACTTTGAGTTTACTGAGAATTTTTCTTCAAATTGAATATCTTCTGCCCTGTTTCTCATCCCGTCTGAATTTTTTTTTTTTTTTTGTTTCAAATCCATAGGCCGTCACGGCTAAAATTATACGTTGCGCATCCGAATGCACGTGTTATATATGTTTCTATTCTTGCTAGAGTTGTCATTAGGAAGTATGCGGGGCATGTGAGGTCTTGCATGATAACAGGGTTAGCTGTTGCGCTGTGTGTACGCACAACTGTGTGTGTGTGTGTGTGTGTGTGTTTGAATGCACTCTATATAGACCAGGTCTATACACACATGAGTGTGCTTTAAAAGCGACGGCAAAGCGAGCAGACGTCTCTAGCGGCGGCGGCGGCAACAGCAGCAGCCACCAAACAGCTCCTGAAGGAGCGGTCAGGCAGCGACTGTTTGTTTATTTGGATCTAACTTGTAATTACGTTCGCGACAGACTGCACCGCGTAGAAAAGACATATTTGGCTCCGTTCGCCAGCCAATCGTCAAAGGGCGCTCGCCGTCCCTCTTGATTATAGTCGTGCACTGTGGCTGTGCCATCCCGGTGGCTCCGGGAGGAGTGAGCCACCAAGATCTCATTTAAGTGGCAATTGCGAGTGACTCAACTGTTCTGAGCGCGTTGGCACGGGTAAATATCTCATATGACAGAATACTTTTATTTCTCACCGTTAAAAACGCGCTTTTTCCGTCGGAGCGGAGGCGAAGCAGGAAACAGGAGCGGGTCTTGTAGCGTCCTGCGCCGCCTCGACGGTTTTTCGCCCGGTTAAAACGGCAGAACGCTTCGATAACGCGACGATACTCGGCCGTGACCCGGCCCGCGCCGGAATTTTTCACTCGCGCGGCAAGCCGAGTGTGTGCATCCTCGCGCGAGTGTGTGTGTGTGTGTCGGTGTCCCTCCGTGAGTTCCTTCCGTGTTCCTTCATTTGACATTCATAAACAGTCATGACGACCTCATCAGTTAGACGGAGCTGACTCCAAGATGGAGACGACAAAGCCGCAGACCTCAAAATGAGAGGAGCGCGAAAAGACGGAGACTCTACTTCACAGGAAGCGTGCAAACTGAACCAAATTCTCCTTTCTCTCCCAACCCTCTTGGTTTCCCTCCCTTCCCCTTTCTTCGCTCGCTAGTTTAAAGTTGTCCTGGCTTTTATTTTGAGAAATATTAATTTGGTGGAAGAGTGGTGTCGTATCAGACACACAACACAAGGGGAGAGACAGAAAAAAGAGAGAGGGAGAGTAAGAAAGAGGGGGAAAGAGAGGAGGAAAAAAAGAGGCGCAATGCGTGCACATTTCTCCCGCTTGACGTTTTGCTGAAGTTTGTACGCCACTTGAGCCCGCCGTTTCCCTCGCTAATGATACCAGCAGAGCCTCTCTGGGGAACGGCGTCCGTCGTGCGCCTGGCTTTCACATTTCCAGCACCAGGTATTTTGGGATACGCAAGCGGGGACTATAAGGCACATCATTCCAAGAGCTCATCTGGCTCTTTCTCTCTCCCTCCCTCTCTCTCTCTCTCTCTCTCTCTATCTCTATCTCTCTCTCTCTTGCCTCCTCTCTCCTCTACAATCGGCTTCACTCCTCTCCTCTTTCTTGTTTTTGTTGTACTTCTGCATACGCAGACATTCTCTGTGTCACTCCGGCTCTTTCTCTTTCTTTCTTCTTCCCTCCCTCCCTTCCTCTTTTTTTTTTTTTTTTTTCCTCTTCCTTTTTGATTTGGTTAGGATGATTTCAAGTGTGAAGAAGAAGGAAAAAAAAAGATGCATGCACAGGAGAGGGGAAAAGTCTTTTTATTAACTTATTCATTGTATGGGAAATCAAGAGTTTTTTTTTTTTTCCCTTTCTCCCCTCCGCTCCCTCTCCCACTTCCTCTTGGTTAAGGCAAATGAATGTTTAAAGAGGTAATTTACTGGGCCCTGGCAGGATCCACATTGTGTATTACACAAACAGGCGGCAACAAAAGGAAATTCTAATCTAGACAGTAACACGACTGCACAGAGGATCCTCAGCGGGGGGTCTGGATGAATTATACAACAATCTGTGTTCTCCCTCGTTTAATTTAAAGGTCTGTTTTCAAGGCTATCGCGGGCTCCCGCTTCAGAGGAGAGACTTGGCCCTCTGAGGTCAAGCCCATATTGACAAATATCAAGAGGCAAGAAAGACGCGCCCAAAATGCAGATATGAATAAGTTAAGGCAAACAGATAAGCAAACATGCCGCAACAAGGGAGAGGAGAAGCCAGAGGATACACACACACACACACACACACACACACACACACACACACACACACACGCACACACACACACACAAAACATCTTGTTGGCCATGAAACACGAGGGCCCAAACAAGGTTTCCCAAGGAAACGAAAAAAGCCGTGATGACCGAACACGTGAAAGTGCTTTTCTTTTTTTAAAGAGAAAGTAATGGTTTGTTTGATGGAGGCGCACGCCTGTCGACGTCTAACTGTATTTCGCACAGATCTGTAGCGAACAAGGAGTCGTCGCTGTCAAGAAACCGCGCTCGGAGGCCTGCAGGACCTTTGTGCCGTCTTTGAGCTTTTCTTGGCGTTTCTCTAGTATCTGGCATGCAAATTTTCTTGCTTCCGAAGTGGTCAGAGATATTTTCGCGATCCTCCGTTTGTTACATAATAGCTACGTGAGCGTGGCAGGTAACTTGCTTTTATTTTTATCTCCCCACCCCCACCCCACCCCACCCCCCCGGTGGATTTTCAAACAACTGAATGGTGTCAGACAACATCTTTGAACAGGATTATTCTTAGGCGGACGGCGCCTTGTTGGACATTTTCCGCTCGCTTTTGCCGCGTTCCTCTTTCTTTCGCGTTTAAGATCCAAAGCGTCGGGTGGTGACTGAAGACCCGTCCACCCGGAGTCACCTCTTGTCGCCGCTGATTTTCCTCATACTTCACGGGAGCGGCGCTCCGAAGCCTCCCACACCTTCCTCATCCCCTCCCGGTTTATCACGGCACCGCCGATCAACAGGTCAGAGACCCCCCCCGCCCCCTCGCGGCTCGCTGCCGACCCGTTTTCTGACAGGATGAGTTTGACCTTTGACCTCCGGGGAAGACAGCTCAATCGTCTTTTTACGGCGGCAGTTGCAGCAGAGAAAAGGGTAGAATAACCGTAACGCACGGCTCAGGGGGAAACAAGAAAACGGAAGAGTATCCTTCCTCCTTGTAACCCGTTAGTTGTTTTCCTCTTCAAATTCACAATCACTGCACTTTAATATTATTGAAGTCTGCCGCTTTTATTTTGCTTGTTTGTTTCCTCAAAAGTCACAACCCGTTGCCTGAAAAAAAAAATTGTTTTAAGAAAAGGAGAACTTTGATGCAAATTTGGCCCCTCATTTACAGCAGAGCCACCAGAGATGTTTGCTCCCGAACGTCCTCGGAGCTCCACCGCTGATTTAACCTCCGGGGACGAGCAGCCCGTGATCACAACGCACAGAGAAAGTTAGCGGCCTCCTCTCTCCGGAGGCCAGCACTTCCTCTTGATTTCGCCTGTTCTGTCGAGAGAAAAAGGAAGGTAAAGATAAAAAAAAAAAAAAAAAAAAAACACTCTTGCTATGCCGTGTGTGTGGGCTTCACACAACTGTAAAACTGCGTCATCAGCACAAAGATAAAACTCTGCGTGTGTGTGTGTGTGTGTGTGTGCGCGTTTGTGCGCATGCGTAGCCGCCTGTGTGAGTACGTGCGTTTTGTGCCCGGGCTCTGTGTGTGTGTGAGTGAGTGAGTGAGTGTATGTGTGTATTTTAGGCAAGGTGCCTGCCCTGGAGCTAGATAATGTGAACAGAAGCAGATGGGGAAACTTAAACGCACACCCACTAGGGTATAGCAGAGCTGGCACAAAGTAAGAAGAGGTCTTAGAACATCTCCCAGCCCGAGTGGATGCCAGCACTCTCGCTAGCACCGAGACTGGATGACAAAGAGAGTGAAAGAGAGAGCGAGAAAGAGTGAGTCTGTGTTGTGTGTGCCTGTGTGTGTTTTGTACAGTGCCTCTACTTTTTTGTTCTTTTTGCATATTTATTCTTTTATGAAACTGTCGGCCCTCTGTCCTTCTGTTTTGCTTCTCCTTGGTGCTCTCTAACTAACCGTGCTTTAACTCTCAAAACTCCACCCCGAATGTCTCACATGAAGACAGTTTCTTTTTCTTGCTTAGAATTCTAGTGCTCCAAAAGGTAAACACAGTGAACTTTGACCTCTGGTAGGTGTAGTGTGGCTCTCCGCGCATGAATATGAGAAAAGCTGTTATTATTGAATCTACCAAACAAGGAACCAAAGAAAACATGATCTAAGCGCCATCCCATAACATGCCCCCCCTACAAGACATCCTACACACACACACGCACACAAATACATACACACACATACACATACACATACACATACACACACACAGAAACAACCCGATGATACCCCAGCCTCAAGATTAAGATTTTCAAACATTAATACAACATTCATACATTAATATATAGAAATAATGCACCCCCATTATATATATATATATATATATATACACACACACACACACACACACACACACACACACACACACACATATATATATATATACACACACACACACACACACATATATACATATATATATATATATATATATATATATATACACACAGTATATACACAAACACACACAGTCATACACACATACACTCAAATATATCTATCTTGCAATCACCCACCAGAGTCCATCTCCTCACATATATATGCACACATATGTATATATATACATATGCGTGTGTGTGTATATACATAGTGAATATACATACAGTTAGATATGTGTGTGCATATACTGTATGTATTCACACACATATACATATATGTGTGTGTATGATTTTTTTTTAGATACATTTGTTGCTAATTTCTCTTCCTAATCGCAGGGTGATGGCTGCTGCTTTCTTTTTTTGGGTAGTCCTTTTTTTATTTCCCCTGCCATGTTTTTACAATTTATTTCACGCAAAATTTTCATTATTGGCAAAGTGCTGAGAATGTAAATATGAGTACAACTGTCAATAGAGAGAGACTAAAAGGAAAATCAAATAAGAATAAAAAGACTTTGGTATTCTACATTGCTTCAACCACTTGTGGCAGCAGAGGCTGCTTTTAAAACTGCTCATTGAAAATGTACACAAAACTGCACAGTGTATTTAAAATGAACATTGTTTTGATCGCACGCTGCTATCGAGGTCTACTTTCATACATAAATATGTATTTATTTTGTGTATATATACGTGTGTGTGTGTGTGTGTAAATGTGACTATTCTGTAGTTAAGCTAGTTTCCAAGGACTTTCAAGTGTTTTACCAAGAAAAAAAAAAAAACATCAGGTTCTGAAAAGGAAAAAAACTGAAGTGACTTTTTTGTGCTATTTTCACATTTTATAAACTATGCTACCCTCCGATGGCTTTTTAACCACTCCGACTCACCTGCGAAGCCCCCCCACCCCGTGCCAAATTAGTCATGTGTCACATTTTGCAAAGCTTCTGAGTCGCTTGGGACCAATTTGTTTGGTCCATAAATCAGCGGTAGATCTCCACGCCAGCCAGCCAGCCGGCTGAAGCCAGGGGGGTGAAAGGAGGCCATTGAGTCCTCCCACAATGAGATGCACATGTTGCTGCCTGGTGGGTGGGTGGGTGCCTGGAGGGGTCAGAGGGTGTTTGTAGGTTAATAATGAAGTGAACTTGATCTCTCCCAGTCACACAGATGACAGGTCACTCTTTTTCCCAGAAGGGAGGAGACCTTTATCTCAGCAGTGTTGGGACAGGAACATGATGAAGAACAGTTTGGGGGGGGGGGGCACTTTTATCAGGCATAATCCTTCTGAGATAAATAATGCGACGCTGTGGTAAAACTTGGAAAAGTTCTTCAAATGTTGGTTGCGTGTCAGACACTCCTTCTGTTTGTGCGACAGTACTTTTTCTACAATGCTTGGTGTCATTCGATTGCAAGCCAAAGGTTCAGAGTCGCTTTTTGGGGAGACAGGCCCTGATCCCCTGTGGTACATTGTTCCCGATGAATAATGGGCTAAACCAGAAAGATTTTCAATACCTCCTGACCTTCAGTCTAGACCTCTTTGTCACGAAAGAAAACGCGAGTCTCAGATCGAATATTTTTTTCTATAATGTAAATAGCAAGGTTTGTCCACAAGTACGAGTCTGGGCAAATACTTGAAGTGAAAAACGTTGCGCATCCAAAATCTGCCTGGCTTTCTTCTTCGTATGATGGTCATAAACAATTTAATTCTTGAGACGAAATATTGCGAGTCATCGACCAAAGTAAACAACTTGCACAGTTTAATACACATTTATATATTTATATATATAACTGTGTATTAAGCTGTGCAAGGCTATATATATGTATATATATATATAAGTATATAAGTATATATATACATATATATATATAAACATAGCCATCAAGTTAAGTTTCTGATGCTATCTTAATGGATTAATTCACATGAATGAATAATTCACATGACTTCTTTGCATTTTTAGTAACCAGCTGAGACTGACATGCTGCCAGTTTACGGCATGAATGCATGCCGGCAGTTACCTCACCACCGATAATGGTTTCAAAAGTCTAAATATATTATAATATTATAATATGAGGACTTCAAATTGAATTTAGCAAGGACACATCTAATGGTCTGTCCAACTATTTCTGAACAGATACTGAATGGTTGAGAGTCAAAGGGATAAAAACAGCTCAACAGCTGAATTTTGGGACGTCATTGATAAACAAGCAGAAGAGTGAATGAAGACGCATCTTACAGGCTACGAAAAGGAGATAAAACTCAGAAGCAGCCCTTTATCCCTACCATTTGTTGTATAAAGCAAATGTCTTCCTATTTCAGAAATACTTTTTACACATTTTAATTCCAAAAATAATGATTCATTTTAATTGTGGGGCACATCGCTGCGGCAGTAATGGAATTAATACCCTCCAGGGGAAGTCTGGAAACTGCCATTACCTCACTGTCTCTTGAACACACAAACACACACGCAAATACAGACGCACATGTACATAACCCCCCCCCCTCGCCCGCCCATGTAAAAAATGCCCGAGTTTGATTGATGAGGAAATAGATGGCAAATTGCAGTGTCCACCCTGATGGATGACATCGTTTGGCCCGATGTGCTGATCACGTATGCCAAACCAGAGGTCTGGCCCCCCCTTCCCGCCCGCCGCCCCGCCACCTGCCCCACCCTTCCTCTGCCTCCCTTTTGCTCACATTTGATCAGCGGGATTTGTGTACGCCAGCCCTCTTTGAATTTAATGCATGAGGAGGGCGAGCGGTTGACGCTGCTCTTTTACCGCTGGCTCGGGTCCCTCTGCTTTTTTACTCCCCCCATCCATCTTCATCAAGAAGGTTCCAGTCTGTGACAGATCCGGAGGCAACGTGTTTGTTTACCCCCGTGCAAAGACAATCACGTTGTGTTAAATGGCCCTTGTCTTTCAATGGATTATTGTTTACACAGGTTCAATTATGGCGGGTGTCTAAATGAGGAGTTATTGAAAGGCAGACTAAGAAAGATGGGCAGTGATTGGGCCCTTGATAATTTCTGTCGGTGTTTGTTCTTATCATCAAAATACAGCAAATGTTGTTGAGCCTTTCATTCCCGGCCGTCGACTTTGCCAAGGATTTTTGTAGACGCTTGCGAAAACAACGAGTGTCAACAATAGAGGCGAAAATTCAGGCTGATTTCGAATCCAGTTTGAATTTTTGCCACGAGATAACATACTAAGCATGGAAACCTTCTGGAAAGACCTCTGACTGCGGCGTGGAGGGACGCCGCCATAGCCGCTGGAACGGGAGACTTGTGCATATTCCTCAATCAAAAATCCGACACGTGTAAAAAAAAAAAAAAAAAAAAAAAAAAAAAAAAGCTTTACCGGGAGATATCCTGGCAAATGCTTATTTTACGGAAGCCATCCAAGCGCCACCTCATATTCAAATGGCCTGACAGGTGAAGAGCAAGAAGAAAAGCGGGGCGGGCGGGGAGTCGGGAGATGTCTTGATTGATGGGCCGATGGCGCGGCGTGGCGGCTGAGTTTATGAGCCAGAGCAAATCTGAATATCGAGAACGCCGCCATCTTGTCACACTTGCCGTATTAAGAATTATTTGACAATGCATTATGTTGGAGATCCGTCATCCAAAGTGATGAGGACGTCCTCCCCTGTGGCTGAAATTACAACCCGCGGTGCGGTGAGCGGTAGCTCCCGCCTCACTGTGTGAATTCTCTGTGGACGTTGTGATGCAGCTGTCCATTGACAGAGGCCCTGCTCACTTAGTCAGAGTTACAAACTGCCAAACTAAATCATAAAGAAGCCTCAGTGTGTATGGATCCCGATGTCGCGTCTTGATTTATATTCCACCGCTGACCCGGCTTTGCGGGGGTGCCTGTCCTTTGTACGCATGACTTTTGAACTCGAGCCACGGACGGGTTTGCGGGGCCGAATTGCAACCTGAAGTGACTGAAAAATTTTCAGGTAATCTGCATTTAAGACGGAACTATTTAAGTAAAATACAATTTTTGATGGTCTGCGTATTCCAGCTGAGGTCACCTGGCTGGCAGTTTCTCATCCCACGGAAACAATCTGGCCTATAAATATGCAGCCGGCAGTCCGTCCCCGGGCTGTTTAACACCGTCAATGACGTGGGGCTAAAAATGACTTCCACCTGCGTCTGCTGCCTCGCCATCGGCCCTCTTGGATTTTTTTTACCGCAGCAAATCTTTGCTTTCCGAGCATCATCTGACCATTTGTTTCTCCGTAAATGCAGCTCTCGACTGAGGTGCCGGAATGTGATCGATGTACGAGTGATTCTCGATTACACGCGCGATCGTGTCTCATTACAAGAACCTGTGACTGATTTGGCCATGGGGATGGAAAAGGCAAAAATAGTATTATCTTACTTTTTAACCTTCGTGGGTCCTTTTGAAGATCTGAACAGCTGAGACTCATTCGGGTACACGTCCGAGTTTTACATGATTTATTTTGTCCGGTTTTATTACTACTGGTACCGGGTCTGTTCATCATCATGTATGATACGAAAATGGATCATCAAAAGACCCGACTGAACCGGAAAGTTTGGGTTTGACAAGTTGTTAAGCTTTTAATAGAACTCAGATGTGACATCGGTGGTGACGAGATCTCTTTCTCCGGGGACGGAGTTAAAGAATCTAGAAACGGTGAATTCATTTTGAATAGGTTATCGCAGGAAATAGAAAAAGTAGACTGATTTCTAAAATTTGGTTTAAAGTTGGCCAACATGCTTTGGATCTCAGAAATCAGAAAACTGACAAATCAGCCAATGATAATTCATTCATATCATTTCGTGATAGTAAATCACTTTTTCTTCCGATCAACAGTTGACGGAAATTTAACCGGATAGCTTACCGATGACCTGCGTACCTCGATAAAACTGGTAGGTAACGAGCGTGAGAAGTTTGTTTCTCTTTATGAAATATCCAAATGATGTATAAATTGTGAAAACAGCTTGGGAAGATAAAACAAACGCGAGCCTCTTCTTCCAATCTGTGGCCGGGGGCCGGCCGGGCCCACGGTCTTTGTCGGGAGCCTCGCACTTCGGCAGGGTTTTCGCTCTCGGGTTTCAAATGACGTAGGCGTGTCTGGTTCAAAAAGACATTTTCAGGTCTTTTTGTGGTTCAGGTGCAAATGCCCGGACCCCCGAGGACCCCCGCCGGATACGTAGACAGACGGTGTCAAGCGCCGTGACACCGCTGCCCGCGTGCAGCTGAGTTTGCGCCGTGCTTCCGCTCTACCTGGCGATCTGCAGCGCCGGGTAATAACGTCGACGTTTTAATCCGACATTAATTTAGATGTGCGCCGCATTGCTGAAAATGGTGGCGGAAACAAATCATTGGCCCTTTAATAATAATCAATGGCCGACGCCCCACTCCCCCCTCCCGCCCGTCCACCCATCAGCATCCCCCCCTTCGCTTTCCCCCCGTGCATCATCTGGTGTGGGGTTCGTGTATGTGCACGTCTATGGTACGGTGTGTGGTGTTTCTAGGTTTACTCTGTGAGCTGTGGTTTTTTTTCTCCTCTGGGGTCTTCTTGGCTGACCTCACGACCCCTCTTTCTCTGAGGACGGCCAGCTAAGAACCAAGCAACATATCAAAGAGTAGGGGGGCACAGCCAGGCCACTGGGTTTCTGGCAAAATCATCTCAATAAATAAATATCACAAGACACCGCTGGAGGGGAAAGCTTTGAAGTGGGGGGGTTGATTCCCATTCTCTCTTTTCTCTCTCACTCTTTCACAACCTCAATACAGGCACTTCTCCTCTGGTGTCTTCGCTCACCGCCAAACCCTCACCGCTTGCTCTGACAAAATGGCTCATGTGTGCTCCCGTACGCATCCTGGCGGCCCGAAACATTCGGGGCTCGTAGTTTTCCCCTCCGCGGAGGCGAGAGTCGGTGAAACTCGCCGGTCTTGTCAATAGATCCGGGGCTTCGGATTGGTCGGGAGTAGCCGGGCGCAAACTAAGTTAGAGAACCCCCTTTATTTTTGACCACATTGCAGAAGCACTCAGGTGAATAACAAGCGCTTAAACTTTAAAGGGATATTTACGAATGTCTGTTTCAGTTCAGGTTTGATGTTTTTCCACAGAGTGAGATAAGAGGGGATTATGGCTCGGAAAATATTCCGTCAATCATTCCGTGTCATCGCAGTGCCTGGAGTAAAGACAAAGTAATTGAAGATACATCAACAAAGCGTCTCCGTCACACAATAATCTTTTGTTTTGTTTTGTTTTTTTTTCTTACATTTTCCACAGCGCCTTATCAGCATCCAGACCTACTGTAATTATTTCCTGATCAATAGGAAGAAATGCATTGTAATCTACTTCAACGTTTAGATTGCTAGCGGGGTAGAACGTTTCCCCGTAGAAATTGCTCAGAAGTTAAAATGACAAAAAGCGTTGGAGAGATGTGCAACACTTTAGCCAGCTGTTGCCTCAGTGTGTCACGAAACAGATGTTTTTCTTGTTTTTTTTCAATAGGGTGACCCTTGAGGATGAAGTGCAGTGTCTGCTTTACACAGAGATAAACACAGATAACACAAATATAGACTATTGTGTTCTTCCTCGGCAGTTTTGCCTCATACGTCTTCAAACGCTGAACTCTAGCACTGGCTCGGAAAAAGAAGAGCTGACTTCTCTGAAACACCCGGTGCACTTTTCAGCAGAAGGAAAAACTCTGCTGTTGCAGCTCATTCACCGAGACACAGGCATTTATTTTTATTTTTTTATTTTTTTTTCGGGAAACCATGGCTACTCATCATTTTATGTTTTGACAACACGGCCGTCGCAACAAAAATCTAACGAGAGCGGAAAAAACAAAATTCAGCCACAAGTGTGTTGAAAGGATATTCGCTCTCATAAATGATAAAATATTTTAAGATTTTTACCCTATAATAGGCGCCTGCACACTCACATATATACACAAAAGAACCCAAAAAAAAAAGAAAAACCTACCGTTTTGCAGAAAACATTCAACATCGGAGTTTTATTTTGCAGTCGCGACCATACAAACAGCGCATTTTCCCAGCAGCCACTTGAATGCACATGGTTGGATGTAGGTTGTGAGGTCAGGGGGCCGAATATTCAGTTTCCGCTGCCAGCTTGAATTTGATGTATAATAACAATGTCAGCTGCTTTGGGGACTTTGTTGGATTTTTGTTGTCGCTCCCAACATTGTGTCGCAATGTATTTGTGAAATTCGAATTCGGAATCAGAAGCAGGTTTATTGACCAAGTATGTTCAGAAATACAAGGAATTTGGCTCCAGCTGACAGAAGGTACTCAATGACAAGAACATTATTCATAGAACAAAACAGTCCATAATATGGTGATAATCCATATCAGCAATCGGCACATCCGGCAATATTTTCGGTGAGAAAGCGCAAAGAGATAATTAAGATAAGTGATTCTAATAATTCTAATATACAGTATATAACTGTATACAGCTCAAATAAGTCAAGTCAAGTCAGATATATTTATACGGCCACAAATCAAAACAGAGTTGTCTCGTGACACTTAACATGTCAAGCAATTCTGGACCGCACTCTTTAAAATAACTTACAGAAAACCGACATTCCTCCATGAGCGACATGGAGACGGTGACGGGGAAACTGGACGTAAACTAGGACGGATCCGAGGTTCGAGCCGGCAGCCTTCTGTCTCGCACGGTTGGAGTAGAAAGACGGAACGAGAGAAAAAAGGCAGAGAAATAGAAAACAAGAGTGTGATAGAAGCAGGGGAGGGAGGATGAGGACTGGGAAGGAAAAGCGGCAATCATCTGGTACAAATGGTGACAGTAGCAATAACATTAAAAAACATGGAAGAAATGAGAAAAACAATGCATTACAGCAATAATTATATACTTTTCGTGTGATCATTTATTGTCAATATGGAGATTGTATTAGTATTAGCATTCAATTGTATTGAACTATAATTGTGTATATATATATATATATATATATACTGTATAGTATATGTACTTTATACAATACATATACGTATGAAATATATATTACAGATAGATAGATAGATAGATAGATAGATAGATAGATAGATAGATAGATAGATAGATAGATAGATAGATAGATAGATAGATAGATAGATAGATAGATATTTTTCAAATAACAGACAAATAAAATCAAACCATTGACGATACGCCGCCATTTTTCACGCTGGCGTACTTAAAGAATAAAAAATGTTTGTCATGATTAGTAAGGTGGTGTTTAGGTCTTTGATAAGTTTTGCTGTGTTGTTTTTTCACCGCCTCCCGTCATCGGAGAACCATCGTCTAATGTTCAACATGAATAAAAAAGCAATGCGATAACACGACAACACTGAGGAGGAGGTAAGCGTGGAATGCCTGGAGGGAGAATGTAGGTGCATTAGGCTCTGAAATTGGTCAATAGTGTTTTCCTCTCACAACTGAGAGGAATGTGGCTTTGATTGTAAATGTGTGTGTGTGTGTGTGTTTGTGTGTGTGTGTGTGTGTGCATTCGCCGCTACACGGTGCACTATGGGGGTTAACAGCATGTCTCCAGGGAGCATGTTATTGACTGTTGACCAGCCCAAATTAATTTTCAACAAGCCTCTTCAGGGAACAATGGAGACGGATCATTCCAAAGGGAGGTCCTTCTCTTCTCTATAGTATCTTTTGTTTGTCAATTGTTGCCTTTCAAAGTTTTTAGTCGCGATTGTAAACCGCGGTGCATCTGTTTCCGATTTTAACGTCGCGGTTTGGCGGCAGAGAACAGCTTGTTATCTTCTTGCCACCCAAATTCTTTTTTTCAACATCGCTGACTGCAGTCGATATTTCCAAAGTCTCGTCCTCATATGGATTTAAATGCGCTCGTGCAGTCGAGGCGCCTGAGCTGAAAAAGTCAAGCAGCCGAGTTAAACAAGAGGACTCATTGTTAATTTGAGCATCCTGGCTTATTAGTTTAGTTTTGATCTATTGGAGGCGGCTGGGTGTCATCCCATCTCTTGTTTTCCCTCTCCCACTTTGAATGGTACAAGTGACAAAAGGCCTCCCACACACAGTCGCTGGCGCAGTGTGATCACTGCACGCAGAGACACAGGGAGGTGTCAGCACTAATCTCCTTTAAAATGGCTCTCTTGTCTTACATCCCATGCTCTCGGCGTATCCTCAACACTGTAATTGTGTCTACTGGATGAGACTTGCCGTCCCACTTTTACACCACTTTGCTTTCATTCAGTCGAGTGCATTCCGCTGAAGCCGGGTTTGCATCGCTCTTGACTGAGGTGTTAAAAATCAATAAAAAAGGTTTTTACCCGCTATTCTCAGCCACACCGGTGCGCCTGGCGCTTTCTAAAGTCCCATCTGTGAAGGAGATAATAAGGAGTAATATGTAGTACAAAAACACGATCGCTGTCAGATCGAGGTTGGAACCGTTTCGTTCGAGATACGCTCTTGCAAAGTGATTTAGGCCGTCGAAGAATTACTAATTGACATCCGCCACTTCTCTCGGGTTTACATCCAGCAACTTGTTGGGAAATCGGAGCAAGATTTTGGACTTGATTCTTAGGAGGTGTTAGAACGGATGTTTTACAGTCAGGTCCGCAGCCGGTGCATCACCGTGTCACTTTAAATATTCAAATGTGCGCGGCCGTCCGAGTTTTGTTTACGCGTTTTTATTTCAATCCGATTCCATTTTTCAGTGATTTGGTGGAATTTCTTCATTATGTGACGTTTAAATGACAAATGAACATAAGAATAAACTCAACTAAACCGGAAGAGTTGGGACACACACATGCCAGCGCCCTCCCAAGAATCAGCAGCGGTGAGAATGAATGAATTAATTTAAATAGTAATATTAATGATTACTACTTTATAAGTTTGGTCATGTTTTAAAATGACTAAATTCAGGCCTTGTTCCAAGGGCTTGAGGGTCCATCACTCCCCCGTATGCTCTGGTGATTTTATTTAAACTGCATTCTATATGTATATAAATAAACACACACACATACTGTGTGTATATATATATATATATATGCAAGTAGAGTTGGCTGTGTTATTACACAGGTTTGATCATTTGCAACACAACTGAACCAGTCAAGGGTAGGAGCACGCAAGACACACTCCATTAATTCAAGATTAACTGAGGATGGAGACGCAGTCGTGTGGTTTTTCTGTAATGCGCCGCATATTTTAGAGAGAACTCTCTCAGCTGAGCTTGTTTTCCCAAGGTCACAGCCTGTGATCATGAGGAGCAGAACTGACTTGATACATCTGGTCTTCATTATAAGAGGCTGGAACATGCTCCGCTATCATTCCCGCTATCTGCTGAGGGAGATGGAAGACAGCCACAGAATCCAACTTAGCAGGGGCTGCCTTCCATCTTTCCTTATATTCTGGGGTTAGCCTTCCATCTCCCTCTCATTTTCCCTTTTGTTATTCAAATGATGTTAGCTTTATCTCTACCTCAACCTCTGAAGTCTTGCGTATTTATGCAAAATCCATGTTTGGCTTCCTTGTTGAGACTGAAGTGGAGATTGATGCGCTCATCAGCGTTTTAAGTCGAAGTCTGCCTCGTTTGGGTGATACCCTTGTCTTCTCCCTTTTCGCTTTGCTGAGAAAGTTTCTTCTTCCTCTTGCGTACCTTGTTGATGCCCTGGAAAAGTCAGAGCTAAGTCAGAGCTCTCCGCCGTCTCGCCCCCAGGACAGAGTGCACCTAGCCACATGCCTCGTAGGCTCGCCAGGAGCTCGGTGTCTCTGAACCGACTGATTGCCACTCAGAAAGAGAGAGAGAGAAAGAAAAAACTCCCACACTGTTTCCATCCTGCCATTTACTTCCATGCGCTGAACACGGAGCACATCAAAGAAGCGAACTCACCCGATGGCTCCGCGTCCTCATCCAGCCGTCCACCCCGAACGCCCTCCCCTCAATGCCCTCGGCGCTCCGGACACACACCTCCTTCTCCCGGCCCCGCTCCCTCTTCGCCCGTTGTAAATTTTTGCAGATGAAATCAAACGCACTCATTTTCATGGCGTGTCAGAAGCAATGCACCGGACCGTGGAGCCAGGAGAGGAAAATCAATGCAGCCCTAAGTGGGAGATCAAACTCAATATGGAGGTTTGGATTGAGTCACAGTGTCCTTCATTACAACACACACATCTATTTTTTTTTTTTTTTTTTGCTCCTCAGCTCTATTTGCATTGGTGTACTTGTGCGTACGCGTGTGTACGTGTGTTTCTATAAACGTTCAACATGTGAACAAGACTGTGGAGGATGTATTCTTTGGTGGAAGTAGAATAATATGTCCAATAATCTATTATTACCTACGATGCAACGATGGTATGCTATTATGTAACGTGTACGTGTGTTCCTGTGTGTGTGTGTGTGTGGTGTGTGTGTGATGGATAGATAGATAGATAGATAGATAGATAGATAGATAGATAGATAGATAGATAGATAGATAGATAGATAGATAGATAGATAGACAGACAGACAGACAGATAGATAGATAGATAGATAGATAGATAGATAGATAGATAGATAGATAGATAGATAGATAGATAGATAGATGTTGCACTTCCTTTGATTACCTTGCTGAAGGCTTATTTTATTGTTATAAACCATTCCTGCCTTGGATTTTTCAGTCAGCAGATCCAAATACAAATCTGACAACAGAGCTTAGCCTTGATCAGTTGCCGTCCACAAACTCGTCGTTCCATAATTTAATGCTTGCAATGAATTCAAAGAGGTGCCGCTTTATTCCTCTCCTTGTCCCATAATATCCCTTGTAGCCCTTGTATTGGCTGAAAGGAAACAGCAGCGTTTCCAGGCGAGTGACACGGGTAACCACATTTCTGTCCGCATTTGATCACTGGACCTTGTAGGATATAAAAAAAAAAACTAAAAAAAAAAACCAGATCTATTATTGATATCTGGCAGCTAAAGTTGCGTCACCTTGAGAGTTCCGAAGGTGAAAACAACACAGCGCAAATGGGTGTTTTTTTTTTTATTTCTTTTTTTTTTATTTCTTTTTTATTTATTTCTGTTTCCCTCTAGTGAGATGTCACTTCAAAAAAAAAAAAAAACAAGCAAGGAGTGTTATTATGCTGAGAGAATGTCAGCCAGTTACAATAGGCTTCTTAATGAGGTAGTATGGCAAACTTTCAGGCAGGCCATAATATGAATTATTTGTCATTGGCTATGTGTGTGTGTGTGTATGTGTGTGTGTCTTTGGAAAAGGCCCAGTGTAAAGCGGGATGAAGGCAGGCCTTGATGGAAAGATGTGGCACTAGCCCGGGGGCTCGCTCCACTGCGAGGCTAGTTAGCTCACTGCACACCGCCATCATTAGGGACCGGGGCACTCGCGCCGGCAAGGTGACACGCAAGGATTCAGACGGCGGCGCATGAACACAACACCTGCATGTGTTGCATCTCTTTGCCGGCGCGCCCCTCCTTCCTTTCCTCCTTCCCCCGGTCTGACTAGACCTCGCTCCAGTTACCGCCGAACCGTGTTCTTATTTCAACATCAGACCAATCGCCGCCGTGAGTTTCGCGGCCCTCCGGCATGGAATAACCAGCCTGGCTTCGCGGTTGCCGCTATTTCACGCGCGCGTTCTTATTTGTTTCATTTTTTTTATCGATGCCAGGTGTCACGCGTGCCATCTTTACGTTTTAATCTCTGTGGAATTCCTCTGAGTGCTGCCGCTTGTAGGGGGGAAAACAGATCCGGTGCATTTTCTGCATCGGAGGGCGTGGAAAGGAGGGACCGCTTCGCAAAACACACTTCTGCCGTCGCCTTAAGGGCCGTGTTTTGGTCTGCATCGCTTGATTATTGATGATATCAGCGACGGCGCGGTCTATCATTTCTCTAACACAATCAGAAAGGAAATAGCATTTCTCTTGTGGCGCCGAAAAAATATATTTATTTATTGAAAAGTGTAAGTGAAGTTTCTCTTCCCGGATATAATGCCTGCTTACTCAAGATAATCCACTGCGATTTAATGAGGAACTATTTTATCTCAAGCAGACTACCCACACAAATACCGACATAAAACTACTCATAAGAAAGTTTGTGAATTAGCTTAATAAACAGAGGGAAAATATATGTTTTTGCTCGTTTTGAATCGCTTGACTATGCGAATAATCCTATTGGTGCGCTAATTTCCACCCACCCGTCCGCACTAAACCAATGAGAGAATGTGTCCGTCTGGAAAAATATATCAAGTTTTGTCTATTTATTCTATACCTTTACCGTTTTTTTTTTTTTTTGAAGAGATGTTTTCCCAACTATTTTTGAGATTTCTTTTACATTAAATTAAATTAAACAAGTAAAGCTCCTGTCTGTCCTTGTGGAGTGACCCGTTATAATTTCTTCTCCTTTTTTTTTTTTTTTTTTGAAGGACGACGTGAAGTAAAAATCTCACATAACCAAAGGACAAAGGATGACACGAGCGTCGCTTTGATACACGTCCTCTCGATGAATTTGTGTGCTTTAACTGTAATTTGCTATCTGATAACTCAAAAGGGTGAAAAAGTAGACTTGAGAGGATTCAACATTCGCTCGACTGCAATGAAATTGGTTGACTCTGATTCATTCTTGTCTATGTGACATCTTAAATCTTACTCCATGAGATGCGGTCAAGAACTGTGCAAACGGGGTGGAGGCTCAAGTGCCTTTTGTGTTTGTGAATATTTTCGGCTGCGCAACGCTCTTCGTCAGACGGCGGCGAACCGAGGTGCTTGAGGAATGAATGAAGGTTAATGAAGGTCGCTGCCGGGCTGAAATGGATTGGAGTTGGTTTCAATACATTCTTTCTAACTAACCATCCAATGAGGGCTTTTTTTTTTATTTTTTGTAAAAAAAATTTTTTCAATAGCTTTATTAAATTTGCATTCATAAAAAAAAAAAAAAGCAGCATTTGCTAACCGAGTGTTTTTTTTTTTTTTCAAGGTATGATCTTTTATTCTGCTTCCTTTGAACATCCTATTAGACCTCAATTTGTTGAAAGACGAGAAAAAGTTCTGGAGGAAAACCTAAATCTGTTGACGTGAAGACGCCCCCCCCCCCCGTTTTAGACGTTCGCACTCTCAACTGAGCATTTTTTAAGCCTTTCATTTCCCCCCATTTAAGAACATCATTTGAAACAATACCCTTTTTGTGATATGTTTGCGGGCACGTTTAATGTTCCGCAATGTTTCCGATTTCTATGCTTGCTTGTTTGCTTGCAATGATGGCCTTCAACATTTTTCCCTCCATGCCACACAGATATCAAAAAACATCATTTCTTTACTGATGTATACAAAGCCTTTCCCCTCCTTGAAATGTAATAGAACCGTCACAGACGTCTCCGTGTTATATGTTGCTCGTAACGGTTTATAGTTCAAGGGTATAGCTCACACAAATGCATTAAGTGTACCTACTGTATACATTCAGAGGGAACAAAGCAGAGTCCCATGTTTGCTTGATCACGACTGAACCCATCCCCCTGGTTTTAGTGGCTTCTCTCCGGAGGACAGTCTATTCATTATTGCGACGTTCAAATCCGACCCGCGCGCCGCGTTTCGGGGAAACTTAAACACTTTTTTTCACTGCTTGTTTTCATGGTTACTTTGTTGATTTAATACACCGCGCGGTAAATAACAATCGTCGCTGTTCTCCTCGGAGACAATCCGTACGCACCGCTCTTGCCTGCAAAGGACTTCAACTGAGGTTCCTCCGCCGAGGACGTTGTGAGCGCGAGTCCAAACAAAAAAGCCGAGTCGGAAGGAGGCGTAAAGCCCTCGTTCTGTTTCTGATGCAGAACATTTGTACACGGATTTCCTGGCATAGCGGCGGATTGGACTCCGCCTGAAACACTTCCGTGGTGATAATTTGCATTTTAAAGATGGATCGGTGAGAAAACCACTCCGTCGCGTGTGACACAAATGGAATTACAGATTTAAATACCAAAACAAGTCGGCGTTAAGCACAGTTCTCTGAAGTGCTGATGGTGCGCGACCATATGTTGATCACAGAATTCTTTCAAGACACAACAAAACACACAGTTGCCCCGAGTACCAAAGCTCTGATGCCTCAACATCTTTGTCCAATTCCACGACCCTGATGGTTGAGCTAACCGAGTTCAGATGATCCTCATCTGATCATCTGCCTCGGCCTGACTTCCAAGTCATGATCATTTCAGTCATGAGCTTTTTTTTTTTTCTCTCTCTTTCCTACATCGCTTTTGCGTTCTGGCAGCTTGAAGTATATTTAGATGCCGTCAAATATGCCAGCGTGTATTACAGTGTGCACATAAATCAAAAGCTCATTACCCGACCGTGATCCTTGTGACTGTGTCTCTGGACCCTTTGAAGATGTGCGCATTTTTGTTTGTTTCTTCCAAGTTCTAAATGGAAACCGATCATTGGAGATGCAGCTTGATGCCCGGAAAGTTTGATTTTCCCAAAACAAAATATGGACAAAGTGCATTTTTGTTATATCTCTTACAGTAACAATGTTTGCTGGTAGAAATGTGATTCATTTTGTCTGCCCCGTCTCAAAGCGTGCCCTTTTATTTTACTTGAGACAAATGAGTAGGGCAACACTTTTACACACAAGTCTGCGAGTCTAAATATAAATATCTATGTCGATCTATCTATCTATATATAGACATATATATGAAAATGTGTTTATTCTTGCAGTCTCCGAAAGAAATTCAAATAGTTTGTAAAACAAAGCTGATTTTCAACGAAACCTGTCTTTTAATGTAGTTATTCTCAGCCTCTTTAAACTGTCCTGGGTTTCACAAAAGTAAAACGTAACGTCTCTGTTCACAGACATTTTGATGAATTAATGTAGTTTCTTTAATCTATGAAACATTTCCCCTAAAATATTTTGCCAATCCTTGTGGGCACCCCGGAGGTTGTATCCGCAAATATGTGGACGCGTCAAAAGTCAAACAGCCACAGGTTATTCTTAAGTTGTGGCTCATCTACAAATTGTGAGTTTGACATGACAGAATATCTGCAACTAAGTTCAAAAATGACTTCTGAAGCTCTTCTGCTTCACTGCGAGAAGCTCCCCGGTTCATTTCCGACAGCGGGCCTTTTCCGGGCGGGTTTCCTCCGGGGTCTCCGGTTTCCTCCCGAAGTCCGAAAAACACGCGGCAGGTTCACTGGAGACCCTAAAGTGTCCAGACTTGTGAATGAGAGGGTGAACGGCTGTCGGTCTCTACATGTGGCCTCGTGACGGGCCGGCGACGGGTCCGGGGTGAACTCCGCCTGCCGCCCAGTGACAGCCGGGATGGGCTCCGGCGCCACGACGACCCCGAGTGCGGGATCGGCGGTAGAGGTAATAGATGAGTGACTACGAAATCGGCCTTTACAGCAGATTAGACTTGCAACTTTTACTGTCTGTGAGCAGAGTTGGAAAATAGATCGTAATTCCAATTATCGCATCCGCTCTGATCTACGGCCTCTATGAGGTTAGGATAAGCACGCGTTCCAGGAAAAGGAAGAGTCCGACGTGCACATACTAAGTTGCTTTTATTAATACAGAACTGCATGCTACAGAGACTGTACAGCATAAACATTTATTTCATTACAAAAAAACATGGTTTTGGAACCATTTTAAAATAACAGGAGAAAACAAACAAACAAAAAAAGGTAAGAGCATAAAATAGAACAGGAACATCACAGCCGTTAAGGAAACATTCAAACTATTTATCATTAGCATCTTAATAAACCAGAGAAGAAATAGACAGATTACAGTCGCGTCATGTCAACTACAATGGCACCGAGTGGATGATTCTCTTGTAGCTTTTTTTACAGCCTCTTGCAACATCAACATGCCTATTTTTTCTATCTACCTATATGTAGTATTGTACTTAAAAGTGGCAGTTTGTGTATTTTTTTGTATTTAATAGTTTTTTTATGAACCTCCTAATATACATAATTTGGCCCTTGTGGGTTTATACAGCATGATGTCCGTCTTTTTATTAGGTTTAAATTTTAATATTTGACAATTTGCTACCAAACACATTTGTTATAGCAACATTTATACTACATACATAGCAATCTATGTAACGTCACAGCAAAGAATGGTATCAAAATAAAAAAAAAAAACAAAACAAAACAAAAGAACAAACGAACGAACGAACGAACGAACGAACAACAACGAAAAAAAAAAAAAAGAAAGTCCCTACAGCCTGGTTAGAGGGGGAGATGGATTTCTCACGAAATTTGGCACGGAAAATCTGTACACGGATCTACAGTCGGAGAGATGTGACTGTGCAATAAAAAAAGAAGGGCTTTCGACACGTTTTCCATCTGCTGAAGACACGGCAACCACTGTCTCCTGTTTCAAGTTTTCTTTTCTCCTTTTTGTTAAATGGCTTATTGACGCATTTCTCCAAATGAAGTTTTGTGCATACTTCTGTTCATCGAGATCTACACGGTACACGGAGCGGAATCCAGGTTTTTTTCAGCGAGGAAAAAATGAATTCCCGAACAAAAAGAAAACAAAACAAAAAAAAAAAAAAACAAACAAAAAAAAAAAAGATTTTTGCTTTTTAAAACCTCCTTGTATAAACGGATCGTTCATATATAAGTCGCTTACCTTAAGAAAAAATATTTGTACAACGTATTAAGAACAAAAAGGTCAAAAAGAGACACGTACAAGATACAACAAGCAATCTCTAAAGCAATAAATACTACTGGTCCTAGCGTTGTGACATTTTGAATTTAATAACCCTTAACCCTCCCACCCCAACCTCCCCTCGAGCCCACCCGACTTTGCCTGACTCCGCCCCGAAGGTAAACAACAAAGAAAAAAAGAGACAAAGCAGTGGAAGAATGCATATTTAACACAGTTAACCCCCCCGTCCCCCCCGCCCGCCTCCCGCCCCCACATCCCCATTATTCTGTACATTTAAACAAGAACAAGTAACATCACAATTAAAGTTGTTCTTCGGAGAGGTGTTGCCGCTAGCCTCCTGCCCTCCTAGAGTTTGAACAGATGTCACATGATTGGTTCGCAAGCTCGTATTTAATACAAATAAAGAAGGAGAACCAACTCTTTCAAGAAAAGGGCTCATTGAATAATCTAGCCTACCATTTTATATCCGTCTTTTAAACTTTTTGAAGTTGCACTAGATAACTTTTTTTTCTGTTTGCACTGTTAAACACTACAAAAAAGACAGAACAAAAAATTCATAAAAATTTTGGCAGATTCACA
The DNA here is from genome assembly GCF_037954325.1 of Fistularia commersonii. NCBI lineage: Eukaryota > Metazoa > Chordata > Actinopteri > Syngnathiformes > Fistulariidae > Fistularia > Fistularia commersonii. Next base: position 3,493,756 of record NC_141315.1, read on the forward strand.
AAGCTATACTACAGCTCATTGTATCATTTCTTTATAATAATTAGATTTTTTTCGATAATGATGGGTCAAATATTGACCAATGAACTTTAATACAACAAAAACTAAAATTTCAAAGCCTCATGGCACAGAAATAAAGATAAACGAAATGATGCCGAGTGAAATAATAGCAGAGACAGGGCCTAGAAAGGTGTGGGTGTGTGTGCGTGTGTGCGTGCGTGCGTGCGTGTGTGTGTGTGTTTGTTTGTGTGCTTGTGTGTGCTTGTGGGAGTTCGCAGAGCTAGAAAAGAGGTGAAGAAGAATAGGGTAGACTATTCTATAGACTTGGTCACTAGCGACAGAGGCTGAGGGGCCGCGGTGGGGAGGAGCGAGAGGGAATGACACAGCAATGGCGAGGGCCGGCCCATCGAGGACACCACAGAGGAGCCCGGCTGCCGCGAGGACGAGACATCGCCGTGCTCCAGGGCTCCGTTGTGGGAGGAGGCGCCGGGCGTTTTGCTAGCCGCGGCAGAGTTTTCCAGCTGAACCAAAGATGGCGGCGGAGGCCCGGCCAGGAGGTGCGGGTGATGGAGTGGCTGGTGGGCCGGTTTCATAGTCAGTGAAAGAGGTTGCATTTGTTCAGTCTGAGGTTTGGACTCTTTTGAGGAGGGGGAGGGGACCACTGAGGAGGGCGAGGATGGGGGGGAGTCGAGTAAGCTTCCGTCCGTAGAGGGAGGACTGGCACAGCTGCCTTCACCTTGGATGTAGCGAATGCACTTTTTTTTTCTCCTGAGGGACAAAGCGAGATAAAAAAAAAAAAAGAATCATCTTAGCGTCGCGCCTTCGGATCGCATCCCCTCTTAGCGCCGCAGCGGACTTGAACGCACCGTGGCGTTCCCCCCCCCCCCCCCCCCCCCCGAAATTTGACAATCTCGTGGCCGATCGTTCCCCGCCTGTGCGTTCAAGTCGCTTGGCGGTCCTCCTGCTAAGAGGGTCAAGCGGCAGAAAAAGACTCCAAAATACTAAACCATCAGACAGGACAGACGTAGGAAAGAGCACAAGTGAAGCACCTGGACAAGAAACGGCAGGGAGATGAGAAGCAGACACGGAGGTGATGACGATGGCGGTAATGGCGGTGAGAGGAGGATGAGGAAAATGAAATGCAGCAATGGTTGCTCTCTGGATGTGAACTCGGCCTCTCTTGCGGCCAAAAACAAACTACAACCGGGGATCAGGTTGCCGTTCTCTGTAGCAACACGAGGTTACCGGACCTCCTCTCCCTCTAACTGGCTGTACTCGTTCTCCTCCTGAGGGGACAGAGTTTGTGTATGCGGCGAGAAAAGTCAACAAGATCCACACTGAGCTACATCTGCCCCACAGACACAAGCTTGAGCGCGCGCGTGTGTGTGTGTGTTTATGTGTGTGAGGGTCAAGACATCATGTTTGCATTCCTGCCTGGAGTCGAGACCCTCTCCCTGCCTGCTGAGTCCCGAGGCCAGGCCCCTGTTGCGCTCGCCTGATGATGGGAGTACGTGAGGGCTGAGGGAAGAGGGGGAGTTTTCCGCTGGATCGAGAGAGGATTTTTGCCTTTATTCGCGGTGACTCTGCATTGAAGGCTACGTTTGGATTTGGTTACTGGGGGGGGGGCGGCTAGCGGGAAGTCTCTGCCCACCTCATCTTTACCCTGACCCTGGCAGTGACCCCTCTCGCAACTCTCCATTTTTAACACAAGGATGCCTGAAGGCCACCGAGCATCGCTATCGGACTGACTCGGGAGAGAAGGTGAAAAGGGGGGGGGGGGGGGGGGTCTGAAAAGAAAGATGGAGGCATCTGGTGTCGAACGTACACATCTGAGCTACGGTTTAATCTAGACGTCACCCCGTCTTCTAGTAATTCTGTGCGGTTTTATAAATACAGAGAGCATACTACTCAGGGGGGGAAAAAAAAGGCGAGTAACACTGACATCCCGTAAAAAAGAAACCCAACTCGCGTGTTTCGTAAAGACAGGCATACACTTCAAATTTTATGAATTAGAAAAGGACACAGCGAAAGTCCAGGCTTTCGTTTTCTGTCTTTTACATGGATACCGTGAAGGGAGAGGGGGCGCGGGAAATCGTCCGGCGTGAAAAAGGTATCATTTCAGTCCTGTGTTCGTGTCTCGCTCTCCATAACTGTCCGTCAAACTGCAACAAATGAGCTAATATCCATTTTTTAGCAGACGTATTGATCGGTAGTATGGGCCTGTGTATGTTATTGATTTTTTCACGCCCCCCTCTCTCGGGGGAAATTACACCAGATGCATCTTTTCGGAAACGGGAGCCCAGAGAGGACTTTTAACCTCTCGACTCCTGTAATAAAGACCGAATTATCCCGCCTTCACTTCTGATCTGGTGATTAGCAATTACCGCTACAAGAAAGGCGCGGTATTTGTTGGGAATGCGTGCGGCTTGGCGCGGCGGGAGGGGAGAGCAGCGGAGAAACGACGGCCGGCCGACCGGCCGACCGGACGTTGAGCGCGGGAAGCTCCGTTTTCTACTGAGGCTGTCGTTTTTGAGGGGCGGCGATGGCGAGAAAATATGAAACGGTGAGAATAACCTCCGGTGAGGAATTGCCGTCCTACGGAAAACGAATAAAACAATACAAATGACTCGTGCTGAGATGGTGGGTGCAGGGATGTGGGGAGGGGGATGGTTGCAAGCAAGACACAGAGAAGGGTATTACTTAGCAGAAACAAATACCTACCATGAAAATATTCCCAATTCAAAGACTGCTTGTGTCAGAACAGAAAGACAACAGGTAGGGACTAAGTAAGGGTTATTGAAGAGGAGTTTGGAGGAAGAAGAGGTGGAGAAGGAGGAGGAAGAGGGCACAGAAAAGAGTGTCACTGAGAGGGCCCTCAGAGAAAGCAGGGCTAAATTTTCTTTTTTTAAGCATGACATTGTTATTCAAGGGTGCCAATTAAGGACATACATGACAGTTAGGATGGGAGGGAGAAAATGGATTTCAGCCACGGGTCGGATTCTTGGAGAGGGATTATTATCGGGAAATCCCGATATTGCGAGTTAAGATATATCGCCGCAGTAAAACATTCGGTGATGTTTGTTCAGAAATCCATTTTCTGCCAGCGGACTTGAGCTGCGCTTAACGAGGAAAAACTGCTGCGAGGGAATTTATAGCAGGAAGTTCCTCAGTAAGGAGAAGCAGCAGAGGAGTTTGCCATCTGTTACCACGCTGATGTTTTAGAGGGATATCTGAGCATATAATCAAAAGGAGAAGAAGCTGCTCATTGTAGATGTCTTCCTCCCATTGGCTCTACAGCATTTATACCTGCATGGTTTGCACCATAAACTCAGCTGGTCAAGCCCGAACAAGGCACGACACTTCTTTGGGGTATTTGCATCTGTTAGCCAAAGAGGTAGACACAAACATACACACAGAGACAAAAAAAAGGAAAAAGAAAGAAAAAAGAAAATGGACACATCATTGCACGGACAAAAACATGTAGCCAGGGTTTAGGTTCAGGCGGGCAACACTGGGATGTCCTCCATAGTGACCAAGCCATCAGGCTCCAGACCTCCAAGCCCTGACCGGCCCCCGTTTACTGTCCAATTTCTGTTTGTCCTGCAAAAACGTTGCTGTACAAACACGCACAGTTTCCACCACTCATCCAAACACTCTGCCAAGTGCGGTTAATACCCTTCTACCCCTCCACCCCCACCCACCACAAAAAGAATAAAAATAAATAAAAATTAAAAAAAATTGAATAGGGGGGGAACCTAGAGATAGATCGGCGGGGCGTGGCTGGAGGAAGCTGAGGGGTCATGATAGCCTGGCGGGGCAAACGGGAGGAAAGAAAAAAGAAAACGAGAAAGGCACTAGCAGTGTGAGCGAAGGAGGAAGTCCCAGTGTTCGGTTACCCGGCCTTCACCTGGCCCCGGCCGGAGCAAGCACACACCATACACACCTGCACGGGCCACACCAGTTATTCTGTTGATCGAGCCCAAAGCGCGCTCGACACTTCTTAGGAGCGCTCAGGTCTGATGCCGCAACAGGGAAGGGAAGCCAGCAGAGAAGAGAAAAATAGTACCAGAACCAAAAATCAGAAAACAGAAATCAAAATGAAGGAGAGAAATGAGGAGAAAAAAAAAAAAAAACAGATAATAGTGAGTCTATGAAGCTCGGCAGTGGCTCATTTTGCAAGAACCCCCCCTACAAACATCAACGGCCCTTAAGACTACTTTCAAAATTGCCTCTCAAGAACCAAGACAAAGGTTGTGCTTCAGGCATTAGTGAAAATCTCATTTCATGCAAGTAATAAAATGACTCTTTTGGTTATTTAATCTAGATTGCATGAGGAATTCAATGTCAAAATGACCCCGTGCTTATTCGGGTAGGATTATATTAAAAGGAAGTAAAATGCAGACTGGACTAATTGTTGGGAGGTCGGTCGAGGTGGCAGAAGTGGGAGGCGGGAGGAGACTGGGGTAGCGCGTTAGCATTAGAATTAAAAAAAAAAAAAAAAAAAAAAAGGCTCTGGAACCCAATGAGGGTATCTATTTCTTAGACCTGGCGTCGGACGGCCAACGACTTTCCATCGGGCGATTTTGCCGTTCTTTTTTTTTTTTTTTTTTTTTTTTTGGGGGAAAAGCTGCCAGTCACTTGCTCCACTCTGGTAATTCATTATCAAAGTCATTATCCCAAATGGAGCGGAGTGACAGCGGAATAGAGCCGTGGGGATCGTGGTGGGTGGGAGTGGGGGGACGGGGGACGGGGGGGGGGGTTGAGTCCAGGCCTGGTTCCGAGCAGATTTAAAAGTGGGAATAAGCCAAACTCATGCTAGCCTAGGAGAGATATAAGCGCAGCTACTGAAGCGTACAGATTAAGGAGGTTTACCCTGGTCCTCGCTGATAATCTGGCTTTATGTCAACTCTTCCTATAGCTTTCCTAACTTATACATATATAGATATCTACTAAAAATATGGACGCAAAGTCAATGCCTGTCTAGCGTTGAGTCAAATATACAATAGCAACATCTAGAGAAAAGAAAGCAGCAAACAGCAAAAATAGAGAATTTGACTTTAACACTGGCTAATATTGCACATTCATGGATAGGTAAATGAATATACATTAATCAAAATGAAAGGAAAAAACAAGTTAGTACTTTAATACTCAAAAATGACATTAGCACCTGTAATCGGAGGGAGTGAAAGGCAAGGGTTTGGAAAATATTCTCTGTGTTCTGAAAAAAAAAGAACAGATAGAGAGGCCTTCAAGAAGAGATCCGTCACCAAACGAGCGCAAAATACATAATAACAAGTCGGCATTGCTCCTCACAAAATGATGAGTAGAATGTGAATCATAAGAATAAAGATGGATGAATCATGGAATTAGCAAACCTCCTTAATTTTTAAGGTGTGAGTAAATATAAATTCTTTCTAATAAGGCATGCATGAAAGCAAGCAAAGGGGCAGCCCAACAAGCACTCACGAGTGTTCCCACACGCACACATGCAGTCTCTCTCTCTCACACACACACACACACACACACACACACACACACACACACACAAACACACACACACATATGCGCACACAAAAAGTACAGTAGTGCAGTCTATCTGCAGGGCACAGGCATTATCAAACAGAGACGCACACAATACTGGCAAAGTTAATCGCTCTCACAATGTTTCAACTTCACATTCTCAAAACACATATCGCAATACCAAAACGCTAAGGGGAAAGGGGGGTGGGGGGCGGGGGTGGGTGGGAGTGGGCGTCAAAGGGGGAGGTGAGTGGGAGTCTGGGGGGGGGTCATGCATATTCAGTTGTTATTAGCAGGGGAAGGCAAGGGAAGGGGGTGTTTCAAGCAACTCTACCATTTAAATATTGCATTGGGTAGCTTAACTATACCAAAAAAAAAAAAAAAAAAAAAAAAAAAAAGAAAAAAAAAGAAGCCAGGCACAATAACACACAGACACGCACGCAAAAAAACAAAACAAAACAAAAAAAAAAACAACACAACAAAAACTAGCTTGACTTTTATCTTGCAAGATGTCACATCTGCCTGACACATGATGGGGCTCTTCTAATATGAGAGATAATTGCAGCTCACTTACCATTGCTCTCTGCTTGCTGCTTTTCCCTTTTTCTCTTCTTCCTTTTCCCCTGTTGGGTAGCCGCCAAAAAAATAGAAAGAAAAAAATAGACACAGACAGGAACCTTAGTTATTATATTGCAGAATGCCCAGAACATGAAACAGAGAATAGAACTCATCACTGTGTTTACTTATTTATTCCTTCATTCTTTCTCTATCTCTTCTTCTGTCTCTGCCCTCCGGTTCGTATCAGCCACTGCAGGCCAGACCACAACTTTCCCTCCTCTCTGTACTTGTCTTTTTCTGCTCTTTTCTTCTTTCGCTGTAATCTTTTGTCTTATTTTCACCCGCTTGGCAAACATCGAGTCATTCGGTCTGGAAGACGTGTTCCTAAAGGCTGCTCGCTGAAGACTCGACCGGTCGGCTTGATCCAAATAACTGGGAATTATGCGTGGTGTGCGTCAGATCAAAGTGTCTGGAGTGTGAAACATTCGACGAGGATTCACATACAACATTGCGGTCTTGGCTTTGGAGCGATTGTTCCTCCAGATGGAACGCAGCCTAAGACGAGCCTAAGTCAACGCGTTCTGTCCCGCCTCTGATAGCGATATCGAAAGGACGCCACGGGAAAAGAGTGGCCCTTCGGGCTAGGTACGGACAGAGCGAAAGAAAAGCCACGGCCCAGCTCACGTGACCTAGCTAGGAGGTGAAAAGAGCAGGCCGTTAAGACTTGTAAACTTAAAAACTTACATAGTTGTCTCGTGCTGACCAGCCTGGGTACAGCTGCATGTGGAGCTGTCGTTCTTTCCTGGCCAGCTCGTAGTACTTGGCCTGCTCCTCCCTCGATAGAGCGTGCCACTGGAAAAAAAGCCAAGGACAGGTTGAGTTGGACTTCGGTCTGGAATGACGGAAACATTAGATCCTAAGTCCTGCGGCCGGATGGGATCCAGCTCCATCCTGCTCTGGGGTAGCGTGACCCCGACCCAAAACCTGTTGTTTATCTTATGATTCTAGATTGGGAGTTTATTGTACAAATGCGCAGTCGCTCGTATTCACCTAAACCTCATTGTATAGCTGCCCAGTTTATCAAATAGATGAAACATTTAATATGAAAATGTGCGGTTCGTTGTAGGTGCCGTGCATGCAACTCCACGTGCCTTTCAATTGTCCCTTGGGGACAAACGAAGTGTCTGTGAATTAAATTGCGCTGAATTTTCTAACCGACTTCTTATCCAAATCGTGACGATGATACAAACCCCAACATAGACCTAAAGCCGGGGGCGTGAGAGGGGATCTGGAAACTACGGCACAGATATTTTCACTATTGGGACCCAAAATATTTGGGAACCACACTCTAGGCCGCCAGTTTGTAGCTTGTATCCAGCATTTATCCAGACTCAGGAACTAACGGGTTTGGATTTCCGTCACTTCTATACGTTTATAGATCTCCTAATCAGGGTTTCGGACTTACCCTCCGCCCCAGAATCTGGTTGATTGCAGCACTTTCCTTCAGTGTGCACTCAGCCACAACCTTGGCCCGCATCTCCTTCATGTAGAGCATAAAGGCATTCAGGGGCTTCTTTATGTGAACCTGTTTCTTTTTCTCCTCCTCTTTTTTTGCGTCCGTCTGTTTCCTGTGATGGGTCAAAGGGCAGGGAGGTGAACATTCAACCCACGCCAGGTCCGTGTCATGTGAGACAGGAAAAGAAAAAAAGAGAGCAGAGACAGATTACTCACGAGCTGTTGAGAGAGCTGATGTCACTGTGGGAGGATTCCTGCTTGACATTGGGTGTGACGATGGCTGGGTGTGGGATGCCCGTGGTGTGCAAACTGTGGTGAGGGGGCACCATGTGTGGGGGGAACCTAGAGGACAGAAGACTGTGTAAATCGTCAGAATGGACACGGGTGAAATGAGGAGATGGAGCACATGTCAACACAAGACCGTATGGCTTGGGCTCAGCTCCGTTTGAGGTTTTCGGCGACCCGTTGAGGGTCGCCGCGGTTCGTCAATTGCTTTCTTTCAAGGAGCTGGCCCAAAACACATACGTGCACGAACAAACATGCAATGTCCGAGGCTGATTCTGGCACAAATAACACATAAGATCCACCCCGACTCAAAAGACAATTTCGTGCCTGTGAGTCTATGTAAACAACCTGTAGGTAGAGATGCACCTTCCTGATCCCGATTAATATGATAAAATCAGTCACTCGCAATATCTGCATGTGACAAGTTTTAAACTCTTATTATATCCACCGCAAAGCCAAAGCAAAGCTTCGTTACCAGTCGGGTAAAACGTTCGTGCCAAACCAGCAGCATATAAGTAATAGCTCTGGGACATAATGTAAAGACGAAAACAATAATGATAAAATAAGCCAATAGAATAACCAATTATATCATAATTAGTGACATCAGGTGGTTCCCCAACCCAGTCCAAATTGGGATTGGCCTCCATGGCGATGGAGCCAATAATTGTGATTTATATATTTGATAAAATTCCACTTTTAGTATCCTATATTCATGGCACAAATAAGAATATCAACAGCCTTCAGCGGGGCTATATTTTAATTCCTAATGATTAACAATCTTAACGGGATTGATATCTTCAGATCGGTGCATCTCCGACTACAGTACGTCAAGGCAATCGATCAAATACGACTTGAAAAAAACTGACTGTGTGGTAATAATACCCGCTTTTAACGGCATTTTGAACACCCGAGCCTGAGATTTCCTGCACTAACTTCTTGGCTTCTTGGATTCGTCCCAGGTTAAAATCAAGTGCATGAGCACTGGGCTTGCCTGCAACTTTTCTTTTTTTAATTGAATAATTAGAGCGATTGTTTGGACCCCGACATGACCTCCTCCCACGCACCTTGATGAGAATTGTCGGCTCTGATCGCTGTCAGTGGCGGCGGGGATGAAATCTGATATCAGTTAAAATGTAACTTTCATAAAAAGTTGGCCAATCATATGACTTGGATTGATTTTGCTATTTCGGGAAAACTGCACCTGTAGCAGATCCACTGTTCGGGAAGTAGCAGGTGCCAGATTGAACCTTCACGCTTTATCAAAGTACATAGAAGAATCCGTTTGGTCTAGTATTATTTCAGGTATTGGGTCTTTTCCAGTCCCTTTTCTGCCAATCCAGTACAATCAAGAGTATGATCATTTTTTTTTTTTTTTTCCAAATCTACCTCCCTGTACGTCGCTATCATCCTTTCACCATCTTCACACACAGAGATGTGAAACCCCTATTCATAAGATGTTTTCTGCGGACAGAGCCGCCGTCAAACCCCGCTGCTCCATCTGCGCCCATGTATGTATGGCACTAATTATTTTTGCGGGATTATTTGAACGCATTCGTATCTGCATGTGTGCCTTTTCAGAGCGGGGCCTCGGCTCCGTGTGACCATACACAAATTTAAGAGAAGAGAGGGGGATGAAGGAGAAGGAGAAAAGAAGGAAAGAAATCCTTTTTTTTTTTTTAAAGCAGCTCATTATCCGGCTGTGTCTGGCTGCATGGCTCCGAGCCAGAATATAATGATGAGGATAAACTTGCCAGGAACAACTAGTTTCTGTTGGAGGCCATCTCAGGGGAGTGCCAGTGCACTCCCCCCTCAAACTCTCTCCCTCTTTTTCTCCTTTCCCCTCTTCTCCCTTCATCACTGACACATTGGTGTTTGTGCCATGTCATCTGTTGATGGGGAGCTCAGCAGCAGTGGCTGATATCGCCCATCATTAGGGCTGCTGCATTTTCTTCGCTTACTGTTTCCTCTCTCCCCTGTTCACCCTCCCTCCTTCTCTCTCTCTCAGTGCACTTGTTAAAATTTCCTCTGTTCCCAGATCGTTTTTTTTTTCCTCTCCTCTTCTTCTTCCTCTCTACTCCTCCCTGTCCCCTCGCCACGTCCACGCGCCTTCCATTCCTCCCTCCCTCCCTCCCTCCATCCATCCATCCATCCATCCATCCATCCATCCATCCATCCATCCATCCATCCATCCATCCGTCCATCCATCCATCCTGCCCGCCCCTTCTACCGCTGCCACTGCGTGGCCCAGGTTATGGTTTAAACATGACGGCCGTCCCTTTGAAGCGCGGGGGCATCATCATCATCATCTGGGCTCATCAGCAGCAAGCGGCGCCTTGGACCAATTTAACCAACACAGAGTGGGAGACGCAGTGGAGGTCTCCACCCATCCACCCACCCCAACCCTGGGGCTCATATGACTTAATCTGAAAGGTAAGAATGGCTGGCGGTGTTTGGGGCGCGGGCGAGGGGGAGGGAGGGGTCACCGGTGCAGCAAGCCAGTGTCAGCCAGTGCCATTTAATTGCCAATGCGAAGCAGTAGCCCCCGTGCCTGTTTAATGTATAATGATCAGGCCGGCGCCGTTCTCCTGTTCCCGAGGAAAAGCGAGGGAGTGGGATGAGGGGGGAACATATCAAAGGGCAGGCTTAAGCATAAGGGGCAAAGGGGGCCTTCACATCCTCCTACCTGTCACATAGACATTCACGTGTCCATGCAAGATGTGGGACCTGCACGGGCTCCCGGCCCATTATCAAAATAATGTCTTTCATTTGCTCCGCTGACTGTCTCTTTTCTCCTTGTCTCTTTCTACTCCCCGTCCTAAAATAATGTTTTTTTTAACAAGACCTGGGTGTTAAGGTGTTCATGGCAGGACTACAAGGTGCCGGATTCATTTCCTGCATTCTGATTTCGTCTGAGCCACAGCACACGGGACGGATACCGGAGCGGCTTTTCTGCAAAGACCGACGAGAATAACAAAGCCGCGGTGTCTTTTCTTTCGGATTTTCGCCTGTCAGCTTCCTCCTGACAAATCGCTTCAGCCGTGACAATGGTATCGCCGATCTTTCAGCAGATTCCCCCCTACCGAAGGGATTTTTGCTGACATAATTAGACAAACTCTTTCTAAATTCTGCAGAAGAAACGTTTTAATTCCCGCCAAGAATGAGGATATATTTTTAATGGACGGGTCTGAGGGGATATTTTGGGTTGAATATGTGTTAAACCCTTCCATTCTCCAGAGAGCTCTCAGACCCCCCCCCCCCATCTATTCAGTTATACTAATTAAATTAGGGGTCTCATCACAGGGCATTAGCTCTTTCCCATGGCTGCCCCCCCTCCCCAACACACACACACATCCACATACACACACCCCGACCAGCAGGCAGATTCAATTAGCTACACTGGAAATAAGATGATCACAATGTAAAGGCTGTCATCAAGAGACTGAATTAGCAGTCAGTTAAAGCCTAGTTTGGCTGAATCCCACTGCCAGATGCAGCCGTCTGGACAGACCTCCAGTCGGACCCTTTGCACTTGACAGTTGCTTGGGAGGGGCCGAGCCTGCCTCCAGACACCGTCTTTCAGGAGTAAAGACGGGACACTTTAAGCGAGCGGCAATATAAACACCGTTGAATGTAAAGCATGGAAACGGCTGCAAAAAAAAAAAAAGGAATCAGATTTAATGTGCAAGCCCGGCCTCTCTTTATTCTCTTTTAGAAATGAGATTTTTTTCCCTTTTCCTCCTCACTCGCTGTGTGTACGTGATCCATCAGTGTCACATAGGACTAAATATGCAGCCCCTAGGAGCTGCTTTTCCAATCAGGCTGCAATTAAACTAAAGCTTGGCCTCCTCCCCTGACACCAAACCAGCCCCATCCAAAGTGCCCATGTACACAGGAGGAGGAGGAGGAGGAGAAGAAGGAGGAGGAGGAGGAGGAGGAGATAGACGAGTTGCAGAAAAAGCCCCCCCCCACCCCCCACCCCTCCGCTTTTTGGTTTCTCTTGCGCTCACAAATCGCAGGCTTTAAGGTGTTCGGAAATGAATTATTCTCAATTACGACGAAATGAAGGGATTCTCAAGGGAATGTTAAGTGCTACGACACTAACTGACTAAGAGACGCACGCGCATGCACACACACACACTTGTACAGGATGGCAACAAATACACATACCCCCCATGGGTGCACTAATATCTACAGCAGCAATTGAGCCGGTCCCTAATGGGCTTGACCGAAGTACTGGTGAAGTGTCGGGGCCCCGGCTTCTATCATCTGGCCCTTTTCAAAGTGTTGCTGTGTTTGTTTATCTGTCTGGCTGCTCAAACTCACAGCAAGGACATGCCCCACCTCATTTCAGATCTGCCTGACATGCAGTGGGGGTAAATGTCCTTCTGGGGCCTCATTAGAAAATGATAAATATAATTAATATTTGAGCACGCTAGCTGGAGCGCCACACTGGAGAATTGGCCTTTTGAACACGAAGGCGGGGAGTGCGAGCTATCCTTAAGGGAAAAGTTGCTGCTCACCGTCTCGGCATGTGAGTGTGTGTATTTTACCTTAGCCGTGCCTTTATGGGCATCACACACACACGCGCATAGTGTCAGTCAGATTCAGTAGCGAAGAGAGCGTGTAGGTGTGTGTGTGTGTGTGTGTGTGTGTGTGTGTGTGTGTAACTCCTCGGGGTTCAACTCACCTTGACATGGATGCGTTGACAGTGAGCGCAGTTGGGTACGGGTGTCTAAAACCCCCTGTTGTGATTGGATAAACAGGTTGACCTTGCCTGGGAAGAGGGAGGAAAAGAAGAAAGGGAAAAAAGGTAAAGGAACAGGATTGATGGAAGGCGAGAAGGTAAAGCCCTCTGCCTCGCTCCTCTCCCCACTGTGGGCCTCTTTATTCTTATTTGATCAGGACAAAAATCTAGGGGATTGCAGAGCGTGGATCAAAGGGACGAAAACTCTTAACAATTTGAATGCCACAAATCTTGATAGGAATGGCTAATTAAATTTCATAACCCTTCGCTCGGTGTCAACGGAGTGGGGCCCTGTTCCTCCCCGAGCTGGAACTAGGTGTTTTGTTGTGATAATTAAAGACGAAGCGCGGATCTCTTTAATGGAGCCATCACGCTAATTGAGGTCTACACATCCAAAGACAAACAATAATGAATGTAAATTTATACCAAAATAAAGTGCAGCGAATCAAAGGGCGCCATGGCTGCGCTCGGGGCCTTTCTTGGTATTTAGATCGCGGTGAGAAAACATTAAATTAACAGAGCTTAATTTGTAGCCTTTTGTCATATTAACAAGTGTTGACAAGAGTTACCAGGGGAGAGCCCCCATGTGGAATTGTGGGTAAAATACGGGCAATCACAGTTCATTACACTAATTTGACCATACAGAGACATGCAAAATAGTATTCGCCACAAAGTAGCACATTGTGCGGTGGCAGCGGCCGCAGGAAGTCACGTCCTGAGTTTGTGGTCAAGGAGTCCCGGTGTTACTGCAAGTTAAAAAATCCGCCGAGTTTTTTTTTTTTTTTCGAGATCCCTGACAAGGAAGGCACTCGGGGGAACCGGCGGGAGACGGACGGCTCTCATAATTGACGACAGCCCGCCGCCGCGGTGCGTAGACGTGCAGAGTGACATCCACTTACGCCATTTAGCCCCTATGTCTTCAACATTTGCGACAAATGCGGTCCGCGGGATCCGCCATCATTTCACACAACTTAGACCTAATATACAAAGAGTAATAAAAAGGATTCGCTTACTGTGGTACTAACCATCCTAGCGGATGGGGGATCTGGCCGACAGTACCAGGTGACAGCGGGTAATAAGGAGATATATCTGGAGGATGTGGAGGCCTTGGAATTCCTGTAGAAGAAAGAGGACGACATGAGACGAGAGGAGGTGGACAGACGAGATGATGACAGGGAGAGAATCAAATCTTCGTCGGTTGTGAATTCATTCTTTGTTGAGGGTTTCACATCTGAACGGGGCAGACATCACAGGAGTGCAGATGGGAGGAAGAGGAGGAGGAAGAGGGCTTGTTGCTTGCATGTACACAGTGCTAAATCACACTCTCTGATCAAAGGGCTTTGAGGCGACAGCGGCACACAATGTGTTGGAAGAGGCAGAGGGGAGAGAGGTGAGGAAAAAATAAATAAAAAAAAAAACAAAAAAAAAAAAAAAACGCACCAGCACAATTCTTGTTACATTTGTCTCCCGAATCAAGAGATTAATGATATAAAATGACTGAGGTTTAGAAGTTAACAAACAGAACACTATAATAGCTTTCCCTGTGATCAGAGAGCTGCTGATACGGGGCTACAGGTTGCCTGTGTCTCCTGATTTACGATGGCACATGGGTTGGTTGAGTATCATATTAAATACATGAATATTCCCGGATAATAGTTCATAATACACAGCAGTCAGAAACTGCGCGCTAAATGGCAACACCAATAACCTTCATATACTTTTGCTGTTCAATTCAACACACGCCACTGTGGCTCTATGTTCAGCGCTGTTGTAGAATACCATCATTATTGACAATGCTAAAACAATAGCTGACATACGGATTTGCTTGTTGGTCCCAGTTGCTCTACTAATCTCTCAGCCTGAGCGAATTGCAACAAACGTTGTTTGTTCTCTCCCGCAAACATACAAACAATTTTTAAGAGTCTAAGGACAGCTTATCATTGAGGACATCGCCGAACAATCGCGAAATATACAACGCCACTTTTACGTTTGGCAGCGGCTGACAGATGAAGAAAGCGCACTGACGAGCTGCCCCAAATAAACGCCTTGAAAAGGGTCTTACACACACACACACACACACACACACACACACACAGAGGGTGGTGTAAAAATAACTTTCTCTCTCATGGCAAACTTAAAACAGGGAACACTAGACATCTAGAGGAGCTCAGCAGGAGAGTGCGTGTGCATGCACTAGACTAGGAACAAGGGGGTGGGGGGTTTCATTATGAACGAGGAGGGTTTCATCCGCAGCAATGGCGAGCCGGCGCTGCCAGGGACGAAGCCGAGACAGATCCGGCCGTTTGCCTCAGGTCTGAAGTCGATCCAGGTTCTCCTTCCAATGAGAAGCTGTGCTTTTCTAAACGTTCGAGTCTCCACTGAACACACCTCGGAATACTGTCGTAACTGAGGCAAGTTCTACTAAAAAAAAATAAAAAAACAAAAAACATTATCCCATCACCACCCAGTGCTCAAGACCTAATATAGCTCATTAATTAATTAAACACTGAGCCCAATTAAGCAGCCCCATTAAGCACTACATTAAACAGCAGCTGGCACATTATTTCTCCTTTGTAAGGACCATCATAATAAGGGAACATTATTACCTAAAACACTGACTGAATCCACCAGAGACCACTGAAAAGAACAAAATTAGTCGCCGCACTGGAAAAGCACTACCTGAAAAGGCGGTTAGCAAAAATGAAGTGCTTTGCTCGAGTTGCTAACGTTAAGTTCCTGAAAAGGGGATGGACGGGCAAATCTGACTGAACCCTCCGAATCTTAAGGGACGGGCTCCCGGACCGTCTTGTTTTTCAGGGTTTACATATAAAGGCCTCGAATAGGGCTCATCTGAGTCACAATTCCATTTGAGAAGTATGGGTCACTAATTGGACTCACGTCCTGACAGTAAGGCCACAATCTCCAGTATCCAATGTTACTGAGCATAAAGATACAGATACTTTGAATCGCAAACAGACTACGGCGTCAATTGTTTGCAAAAAGCAATGAGGGGAACCTTGACTGACATAAATATAAAAGCTAGTTATATTCATAACACAATATTCAGCAGCCTTTTTTACCTGGATATATATAAAGAATGTGTATGCTTCATTCATCATTATCATCTTTTGACATTAGTTTTCAGGTTAAATCTTGAAAACTTGGTTATTTCTTGCTACATGAAGGGGAATTTCAGTTGAACCTTAACTAATGCCTTGTTGATTTGAAGGCGCTTGCCCATTTCCCCCCAATTGACAGCTACAAATAAAAATACATTTAAGAAAATTTTCCGAGCAAATTAGCTCTTGATGTATAAACATTAATTAATGAGTAAACAAATTGTCAGAAAACCCCAAAATAGGCTTTTGCCAGATTACAATTCATGCCTATGCAACTAGTGTTGCATATTCATTTACAGAATTTAAAAAAACCTGCATTGCATTATCTGTTATTGAATATTACCTACACATATTCAATATAGTGAAAATATAAACACAAATTGTATCCTGTAGTACTTCATCACATTCAAAGGTGGTGTATCGAGTACTTCAATGCTGAAAGTATGTGTGAAACCTGAGGGACGCTTTCACCCATGTTTTTGAAGCATGTGTCCAAACAGACGAGCATTTGATCCAAAAAACACAGCTTTGTAACAGGTCAATATCAAACATTCGCACATCCATCGGTACAAACAGGTGGGTCTTTTTCTATAAAAAAAAAAACTCCAACTTTAAACAAAATGATATAAAAAAAAAAACAAACGAATAAATAAAAATCACTGTACTCTGAAATCTGCAAATCCACGTGCCGTTTTGAATGTTTAACATGGAGCTAAGCGTAGTGCTTGGACTTTACCTGTTTTGGGGTCCACGTCTGTCTGTAGGTGAGGAGGGGGGTTCCCTGGTGTGAAGTGCTCATTGCTGTAGGTGATCAGAGGTGTGAGAGGGTGGACATGGTGAGGGTGTTGTACCACTGGAACCTTATTAGACTGAGAAGGTGGGAGAAGAATACAGAAAGAGACAGATGGACAGAGGAGGGGGGGGGGGGGAGAAAAGGCCAAGATGTTAATATCTGGGTTATGAGAAGGCCGCAGAATTACAAGCCCTTGAAAAATAAAATGTGGGGCTATGAAACTCTGTGTGCTCACAAGGCGCCAAACCGCTCAGCCCCTGTGAAAATAGTGTGGTTTGTAATTAAAAACACTTCTGCGGTGTCACCCTGGAATCCAGTAACACAATCTAAGACGCTTGGGGGGTTGCCAGTTCACATTTGGGTCTGATGCGTGATGAGGCTCTTTTAGCCACGGTTGCAATGAAGTAATCGATCATCTCTAAACCACACAATCAAGGCAGCGCGTGTAAATCCACAGTCATTAGCGGCTCCAGCCGACGCCGCGCTTGGGTTGCTCTCGAGCCTCTTCCTGGTTTCCCGTCTCCTTCACTCCCCTTCCCTCATCGATTCCCCCAGGGCCTGGTTCATAGAGGGTAGGACTGTATTGTGATAAAAGGGTTAGGAGAGGGGAGGTGGGGCTGAAAATCCATTTCTGCATTTTTGCCAAATTAGTTTTAGCTATGTAATCTTCTCTTTGTGCTCCTAAGTGGTGCAGGCCCCCTTTTTTCAATTACCCATAGATTACAGTGGAGCTTTAGGGGTGTGCTGCCGTGGGCCCCTGTGTTAACCGGAGCTCAGCCCCTCTCATCAAGCCGGGCTGGGACAGACACTAATTCACATAGTCCCCGGCCACAAGATAACCAGATTAGAGTTCTGCTGGTGGCAGAGGCTGCTCTCGCCTCTTTACCCACACATCCTTATCCTGCCCTCAGCAGTCAAAGAAGCAGCACTAATCAGGCTTATCATAACATGGATGATATGTTGAGGGCGAGGGGAGTAAGACGCCAAGCCGCTCGCGAGCATGTGTGTGTGTGTGTGCGTGTGTGTTCGGTCTGCTCTCTCCTAGGCCACACACCCTCATTAGCGACTTTAACCCATGCAAAAAGGAGAAAAAAAGCCTCTTCTGTAGCCCTTTTCCAAAAGACTTTGAAAAACATTAATGGGACTAGATGTTGTAAAGGAGGGGGGTACATACTTAAGATGCTCAGCTGCCCCACGCTCATTGACAATACAAATCCAAAGAGCCCAGCCCGGCGCTTAATGCAAACAAATCATCAGCTCAGACCGTTTGAGGGCCGGAGTTGATGTTTGGCCGGTACAAGAGCGGAATAGCTGCTCGTTCCAGTTAAAAGAGCCGTGCTGAAATTTTCTCTGGTTGGTAAAAGCTGCCTATCTGTGCGCTCCGTTCAACCCCGGCCATCTGAACCTCTTCTCAACAGCAGCAGAAAAAAAAAAGGGGGGGCGACGTGTGTGTGTGTGTGTGTGTGTGTGTGTGTGTGTGTGTGTGTGTTGGGGGGGGGGGGGGGGGGGGGCATTCCCTATTGCCATGGTCCCAATGAAAGATTAATGAACCCCAGCAGAACTCCAGGGAGGCACAGAGACTCCTGGGACTCATTCACAGCCCTGAGCTGAAAAGACCGGGGAGGAGAGAGGGGCTGGGGATGTGTATGAGTGTTTGTGTGCCGGGTGGGTCGCGGTGGGGGTTGCGCCGGGGTATGGGGGCGTGGTGAGGGGGGAGAATAGGATTCGTTAAAAAAGAAACACAAACCGAGGCGCCCCCTCGTCGCGTATGGGCTCCTGATGTGATCTGCACATCCAGAAAAGAATGGATTAAAAAAATAGGGAAAGCCGGTAAAAAAACAGCGATGAGGTTATGACAGCTGCCACTGCAGCTGATGAGTTGGCAGTTCAACCCAAGAGATGCTCTCTCTCCCTCTCTTTTACCCCATCTCTCACCTCCTAACCTCTTCCTTCACGACTCCCCGCTCCTCCCTTGGGTAATGATGTGAAAGAATGTTGTCAATTCTTCATCTCTGCGCTGAAAAAGCTTTAGTGGCCATTTAAATGAGCTCTTTTGTCCCGGGGCCCCAGCCATTGAGATGACGGTTCAAAATGCCCATCCACTGAGTCCACATTTAGACAGAGAGTGTTAGAGGGTGTGTACGGGCAGCGAGAGAGAGAGAGAGAGAGAGAGACCAAGAAAGGCGAGGAAAGAGCTAGAAGCCAGTCGATTTACATCATAGTCACTTGTGGTCTGAGTGTGGGCCCTGTTTTTCCTTAAAAAGCCTTGGGAGGAAAGCGGCAACAGGCTGAATGCTGCTTCGCCGGCTGCTGTGACAGTGATCAGGGGAGAAAATCACGCCGATACAGTCAAAGGTGTCGAACTTTACTTTCTGAGGGAAACTCCTTTTCAATCTTCCTCTCGCTCCTGCAAACTGACTACAGAGTTGATCGTATTAGGCGTCTATCATCGGCCATCTCCCTGTGATCTGCTATCTTCAATCACTTCTTACCCTCGGCCCACGTTCCCTATGTCCATCAAACATGCGTACGCGCGCGCACGCTCTCTGACGTCCACGGTTCCCACTGACATCAATGCGGCACCCGGTGGCCCCTGTGCAAAGGAGGCCCAGCACCTGCCCTGTGGCCACCGTGGGACAATACGAGCCTTGGGACTTTTCCTGGCATACTTCTGGGTGCTTTCGTATCCGCAGAGGGCTGAGAAACAATGGCGGGCGACGTGGGAGGCTTCACTCTCCCCCGTTCCACAAGGGCCACAGTAAAAGAAAAAAAAAAACACTTCCTGCCCCCCCTCCTCCCCTCGCACCCTTCGTCATTAAGGCAAACAAATATAGTGCGGGAGACAAACACGCCCCGGTGCTCTGGGCGCGTCATGTCCGGCTCTGAAAGCCTCAAAGGGAGACCTCGCATTTAAAAAAGACCCCCGGAGAATATTTATTAGCGCTCTCGTGCGGGGACATCAATGCAGGCACAGACGCTTTCTGCGTCCAGGACACATACGGTGCCCGCCGCTGAGAAAAGCAGCACACTTGAGTGCCGCAGACACAAACACATGCAGTATTTGATGCCTCTGGTTAGGATATTGATATTGCCTTGGTTCTATTTATTTTACTCTACTCTTCTATTTCCAGCTGCGAGGCTAGAAAAGAAACAAGTCCGTGTGCCTCGACTTCCTCTGTCTCACTCTCTCCTTTATTCTTGTAGTCACTTTTCTACAACACCTGCACATCTTCTCGCCATTGATGACAAACAAAGGCCTCGATGTTTCCGTTTTTAAAACAATCTCCCTTTGGAGTCAGCCGTACTTAGAAGGCCGGAGACAAATGTAAAACTATTTGCAAATAGCAGTTTGACGCTGTGAGAGGATTCTTTTGGAAGTGGACAAATGAATGAGCTGCTTGGAGTCAGACCTCAGGGGAGGAAGGGAGGGAGGGCTGGGGGGAACCAGAGAGAGAGAGAGAGAGAGTGAGCAGAGGGGGTGAGAAAGTGACAGCAGGATAGAGTGAGACAAAGGGGAGGGAGACAGAGAGGTAGAGGCCGGACAGGAAAAAGCTGTTGGCCTTGGATTTCCGCCTGGTGGCACCTCGCAGGGCCAATTTGAGCCCTAAATGTGAAGGTGGTGACCTTGTGGGCCCAGGGGGTGTCTAGGCGGGGGGTCGGATCCTCTGTCGCTCTGCTTTATGTCATGATATGATGAGTTGTCACAACAGCTTGCGGGGCGTTAATGAGCTGTAGTGAGGCTGGGCCGGGGAAGGGAGGCCCGGGAGAAGCGGGAGGAAGATGTGGGGATGACAGTGCGGTGATGGATTGGGGTCCTCTCAGGCCTCCGAATTCCAAAGCAAGCAGAAAAAGCTGCCAGAGCGCCTCGGAGCCTCTCCCAGAACGTGCAAGTGGCCGCCATCCAAAGAACATGGAGTGACACCAAGCAGAAAAACACGCAAAACAGCAATACCGTGGGGGGGAGCAGGGGAGGAGTGTCAGACAGGAGAGAAATAATTTGTAATATGTATGTAGTTTGAACCCGTACGTGGGATTGGATTACACAAAAACAAAAAACCCGTGCCGCTATTTCCTTTTCGCTGTGGTTTAATGTTGTCCTGGTGGAATATGTTTACATACAATTCTACTCTTATAGGCGGTATAGAGTGCCCCCTCGAGGCTAGAGATCTTCAGGTAAACCCTATATCATACCAACCACTGTGCGTACACAAGCACAAGCACACGTGCACACACACACACACACACACACACACATATACAGAACCTAGTCAAACCGATGTGCAGATTTAAGCGGACAATCTAAAGGATTTTTTTCAGATTAGCAGCGATGGAATATGAAATGCTCCGGTTTATCAGAGGAATGATCCTCCGGCAGAGCCGCGCTGATTTCAAAAAAACTCTCAGTTTCAAAATGCTAAGTTTCGGAATAATATTTCTTGGTTAATCAGGAGAACCTGGGAATTGTATAAAAAAAATAAAAAAAAAAAGGGGAGGAAAGGAGGGTATGGGGGTGCGAAGGATTTAAAAGGCAGATATGGAGGTGTTGATCAGTTTTCTCTCACAGAGAAGATGCCTCTCTCAGGGCAAGGGGCTCCCGAGACCACAGTATATTTAAGTTAATCTATTCACTTTGCTGCAGTGACATGCCGACTGCTTGATCAGAGCGCTGAACAAAAATATTATGTGGGCCAGAGCCTTTGCTCCCCTTCCTCTTGCTCTCTTCACTAGCACTCAAGTCGTTCGTCACCATTTATATTTGCTTCCTGTCTTTGATAGTCGGCACATCAAATAGAATCGCAGAAAGGACACGTTTGGATGTGTCACAGATAAATAAAACTGCACGCAAATAGTTTAAATATGAAGTGGTATTCGGCTGAGCCGTTGTATTCTGTGAAGACAAATCGGCTCTTAGACGCACGTGTGTTAAAGCTTTTTCTTTTCAATGTAAACAGCCTCTTGAGCTCTCGTACCTGAGTTAGAGGGGGCTTCTCTACAAGGTGATATTGTATCGCAGTGTTAAGAGCCAGGCTGAATTCTGCCTTTTGAAATGCAATCAGCCCCTCAGAATTTCAGTTGAAAGCTGGGCAATTAAGAATTTGAATTGGATGGCAACATCGACAAAGGGATATGTTAATCTGTGAGGTTATTGAAATGTAATTTTACATTTCATGGATAAGACATGAGCTTGATCAAATGGTGTTTTGTGGAGTAAATAATGTTGCTCTCCGGAGGATTGCTTTTTTTTTTGGATACGTGTGCTTTTTTCAGATATCGGGGGGGGGAGGTTATGGATATTATAGAGGCCAAAATTACAGATGGATGGTAGATGAAAATTGCACCAGCGGCAGCTTCAAGGTTTAATCGGCATTCCTCTGTATCTGCCAGCGAAACCCATCATCTACTTTTTAACGCAGCGGAAGCCAAACATGATCAATTTCAGAATACGAGATGACCGCCGCTCCTTCAGTGAAGCCCGCCCCCACCCCCTCCATCTCAGCGACACCACGAAACAACCGGCGTTACGGCAACCTGTCGGAGCGCTGCTAAAAGCCTTCAGTGGTGCGAAAAGACGAAGAGAGTGAGTCGGTCTTACTCACCCAGCTGCACAGATTGAGGTGCCAGCAGCCCACCTGCTGGAGGAGAGAGAGCCCAGGGCCCAGGACTCCTGCCTTGGCTCCAATCTCCTCCGGCCCGGCTATAGCTCCATCCCGCGGGTACATGACCCCCTCTGTCCCACCCCTGCCCCCGTCTCCACCTCCTCCTCCTCCTCCTCCCCCCTTTCCTAACAGCCCCCCCAGCTCCTCCCTCTCTCGGCTGCTTCTCTCCTCCACTTCTCCGACTGTTCCCGCCTTGGCTCCTTCCTCCGCTGCGTGCGAGTGAGTTGCCGTTCATGTGTGTGTGTGTGTGTGTGTGAGCGCGTGTCTCTGTGGGTGAATGTGCGTTTATTTTCTGCTCCCTCTTTGCACTTGGTGCCGCGGCTCGCTGACCATTGTTCCCCCCCCAAGGTTTTTTTTACTTGAGTGTGCGCGTCTCTCGAGGCATCTGGAGCGGGCTCTGTGTCTAAGGCCTTCTTTTTCTCAACAAACACACTAACGCGTGCAGACACACACAGACACGGCAATCCTTCCTACCCACCCACAACCATCCTCAAAACTATCCCCCCAAATCCCTCTCTCTAACCACAGAGGCTGTAGCTCTCAGCAGCTGGGTGATCTCTTCTCTCTCAGAGAAAGTTTTGACACCATTGACAGGGAGGAGAGAGCCGGAAGAGGGACGGACAGAGGGGCAGCGTGAGCGGCTGGTTCAAGCGTCTCCTCGTGAGCTGCGCTTGACAAAAAAAAAGCAAAAAACAAAAAAAAAAAACACACACTCACAGGCACGTAAAAACACAAATATCTGTTATCACCCAAATCCCAGCCGTGAGTCAAGTGTGTGTACGTTTTTCTTAGGAGTATACCTCTGTGTGTGTGTGTGTGTGTGTGTGGGCTCTGCCGTGCCTGCAGGATGCCCAGAGATGAACTGGCAGCTTGAAAAGCTTTGGCTACGAGGTACGGCGAGCGAGGCGAGAGAAAGAGACAAAGAGGTGAGAGCAGCAGAGGGAGAGAGATGGAAGGGAAGTAAGAAAAAAAAAAGGAACAAGACACAACATCCACAAAGGGAGGGCAGGCGCAGCAAAGTGTGGCCAACAGTCACTTCATCTGTGTGATGTCGACAGTCCCCTCTTCAGACCCATCCTTCAGGAGGGAGGCCGAGAGAGGAAGAGAAAGTCTTAGCGCGCTGACGTTATACCTTTCCTCGCTCTCCTTTTTTTTTTTCCCTTTCCTCGCCCTTTGTCTAAACAATACCTTGGAGTGGAGAACAATTCCTGTCTCAACTCCCCCTTCAACTCTGTCTCCATTCAAGGTTCACGCGAACAAGGCCTCCGGCCCCTCCTTGCCGCTCTCGCTCTCTTTTTCTCAGCAACAATTTCACCTTCACATCTATTCTTCCTATGAATGTTAAAGTCAAACAACTTTAACGCGGTTGCAGATGTTCCTCAATGAGCACAAAAGAAATTCACAAGAGGGCTTTGCTGCCGGTGCGCGCGCAGAAAAGGTGAATGAAAAGGGGGGGATTCCTTTAGCCATAACTTTTCATGGGATTCTGCTGCATCCGTCTGCTGTTGCTTTTTAAAAAAAAATGAAACAAAAATGAAACACATAAAAAAAACCTTTCCTCCGACTGAAAAGATATGTTTTTCCGAATTGCAGATTCCCTTTTTGAGGAAATATTACTTTTTTATCATTGACAATGAATGGTCGAGAACGAAAAAGATTCTAAAATTACTTTTACTGAAATCACAATTTATGATGTAGTGTAAAGATGACTGTTATTTGCGACAATATTATGGGGACATGAAAAAAAATCATAAATACAAATTTCAATAATTCTAATTTTAATAATATAGGATCACTTTAAATATGTATTTCAAAATGGAGGAACTACCCTATATTTTTAGCCTCTAATTAAAATCCATGCCATCCTTTGATAACCTTTTTTAACCTCTAACAAGCTGCACCTGACTGTGACCACAGAATATTAAATATTTATGGAATAAATTAGGTCCATCTAATCCCAGTGTTGTTGCATATATTTTACATTTCAGGATTTTTTTTAAACTAATGTGAACACACTGATATTCCTAATCAAAAAGCATTAATTCATTTAATTTTTGAAAGGCTGTTAATGAGGGCGAAAAAAACCCCGTGGGCCAAAAATACTTCAATTTGTGTGATATTTGCTAAATTAAACCTGGTCAAATATTATTTACATAGAAAAGTGTATCTAAAATGTATTGTCTTAACATCTGATTTTCTCCATGCCATTGTAATAAACCCTGCGAAAACAAAAAAAAAAAAGAAAAAGGAAAAAAAAAACTTACAGAGACATTTCTGTTAACAGGCTTTTTCCTTTTCATGCACTACTTGTACAGCGTCTTCGTCACTGTTAGTACCGCGCTCTTCCCTGGCCTGCAGCAGGCAGTCCCGAGGCCCGTAAAGCCAAAACAAAGCCCTGGGAATGTCCTTTACACAGCGTGGACAATAGCGTCGGGGGTCCAGCCTGACAAGTAAAAGAGCTCCGACAAGGCGGCGGCTAATTGCCTGCCCTCCCTCCATTCAGCCAGCCTGCCACGCTCCTGCCATCTCCTTTTGTCCCACGTGCACTTTCTTAAGTAAACTGCCAGCTCGTAAGCGAGTGATGGACAGCTCCCAATCATGCCGGCACAATGGCATCAACGGCGTGACACAAGAGAGAAGAGGGAGAGGAGAGGAATAAGAAGGAAAAAAAAAAAAAAAAATCACCAAAAAAACTACTCCACTCCACCGCGTGAGATGTCCGCACGAGACTGAAACACGTCCAAGAAAAGATAAAAAAGGAACAAAACTTTTCCAATGCAAGGAAATGGACCAGACTGAGACCGAGATAAGTTAATAATTTTCTCAGATAAATATAAACACGGTGAAATAAATCAACAAAGACCATATATATGTATATAAAATCATCATAATAACACCAATAATAATATCAATTATCATATAATTCTGTTTTTCATTTTAAAATCACCTTTGAGTGATTAAAGATGTTAAAGGTTTTACACATGCGTTACGGGGGAAATATTAATATTGATGATATCATTTAATCAAAAACAGAGCAGCAGAATGACTCACATGTAAATGTTAATTCAACAAAAAGTAAATAGAAATTCCTTAAATACATATGATGCCATTATTGCTTGAAAATCTATACAAAACACTTTACCATATGACAAAAATTCTAAAAATCAATTGAATTTAGTTGGATGTTTTCGAATAATACATCCCTGTCAGGCTGTCAAGACAAAGCAATCAAACACTGCCTTTCATTATCCAAATTGTCAATCTGTCACTTAGCAACATAAGTGTTATAAATTGCCCAAACACACCCCAGGAAAAATATCAATGAATAATTCAATGAAAAGATCATATTTCAGGCCAAACAATAGCCCTCTTGCGAAAAAATCAAGCACAATTGTAATTAAAATGCTGAAAAAGTCTTACCATTTAAAAGAGCTGTATTTGGGATGCTGCTCGGTTCCTGGTTAAAACAAGCATGCTGGCACTCGTGGTAGTGCACAGACTCCAAGCAGACTCCCACCACCATGTCAGACACTAATCCACTGGGGGGCAGCACCTCATCTACGGCAGCCCCTCGCTAGCGCCCGATGGGTTAAGCCGATAAGAGAGCAGCCGGTGGACCGGGCGAGAGCCAAGGTATGCTGGAGCGGCTCGGGACGGCGGCCCCTTCGGGTCCCAGAGCAGGGGGGGAAGAAAAAAAAATGCGAGCCGGAGAGCTGGCCGGTTCGCTCCCAGCCCCCTCATGCATTCAAACGCACAGTCACTCCGCACCGCTCCTCTCCGCATCTGACTGGGACTCCCTTTTTCCCCCTCGCCCATCTTCATATCCCCCCTAATAAGCTCTTTTGTGTCCATCTCTCTTTTTTTGATAAGTTGAAAGAACAACAAAAAGAGGGAGAGAAAGCGAGAGGCTCGCATTCACTGGCTTGGCAGACATTAAGGTAGTGAAGTGCCGTCTATAGGAGTTGCCTCTAACTTGGCTAAACTAAAGCAGCAGGGTGTCTCTCATCATGTCATTAATCCCCCTAAAACCAGCCACACTCCATTCACCGCCAGTCACACTAAATTAAATGCAAAATCAAAAACACAAACACCGGGCAGGAAAAAAAGAAAGAAAAAGGCAGGAGAAAGCACTCCGGTGCGGGGCAAAGGACGGGGATGCGGTGTCGCAGCCACAATTGCCCCTCGGTCTCGTCCGCCGATAGACCTAATTTTTGATGTTAAGAGCCCCCGGGAAAAAAAAAAAAAAAAAAAAAGAAAAAGAAAAAGCGTCGCACAAAGGACAAAAAAAAAAAAAAAAATTAAAAAATAGCTGACATTTATCACCAAAAGAGCCTGTCATTGCAGAGCGGCAATTTTACACCTCCAACTCTCCCACCTGAACTCTTTTAAGACAACTGAGTGGGAAAAAAAAAAAAAGCAAAGCCCCGGATCCAAAGTCAAACCTGCCAGCCGGCGAGCCAACAACATCAGCTAAAACAACGCCGAAAAATATAAATAAACAGAAACCAGCCCCGCGTGCTTTTTTTCCAGAGAGCTGGCAATATGAGAATTCAGCCCCGGCCAACTGGTGGCTCGAAGAGAGGAAGCCCACTCTTAAAGCCGTGATCCGACCATCCACTATACCACCGCTGTGAGCCTTTTAACCACCGCATAAAAAAAAATGACTATTGATCTTCAAATGCTGATAATTGAAAAGATCAAAAAGATTAAACAAAAAGAAGAAGAAGAAAAAAAGGAGAATGTGCTGACTTACCATGTTACGCTCCTTTTCCTTGAAAGTTTTTTTTTGTTTAAATACAAAAAAAAAAATAATATATTTGCTCAAAGCAGCAGCATTGGAAGTGTCAAATTTTCTAGCCGTCTCTTGATCGTATTACTTCCACAGTCCTGGTTTCCAATGCGTCTGAACTTTTTCCCTTTCTCTTTTATTTTGTTTGTGGTACCTAGCCTTTTTTTCCCCCCCCTGCTTAAGACTTTAAAAGCCTTCAGCTCACTAAAGCAGCACAAATTATCTTGCCACCTTGCTCAGCTCTGATGCTTTGGCCGCTAACTTTGGAAGGCCTTTTACTACTGCATCAAAATTAGCATTGTCAAAGCAGTTAATGAATATTAATATTGTATTTGTCATTGGAGCTGGCCCATTGCTGAACTCCAAGTCATCCATCAGGGACAAGATTAAGCACACAATTATTTCTGACTGACAGGGACCAAATCTGGAAGATTTTTTTTTTCCCCTCCAACAATTTAAAGAAAAAGACACAACATCATCTTAAGGTACCTCCCATGAGACGAGACAAGATTAATACACTTTTAATGAAGCAAGATTTCATGGTGCATGAACAGCGGGAACCTCGGGGAAAAAAAAAAAGGAGATGAATATAGAAAATATTTAGACTTGTAATTTTAACATTTTTTCGGTAAGGATTCAAATCGTAACTTACAATTTTCTCTTTTTTTCCCCTTTTATGTCGGCACAGAAAATTTGATCTCGAGTCTTCTTTTTGATGAAATACAACGGATTTATTCTCCTTGAAGATATGGATTCTTTTCTCCCCACCCCCACCCGTTCCCCCCTTAGCCGTCCCAATTTCTGCCCGGACCACGAGAGAAATGCAAGCCCGCGCCGAGACAATGCCCGCGCTAAATTTAACATGAAAATTTCATGAAAGGCGCGGACCTCCGGCGCTCTCGGCAGGGCTGACAGAGCGGCGGCCGCTGAGGACCACACAGGCGGCCTCCGTCAGCACCACCTACTGCTGCAGCGTCTCCTCTCAAGCCGGGGGAGATTTCTCTCTCCGCGCTCTGGCACCCGCTTCCCACAGCGCAGCTTCCCACCAACACACGCGGCTCCATCACACACGGCTCTCTGCACAATTTTCCAAACCCATCCGTCGGACGTGTCACCGCTCACGCGCTATCTTCTGAACAATTATACCGTGTCCTCTGTTCTGACAAAAATGATTTCTGGTGTTCAACGTGAGGAAATACGACTTTCCCCGGTGAGATCTCACCTGGACAAAATCATTCCTACCTGCGACTGTCTTGGAAAATTACGATTTGTCTTCTTTATTCCTCCGGCCCGGTAACATTTTGGTGCCTCATGTTCAATGAAAAAAAAAAAAAAAACAACAAAAAAAACATATGCTGAGAAATAGCGAGGAAAATAAAAAACACTGCGACACCGGCCGCTCTATTTTCCCGTAATTATGTGATTGAGCTTTTTATTGTCCACTCGAAAGATTTTCATCCGGGGGATTGGCCCGACGCAAACTCTTTATTTAGACCGCATTAAAACCTAATCTCTGTTTGCGCCGGTCTGAAGACAAATATAAAAATCAAGTGAGAGGCATCGAGGAGGTCGCCCGAAAAAAAAAAATGGCAGATGTGGGGCACTAATGCCAGCAAGCCGACGAATTGATGTGAGAGTGGGGGTCAAGCTGCGGGCTTGCCAGGCCCCTGCCGACCACCCTGCAGGCTCCCTAATACCATTAGCAACCCTTAGATGAACATATTAAATTGGCCTTTTGTTCTCCTGGTGCCGATCCGTCCTCACAGAGTCACCGGTACCACAGCCCCAAACGCAGATGGTGCCGCTTTTTTTTTTTTTTTTTTAAATGAACAGCAAAAGAAAACGCTCGGTTAATGCAACGAACCCCCCGAAAGCCGTCGCCATCGCGGTTGTTTTCCCCCGCGGCCCGAGTCGGGCTTGAAACTCCCCCCCACACACAAAAACAACGCTTAAATTAAAAAAAAAAAAAAAGGAATTGTACGACTTGGTCGTTAATTATTTTAGAAAACACAAAACGTATATTTTTAATTAATCCTTTTTTGAAGCGCATTTTTATAATCGGTCATAACGAGAGAACGGATATATCAATTCATCAGTGGACTTAAATAAAATGTAAGACGC
This sequence comes from Fistularia commersonii, assembly GCF_037954325.1. Taxonomy (NCBI): domain Eukaryota; kingdom Metazoa; phylum Chordata; class Actinopteri; order Syngnathiformes; family Fistulariidae; genus Fistularia; species Fistularia commersonii. The sequence goes on from NC_141315.1 coordinate 3,522,854, forward strand.
AATTCATTCCCAACTAAAATGACTCAATAATTTATTCTTCAGAATAACAAATATAATGCGAAGCATTAATTCACATTAATAAATGACGGCGTATATGATGCTATCAATTTGAAAAATATAGATGTTAAAATCCACTGCGGCGGAACGCCGGAAGAGGCTTTCAAATGGAAACAAATGATCTTTTAATTGTTTGCCGACGCGGGAGCAGACAGCGATGAAGAGCTCACGCGAGGCCGTCTGCGGAGGCTGGCGGCGGAGGAGGCAGAATCCCGCCGCCGCTTAATTCAAGTTGAGAGACTAAAACGGGTCCAACAGGAGGAGAGACGGGAAGACAGAGACCACAGAGCGGGCGGCTCTGTTGGCCCAGCGTGATCACATCAGCGGCGGTATCAAATTAACTCTGCGACTTTGAAACTTATTGATCTGCTATTAAGACACTAGTGAACTTGATGAAGTGAGTGCTGTAGGTGACTCCGGGACTTCAAAGTTTCGCACCCGCCACATAAAACAAGCCACTTTGATCCCCGCTCCGCTCCTCGGATCAGGAGAGGGGGGCTTCAGAGGAACCCCCCCACCACCCACCCACCCACCCAATTCTACTCTCCTCTCTTCTGCCGCTCAACCCCCGAGCCCGGCTTCGGCGCTCTCTTCCCCTACCACGTCGGCTCCGTGCCCCCCAGAACCAACAAAGCGTCGGTGCCACACGACATTCAATCGCAGCGCTTTTTTTTTCTTTTTTTTTTTTTTTTTTTCCCACAACAGTCAGCGAGTTGGGCGCGCATCGGTGCGGACGGATCCGTTTCTGATTCACAGAGAAATAATAAACCGATGCGCGCGCGCACACACACACACACACTGGCAAACACGCGGAATTTGCAATATAGTGTCAAAAAAAATAAAAACACAACTGGAAGACAGCGGCCATCTAAAAGCGTGTGTGCATTAAAATTCAGTGCCGATAAGAAAGGGATTCTTCATGCCAAATACGGCATGTAATAAGGTCGACAATGAGAGAGACAATGCAGAGTGGGAGATAGCGGCACTATTGTGCCGTGAATACATCCCCCTCTTCGCTTAAGGCAAATCTTCCCACAACATTAAATACTGTGTGCTGCCAATCACACCTGCTTCTTTCCTCTTTTTTTTCAGCTTGCGCCACTGGGTGGAGGTAGTAGTTAATGTTTTTGGCGTGCACCTTATCCTAATATACTGAAGCAGGCGCAAATCACAAGCAGCCCACAGCCAACTTTCCCTTTCATAAAAATGATTCAGACAAATTAAAAATATATATATGTATATAGCGAAAAAATTGAGAAAAAAAACAAACGTTTCTTTCTCCGCATAATTTCAGAAGACACGTCTCAAGTTATTACTCCACTGAGTTGCGAACTTAGCAGGGCTGAGTAAGATAAATATTAACAGCTACATTAATCATCAGCAGGACAATGTTTGCACTCGGGCTCCAGCGCTCACAGACAGGGTGTGTGAGCATGTGCCTGTGTGTGTGTGTGTGTGTGTGTGTCACTTGGAGTGCTGACGCTAAGCCGTGTCTGTTTAATTAAGAGGGGTAAAACAGATGACAAATGCGAGACAGTTAAACATTTAATGTGTGCTTATCTCCCCCCTCATTTATTTAGCTGGGTAGAGTGGGTGGCATTTAAGAGTGATGCGCCGGCAAAATACCGCTGGAATTAAACGGCAGCCCAATTCGCCGTGACATGTCAGCGAGAGACACGCAGTCATTTCCTGACAATTGTCTTGACGTTTTTGTAACTTCCTCGCGTTTGATGAAAAAATAAAGGGGTTACGCTATTAATCACGTAAATACAACGATTCTGCCGTACAGCTGTTTGTCAAACCACCACGACCAACCTAAAAAAAGCAGTTTCAGTGTAAATTACACTCTGTCAATTAGTGGCGTCTATATTATTTTGCAGCATCGCTGGTGCTATCAAAATAATGTATGCAATTACAACTGCAACCGTATCAAAGGCCTAGTTTCTCCTTCATTTCACCTGACAAAAATGTTTTTTTTTTCCTCTCAGAATGATCCCCATTGTGCATGTGGTGCTGATGCACGTTCCCCAGAGTCAATGTCAAATCCCTCCTCGAGTGGCGGAAGATACGGAACGAATGGCGCCCGCGGCGCATACATCACTTTGCTCAACACACTTAACCAAAGTTATTGTTTCCAATGTGACGATGATGAGATTAAATTAAAAAAAAATTAAATTGAAGATGTACGTAAACGGCAAACGCACACATACACACCCACCCACACACACACACACACACACACACACACACACACAGAAATGTATGTGGTGTGTGTGTGTAAAATGGCGTGGTGGAGGGGTGGGGCCTAAGTTAAAAAAGCAAGAAGAGGGAAAAGGAGAAAAAGAAAAGAGGAGGATGAGGTAGTGGAGGAAAAAAAGCCCTGTGCCACGAGCATATATAAAAGAAACCTTCACCAATTAGTGGGGAGAAACGGGAGAGGGAGCTGCCGCGGCGTCGGCACTCAAAGAGCCAGGCCTCGCGGCGAAGCTGTCATGTCGGCAGGATTGATCAACAGGCCTGCTATTTCTAATGGCATGTTGTCATGAAGCTGCAGCCATGGGGAGCCACCTGCCTCAGTCCTCGCATAGCACCCTCCGTGTGTGTGTGTATGTGTGTGTGTGTGTGTGTGTGTGTTGTGTGTGTGTGTGTGTGCACGCGTGCATGCTTACATGAAAGATGGGGGTTAGGGGCACTGCAGCAGCCATACCTTTTCTGTGCCCGTATATCTTTTACTAACAATTTGAAAACAGCCTGGAATCCTCCTCCAGCTCTCTAGCAGTGTACCTTTGCCGATTCCCCAAAGGTGGAAGAAACGGGCGTCCTGTTTTTTTTTTTTTTTCCTCACGCTCCCGCAGCAGAGCCGAGCTAACGCAAAAATCCAACACAATAAGTGCAAAATGTACATCTTGCTGCGTAGAGGGAAAGCGTACTGTAAAATAAAATGATCAGTGGGTCGAGGGTAACAGTGATAACATAAGTGTAATAATAATGAATCGAAAAACACAAATCCATTCTTTTAAATCGATTTCCCTATATTAACGGGGGATTTTTACACAGCCCGCTAGATTAATTTCTTGGTTGCGCGCTGCAAGAAAAGTGTATTACATGGGTTAGATTATCCCGAGTTATCATCTGAAAACCATCACATTTGATTACAGCTCATTTCCTTTCCAAACGAATCAGCAGACAAAGGAAGCGAGTCTTTAAAAAAAACATTATTGAAGGAAAAAAAAAAAAACGCAATCAAACATGAGAAGATCAATTTATTTAATAATAATAAAAAAAATAAAAAAAAACGGCAACTACAATAAAAAAGAACATCTAACCACATTTTGCCGACGATGCTGCGACACAAAACCGATGGCTCGCCTAACAGCTAAGCAAGTCCGGCCTCGCCAACAATAAAAAAAGTCAAATAAAAGTTACAGAACTTAAGAGTTCAAGGTAGCACGGGTTACTTGGAGTGCGTGTCACGTACAGTTAACCTTTTTATCGGGCATGCCTGTGGTCTCATCAGTCGATGAAATTCTTTGCCCGCGGCAGTGGCTTAGCCAAGGGACACGGACCAATAGAAAAATATTTCATTGTGTTAGCATTTCAAATGGCCGATGGAGGGTGGAGAGGAGGGCATTTGGAGGGGCGGTGGGGGAAGAAGCTCGAACCGATCGTTGCCAGCGGAATTAATTGCCTATTCTGAGAATAATGTCCCTTATCCACACTCCTCCGAGGGCCGAACGCTAGCCGAGGCAACTTTTTTTTTTTTTTTTTTTTGTTTGGTGTCTTCAAAAAGAAGAGCGCTTAGGGGTACTGGCCGCATTAGGGGGGTTAAGCTCGGCCCCCTTTAGGCCGGGAAATAATCAGAACCACTGAACCAAACTCGGCTAATCCGTATCACAATTAAAAACTCACAATCCATTACACCTTACATTAATCTGAATTACGACATTTTTCTCTGTTAATTATAGATTTGTTCAAAATCGATAAATTGTTATCATTAGAGGCTTTGAATTAAAAAAAACAAACAAACAAAAAAAAAAGTTAAAAAGTGAAGCGCCCGTAATCGGCCATAAGCCAATACTTGATAAATGGCTCAAGATGGAGCGACCCCGGTGGCGCTTCTATCCTTTTATTTTAGGGGATTTAGGTTCAGGCTCTGTTACACATTGGCCAAGCATATGCAGTGACCCTAACTTATATCGGTGCATCTTTCAGCCCGATCTTAATCTAACCTTTATAAAGCTCGGCGGCTTTTGAGACTCAAAACAGCATTAACAACGAGCATTGTTTGGAGCGGGGAAGGAGGCAGCCCTGGGAGACGACTCCACAGAAAAGCCGAGCCCGGCCGGGACCCTTCTGGAAAAAAAACAGCTGCTTACGCACTCATATCAGTGGGAAAACAAAACCCGGGCCCGACCGCTTAAAAAAGCGAGGGAAAAGAAAAATTGAGATTTTTTTTTTGTTTCGTATTTCTTTTGTTTTGTGTGTTTGGAGGGCGGCGGGAGGATTCATAATACCTCATCCCTCCGTATCGACCTCCACGGGCCCGTTCGTGCTAGGTGTCGATTTCATCCCTCGGCAGATGGACGGGCAAATTTGCAGCCGTTCCCATTACACGCCCTTCCTTCGCTCATTGTGAATTCAGTCAACGAAGTCAATCTTATTAACTTCCGCGCCGGTTCACACATGACATTTTCTTCAATTTTCTCGCCGACATCAAAAACATCAATTAGCAGCTCGAAAATGGGAAAGAGCGAATGACAGAGTCCGATAACGCCGACTTATTTGAAGCCGAGGGTAAATCTATTCTCCAGTTTTGAATGTGTTCATTACAATTGCATTTTCAAAGAAGACCTCCAAATAGCAAAGAAATTAAATTTATCTCCTAGAAATGTCCAGGAATTGTTTTTTCCACCCCCTTTCTTTTTTTTTTTAATCCTATGTCTATCTCTCAGCCTCAGCACCACAACACTTTGTGTCAAAGCGCTGTGGTGCTGCATTTTCTTTTTCTCATTAGAAGAGATCACAACTCCCACAGAAGTTGAAACCCCTCACTGTAACCTCTCGTGTAACCCGTAAAAATCATATTTAAAAGGAGCCTAACATTTATTCGGGGAGCAAATTAAGCAATGGAGGGCCTCCGAGCGACCTACGGTTTTAACAAAAATAATGAACGATAAACGGGATATCTATTTTTATCCTACGAGGGGGGCTATTATCATAATAAAGAAATACAATCCATCGCAGGGAAACTGCTTCTTTTGTTTGTTTTGTATTTTATCAATCTTCAAAATCAATCTTTTCAAGCATTTAATCCTTGAATTAATAACCACATTATATCCTTTAAACTGCACTCTTTTTTTTTTTTTGTTTCCCTCCAGCAATTTTATCTGAGGTTTGTTGAACAAATTAAAATTTATCTCTGAAAATTTCTCATTAACTATAAATAATAGTTTGGCACATAAGACTAGTTGAAAGGATGGCTTTTCTTTTTTTCCTTTTTTCAGCGCTACATTACCCACCAATCTCTCAATTGTAAGATTCATTCTGCCCCCCCAAAAAGAATTATGAATGAAAAGAATTATTACAATAAATGAATATATCTTTTTACAATCTATATTTCTAATTTTTGTATAATGAGGATTAAATTACATATTGCTGCATATGAAAAATCCTAAACTTGCATTTCATCCACTGCCTCCTTGATGGTTTCCTGCTACCCTGCATGACGTTTTCATTAAACCCTGAAATACAAACCTCGACATCACTAACGCTCCTCGGCCTCCGATCGCCATCCGACATGTAACTCAATAAACCAGTAACCTTTAAGTAAAAGGCTATTTCTGGCCGATATCCAAATATCGTCAGGCGGCTTCCTCATGCTTGAGTTACATCTTCGAGGGAGTGAACAAAAGCAACTTTAGTGGTTGCGGAAAGACCCTCGTAATGCGAGGGGGGTGGGCGGTCGCGCACGGAGCCGTCCGTATCATGTTCCTCTGGCCCATTGATTTCTGATCTTTTGACATTATTTAGTTGCTTTTTATTTTCTTGCCCGTCTTTTATTCCATGTCACGAAAGACAGAAATGTCCAAACAAATGACGTTGGGAATATCTACTATCTGTCAGAGGAGCGGGGCTTTTCCCGGCATTAAAAGCGACCGAATGCTCTGACGCAGTGCCGAGAATCAGCGGGGATGAAAATATCACTCTTTATAATGGAGGCTAATCAGATTTCGGATTCCGTTTGCCTCCCAGCGAAAAGGAGATGGGAACGCGTGGAGCAATAGGGCTGTAACCAATACACCCCTGCTTAGTTGTTGTCCTGACCCCGAGACAAAAGGGCCTGCACTTTTCTCCTCACGTCTGATTTGCGGTGAATACAGAGAAGCGGGTGACCCACTGTCGAAAATCTAAAAAATACCGAATGCCATTTTTTTCCCCTCTAATTTCAGTCCGGAAGGGACAAAGCGCCCGGGCGAAATACTGATAAACCCGAATGCCATTTTTTTTCCCTCTAATTTCTGTCCGAAAGGGACAAAGCGCCTCGGCGAAATACTGATAAACCCGAGCGTCTGCATCTGTAACGCGGCGGTCTGCTGAGTGTTGAACACACACAAGTGATCAGTTCCATTAAGCGGGGGATTTGATCATCTCCCCCCGTGCGCATTTGCTGGCCGGCTTTAGATTATATCACTGTGAAAATGGTCAAATGGTGTTTATCTCCCTGTAATTATTTTGATGCAGATGACAGAGATTGGGTTGTTTGCATGTGGCTTGATGAGTGTGCACAGTGTGAGCCAAGACATGCAAACAACCTCGAATGCGCAGCGGCGAAAGACACGCGCACACACGCACACACACACACACACACACACACTGAACGCTTCCTCTCAAAACCATTATCCCATTAGAAAGTTAAAATAAAAAAAGGGTCTGACGTGGTGTTTAACAAGGGTAGAAAAAAACACTGTCAGTGGACAAGTAATTATGGCACCATATTTCTTAGGTTATGACTAATAATAATAATAATAATAATAATAGTGATGTTCTTGTCGGGTGACACAAATGGACTTTCAATGAGATGCAAAGAGAAAAAACCCCGGGCCCTGGGCGACAACGTGTGAACAATGAACTCGGTTTTAAGATGCGGCCCAGGCCAAAAAACACACACGTCTCACCCCGAGGTACTGCGATGGCAAAAAGGAATACACAGTTTGCTCACCCTCTACTGATGGTCAGAATAGTTATTCAGTCTGGGAGAGCTGATGAATCACAGAAATAAGAAAAAAAAAAAATTAATCAAAAATAACAGAGCTTTCCATGTTTACGGTAGTTGTTTACAGACGGGGTCGCCTGAGCTATTAAAGAATTTTAATTGATTGGTAACCAGCTACTTAACAAAAATGTTTTTATCGTACCTTTCGGTTATATTTCAGGTGTCTGTCCAAACTAAATGTTTTTGTTTATTTACCTTTCAATAACAGCGGGTTGAATACCTTCACGTCGCTGCCAGCTGAGAATGACAATTTTGATTTTGCCAAACAGGCACATTTACAGAGGTGGGCAACTAATCCCCGAATTAAACAAAAACATTTCGTTAGATAACATTTTAGAGTCGGAAATGATACGACTGACCAATCGGACACGACCGTGCCTGAAACCCCCTGCCTGCTGTCCGCTGTGTGAGGAACTGGCGGAGCACTCCAGCCGTTGGTGCACCATGTGACCTCCAGTCTCATCCAGACGGGTTGACTGAGTTTTGGAGACACGCACAGGACCGATTCCTCTCCTTCTGCTCGTCCTCCTCTTTTCTCTTCACTTGAATTAGACTGTGTCACCAGATTACTGACCCTTAGTATCTACCTTTCCAATTACTTTTGAGAGTTTTGGACGGACAAATTTGCGCTTTCATGTCCCGTGTTAGTGGATGAGTTGCTGCTTCTGGCCATGAAAGGAGAGTTTTTAATGAGCTGAGGTGAGGTTAATTGCTTTGCTAAGATCCTTCGAGTCATGTGCCGCTATATGAAATTAAGTCTGTTTCCTGGTGTTTTCCCGCAGACACATTCAATAACAAACACTTCAGCTCAATTTTCATTTCTCTACAGATTTTTTTTTTTCACGCTGCGAATGGTATAGATGTGTTTTCTGTTCCGAAGCAGGGAGATACTTGGGCCCCTTTGCAAACTCTTTTCAAGTTTGAGCATCATCAGTCACCTAATGACTGAACGTTTATTCCGCTTTAAAAAAAAAAAAGAGGCAAGCATTAATTTAGATGGAACTCTACAAACTTCCCGCCCAAATAAAAATGCATTTTATCTCAGTCAAGCTGCGAAAAGCGTGACTAACAGGGGTAATTTGTGAGTTTAATGCAGGAAATGTTGTTTTTGTATAAAGTCAAAAGTTAAAAAAGGGATGGTTGAAGGAAATGCACGAAAACACTGTGTGTCAAAGTGTGCTTACCCGCAAAGCTGTTGTCACAATGTTTACAATGTGACAATGAGGCAGATTGAATTCTTTTAACAATAGGGATAAAGTTGTGGCAGCTGGCCGATCTCTACTGCTGATTCAGGGCACAGGAAACTACGCATGCACACACACACACACACATGCACACACACACACACACACACACACACACACACACACACACACACACACACACACACACACACACACACACACACACACACACACCGATCCTCTGCACACGCCTGGGCCTTTCACTTGCTATTAAGAACTACATGATGTGAATCTGCCTAGACTAAAAGACCTTGTAATCAACACTGGTGCAAATGTGTTAAGTTCAGTGTCCCATTTAAAGGGGGGTTCAATGGTCCTGACAGTGTAATTATGGGTTACAACCACAACACAGCGACCAGCGCACTCAACACTAATTCAATCCATCTTCATTTCCAAGAGCAACGCCCCGACCATTGATGGATTGTTATCATTAGAGTGACAAAGCACTGAAGAAACTGAGGCATCACTGAGTCGGACGATGTAGACGTGTGTGTGTGTGTGTGTGTGTGTGTGTGTGTGTGTGTGTGTGTGTAAAGTAAAGGAGCAGGAAGATGTGTCTCCTCAGATACACAGTATCACTTTGGACAGCAGGATTATATGCGACTACAGCAATGAATTCAATGAGACAGGGCTTCACAAAAACAATCAAGTTTAGAAGATGGTTACATCCTTAACCTCATCCTTACTCGTAACCACAAACAGTAATTGCATAATCCTAACATAAACATGACCTTAACTCAACCATAAGCCAAATATTTAATGATTTAGGGAATCGTCCTTTATATGTCCATGTGGGGAAACAAGTTTTTCCTCTTCCTGGCTCTGCAATAAGAATACCTGGTAAACACACACATATTTGCAAACGCACGCACACACACACACGCACACATAACATATCTATAGAATACTCGCGCTGCAAAAGTGTACGTGTTCACATACACGTACAAACAGTTTGGCTCACAGTGACCCTGACACACAGAGAGGCTATGGCTCTACTCACAAGCCTTTTATAGCATGCTGCTCAGATTGCTGACACACACACACAAACACACACACACACACACACACACACACACACACACACACACACGGAAATCACAAAGATACACACACTCGCAGGTCTGGGGCTCTGACTGCAGCCAGTAAACCGCAGGCTGCGATTGAGGCCGATTGGTCTGCTCCTCTATATTTTCAGTACATATATTCGGTCCACCCCGGGGTGTGTATCTTAATTATGTGCTCGCTCTGCCTCTTTTCCTAAAAAGAAGGGGTGACAGAGTCTGCCTTTTAGGCAATGAGGCAGCAGCAGGCCACTGAATGGTATTTTTGGGGCCAGCTATGACACTGCATTATTATATGACTTTCAAAAAAAAACAAAAAAAAAACAGACACCTTTTTTTCCTCCCATGTCTGACAATGCAAAACACACTTGCACACTGCACCGATGCAGAAACAATGCCGTTCGACATTCCTTCACACTGGCCTATAAATCTCGTAAAAAAAAAAAAAAAAAAAAAAAAAAAAAAGAAAAAAAATTAGTAGGAAAAACAGGCCGTGAATAGCACAGAAGGTGGAAGGAGGAACAAATGGCCAGAAGAATCTGTGCTCAATGTGATTATCTCCCCCTTTTTCCTTGCGGGTCGCAGCTTTAGGGGTCACCACCATCTCATTCTCTTCATCTCACACATGCAGGTTAGACTTTGCCATTTCAATGACTCAATCGCATTTGGAGCTTTCCATCGATAGTGCTCACTGACCCAGCAAAGGCCCACATGGCGAGTGCCTGCTCCACCTCACTGAATTGGACCTCGTTGGCGTGGGAGCCGCCGCCACCGCAGCGGTCGCCCCTGTACGATAACCAGGAGGTGGTGCTGCAGGGATGTAGAGCGCCGCTTGGTGGGTTTTTTTTCTTCTTTTACTTATAGCGCTTTTAAAGAGGGGATCGTTTGATAAGACGTTTCCATAATAGCTGGGATTTATAAAGCTTTACAGACACCTGGAGTTGTAGACACTTGTTGTAGGCTCAGAGACACAGACGCACTCCATTTTAAAGTCGGTGTCAGTTCAGTGGCAGCGGGTGCGGAGAATAGCTCGGTCGGATGACGCTGCCGCTTGCTCGAATGCACGGGATTCACCCGAGCTCCTGTTCGGATGATTCACTCTAAGCGCAGGCTCCGCTGCGGTGAAATTTGCTGCTCAGTCATTCACATTCCAAATGTGTTGTTATATACCAGCACTTATTGAACATCCATAACACAGCTACGGAGAATTAAATGTGCACGAGTGCGCGCAGACCCAGACGATGGATGCCAGCGTTGTGGACTGGCTGGCCGACTCGCAGAAACAGCAGTTTGTTTTGCAACACGTCTTTTGACGACACCCGAAGGGTGCAATTAAGCCCAATTAGAGCCTGTCGGTTTTATTAAGAGGCGCAGACTGGCCAGGCTCGGGGCAGTTAAGGGGTAGCGTGGGGGGAGGAGGTAGAGAAGAGGGAGGAAGAGAGTCTCCGGCACCGGGCTACCGCCGCTCTTGAGGAAACTGTCACAGCAGAGAGGAAAATTGTATAAATATTCCAGATAAATAGAGGCGACAGCAGGTTTGACGACATGACTAACTGATGTCACCTCTGTCTCTCTCGCTCTCTCTCTCTCTCTTGCGAGCTCGTGGAAACAAAGACCCCTCTCGTGGCAACCTGTCAGGTTCAACGCCTAACCTCAGCTGCTGCGGGTTCAAAAACATTATAACCTCCGTGACGCGACGTTAAAAAAATTACAGTTTTGTGATCAGAGAACTCGAACGGATCAATGGATTACAAAAGCAGCTTGTCTATAAATACTCACTGGCTGCAGTGAATGCAGACATGTGTGGATGCAGATGTCACAAAGCATTTTCGGAAGGGGGTTAGTGGGTGGTAGCTGTGTAGTTATGTGAGCCCGCTCTGATATATTAGTGTCGTTGTGAATAGAGCAATACAGCTGGCTTGGAACAAAAACTGCAGCATCTCTTTCATCAGTAAATCAAAAAAAAAAGAAGGCAAATGAATGTATCATTTTCCCCCTCACAATTCCTTTTCCGTCGACCCCTCGACAGAGATGTTTACAGATAGCTATCATTCCCCCTCTTTTTCACATTTGCGCTTGGACATGTTTCAAAAGACCGGGCCTTTTCATCTCCCCTCTCGCTGTGAGGAAATTTGCTCCTTAATGGCTTTCAAAACAGGAAGCGCAGACAATAAAAAAGGAGAAGTGAGAAGAACGCTTCGCTCCCCGATCTCTCCCCACCCCGACCGCTTCAGTCGACGCATCCTTAGCGACGCCGAGAGCGACGGCGCGCTGCCGCTGTGTGCCAAGGTGCCAACTGTGCCAGTCACACTGACCTCCATCTGCAGGCAACTCGATACCATCTCTCCAACCGCCACATACACCCGCTGAATAGGTTCGCAGTCAGTCACGGCGAAGTCTGAAAGTCTGAATGCCATTCAAGGCTCAGGCTCGGAATTGTGTTTCGAGTTTGTACGCTATTGTATTCTTTGTTCACAGCTGCAGCGTTAAAAAAAATCCTTTATCACTAAACTGAATACTAAAAGGGTTGTATTGGAGGAATGCACAAAGGAATACATTACTGCCAACATGTAAATCATTCCTCCATCAGGCATATAAGAGTTGATTTTACAAGTCTTTATGGATGACCCTTGAAAGAGCGAGGTTGATCTGCTGCGGACCTGCCCAAATTACTACTCGGGATGGTCTCTTGGCAAGCGCTAGCCTTACTATTTCAATAGTATATGTAGGTGTCTGTTTACTCATGTTGTATTCATAATTCCACCTCCTGCAGGGCATCCGTGTCCACTGAGTGCCCTTGAACATGCCATGAGTAGTCTTTCTGCGCCTCAACTAGAAAGAGACCTGAAAGACAGCTACACACGCTTCCGCACAGTTGGATAAAACAAACCCTAACCACACAACTCAACCTCACCAAAGAACTTGCTTTTTTTTTCAAAAGATGTTCAGAAGGGTGTTTTTTTCCTTTTTTTTTTCCCTCTCCTTGTCTTTTCTCTCCCTGGGTAAAACAAATGCATCATTTTTCAGTTAAAAAAAAAAAAAGGAAAAAAAAAATCTTTACTCCCTCCCATTGTGCCATTTCCGTGTATGGAAGTGTTCCCTCCCATCGATTTTCTCCCAGCCAGGGCCCTACCCAGCACAAGCCGCTTCCTCGCCTGTGTCATCTCCTTGTGCCTTTCTCCTTTTAACTGCATTTTACTCTTGTGGCATTATGTTCAACTGCCAAACTGGCAGTGGGGAAAGAGGTGCGATGGGAGATAAAAATCTGATACATGTGCTCAAAAGTTTTTGGCTATTGATTTCTTTTTGATGCTGATGGCAAGGAGAGAACTGAGAGACGCCGTTTTGATCACGCTATAGTCGAGCCAATCGGTAATGTTGTTGGCAGTAAAGGTGCCCAGTACATGTTTCGGAGTGCGTCACACTACTTTGTTGTGCGCCGTCTTCCTGTTCAACTTGCCTCGGTGAGGTCAGCGGACGTATTCTCACGTAACGACCAATGTAACCTCCGGTCAAGCCTTGCATCGTCAACATATGCGATTGCCTGGAGGAAGCGTGAAGGCGTCGGACCGAAGGGATCGGGCTCGGAGCAGGACTATAAATGAAAGTTAAAAAAAAAAAAAGACGCGGACAAACAGACGGAAATGTGAGGGAAAACGAATGAGGAAACAAACGAGAGTCAAGGATACACCGGATACGGTCTTACTCATGAGAAAATACAGATCCCGTACACACAAGCCCACGTGTGCCCACGAATATCAAGGGGAGGTGCAGAAAGCGAGCGCGAGCATATTCCTAGCGAGTGCCGCTCCTCGTCTCTGGCTCCTGCTCACCGCTCTGCTGGCAGAGCCCTCTGTGATGTGGGTCCGTGTCCACTGGGGGCTACAATTAGCCCATCAAACTCATTCCAGCCGGGAATCCACGCCGCTCCCTGATCCCCTTTTCCAGTCTCTCCGAAGGCCTGCGATCCTCCAAAGAGACGGGCTACTTGTAAGAACGAGGGGAGGTACCCTTTGATGTGCACGGTTCTACCGAGCACGCGCCCCTCCTCCCGTTTTTCCGCTCGTATCAATGCTGAGGAGATATAATTAAAAAGGCGAAAACAGAGGGATGACAGTGCACTTTCAGATCGCGTGAGCTCGGCTGAGAGGCGGGACGCCGGGCCCTCCAGGTCGGCGCTGCGCTTCAGTCATGTATTTATTCTGAGGTGACAGGTGAAGCGACGAGGTCTCACACACCGGTTCTTTATGCACAATCTCGAGAGAATTCATTTTGGAAAATCAGCTATCGGTGTTTCTGGCTGTGTGAGTTAAGTGCCTTCTACCCCGGAACAACCAACAGTCTCTTATTTTTTTTTTGCTTTTTAATCTTTATTTATTTAAGATGACTCACTGAGATAAAAATAATCTAATAGTTAAATGAGTGCTCCTGATCCCTCACTGTACCACGGCCAAGTCCAACCAAGCAATCTGATTGGCTGCCATTGGGTGACACAGTATAACAGGGATGGGGATGGCAAGGTTGTGTGTTTGGTGGATTTACAGGTTTTAAGAAATATTAGCTTAAGACAAAGACTAACTAAAAGCTTTGTTGCTAGGTCATGTCTAAGGCTTGGATTACATGCTGGAGCTATAAACAAGGTTTCATAGCAAAGTCTGCTGCTTTTATAGGTACTAGTCAAGCTGTATACTTTTCTGTGTAAGCACAGGTTTCATGAGCTCATGTTTTCCTATTCTTTGCTTGTTTTTAATGTGGAACGGAATATGACTTTCTTTTTTTTAATCTTTGATTTTCTTACCATTTTCTGCATGCAATATCATGCATCGCAGAGAATGACACTTTTGTAATACTGTTCAATTGCAGGACAACCACATTAATTTATCCAGCATTCAAAATGTAATCACAAAGGTATGAAAAAAAAATGATTGCCATGTCGGTGACGCTAACAGACTGCTACACAGACTGCTAAGACAAGGATGATATTACACTGATTGTTATTTGATCTTAAGTTAATTGTTGAGCGAAACATCACAAGTTCTGAAATATTATTATTATAGGACACGGATTTAAATCTCGTCTTATGTTATTTTATATCCTCAACATTTGAGAGTCTAAAATCATAAATTTAATCATAAATCATAGAAACATAAATGATATTGCAGACCTCTCATTACTTTCAAATCACCATGTGTATTGGCAACTCAAAAATAAATGTTGAGTTACTGTAGCAGTGTTTTAAAGCCTTGGTTAGCCCCCCCCCCCGCCAATGCACACACACACAGACACACACACACACACACACAGACACACACACACACAGTATCATTCTCGCATTCCCTCCCCTCCTCCTGACACACACTGAACCACACACAATCCACGATGCCCCGCCAAACACAAGGACTGCATTATGTCAAGTGGGTTACAAATGACTCCAACTTGACCTCCAGCTCCTCAGCCATCCTGGCTCTGGTGTGAGTGTGCCAGAATTTACTGTCTGGGGTAAAAGACAGTTTAAGCAGGTGTTTTCTTATGCAGATGCTCAGCGTGAGCATGAGGTTCGCATTACCCTTCGCCGTTGGAGCCAGAGGGAGCTTTTAGCCAGAGTCGAGCCCACAGTGTCATTTGCGGTGGGTCTGTGGCAACGTTTTGGAATTGCGAGTAAACTACTTTTAATCACAGAAGTGAGCTCGCCTTCGTTGCAGTTAATGAGCACCGACATGAGAGCTAAGTCGTCTGCAGTGTGTCACACTTGCTGTTTCACTCACTGTTCACGCAATTGTTTATCTTTATGGTGGAACATGGGGGTGCAAAAAAGTACAACTGTTTCTTAATGCACTTGAAACAGAGACAGACATCAGAACACAATAGCAGAGGAAAAAAAAATAATGAAACATTGGCCATATGGCGTTCACAAAATCGTAAAAACATTAAATATCCTCACAGCCGATTCAAATTGTTTTCGTAACACCTTATTTATAACAGGCTTCAGACACTTTACTGTAACATTAAAAGATCTCAGTTGTGATACTTATTGACTAATGTGTTGTAACGTGTCATTTTAACTAAAAGGAGCCCCTTACCATTTCAAAACATCCATATGAAGATGTGAACTGAATTCATCTAAAGCCGGAGTGCACGGATGATGCGGGTCGGCCCGAGAGAGATAACAATGCGCCAAAAAACTGAGTTGCCATAAAGTCAAGTAAATTGCACCAACAAAATGAAAGGGGAGTCATGCTTCACGGAAGCAGGGGGTAGTCTCTCTCCCTTGTTGGTTATTCTGGATTTTTTTTTTTTTTTTGTTTCAAAAGAAAGAATCTTGTTTAAAAAAAAAAAAAAAAAAAAAAGAAACTGCTATAGATTCCAGTGAATGCCAGGGAGAATCAAGTGAGCTATTCATACTGGCAGTTGATTTAGGCACGCCTCGCTACACACCAATCAGCCCGGCCCCGGCCTCACCAGCCACTCACTTGTCTGCCATTCCAACACAAGATGGAGACAGTGCCAAAAGTTCCAATTAAAATATCCATTTGTGATGTCTGTGCAGAAAAAAAAACAAAACACTCACACACATGCACAGATATATATATATATATATATATATATATATATGTACATATATATATATACATACACACACACACCGAAAAAGTAGCAGGCTTTTTCCGATAGCGTAGGAGAAAATACAACAAAAGCTGCCAAAATACTGTGGTCAAGCCACATTCTTAACATTTCCCTGTCTACGCAAACTAAATAAGCAAGAGTGTGTATGTGGGCAGGGTGTGTGTGCACGCGCGGGAAAACGAGACAGACGGAGCGCGTGCATGTGTCAGGAGTGGGAGTGTCTTGTTATGGAGGAACAGAGCATGTTGCAGATAAGAGGGCGACGCTGTTCAAAGAAAAAGGCCGGTAAAGTGTGCGCCGATTCAACATCATCGCCTTACTGTCCCTTAATGAGCCTGGAGAGGACGTCTGGTGTCCACAGAATCTGCTCCTGTCTAGCTCCAATCCTGCTGCCGGGCTTTTTATTCAAATCTCATACACAACTGTCAAACAGCCAGTCTGGCCGTGCTGTTTATCTTACTCTGGGAGGATGTTAACAAGACAAATGAATGAATAAATACACAAATAATGCGTTTAGGTAATGTTAATAATGTATGAAATGGAAGCTGCTTTTTGACAGTAGCGCTGCACTAAGGATTCTTCCCAACTTTGGTGACAGGCTTGTTTATTCTTTTCCCAGAATGCATTTCTCAGCATCTTTCTTTAGCAATTCCTGGCCAGTGCCGAGTGTCTACAGGAAATCTCGCTGATGAGAAAATGTGGTCTGACACTAGTTTAGACTTTTCTCCCATGAAAAACAACTGATATACCGTCAGGATTGAGCCATCTCTCCCTTCATCCAAAACCTCTAGTATGATGATCCCTCTTAATCTCATGGAATCCAAGTCTCTTTTTCACCCCATCACACTTCCCTCGAGCTATTACACGGCTGGTTTCAGTGACGTTTTA